>NC_086171.1:23740293-24367543 GCF_023053635.1 Elgaria multicarinata webbii
GTCTCCTGCACACACACACAGGGCTTCATTTGGGTTAGGGCTCACAATGGCAGGGCTTATTCATATATCACCTACGATGCCTGCCCACACGTTCCGCAGTCTCAGGATCATCCTGAGACGACGGAAAAAGTGTGTGTGTGTGGGAAGGCTATGCCGATATCCCGGGCCAAGGGAGAGATAATCTCTCCCTGCTCCCGGGATCCCCTATGCGTCATTCTCATTTTATACCTTGCTGACTACAGGCGAGCAAATCCAGGGATCCTAACCCATTGGATGTACAGTGCATGTGCATGCAGACATGTGAGTGACTTTCCGAAACAAACGGCAAGCATTAGATTCACAGTGGCAGGGCTTATTCATATATCTCTGTTCTTCAGTTTCCCAGTCTCACTGCTTTCTCCTGACCACTATTGGGAGATGCTTGTTTGCTTTAGATTAAAATGGCCCATTAGGACAGTAGTAAAGAAACAATAAAATAAAGGCACTTTACTGCCACAGGTCTGGCTGCTTAACCTTTTCTGCATGTTTTATACTTTTGTGCTACTTTTGTTTCTTTTCTCTTGGGTTTTCCATTGATTGGTATCAAATAGCTCCCCAAGGCCTGCAGTCTTTGCAGTTATTTCCCAAGTCACTATGCTTCTGTTCTTCACCCAACCCCAACCCCAAATTTGAAACACAGAGAAATGTGTAGAAATAGAACAGGATACATGGTAAGGAAAATACAAAGAGGCTTTGTAAAAATACCTCCAGCCAATTCCAATATGCGATTGCTATGAGGCGGCAGCTCACATAATTGATGCCGTGGGACAACTCTCCTGAGCACCACTAGCAGGGCCGGCCCCACCTTTAGGCAGAATGAGGCAATCGCTTCAGGTGGCAGTTGCTGGAGGGGAAGCGGAAACCCCACCAATGGTTTCTCCTGATCCCTTTCAACCATTACCCCTTATTGGAGCTGTCCTGCATCCCATAAGCTATCTGTTTCCCTGAGGTACACCATGCCATGGAGGACGTTATCCCATTGCCAGTACTGAAGTAAGATCTAGCTGCCAGTGCAGTTGGCTTCTGTATGTGGAATGGGAGGACACCCTCTTGTCTTTTGCCTCAGGCAGTAAAATGTCTTAGGCTGGTCCTGACCTCGAAAGCATGATTCTAGATGCCAACCTAACCGTTCCCTTTGACATTGTCTCCCTCAGCCCTTGAAAACTGGCTCAGCAGGACAAGGGAAAGTGCAGTATCCAGCAGGCTTCTTTCTTTTTGCCCGTAGGAACCACAAAACTTGGCAGAAGTATGACCCACCCATATTTAGCACTAAAGGAAGGGTCTCCAGAAAAAGACCAAATTCAGTATCATGTTTCTTGAGCTAGATTCTTAGGAGGGGTGGGATGCAAATACAACGATGGGAAACATTACAAGGATTCCAAATCTGACAATCAATCAATCAATCAATCAATCAATCTCATTGTCGCTTTGCCATGGTCTTTATGTTTTTGGGAGAGGACCCATCCCCATTGCAAGCTCTCCTGCTACCAATGCTTTTGATTCTGAACAATGATTTTGATTTTGAACAATGATTTTGTTCTGACTTTATACTGTTAGTTTTACCCTACCCAGTGCCTGTTTGCTTTCTCTTCTCCTTACTGTTTTATCATGGTTTTATTAGATTGTAAGCCTATGCGGCAGGGTCTCGCTATTTACTGTTTTACTCTGTACTGCACCATGTACATTGATGGTGCTATATAAATAAATAAATAAATAAATAATAATAATAATAATGCATCATGCCCCACCCCTTCCTGCATTGTGCCCCACCCCTTTCCTGCTGCCATATCACACACACCACTTTTTTTGCAGTTGTGTTTTAGCTCTTTCCTTTTATTGCAATGTTCCCCCTTATTCGTACCACTTTGCATCCCCCTCGCCCTGACCTCAACTGCTGTGAGGCCAGAGGAAGCAGAGGAATCAGCTCTTCAGAGGGCCACTGAAGCTGAAATGCCTGGCTCTGAGGGGATGCTTCCTCAGAAAGAGACATTGGAAGGGTGTCCCAGGAAAGTGCCCTTCTTCTCGCAAGATCTAGCTTCCATTCCAAATGCTGCTTCCTCAGCCAGCCTGGCTCTCCGGAGGGCAGTTGCTCTGGAGACTCCTGCTGGCTCCTGTCTTGTTGTGGCAGATGCCATAATGGGAGAGTGGCTGGCAAGGCTCTCTGGAGCATCCGCTGGAGGTGGTGTTGAGCCCAACTAGCGGGCATGACGAAGTGGTGCAATTCACCACTCTTCCTGCTTTCCCGTTCTTTCCACTTTGCCAGCTGAGGCGGGGGCTTCACCTGACCTCATGGAGGGCCAGCATGGAGAGCATCATAGGTCAGTGTAAGAGCGCATGTTTTACATGCAGAAGGTCCCAGATTCAATCCTTATCACAGGCTGGGGAACCATTTTGGTCCGAGGGCCCCATTCCCTTTCTGGGACCCTTCAGAGGACTGCATGCTAATAGTGGGCAAACACACACACCCCGCCCCAAAGTGAATGTGATTAAAACTGAAGAGGGTGGGGCCATTCCACAATCTCTCTTTCATACACAAGCACATGTGTTCTCACACATAACGGACACGTAACACAAATCCATGCATTCACACACAGACATACCCATCGCTTTTCACATATCACACACACACACATTCATAGACACATATACAGAACATATACACAGCCACCCATATAAAAAGACACCCTCACACACATTTCCCAACCAAGAAAGTCCCCCTAGTGGAGCAAATAGGCTTTTAGAAATCCTCTGTTGGTACAAATAGAGGCTTTTGAAAAGCTTAATTACTGTGTGTGCATGCACCTGCACATAGATTTTGAGGGGGCATCACAACACACATGAAGGGGACAATTAGATAACATCATAACTTGTTTATGGAGTTCAGAATGCCATATAGACCAGCCTCCTTCCAATCTGATATCTTCCAGATATGTTGGACTATAACTCCCAATATTCCCAGCTGGCCAGGCTGCTTGGGGTTGATGGGAGTTGTAGTCTAGCACATCTAGAAGGTGCCAGGTTGGGGAAAGCTGCTGGAGTCAATAATCACTTCTTGGACAGTTCTACAGTAACCGTCAGAAGAAAGGATGAAGAATGGACAGAAGAGCAACTCCATCCAAATAATGGCTGATAAAATGAGGCATAGCCAAGTCAAGACAGGCTGCGTTCAAATGACACAATAGCCAATGGTGGGTTCAATAGTCAACAGTAAGTTAAATAGTCAAAGGGGGGAGAGGGTGGGGGATGTATCAATCAAAGCACACCATTGACTAATAGTCAACTAAACACTGGCCTTAATCCACACCAAGGTTGATTATAATAATGTTGTGTGGGAAGAACCCCCTTGATAATCAACCATGGAATTGACTATAACCCACCATTGACTATCGTGTTGTCTGAATGCAGCCAACATGTATAGAGATGAATCCGATAGATAGACAGACAGACAGATACTGGTCTCAAAGCAACAACAAAAAAGTCAGTGATAGATGCATCAATTAATGTGTCTCTTTCATGATATTCCCCCACCCCCCGCATTTCATACTAATCCAGACCATTAGACATTAGCATCAATTTTCATTCCTGCTGCTGGTTTTGCAAAAGTAAGTTTCTGGTAGCAAAGGAAAACACAAGCCAACTATTCTCCAAAGGTAACCTAACATTGAACTTTTTTTTAAAAAAATGAGTGAATAAATAAATCAACTCTTACTATTTATCTAACTCAACTCCATATTTCATTTAGGACACTATTTGCAGTTTGAGCTTCAGTTCCAAATGCCTGCATGAAGCCATGATGAAATGGCATTCATGCTTTCCCGCTCAGACCACTGGGGCACCAACAGGGACACTGTTTTTAAAAATGGGATGGGAGAAATGAAAAGTGCGGACGAGATCCAAAATGAAGAAATTACAGAAAGAAAGAAAAAAGAATGGATAATATGACTAAGGCAATTGAGGGAATCTGATCCGTATAAAGGATCCTTAACTCATATTGTTACTTGCGATGCCAGGGATACTCTGCACCACAGGTAGCAGTGTTCCCATGGAGATCCAATTTCATGGCAGGGTCCTTGTTGAAAGAAGAAGAAAAGACTGAAGAAAGCATGTAATAAAGCCATACAAAAGTAATGGCACAATGAAAGCCAACTGAGTGCTCTGTTCTCGCTCTTTCTCTTTTTTAAAGTTGGAGAACAAAAAGTAAGTGGTCAGTCAACAAGGCTCTCAAATAAGTGGGCAAATGTACAACATAATCACAGAGAAAATTTCAGTAGAGGCCGGTGTGTGGTAATGGAAAGAATAATTTCAAACGTTCGTACCGATTGATAGGTTCTCAATATACGTGTGAGGGAAAGTCTAGAATGCGTTGTGAACAGGTCAATACTCAGTGGCGGTATCCATAAAAGAAAAGAAAAGAAAAGAAAAGCAAAATGGTTGACTGCATTAGGGAAAGAAAGAGAAAAGCAAAATGGTTGGCTGCATTAAGGAAAGAAAGAGAAAAATACAGAACATTTTATAGGGCAATTTTTAGAAATCAATAATGTATCCTAAGTTTAAATACTGTGTTTTCTAAGTCATTCGGGTTCTCCATCCCCCTAAAGAATACATAAGAATATAAAAGTTCCAAAGATGATAAAAATGTTTATACTAATAAAAAGATTTCTATATGGGTAATTTTAAAAAGGCTCTTTACTTTAGGAGATAGACTAAGCAAGAGGTTGGGGCACAACAGAACTCTCTCTAAATTTCTGTGGTGGCCAGAAGTGTGTTCGCACCACTAAGAATGCAATCCTATGCATGTTAAGACAGAAAAAGGTCTACAACACCCTGCATGCCCCAACCAGCTGGGGTATGCTGGGAGTCACAGGGCTTTTTTCTGTCTAAACATGCATTGCACCTTAAGGCTAGTATGCCAGCTGCACCTATTCCTGGGGCGGATCCGCACGTCGGCCCCAGAGCGCATTTATGCGACCCCAGGGCACCCCGAAAACGATAGTCTGTACTTGCCTATAAAAAGAAACGAGGAAGAGCCGCCGCCGCCGCCCAGCTTCCTGCTCCCTGGCCGGCTTGGAGAGCTCTTTTTGAAGAAGGCGGGGTAGAGAGCTGCTTCTTCCGCTCTCCACCCAGCTCTCTGTCCTGGCCAGGGAGCAGGAAGCTGGGTGGCGGCGGCGTCATCATTGTCATCGTCTATTCCTCGTTTCTTTTTACAGGCAAGTACAGACTATCGTTTTCGGGGTGCCCTGGGGTCGCATAAATGCACTCTGGGGCCGACGTGCGGATCTGCCGGAGAGGCCAGATCTGGACACATTGACACCTGCCTTCGTTATATCCAGTTTGAACTACCCTAACACCCACATTTAATGAGTTTGAGCTACTATAATGCTCACAGGTTAATGCCACCTTTGTCCTTCTTCTGGTAGGCAAAGATGCTTTTATTCAGACAATTTTTTTTATTTTTGCTTTGATGCTGTGTGCTGAGGTCAGTTTTAACTGGTGGGTGCTGTGTATTCCTTTGTTTTATTGATTCCTATTTTTATTGGGTTTTTTATTGCTTTTATGTCTTAATTATAATTCTGCATTTTTCTTCTTTGTGCTTTAGTGTTGTTAGCCACCTTGAGTGCTATTTATAGTAGAAAGGTATAAATGGAATAAATAGATATTTGCCTTCTGCATACGCCTGCCCCGTCAAAAGTTAAGGACATACAGCTGCTGCAGATTAAAATAACAATAACAATGTTAAGTATAAGTCTTCAACAAGGCCAGAGGCCTTGTTGAATGTAGGTAGATTTAGTAGAAATAGTTTTAGAATGACAATGTATCTGCAAGCTTATCTATGGCCTTCGCTAGACCTAACTGAAAATCAGGGGGAGAGGAGGGGAGACCTCGTGTTGTGAATAACACGAGATCTTGCCCTCATTTACACGTAAGGTGCGGCGGCCTCAAGAAGAGAGGTGTCGTGCCTGGCATTTTAAAAAATTTTTAAAGGGCTGGCTGCGCACGAGCGCTGGAGCGGCTAAAGGTAGGTGTTTTTTAAAAAATTGATTTGCCTGCTCCCCCCCATGCTAGCCCCGATGGGCGCAGTGCTCTTCCCAGGAAAAGCCACAGAAACGGGCCACACGCTTGCGGTCTTGGGCTCAGCCCGAGACCGTGGGGAAAACCAGGCCCAAAGTGTAGGGCTGCATCCTGGGGCCATGGAGGGATGATCCCTCCCTGATCCCGGGGTTCCCTGTGCATCATCTGGATGCCCAGGGGCGATCCTGGGTATCAGCCAAGACCATGGGAAGAATCAGGTTTTCCCAGAGCTTTTTTTACCCATGGGAAAACCCTGTGAATCTTGTAGATGCACAGGGACTCAGCCGTGACCAGCCTGGTCTATCGGTCTGGTGTAGACACGGCCTTGAACTTGCATTTGCTGGGTTTTATGTGTTGGTGCCTGAGATTTTACCTTCCCTGGTCAGCTCAGTGTTCGGCAGGCTAAATTTGACTGTAGGTTTTCTTCCCTTCCAGGCTGGGGTGGCAGAGTGCAAGGTGCAGAGTGACCAAATTATTTTGGCATCTGGAACAACAACCTCCACAAGCATCTCTCCCTGGGAGTAAAAATACAACAACAAAAATAATACATAAAGTAATTTGTTGCCCTTTCGTGATACCTCAAACCAGTTGCTGGAGGCAACTGCCTCACTCTCCCCAATGGTAGGACCAGTCCTACTTTGGTTGTCCTGCTTGTTCCTCAGTCTTGATAATTCTGCCAGGGTTACTTCTTTACATCTCCTGTTAGCCCAACAATAAAGGACAGCTTATCTGTTGTTCACTGCCTTGTTTGCTATTTTGTTATCATTCGCACCATTCCTGATCAGCCATCCATCATTCCCTTTTCAGGTATCAGCCTTCATGTTCTAAGTTTTTTTTTAAAGAGTGCATCATATAACAGCTTCTTTTGCTCTTGGTTCGGAAAGTAGAACAAAAGAGGGACTTGAAAAGGCTAGAATCTTGAAGGCGTAACCTGAGATCCTGCTGTGTAGATTGTAGAGACAATATTCTTCCAGATACCTCTCCTGCCTGTTTGCAGTGTGAATGACTGATGTCAGGAGTGGGATCTGCACAGGCTGAAGTCACAGGGGAATGTGAACTAGAGGGGTTATCTTTTTTTTCTGGCAGGGGGCTCCTGTACCTTAAAAGTTGTACATGAGTCAGAAATTGAACAACTATCATTTTTCAAAGCAAGGAGGTACAGTGATGGAGAAATCTGAATTTCTGCCTCTTGTGTAGCTATTGAAAGCAGAGGAAGCTGCATCCTCAAATGGGAGAGTAGGGGAATCAGACATAATGTAGCCATGTGTGAGAGTGGTGGACCAGTGAGTATGCAGTTCAGCTGCATATTTGATGTTATGTTCATCCCCCTTCAAATCTGCTATGAAGATGCACCCTAATTTAATTGTTATTCTGGCTACCCTAGCCAAGAAATCCTG
The DNA here is from genome assembly GCF_023053635.1 of Elgaria multicarinata webbii. Classification (NCBI taxonomy): domain Eukaryota; kingdom Metazoa; phylum Chordata; class Lepidosauria; order Squamata; family Anguidae; genus Elgaria; species Elgaria multicarinata. The sequence continues at coordinate 23,747,799 of NC_086171.1, forward strand.
GAAACTGTCATTTTGTGAAGATGCTGAGGAGGCATGTAGCAATGTGCCCTCTTTATACCGAAATGGCTGAATCTGCTGTCATAGCAACTCTTCTCATTTAAACCTCAAGACCTCAGGCTTTTTAACCTAATCTCTAGTAGTGGTTTGACATCATGGCTTGTTTGGGGTTTTTCTTTTTTTTTAAATTAATTTGAGTAATGCTAAAATTAAGTTGATCGGCTAAGGTTGGAAAGGCAAGTGGCCCTGTTGCATAGGTAAGATAAGTCCTTCCTTTCTTGGCATCAAGTTATCTAATAAAATATAGCTTAACGGTCCAAGGCTTTCTTTATTATTTGTGTCTTGGTCAATGGACCAAATTCATAGCCAGTGAAACTGGAAACAGAAAAGCTGAACGACATAATTAACATCAATTCACAGTTCACTTCACTCTCCATCGAGCTCTTCCTCTCTGAAGGCAAAGCGCAGCACTGGTCCAAGGGACATTTTTTTTTTGCTTGCCTTTTTTGTTTGCAAGTCACTGGTGTGATGAGAATCTTTCTGTTCACATTATGCCATGGACATCATGTAATAGAATAGCAAGAGCTCACCAATTTCATTTGATGGAGGTTTGCAGATCAAATTCAAACCTAGACCCCAGTTATAAAAATGTACTTATTTAGCCACTAAGCTGTCTACTGGGGTGGGTGGAGGAAGAATCAATAATATCTCAAACTTAATGAGTTGTAAGACAAGTGAATTAGAGTTGAGCGTAAACAATATTGATTAGGTTACTCTCTCAGCTGGAACATATAATTTTCTTCCTGTAATTAAGTATTCCATATGTTCTATGGTCCAGGGAAGTACTATAGTAGCAATATCCTTTTCCCCCCCGAAGCAAACAAAAATCAAACAATCACTTTGCTTCCCCCAATTCCATAGCTACTGCTTTCTCTTCCGCAAAGATTCTAGCAAAATCAGCTTCCATTTTAACATCTAAAATTAATTCTGAAAGGTTGAAATGCCTCTCCTAAGGCTTCGTTACTGGCAGTAAGAGCTGTAAGTTAAAATGTGCTGGTATGTTTGGCCCCGCCCCTTTTGCATTCAGCCCTGCTCACCATTGGAACCTGAGAAGAGCCCTGCTGGATCAGACCAAGGGTCCGTCTAGTCCAGCACTCTGTTCACACAGTGGCCAACCAGCTACTGACTAGGAATCCACAAGCAGGACACAATGCACCAGCACCTTCCCATCCATGTTCCTCAGCAACTGGTGTACATATGCATACTGCCACTGATATGATACATATAGGATAGTAGCTATTGATAGCCTTCCCCTCCAGGGATGTGTCTAACCCGCTTTTAAACCCATCCAAATTCATGGCCGTCACTATGTTTTGTGGTAGTGAGTTCCATAGTTTAACTATGTGCTATGTGAACTAGTCCTTTCTTTTATCTGTCCTGAAGGTCCAACCAATCAGCTTCATGGCATGACCCAGGGTTCTAGTATTCTAAGAGATGGAGAAAAATGTCTCTCTATTCACATCATGCATAATTTTGTCACTTCTATCAGGTCTCCCCTTACCCTCCTTTTCCCCAAGCTAAACAACCCCAGCTGTTGTAACCTTCCCTCATAAGGGAGTTGCTGTTGCCCCTCCATCATTTCAGTTCCCTTTTCTGTACCCTACAATATCCTTTTTTAGGTGTGGTGACCAGAACTGAACCCAGTATTCCAAGTGCACCACAGATTTGTATAAAGGCAGTATGATACTGGCCGTTTTATTCTCAATTCCTTTTCTAATTATGCCTAGCTGAGTTTGCCTTTTTAACAGCAGGGTTTTAACACTGGGTTGACATTTTCATCAAGCTGTCCACCACAACCCCAAGTTCTCTTCCTTGGTCAGTAACCAGCAACTTTTGCCCCAACATGCATCACTTTACAATGCAGCTCCTGACAGCGTCTCTGGATTGGAATGTGGTCCTCAAATTGAAAGATATTCTGCACTCTGATGTAAATGCTAGAGAAGGATTGACATACAGCCGGTGTGGAGTAGTGGCTGGGCTGGTCAGTTTGGATGTGAGAGCTCATGCAGTGTTGTGGCTAAGAGTGTGGACTGGGAAGCCCCTGGTTCAAATGTTGCCTCAGCTATTAATTCACTGATGAACTCAGGACACCTACTATTCTAGAAACATCAGCTCTCCACACATTTTCAAGATGATGATGATGATGATGATGATGATATTGATTCTACTTTGTTGTAAGGATGAGGTCATGTATGTGAAATGCTAACATTCTAAATCAGCATTTAAGTGCTATGCATTATGATGAGATGCCGCTTAGCTATTAAACATTTCAGTGGCTTTGGGCAAGTCACTGATCCATCTAACAAACTGCTCAGGCTACTATGACACTTGAGGCTTCTTAGAGGGAAAGGCAAGGTACCAATAAAATAAGAAGTGCTCCCCTTGATATATTGCCACATTATTCCTAATGACAACCAGGGCCTATCTGAGTTTTGCAATTGCAAGGCCAAACTGCAAAGTCAGCTTCACCTAGAATTCAGCCTTGATGGTGTGTGTGACAATATCTTGGCCAATGATGATGCTGGAAATGAAATCTTCAGTATAATTGATGTGCCTGTCTTTTCTCATTCAGCCACACCATAGATGTAAGAATAGTAACTTTAGCAAAGTTGTAATCATCACTTATCCTAATCACTCATCACTTATCGCAGTCACAAGAATGGAGCGCTTCAGTAAGTAAAAATGAAAAATTGTATTTTGGACCCATAATTCAAGAAAATGTTCTGATTAAAAATGGTACTTGGAAGAAAAGGCACTTGTTTTTGAATTTGTGCAGTATTGATGGACAGAGGTTGAATAGGCTTGTGTAACTACTTAGACAGTGAATGATGGGTGACCATTGGGCAGATGGGACATTTAGCCTGTGCTTTGCCCTCTGGGAGATGCAAGATGGATCTTGAGAAGCTGGTGAAGAGCCCTTTCTGCAAGGGCCTAGACTTGTCTGAGTGCTTTCCCTTCTTGAATTCCATCAAAAGAGTATTTTGACAGGGATTTACTGTGGAGGTGGGCAACAATGGAAGAATTAGGTAAGTAAAGAGGAGGGAGAGGAGGGAGTAATGCTAGCCTAGGTCAGGGAAGCACTGTGGAGAAAAGAATGATACAGAGTTGCAAGGGGAGACAAAGGCCGTAGCTAGACCTAAGGTTTAACCCAGGATCATCCCGGGTTCGTCCCTGCCTGAGCACTGGATCCCCTGTGTGTCACCTAGATGAACAGGTTTGACCCCTGGACGATCCAGGGATAAACTTTAGATCTAGCTATGGCCAAAATCTCCTGCTACCAACTGTCACTGCTGAACTTTGCAACCAAGAATGTAGTATCTGAATTTGCTTTGCTTCCTCCACTCCTCCCCCCTCCCAATCCCCTTTCCTTTTGTGTCATGTTTTTTAGATTGTAAACCTGTGGGCAGGGATTGTCAAGAAATATTTTTGTAAGCCGCCGTGAGAGCCTTTTTTGGTTGAGTGGCGGGATAAAAATGCTTAAATAAATAAATAAATAAATATTAAACAGATTGGATTGGATATATCCAGAGTAGGATTTAGAAACAAGCCAAGTAACCCATGGCTTAGGGCCTCATATTATGAATGGCCTCTAAATATGTTGGATGTTGGAGATCTTGGAGATAACTAAGATGAAATCACTTTGGCTGAAATATGTTTGAAAGTCTGGTGTGACTTTCAAGAGAGTTGCTTGATGTAGAGAAAGCGAATTCTCACAGATCAGATAGGTGGATTGCTTCAGCCTTGGTGTTCTTGCAGGCTCATATGGATGGTCTGGCCTGGCCTTGACTGTGCAGTTCGCAAAGCTGGTTTCTAGGGGTGTACTTTGGATTTGGATGAATCCTGAACCAAATTGGGCTGATTTGGACAGATTTGAGAGATGGCCGAATCTACACAGGGCTTCTCTGAAGAGTACTGAATCTGGACACTTGTGAAGATTTAAGATTCGGAAGGACACAGAAACCCAGACAGTGTGTCTCCAAGCAACCTATATATATATATAAAAACAGCAGGATGGGGGAGAGGAGGGGTGGTTTCATGGCTGCTGGTTCTAGCTTCTAATAACAGTGAATGGTGTTTGCCAGGGCTCCCCAATCCCAGTGTTTTGGGAGAGGGATGTTGAAGTAACATATCACAGGACTGATCCAGTGTTCAGTGCATTTTGCTAGTTCTCTCTCTCAGGAGCAGGATATTAAGAGAGGTTTTGTGGAGTCTGTGGGACCTGGGAGGGTGTAACATTGGGAGGTTGCTTGGAAAAGGCTAGATCTTCAGGTCTTTCTGCCTCTGCCACTGAATGTTCCATATCCATCATCCACTTTCTGTGACTTTGCTGCCAATTGAGCTGAAAACCAATTGAGTCTTAAAACATTTTTCATTCATCAAAACTCCCTACCCCTGCACATATCCTTCTGAAATTTTGCAGGTTTCTAGTCTAGGGGCACCTCATATGCCATTTTCATACAAATTGCCAAAAAAAAAAAGGGGGGGGAATGAATCACCCCTCCCTCATAACTTGAACTCTCCCATTACACAAAAAATGTTGCATCTATCCTTCTGAACTAGGTTTCTGAACTAGGGCTGTCTCTATGTTGTATGTCATTTTTATAATAACTGGCTACAAAAAATAAAGGGCGGAATAAGCACATCCCTTTTTGGGGGAAACTCCCAAACTGCAAAGGTTGCTCTTGCTCAAATTCCCTGTACCTGTTCATCTGAAACTTGGCAAGCTTGATTTCCTCAGAAGGGGCAACTATACCTGCAAATTTCACTCAATTCTGCTAAGAAATAAAAATGTGATTGGCAGTTCACACACCCACACCCACAGGCACGTGGCACAACAACCTGTGCATTTATTTGTCTGAAATTTAGTATGTGTGCTCCCCTCATAAGTGACTACCATGCCTACAAATTTCATCTAGTCCTGACAAGCAGAAAAATGGTTAGAGCCATTTGTTGCTTTCTAATGATAAGTCACCAGGAAGCATGAAGACTTAGATATCCGAATCAAGATTCAGATTCTCACCAGAGCCAAATCAGTCCAAGGTGAATAGGGCTATTTTCCAAAGCACCAAATCAGGATCGAAACCAAATCTTCGGGTTGGTGCACACCCTTACTGGTTTCCCATAGTGAACATGGAGGAAGGTATGCAGGAAAAAGGTTGCTCCTGGGATATTTCGCACAACATAAATACAGGGCGCTGCTGTATGTTTGAGATCTAAACAGGTATAACAGAGTTTATGCCATTTTGTATTTCACGCTAACTGCATGTGGAAATTATGCATGGCAACATTATGAAGATCGCTGAGCTTCCAAAGCAAATCTTTGCAGGGAACGATTTGAGTGAAGTTCATTCATGTGGGTCTTCACCATAAGTGCTAAGCCTGCATCTGACAGTTAGTCCCCAAACAATCAATCAGAGGAGAATATGTTTGATCAATGTTTTATCATCAGTGTCAGATGGCACCAAGGACTGTGTGCTTGCTGCATTATGAAGTTGCTAAGCTGTACAGTCGGATCAGATCAAATCAGTTTGGACTTTGAAGTGCAAGCGACGAATGAACAACTTTTACTTTTTTTATGTAACGGCTCATTTGCAAAGCAATAATTTTATCTGGCTGAGAAGCAAGCTACCTAAGAACCATATTCTTCACATATTATAGTATGATAAAATAAAATAGCAGGGGGCTCTGGCACATGAAACAATCAAAGACTAGTAGCAGCAGACAAGAAATAATTAGAGCCCAAATAAAATTGTGGTACATGCTTGCACATTTAAAGTTAATCACAGATAGGTGCACATTTACTCGTGTGGGTATGGGTGTGCATTCAAAATCTAGTGGATTTCTCCTGTTCTTCAAAGGCCATCTAAAACATGGAGTGGGGATTTTAGTCCTTATTAGGACTCTGCATACATCTTCCAGTCACTGGGCTGACTCAAGCTAATGATAGTGCAAGGGCTGAAAACCTCTTTAACCCGAGGGCTGAATTCCATTTTAGGAAAGCTCTCAAGGGCTGCATTCCAGTGATGGCAAAAGGGGCAGGGCTAAAAATCCAAAATACACATCTATTTTATCCTTAGCTTTTACTGCCAGAAACTAAGACTTCGGAGAGGCACTTCAGCCTTTGAGAATGGGGAAAACTGCTCAAAAGCTGTCAGGTATATGCTTTAAGGTAGATTCCTGCCAATGAGCAGGTGGTTGGACTCGATGGCCTTGTAGGCCCCTTCCAACTCTACTATTCTATGATTCTATGGGAAACCAGCAAATGATTGGTGGTTGGGAAAAAGGGGTGGGGCCAAGGAGTGGGCCAGGGAAAGGGGCGGGGCTATCTGAGAACTCTGGAGGGCTGATTTTGGCCCCTAGGCCTGAGGTTCTGCACCCTTAGTTTACGGTTGCAGAGCTGTATGCAAGGACAGAAATGCGAGGTGGCTGGCCCACTGAGAGTCAGTCCCAGAGCCAGCCCAAGACATTTTGCTGCCTGAGGCAAATGGCTCACCCACCCCTTCTCAGAGTTAAGGCAGACAAGTTATTTTGATACCTGAGCCTCTCCCTGGCAGGAAAAACACACAATTACCTTAAATAAATCAGGTTTTGCCACCATTTCATGACAACCAAAAGCTAGGGTGACCATATGAAAAGGAGGACAGGGTTCCTGTATCTTTAACAGTTGCATAAAAAAGGGAATTTCAGCAGCTGTCATTTGTATATATGGAGAACCTGGTGAAATTTCCTCTTCATCACAACAGTTAAAGCTGCAGGTGCCCTGCCCTCTTTTAAATCTGGTCACTCTAGTATAGCTCTTGCACTTCTACACCTTTAACTGTTGTGATGAAGAGGGAGTATCACCAGGTTCTCCATATATACAAATGACACCTGCTGAAATTCCCTTATCTTGGAGTTATGACGAAACACCACAACGGAATAACTCTGTGGTACTGTTTTTATTTGTGTTTTATTTTTAATTATATATTTGTACAAAGAAAGTGGGTAACAAGTAGAAAAGGCAGAACATTAGCGAAATGATAGATAGATAGCTAGATAGATAGATAGATAGATAGATAGATAAGTATTGATGACACTTCCTCTTATTCTCTGCCTTCCTAATTGTATCTGATTATTCCTAAAGGTATGTGGCTGTCTTTTCTATTGAAGTCTTGTGTCTGTCTTTTTTTAAAATAGATGTTAACTACATTATTTGCTTTATTCCCAACATTGCTCTGCTAATGACTACAAGCTACAAATTGTTCGCAGTGTCTAGATTTCCCTCCCTCAATGATTCTTTGTTGCTTCTATCACAGTAATTTCCCCAACCCAGAACATAACAATAAACTATCAGGATCTGTCCAAGGCATTTTACTGCCTGTTGCAAAGACAAGAGGAGACCTCCTTATTCACACGTGCTGGAAAACTGACATGAGACAGCCAATTGGTGAGACTTTTTTTTTTTGAGGAAAACCCATGGTAAAAGCTTAATGGTTACACACTTCAGAAATACTTAAAGCTGATGGATGGTCAGAAAGCTTTAGCTCCAAGACAACATACAGTCAAAATGCTGCTCACTACAGTAACAACCTGGTTTCCCACTTCAATGGTTCCAAAAACGGGTTCCAAACCCGATCAAGGGAGGGGAAAGATTTCTGATACAATCCTTCAGGCAATCACAATGGAACATTCTTGAAAGGCTTAACAAATTATCCCAAGGGAGCTAGTCCACATGTGGATCTTTCGTTGGTAACTCAGGGAACATGGCTACAGCCCAAACAAGATCACAGGGAAGGTAACAAACTCAGGCACAAGAACTCCTGTGCACGTACTTTAGCACTGGGAACTCCCTGCCATCTGAGTCTGCAGAGAAAAAGTCTAACAATAAAAATCAGCCTCAGTATACCCTTACACTGAGCAGCTGATAACACACACAATCCACAGCAAATTCAAGTTCAAGTCTATGAAAAGCCTCACGGTACTTTTCATGGCACAGTCCTTAAAAAGTCCAAATTGAAGAGAGTCCATGTGCACTTTCAAAGTCCCAAACGTTGATGGATCAAACAAGGAGGGATTTTGGGCCATGAATTGAAAGATGATCCTAGCAAAGGCTCCTCGCCTTTGCTCCAGCTTATAAAGGGAGGCCTGTTCAAAACCACTTGACAGACAGGGGCTCAGCCTGTAAATCATGCCCATGTCCAAACAAGGCGGCACTGCTCAGCTCATCAAGGTGACGCTACAATCTAATCTATAAGTTTCCCAGGGAACTGTAACTGGCTCAAGGCCAGAGGGTGGCAGGGGTGAACTCTTTCCCTGAGAATCCTGACAGAGATAAGCTTGTACAGACATTCCAAACTTGTTCTAATATAATCTAATTACAACTTGCTGAACCCTCTAACTGACAGGCACCAACTGAAGCAGAGTGGTGCATGTGACTGTGCACTACCAGCTGGGCTGTGTGGCTAGACCAACTGCCCCTTTGCCTGCTTGCCCAGTCAGCCGAGAGCCTTTCCCAACAGTACTGTCTGTTATGTGCTGGGAGAAGCCAACTAGGTAAGATGGTTGGCCTGTCTGTGCAGCAAAAAGCCACAATCTCTATTGTTGGGGCACCAGTTCAGGAAGACAGGAATGGGCCAAGATATTTTGTTGCCTGAGACAAAAAACAAGATGGTACCCTCTCCTGTTCCATGTACAAAACCCATCTGGACAGTTTCTTCAACACTGATAACAGAGCATCCTCCTGCACTGCCTGTAAAGGCAGTAATCTAGCTTAGGAGGGCACAAGGTAGACCACTTGGCACACAGCTATCTCCTCCAAAACCTTGCTGCCACTTCCCAGTGTCTACTGCCTGAAGCACCTGCTTCACTCTGCTAAAAGGTAGGGCCGGCCCTGAGGAATGGCCATGGAGCTCAGGAGGAGCAGCCTGAGCTGGTTCCTCCTGAGCTAGGATGCTGTGGGTAGGGTGGGCTGGCACCTGCAGCAGGCAGCCATCTCACTCTGCTTAACTGGCCTTGCTAATTATGTGGGTGAGATTTCTGTTTCAGAGCTCTAAGATGGCAGCCAGCGAGTCTATGAACCTATTGTGGTGCCTGCTTCCTTTTCAACATTTGCATTGATGTAGTTTGCACATCCTGGCTGGGGTCTTGGATCTGCCTTCCATGTACAATGCCTCTAACCAATTTTCAGAACTCCCCCTCCCCCTCAGGGCACACCCCATTCAGCAGGCTCTCTTGACCGTCTGTGTAGCATTTTCAGCGGGTTGGAAGGTCAGCCCAGCTGCATGGACTTAAACCTGGATCCAACCTGCCTTGTATATAATACCAATGCATCCTTCTCCTTCTCCTTCTCCTCCTTCTGCACATTGCATGAACTTTGCCTTCTCTCAGAACAGACACTCATAAGATTCTGTTCCCTATGGTAAATACAACTCATTTGCATGCAATGTTATGAAAGAAAATATTGGCAGTCACACTGTGTGTTAGAAGCTAATTCCTGTGAGATAAACAGGAACTCTTTGCTGAGTTGTGGTTATTTCTTTTCTATGATCAGTTTCCTGATAAAGAAACGTCTGAGACAAGGCATTCGAGCGGGAGGTCTCTGCTGTACTGCTTGAGATCAAGGCTTGAACTACTTTCCAGGGAAAGAGCACGAGTTAAGAAGAAAAACACAAGTGGAGCTTCAACCCATCTCTTATTGTAACACACACAAATGTCAGTAATGTGCTGTTTACTATAGAAATTTGTTTGAAGGACCTTCTGGATGGTCATTTTATTTCATAATAAATGTACAGCTGTGTTACAGAAGGTCCAAAGATCTCCTCCATGGTAGCATGTCATTGTTAGGGAAATCATATTTTCCAAGAACTCAAGTGTGTGTGTGTGTGTGTGTGTGTGTGTGTGTGTGTGTGTGTGTATATATATATATATATATATATATATATATATATATATATATATATATTACAAATGCATGAACTGTATGGGATGTTCCCACAGGGGCATCATGGGAATCTATCTGGTGCTGTTTTGAATTTTACAGAGTTTTTGTTTTGGGGTCTAAAGCTTGACATTTAAGGATATTTGAAAATGTTTTCCTAAATCTTTACCTATCACATTTTGGTGCATCCCCCCCCCCCGATATCTGTTGACAACCCTTGCTCCCCCAATTTGCTGCTGCTTTGGAAGGAGGTTGGGGAGAGAAGACCATAATCCTGTTATGCACTCCTGGCTTTGCCACACTGTTCCCACAGTGACCAACCACATACTGTTGGGAAGTCCACAAGCAGAACGTGAGGGCAACAGCATCCTCCCGCTCATGGTCCCTAAGATGTATTGGCAGCTTCATTACCAAGCATTACTGCCTAACTCTTGATTCCACCACAATCCATCTCTCGTTCTGCATGCTTAGACATAACTGGATGGGATAGAAAGTCAATGCACAACCCATTGGAAGAAATGCCATCCAGGCAGATGACATTGAGATGCACATTCAGATTTGCATCTTAATATGAACATCCTCCACCGGTAATGCATTACTTTTTATGGGATGTGCCTTTGGCTTCAAAATACATATCCCCTCTTTATGATTGGATTTGGACAAGGAAGCATCAATCCAGTTGCTTGGGGAATGGAAACATGTTTTCTCTTCCTCCCCAAAACATGCCCCCCCCTTTATATAGCTTTGCAGGCTTTTGAAAAGGGATAGGAAACGTTACCAGAAGGGGAAAAGGGCACACTTTTCAGAGAGTGAAAGTGTTCATGAAATACATCTAAGAACCCCAAAAGGTCCCATTCAGATCAGACCAAAGGCCTGTGTACTCCAACCTTTGGTTCCCACATTGACCAACCATATACAGATAGGAAGGCCACAGGCAGAACAGGAGGGCAACATCACCCTCCCACTCATGTTTCCTAACAACTGATACTGAGAGGCCTACTGTCTCCAGTACTGGAGGTAATATAGAACCATCAGGAATATTAATATTAATATTAATATTAATAATAATATATTTATTTCTTACCCTCCTCTCCCTTTGGATCGAGGCAGGGAACAACATTAGAACAGGAATCAATACATTTTAAAAATTCTTGATTTTACATTGATCTGGATAGGCCTGCCGGTAGTAGCCATGAATTTGTAGAGCCCCCCCTTTTCAAGCTGTCCAAGCTGACATCTTTATATGCATAGTGATGTAGGCCATCACTACATCTTGTGATAGGCAATCTCACAGTTTAAATATGCACCGTGTGAAGTAAGACTTCCTTTTCACTACACTGAATTTTGCATCTTTTAGATTCACTGAACTCTCCCTCAAGTTCATCTCACTCTTAACTCTTTTATCAAAATAGAATAATGCTAACCAGCCCACAACTGCTAGAATATGAAATGATATCCAAAGAACTGAGGTAAACAAAGATTTTATGTAATGTATTAATTATCAAGTGTAAAAATACAATAATAGTTTACAGAAACTGAACAAAAGTTTCTGTTTTGCGAAACAGGTGGGAAGAAAAGCCAGATGCCTGTAATTGCTCAGTTATTGAAAACCATTTCTGCTCATTGCTCAGTTATTGCAAACTATTCAGTCATCATTCAGTTTATGTAAACTATTGTAAACAACTTGTTTAGTTTCTTGCAAACTATTTATGCTCGGCTATTATAAACAACTTGTTCAGTTTCTGTAAACTATTATTGTATTTTTACACTTGACAAGTAATACGTTACATAAAATGTTTGTTTACCTCAGTTCTTTTGATATCATTTAATGTTCTAGCAGTTGTGTGCTGTTTAGCATTATTCTCTTTTGGCAATTCCAACTGCTGCCTTCTGTACTGTTTAACTCTCTTTTATAACATACCACCGGCCACAAGTGACACAAGTCTATCTCCCTCCCCCTCCCCCTGACTCTGCTCTGCCTAGCCATCATGGGACCAAGTGTGATGCAGCGGTAAAAGTGTCAGATTGGAACTGGCAGACCCAGGTTCATATTCCTACTCAGCCATGTCGCTTACTGAATGACCTTGGGCCACTCTCTCAGCCTAACCTACCACACAGCGTTGTTGCAAGGATAAAAACCAGGGTCAAGAACCATGAGCTCTTGGAGGAACTGCAGGGTAAAAAATATATTTTTTTAAATTGTGTGATTTAACAAATAATAATTTGGGTTCTTTGAATAATAAATCCTTCCTACAGCCTTACAACATCAGAGGAACATTCAAATAATTAAGCTCTTAAGAGCACAATCCTATGCAATCCTACAGAGAAAAAAGTCCTCCAGCTAGCTGTGTAGGCTAGAGAATGCTGTTGTAGGACCTTTTTCTGTCTCAATATGCATAGGATTGTGCCTAAAAACAATACACCAACAGAGCTAACCCCTTTCCCTACAGCAATGCATTTTGTGAAGCCCTTTCACTTATTTTTCCTTCCCACTTTGGAAATTTGAGTTCTGTGGAGCCTTGGGCTGCCTTGTTCAGTAACAGCTGAGACATTTCCATGGCTAAAGGCTGGATGTTGGGTTTTTGAGATACCCAAGCATGCATGACTCAAGTGATACCAGGAGGGAACATCTGTCCCTATTCAATGCCACCTGGGTTGGGAGTATTTTCCAGCCCCTAAAGCAGCCTTCTCCAACCTGGTGCCCTCCACATGTGTGGGTCTACAAGACTCATCATCCCTGCTCAGCATGGCCCTGCTGGTACAGATGATGGGATTTATAGTCCCTCACACCTGGAGGGTATGAGCTTGGAAAGGATGCCCTACAGTCTACAAGGAGGTCTCATTGGCAGTCACGAATATATATAATAATAATCTATCACCCATTGAGATGATTTACAAGAAATCCTGGCACTTTAATATTTTCAAGATGAATGTCCCGGTAGAACTAATTTGACAGCTGTCTGAATTACCATGACGTACATCCATATTGGGCTCTTGAAATACTGGAGCAAACGTTTTGCATTCCAGGCCAAATTGATGGACTCTCTCGGCACTTTACCATGCAGCCATTGGCACCCAGAGCCTGACAAATTGTCAAGAGCCCGTTACCATCTATCAAGGCAGAGGATGTGACATCTTTATTTTTGGGCGATCGCAGATCTGTTGAGAACAACCGCGTAGCTGCAAAGTTGACTAGGGACCTTGATAAGATAACGTCAGTTGTAGGTGGGTGATTGTGGTTTAGCAAATGTTCATTTCCCAGAAATTGCATGCTGTTAAGTATGATACTGGTAGCCTACTGCATCAGATACATTAAAAATATGTGGTACTATATTTAAAGAGATGTTTAAAACACCTTTATTTCTCCTTCCATCCAGCACTCACTCCCCTTCTAAGGCTTTTTACTTACTGATCTGTTATAAATACACAGTGAGTACCTTCTTTAAACTTTTCTATCATTCTTATTCATTAATAAACCTTTATATAAAACTTAACAACACAGTCTTATGCAGTAGAACATCACTGTCACCTCTGATATTATCTTTCAATGCCCTCTGATGAGGTCATGGGGGAGGGGGGCTCCCTTTTCACTTGGCTGTAGCCAAGACTACCTCTCATACCATCCCACCAGCTATGAGTCCTGCATTGTACTATGAAAGTGGTATATACAGTCCCAAAGACTAAACAATTCACTGAGAATTAAAATATCATCAAATATTCTATTTTGAATTTCTGTTTTTGAATTTCAATATTTCAGTATTATTTGGAGGTCTGACATGTGAATCTACAGATGTAAAATATGTCCCCCCCCACCACTTTTTGGGGGAAGGCAAAAGGGATATCTTTGCTTCTGCAGTAAGTACCTAGACATCCCCCCTTTTGAAAAGGTGTTGGAAAAATTGTCGCCTTATACCAGCCTTCTCCAACCTGCAGCCCGACAAGACATGTTGGACTACACACCCCGTCACCCCCAACCAGTGACGGGAGTTGTAGTCCAACATATCTGGAGAGCATCAGGTTGAGGAACGCTCCTGTATATTCCCAAATGTGTTGAGAAAATATTTGCCACTTCTGTCATTTGTGAGACTGTAGGCGTAACATTCCTAGGCTGATTTCTGCTGAAACTTGTGATGACATTACCCCTGGGATGTTATTTACAGTGGAATACTTGATAGTCTGCTTTTATATCTGAAGGGCACCCCTGTATACATCTTAGAGTACTTTGGTGTGATCTCTTCAGTTCACTGCAGAACCACAAATCCCTTGAATATCCCTGCTATTTGTTGCTAAGGGCTTGATAACCAAACCGGAATGTTAAGGACAAGTCTGCCTTGTCTTTTTGTTTAGTCTGAAATGATCTGTCAACATGTGCCTTTTAGTAGGAATTTTGCTGCAATTGAGAGAGAGAGAGAGAGAGAGAGAGAGAGAGAAATTCAGTAGGTTCACCAATTGACTCAACGTATCGCCAAGGCTGTGCATTTCCACGTACTGAAACAGAGTCACCCAGTTAGCCTGATAAGCCACTTCCAGTGTTCACTGAGTGTTTTCAGATGTTTTCAGTGTTTCCTTACTGTCATTTTGCTTCCTGCTTCTCTTCCACAATAGGGATGGGGAGAAATCACACAGGGAAGAAAGAGGAAGCAAGCAGCAACCACGTGGCCCATTCATTGGGTGTTTTTATAGTGCAACCTCTCCTGCACACGGCAGGAAATTGCGCCAATTATCATTATAGCTGAGAACAACTGGATTTTCGGGGTCTTATTTTGTAGCGGGAAAAACAACAGGAAGAGCAGGAGATCTGCAGGAGGATCACTGCATCGTCCAAATGACTTCTGAAGATCCGTGAGTGGCCAGTCATGAGTGTGCTATAAAATGCTCATCTAAAGATGCTCACTGTGAGCTGTGCAGTTATTGCTTTCTAGACACCACCAGAAAGAATTTAAATAAACTGTCATCAATTGTTCCATAGAGTTTCACAGCTCCATAAGCTCCACATTTTACTGTGGTTCCCAATTACTTTAGCTCAGCAGTTAGTACAGTCACAGGGTAACTTTGCCACATGCACTTATATCTGTTGGGAACTTAATTGTCACCCACAGGCATCTTATGTCATATTATTTTTACTGATACTGCCAAAACTCAAAAATTAGCAAGCTCTCAAGTCAAATCTAGTAAGTTCATAATTCTCAAGTGCACAACGAGCCCTGACTTTGTTCCAACAAACTAACGTTTTTGTAATTCAAACAAAGATTGATTAAGAGTTAATTTCTATTTTTGCGCACGTGAGTTCTGCACAGCTAAGCATCCAAATTCAAAAGAGATTATAAAGTAGTACTGTCTTTGTGCATGCTCAGATATTGACTTCAATTAAAACAAAATTAAGGCTGCAATCTTATACACACTTACCTGGGAGTAAGCCCCATTGAATGCAATAGAGCTTACTTCTGAGTAAGAATAAACTAAAACTGAAAACCAACATTTGACCAAATTGACATTCAGCAAGCACAGAACATTGTTTTCATCCTGATTATAATATATCCACATTTAACTTAGCCAAGTTCAGGGTTTAAAATTCAGTTCTTCCTGACTAGGCTGGATCTCGACAGCAAGGTATGTGAAGAATAAAAGATTCCCAGAAGCCTGCTAAACTAAAAAGCAAAGTTCAACAAACATGTGCCACACAAAATGTTACTCACCCTACCCCAGAGTTACATATGAATGCATCAGAATCAGCTTCAATAGGCTGTGTGAAGCTAACAAAAGAATGTAAAAAAAATATATGTCCCACTACATTAATGCAAACTTTTGTGTGTTCTTTAGAAAAAGCCTCAATCGTCTGGAATTATCCAAGTGTCATTTTGGCGTCTGGGATTATGAAATAACCACATTGACCCTGTTCAGACACTATGCTAAGCTACAGTGGTTAAGCATTTTGGGCTTAGCGCATTGTGTGAACCATGACTTAGCATGTCGTGTGAACCATTCCTAACCATGGTGGCTACATAAACATGGTTTAAACATGCTCACTAACCATTTGCTGCAAAAGGGTTAAAGGCCTAACCATGTTGTCTAAACAGGCCCATTATGTAGATACCAGAAAAATTCTATGCAATTTTTGTTATATAGGATATCAAAAAATTGTACTCTCGTACACAGCCCTGAGCATGTTGTGTTGCACATACAGCATTTGCCAGTCAAATTCAATGGGCATAGCATTCCCCCTGTGTGGGTGGAATCAAAGAGTTTGAAGGGGCCATTTAGGCCATCGACTCCAACCCCCCTGCTCAGTAAAGGAATCCAGTTGAAGCACACCTGACAGATGGCTGTCCAGTCTTTGCTTCAATGCCCTAGGACAACTCCCTTGGCAATGGAACCAAATCCTCAGGCAGTTGGTTCCATTGTCTGACTGTTCCATTAGGAAGTTTTTCCTGATCTTCAACTGAAATCTGCCTTCCTGTAACTTAAGCCCATTTTTCCTGTCCTACAATTTTCAATGGTTGAGAATAGGTTGCTGCCCTCCTCTGTGTGACAACCCTTTAGGTACTTGAAAAGTGCTATCTTATCTCCAGTCAGTCTTCTCTTCTCAAGTTCCTTCAATCTTTCCTCGATCATCTTTGTTACACTTGTCTGAACTCATTCCAATTTATCTGGATTCTTCTTAAAGTGTAGTGTCCAAAGCTGGACACAGTATTCGAGGTGAGGTCTGACCAGCACAGAGTAGAGTGGAATTACTACTTCCCATGATTTAGAAACTATACTCCAAATGATAAAACCATTTGCCTTTTTTTGCAGCCACATCACACTGCTGTAGCAGCGTATATCCAGCCATACATAGGCCACAGCTAGACCTAAGGTGTATCCTGGGATCATCCAGCGTTCACCCCTGCCTGAGCACTGGATCCCCTGTGTGTCACCTAGATGAACAGGTTTGACCCCTGGACGATCCAGGGATAAACCTTAGGTCTAGCTATGGCCTCAGTTTGTGATTGACTACAACTACTAGTTAGGATCTACACTACTGCTTTATATGATATTGAAGTGCACTGACAACTGTTGAGGACCATGAGACATTCTATACACTGTTTTCCAACTGCTTTCATTGTGTTATATCCTGCTTGATGTAAATCTGGCCCAAGATTTATTTATTTACTTACAGGATTTGTATACTGCTCCACATCTAATACAGATTATAGAGCAGTGAACATAAAGGAAAAAAATAAAAAGTTTAAAAGATTAAAACACCATATTAAAATTGTTCTTTTTAAAACAGAATGCCAATAAAATACTAACAGAAACCATGGCTGGTCAATTAAGGAAAGCTTCCTGGAACAGAACACTTTTCAGGAGGCGTCGGAAGCAAGCCAGTGTTGGCACCTGTCTGACCTCCAGGGGCAGAGAGTTCCAAAGAGAAGGGACCACCACACTGAAGGCTCTTCTCAGACTCCAGTCGGGCCATAAGTCCATATGGTCCAAGATTATTTTCAGACATAGAATTGTGAAGCACCATCTCATCAGTGCACATTTGATTTCTCTTTCCTAAATGAAGAACTTTGCAGTTGTCTATGTTAAATTTCATTCAGTTATTTTATGACCATCTTTCTAACCTATCAAGATCATTTTAAATTTGTTTCTGTCCTCTAAGGCATTAGCTCCTCCACCTAATTTTGTGTCACCTGTAAGTCTGATAAGCATTTCCCCCCACTTCTTCCTCCTAGTCATTAATAAAAATGTTCAAGAATACAGGGCCCTGGATTGAGCCCTGTGGCACCCCACTTGCTACCATTTGATGAAGAATGATTGACAGACAGTCTTTGACTATGGCTGTCCAACCAGCATTGGATCCACCTAGTAGTAGCGCCACCCAGCCCACACTTAACTAGCTTGCTAACCAGAATATCATGGCGCACTTTGTCAAATGCCTTGCTGAAGTCAAGATATATTATGTCCACAGCATTTGCAGAGTGCATTAAGAAAGTTATTTGATCGAAAAATGAAATAAGATTATTCTGGCAGAAGTTGTTCTTAACAAATCCATGTTAACTTCCAATGATCGCTGCATAAGTATCCAGCTGCCTATAGATCAAGCTCCTTAAAATCTGCACTAGAATCTTCCAGGGTATTGATGACAGATTGACTGGTTTATAATTCCCCGTATCTTCCTTTTTGAAGATAGGGACAACATTTGCTTTTTTCCAGTTCGCCAGTACTTTACCTGTTCTCCAGGATTTCTCAAAGGTAGAGTTTCTGAGAGTCCAACCACTAGTTCCTTCAATTCATGTAGGATGCAATTCCCTAGAATGCAATTCATCTGGACCTGAGGACTGAAAATGCTACACAGAGGCCCAGGGTCCATTATGAATGGGGTGAGCTGTAGTGCAGAGGTGGGTGGGGAATTGTACTACAACTTCCATAACTCCCAGCTAGCATGCTGCCTGGAGGTTATGGGAGTTGTAGTCCAACACATCTTGAGGGTGATGGATTGTGTTGAAGACTGACTGGTCTAGATCTTGGCATTATAGCCTTTTGTTTTATTGGATGCTGCAACATGCCTCTTCCCTGTCCTCATTACACAAAAGAGCGGCGGTAATAAGTAGCCTCTCCACCTTAAATGGGATAATATACAGTAGAGACTAAACCCTAAATCATTCCCAGCAACCTCTGTTCTGTATCTCAAAGCATTTCTAGGTTAAGCAGCCTATTTGTACAATCCATATTCTTTCTTTCCAGGCTTTCATAAATAATTCTCACAGGGTTGCAACGTGATGTTGCCTCCACACCTCTACATTTCAACATGGCCAAAGAATGTCAAGCTATTTAATGAGGAGAGTATCTTCAGAGACTTAGGTGTAATATAAAATAAGATTGGGGGGGAGGGGGAAGGGAGAGAAATCCTCACTTTAAAATGGATTTTTACTGAGGTAACCATTTCCTGGGTATCATTACTGTACACGGTTAGGAAAGGGATAGCCATTTCCTTTGAATATAAAACAATTTGTGAGGCCTGTCATAAAACCCTGAAAGGATCTTTTCTCTGCTTCAATTCTCTCTTAACGGCTTCCCATAAAACTTAAGAAATTGCTATATAACTTTGAAAATGCTTTTGCCCTGGCAAAACTGAAGACGGATATTTGAAATATTTAGGGATTAGGCCATGCTCAGCACAGGCATTTGGCTTGTTTGCACATAAGAACTACTTTGAAAATTATATTTCTTCCTTGGACATTTTTGGCTTAAGGATCCTCTTTTCATACATCAAATCTTGCATGCTTCGCTGGCTTCTTGGCGTTTCTTCATTCAGCTTTTCATTTCTGGTGAATTCTCTTGGGCTCTAACCAGTTCATGGGGAAACTTTGTAGTCTTCAGTAGTACATGACTGACAACATCGAAAGCTATGCTCTTTGTCTGACAGACAACTGCATTTATACTTTTAAGCTTTGGTGCTGAACTTTTAATGCACCCTTGCTAACTTTAGTGTGCCTTTACCTCTCCTTGTCACTTCTACAAGGTTTTTCCCTCCCTTCTCCCTCCTGATATATTTCACACTCTTCTTCCAAAATCTAATATTGTCCTTTATTTTTCCTGGGAGCACAGTTTGGCCTCTGAAAAATGATGGGGCTTTGTATTTGTAGGTTGGTTTAGCAAATGGCTTTTGTTGAGGGACTTTTAGGCTTTATGGAACAATCAATACTGAGAATTTTGCCACAATAGTACTGTGCTGTGATTGGCTCAGGTTTGAGAGAACAGCACTTGGTTTTTTCAAAAATTAACGTTGGGTTGAAATGCAGGCAAAAAGAACAGGCCAAAGAATCATGAAAAACTAAAGTCGATAATCATAAAACAAATATACCTTCTTTTAGAAAGATGGAAAAAGGACCTGCAACAAAAGTGTTATAATGACCCTGTTCAGACAACACACTAAAACACTGGTTAAGCATTTTGAGCGAAACATTATGGCTTAGTGTGTTATGTAAATCATGACTTAACAGCTCATGTGAACCATTCCTAACCATGGTGGCTACATAACCACGGTTTAAACATGCTTACTAACCATTTGCTGCAAAGGGGTTAGCAGCCTAACCATGGCTTAGCGTGTTGTCTGAACAGGCCCAATGTGGAGTATTCCTGTTCAGATGTCCAGTTAGTCATGCCTTTTTCCAAGGATACTCCATTACGAATTCCATTCCCTGTCTCCACCCATCCCTAGTTCCCCCATGCCAAGAGTCAGCATTCTGTGGTGACTGAGGATTCTTAGAACTTTTCTTGCTTATTAATGTTGATAATGTTCTACTCTCTTTCAGTAGTCACCTTACAAAGTATTCACCACGGAGTTGGGCTGAAGAAAGGTCTCCAACATGGCATTTCCCCCCTGGGCTGACCTGATTTTAAATGCAGAAATTTTCTTTTCGTGGATCACCTACTTCAGCCTATTGGGAAAAAGAATGTTGTGAGTCTACACAGCTGGTATGTTGTTGTTGATGATGATGGATGCTCATGAGTGTTGGCTGAGGAAAGCTCATCAATGCAGTCTGGAAACTCCAGGACTGCTAGCTTCAGTATCCTTTAAAATATGATAGAACTTGTGAGATGTCTTGATAAAAAGCAAACACAATCTGGATTGATCCAAGTTTAATGTAGCACTGCTAAGATTTAGCAGCATGCTCATATATATGTTTTTCCAGCAAACAAGACCATGGCTTACAGTTTTCCTTCATTAACCAACTCCCACATAAAGCACAATGTAGAGACTAATGTTGAAATCAGTAACCACCGGTGTGAAAATAAAGGAGACTCCTGCACAGCATTTTACAAATTAATATTAGTTGTGTTAACACTTCTTCCTCTTGATTATCATAACGCATCTCACACACGCACAGTAATAAGAGTTGGCCTTGTTTTCTGCTGACTGCAAATTAGCCTGCACATATTGCAATGCTTCTTTGTTTCCACTGTTGCTGTCCCCAGTTCCCCTGAATATGCGATTTGGGGAACATTAGCATTTCTTTCTGTTTGGCTTCCCTCTTCTCTGAACAAAGCGGGAGGCTCAGCCTTTGGAGGCTGGGTTTCCTTTTGAAGGAGCAGCACTGAACATCTAAGATATCTTTGTAAGAAATGATTACAACTCTTCCCCTAACAGATTGTGCACCTGGTTACAGCTTGGGTGGCCAACCTCTGGCACAGCCAGGTGTTACAAGTGGCTCAGGCAGTGGGAATTCGTGACATACCTGGACAGGAGGAACAAGAGAGCTTGTGCACCTGGCAATAACACAGAACTGTAGATAAATCTGGCCTCCTCTCTTGTGCCTGCCTCTCTAACACTGCTCTGTCAAAGAGGCGCTATAACTCCATGGCAGAGTACATCCTTTGCATGTAGATGGTTCAATCCTGGCAACCTCAGTTAAAATTATCAGGTAGCAGGTGATGTGAAAGACTTCTGCCAGAGACCACATGTAGGATGGCCATGTGCCCTCTTTTATAGAGGGCAGTCTTCTATTTGAAGGGCTGCTAGAGGACTGCCCTCTGTTTTGAAGGCCTGTCCGGTCTAAGTCCAGTTCAAAGATAGAAATCTATCAGAAGTGAGAACAAGGGCCTTGAGGTTCCCCATCAAGGATGGAAGTCTGAGCAAGGCACATGGATCACCTGTCATGCAGTTTTCCAATGGTGGCCAGATAAGCTGTGTGCCATGGGGTACTCTATGGAGTGATGTACTGAATTTCTATTTCAGTTTCAGTAGTAATGTCTTCATTTTGTGGCTCGACGCAGAAAATTATCATATGCCACTTTAATGCAAATCAGTGTCGTCTTTTGACCTCTTTTCTGGCAATTCATAAGTGGCCACCCTAGACCAAAGACATTTGTTGTCAGTCAGAGTGGATGATACTGAGCCAAACGGGCAAATAATCTGACCTGCTTTAACATACCAGGTCAGGCACTCCCTGTGTTCCCACATATACCAGCTCCTCTGGCTGAGTAGACTGAGAGGCAAAGCCACGCTAAGGCACTGGGAGTGGAGGGAGGAGTAACTGCATGTGTATTGTAGCGTGGATTGTACTTTTCTTGTGTTGCGGTACACCTGCCAAACACATTAGCCACCCTGTGCTATGGGGACGCAGCAGCAAGCACGCAGACTGTGTTTCCCTCATAGGGTGACCATATGGAAAGGAGGACCAAACTCCTGTATCTTTAACAGTTGTATAGAAAAGAGAATTTTGGCGGATGTCATTTGTAAGCATGCAGCACCTGGTAAAATTCCCTCTTCATCCCAACAGTTAAAACTGCAGGAGCCCTGCCTCCTTGACCAGATACAAAAGAAGGCAGGGCTCCTGCAGCTTTAACTGGATGAAGAGGGAATTATACCAGGAGTACATCTTGATGAGGGGAAAGCCCCAGGGTGGATCCACAGTGGCAGCAGGTCATTTATATGATGCAGCCGCCATTACGGCGCCATCCCAGAGCGTTTTCCCTACGCTCCGCTTTAAAAAAGTCGGGCACTTATCCCAACTTTTTCTATTGAGCAAGCTGCATTTGCCATCTGTTGCTTTGTTACAGTGGAGGTGTGGCCGGGACAATGGCGCCCCCTGATTGGATGCCATCTGCCAGGGAGGGGTCGGTCCAGTGAGGGGAACAGCCTCTGGACTGCCTCCGTACCTCCAGGGACCTTGGGGAGCTTACCTTCAATAAATAAATAAATAAATAAATAAATAAATAAATAAATAAATAAATAAATAAATAATAAACCCCCCCAATTAAATGCAAATGAACCATGGGTGCACTGGAAAAGTGGGGAGGTGGTGGTTTATCTCCGTGCCTCTCTGGAATGGCACAGTTGCGCAATTACAAACAAATGGTGTTTTTTTAAAACAACAACAACAATCCCCAAACACTGGTAAAAACAAAGATGGGTCAAGGAGCTGACTTCCCCCTCCACAACTCCTTTGTCTTTTGGATGCAGAGAGGAGGAGGAAGAGGGAAACAACTGGTGTGTGTGTGCAGGAATGGGTGCGCTAGAGGCGGCAGCAGCAGCAGCAGCCCCAAGAGTGTCAGGTATAGGTACAAGGCTGGGTAGATTTATTAGGAAATGGTTTGACAATGCCAGATGTCTCTGCAAGCTTATCTTTGTAAGAAGTTCTCATGGGAGTTGCTTGTTCTCAGCCTTGAAGCTGCTGGTTCTCTGGGAAGTTTGGAGTGTTTTGGAAAAGGTGGGAGGCGCTCTTTGAAGTGGGTTGTAACATCCCACCCTCTTGGCACATGGGCATGGTTTACAGGTCAGAGGACCTGTCTGTCAAGTGGCTTTGAATAAGCCTTACATGCTGGTGCAAAGCTGAGAAAGCTTTACTAGGTTTCATCTCTCGACGCAATGCCTGAAATCCCTCCTGCTTTGCATTCTATCGCCGATTGGGACTTTGAAAGCACTCTGCACATGGATGCGTTGCTATTTGGACTTTGGATATCTAAGAACTGAACCATGAAAAGTAGAATATGGTGCTATATTCTAATTTATTTATTTGGTATATTTTTAAGCTGCCAACATTCTCTGGCCAGATTACAAACAGTTAAAAATCCACAGTGCCATTTTAAAGCACAGTTAAAAATATAAAATATAATACAAACATTTAAAAGAATAAAATACAATATCATAAACAACAAACAGCATAGGGATCAATAAAATGGCTTTCTTTTGAGTAGACATGTATAGGATTGTGCTGTAAAAGAGGTTCATAACATTCACATTGGTGATGTCAGCTGGGAGTGACATGTTTCCCTTCTCAGGCTCTGCACCTCACACACAATATCAATCTTCTGCTGTCATAATGATATTTGGGTTTCCTTATCGCCATAAAAATAAACTAAGCCGCATTGCTGAGGTGCAATATTTTGTAATTCCGTTCAATTATGTCAGTCCTGCTCCATTCAGCCAGTGACTTTTGTGAACGATTTTAAAAACCCTTCCTGTCCCCAATTCCTTGTTTATTTTTCACTGCAACTAGCAGAGCCAGGGGGAAATTGCCTATCCTCCAGTATGTGACAAATGAAAATGTAGGCTAGCATTATGATGAATTTACCAAAGATTCATAGTTTTGACACTGAACAAGCTTAGAAACTACATCCATTTGGGCCTGATGCCATAATCTGCCAAAGCATCCAATGAAAACCGACTTCACAATGCACATTTGTGCCATGTTAACAAAGCTGATAAACAGATTCCGCATGTATGGTACAGTGTAAAATAGTAAAATAGGCGACGTTGGTAGGTAAGCTCCATTATGATGCATACATTCCATACATACTAGATGTCTGTATACATAGTGAGAAAAATAGTACTGGAGAGTCTGAATGAAAATGAGTCAGGGGGGATTTGGTGCTTAGGTATGCAGTTATGTTTGTTGGGTTATTGCAGAACTTTTCTCTCTCTGGAACTCTGTTTGTGCTCAGAAACAAACACACATCACACAGGTCTTACACAGCAGAGCTGGTTTATTTCCTTCAGGCTTCTGTGCAGTTCAATTCAGATCAGTTCAGATCAGCACACTGAGGCATACACAGAGAGCAGTGATCAGAGATCAGTGATCAGTTCCATTTTACCCAAGTGAGAAACTATATACACATCTTACACAATTCTTATCTACATTACATACAGCTGTGATGAGGCTAACTTAGAATCTTGGCAAGCTTCCCAGAACAGCCTCTATCTCAAGGTAATTGCCCACAGATATACTTTCTCTGTTTAACCCTGAGATAGCCATACACACACAATTTTAATGACTAAGCAAGTATTTCTTTTCATATACTTAACAGTCCTCCTCTTGCGCATGTTGTTTAAATTGTGTTACAATCTGAGACCTAGCTTTAAAGCATCTCTTTGTGTTTTACCATTGAACATTCCACCTGTCCTTTCTCATTTTGTTTTACTTTGAATACCCATTTACTGGTAATGGCTTTACGACCTTCAGGTAAAGGTACTAGCTCCCACGTTTCATTTTTTTCCATTGCTCTGATTTCCTCTGACATTGCTTCATGCCAGCCCTGAGCTTCTGTAGGTTCCATTTCCTGAATTTCCTCAAATGAAGTAGGTTCATAGGCTATTAGTAAAGCTCTATGAGAAACCTGTTTGCTTTGGTATTCATCTGAGTAACGAATTGGAGCTTTGCGTTCCCTTTCTGATCGTCTTGGCATAGTTACAGGCATAGTTTCCTCCTTTACAGTTTCTTCCCCCTCCCTCTCTTGCTGAGATTGTTCAGGAATTTCTTCTGTTTCTACAGCTTTCTGTTCTACAGGCAAACTTACATACTGTTTTGTTTCCTGCATTTGTTCATGAAAAACTACATCTCTGCTCACAATTACACTTTTGTGATATGGAGACCACAAACGATAGCCTTTTGTTTGTGTATCATATCCCAACAGTTTACATTCCAAACCTCTTTGAGCTAGCTTTCCTGGTCTGTTTTCTTTCTGAACATGAGCAAAACATTTACTCCCAAAAACCCTTATATGTGACACTCTAGGTTTTCTTTTGTA
This sequence comes from Elgaria multicarinata webbii, assembly GCF_023053635.1. NCBI lineage: Eukaryota > Metazoa > Chordata > Lepidosauria > Squamata > Anguidae > Elgaria > Elgaria multicarinata. The sequence continues at coordinate 23,773,285 of NC_086171.1, forward strand.
AAACATTTCATATGGGGTTTTTTCATGTACAGAGTGGTAAAGCCTGTTTAACAAATAATTTGAGGTGGACAAAGCTTCTGCCCAGAACAGGTTAGACAATCCTGACTCTTTCAATAGAGCTCTTAACATGTTCTGCAAGGTTCTGTTTTTCCTTTCTGCAACTCCATTTTGAAATGGTGAATATGGAGCAGTAAGGTCATGTTGTATACCCTCATCACTGAGGAATTTTTTAAATTGGTTGCTAAGAAATTCACCTCCCCGGTCCGTTCTTAGATTAGCTATAGGTTCTTTAAATCTATTTTTACTCCACTTAACAAAGGCTTTGAACTTTCCAAAAGTTTCACTCTTCTGTTTTAACACATACACAAATCCAAATCTACTGTAATCATCAACAATAGACAAGAAAAATCTGTTTCCTCCTTGACTTGTCTCAAAAGGACCTGCAAGATCTGCATGAATTAATTCAAAAATTCTTTTTGTTGTTCTCTCACTATGTTTTGGAATGTTTGACTTATGACACTTGGTTTCACTGCATACATTACATTCTACATAGTTAGAACATGGTTTGATTTTCACCCCTTCACACAATTCTGGGATCTTAGAAATTGTTTTATAGTTAGCATGACCAAACCTTTTATGAGTTAAATGGATACACTCTTGGTGTGGTTTGCAATTGGCTATTGTTTTTGTTGTGACTTTGCTGGCTACAACTTCATTTTCTGTACAAGTATTAATCACATACAAAGATTCTTTCATTATTCCCTGCACACACACCTTGTTTCCCTGTTTTATAGTACAATTTTCTTCAGTAAAACAAACCTCATACCCCATTTCTGTTAACTGAAACACACTTAGAAGGTTTGTTTCTAATTCTGGTACATATAAAACACTTTGTAGTTCAACTCCCAGACAATCAAAATATACATTACCCACACCACAAATCTGGATTTTTGTTCCATTTGCAAGGGTAACACATTTTTGCTCTGAAGTAGAAGTTTCCAAGGTTACAAATGAAAGTTTGTCTTTTGCCATACTTATTGAAGCCCCAGAGTCCAAAAACCAAGGATTCATTGTCTCTTTGACTCTTGCTAGAAGACACTTCTTTGTTGATTCAGCTTCATTCATGTTGTTCTCTTCTCTCCACTTTGCTGTTGACTGCTTTTTCTTCTTCTTGTTGTTGTTGCAATCCCGCAGTAAATGTTCCGTGGAACCACAATTAAAGCATTTCCTTGCCTTTAATGCAGCCACCACATCAGAAGATTTATGGCTTTGTTGAAATTCAGCCACAGGATGTTTAAAGCTCTGTTGTTTTGAAGCTTGTCTTCTTTCATAGGTTTCCAGTAGTTTTCCAGCTACATACTCGAGGGTTAAATTTTTCTCCTCTTGACTTTCTATCATGGTGACAACCGCGTCGTACGATGAATCAAGACTTGACAAAATCACATAGACTTGGTGTATAGTTGTAAACTCCATCCCTCGTGCCCTGAGTTGATTGAAGATTTCTCTCATGCTTTTCAAATGGTTTGACATAGACTCCCCTGGTTTCAGCTTCATTCCATACAGCTTCCGGGTTAGAATTACTTTACTGCCCGCTGTTTCTCTTTGATATACAGCTTGTAGTGCATCCCAGCACTCTTTTGATGTATTCAAAAACTGAATGAAGGAAATTTGAGAGTCTTCCACAGCTAATGCAATAACTGCCATTGCTTTTGCATCGTCCTTAAACCATTTAGCATTCTGTGGATCTGCTCTATCTGGTGGATCCTCTGTGACTACATACCACAGTTCAGCCTGAATCAGATACATTTGCGTTTTGTAAGACCATAATGCATAGTTAGAGTCATTCAGCTTTTCTAACAATTGATGCAAACCAGACATATTAGCTCCTGCCATTTCCTCTGCTTTAGGAATTGTTATCTCACCGTCCTCCTGCTCAGAGTCCTCCTCAGAGTCAGCCGACTGAGATTTTTCCTCACTTTGCAGCACTGGCTTTAGCTTGATGTCTTCCTTCATCAACAGTTTTCTGTTTTAGCAGACTCCTGGTTCTGATACTGCACCGTTCCCATCAAGTTCTGGTTCTTCTGCCTGGATTAGGCTGGCGTAGGCTTCCTGGACTGGACTGGGCCCATAACCTTTGTTGGGTTATTGCAGAACTTTTCTCTCTCTGGAACTCTGTTTGTGCTCAGAAACAAACACACATCACACAGGTCTTACACAGCAGAGCTGGTTTATTTCCTTCAGGCTTCTGTGCAGTTCAATTCAGATCAGTTCAGATCAGCACACTGAGGCATACACAGAGAGCAGTGATCAGAGATCAGTGATCAGTTCCATTTTACCCAAGTGAGAAACTATATACACATCTTACACAATTCTTATCTACATTACATACAGCTGTGATGAGGCTAACTTAGAATCTTGGCAAGCTTCCCAGAACAGCCTCTATCTCAAGGTAATTGCCCACAGATATACTTTCTCTGTTTAACCCTGAGATAGCCATACACACACAATTTTAATGACTAAGCAAGTATTTCTTTTCATATACTTAACAATGTTCTCTTCAACAGTAGAAGGAAAATTAATATAGACACCAAGTGGTCTTGATACCTCAGAGTCTTTTATGTTTCAACCCAAAGCACGATTACCAATTCATGTATTTATGCAGTAGCCACAGTCGAAAATGTGAGCTGCACAATGACAGCTCGAAACGCACATCTTTTCCTTTGCTCTGCTTTTGTTTTGACAGCCTTCATATGCCCAGGGGAACACCCCTCACTTGCTGCTTTGGGCCTCCATCCTCTAGCTACTGACATATAACAAAATGTGCTGTATAGAGGCAACCTTACAATGTTTGTAGAATTGGGCTTTTTCTTTTTTAAATGCAATTTTAAAAAGTCACATTGATTACACCAGCTGAGCTATTTCCTGACTTTATCCCAAGGTGGAAAGAGAGGATCCCACCCCCACCTCAATCGCGGGGAAGAGAGAAATTTTCTACATGCTTCCCTTTCTGTGGGCTCTTCATTACAGTTATTATCCAGCTTAAGCTTTTGACAGATATTAATAAATCATACACCAAGCAGTAATATTTAGCATAGATTAGATAGCTTAATGAGAAGGTGCAATCTGTCTGGCACAGCAGAAATTATTCAAAGGAGGACGTGTGTGTGAGGGTAAGCTCCACGCAAGGCCAGCCCTATCATTAGGCAAGGTGAGGTGATCAGCTCAGGTGCCAGATGCTGGGGGCAGAGGTAGCAGCCTCCTGGCGGCTTCTCCTAAACCCCAGCTGTTCTCTGTTGGTGAAAAACAGCTGAGTATGCCATAAAATCTGTCCTGGGCCACCCGAACATGCCTGCTATCTCCAGGGTGGTGGAAGACACTATCAAGTGTTGAAGTAAGTTTCAAGTGCCAGTCCATCCGGCTTCTGCACATGGGATGGGGAAGGGGCGCCATCTTGTCCTTTGCCTCAGGCCGACCATGTCTGCGCACGTGTGAAAGGCATGCTTCTTGGAACAGTCACGGCATTAAATGAACAGGTTTGTCTTCTGCATTTTCAGAGTCACTGTGAGCAAATCACAGACTCTGTCAAAACCATGCAGAAGGATGATCAGGATGTGGGACTACTGCGCCCTTCTTGCGGTCTGAACGGACTTCATACACTGCATCTGCCTGTGACATATATAGCAATGGTGGGGGTGGGTGGGGAGCAGGAGAACACAGAGAACACTGCTGCCCACAAATAAAGTGTGTGTGTGTGTGCAATGGTACTTTTGAATGGGAATGGAGTTGGCACTTGGGCCACTCTGCAGCAGCCACCCACCATCTTAGATTACCCCAAATGCAAAGGCTATGCTGCACAAAATGGTGGTGGAGCTGGATACAATGGTGGCAGGGGACAATTCAGTGGTGGAGGTGGTGGGTGAGCAGCAGGTGCAAGACTGCAATGCCTGATGAAGTGCCTCTCCCAGCCTGAACCTACCCAAACATTACAATCAACATCTGGAGCCTTTCTCCAGGTGCCATCTCCAAGGGAGGCTTGGAAGGTGGCAACAAGGGAGCAGGCCTTTTCACTGGTTGCCCCCGCAATTATGGAATGATCTCTCTCTGTTGAGGCCCACCTGGTGCCAACAATGTCACCTTTTCATTGCCAGGTCAAGACTGTCCTCTACTCCCTCAGGCATTTAATGGCATATGATGGGACATTTATGCCAGCTCTCTGAACAGGTCTAGTGTTTTATTGAAATTGTTTTTAGCTGTTTAAATTGCTTTTAAACTTTGTACGTTTAAAGTTTTGTGCTTTCTTTTATCTTATGAATTGTTGCAAACCACCCAGAGAGCTTTGGCTATTGGATGGAATAGAAATGAAATGAAATGAAATAGAAATTGAAATAAATAAATAAACATAATAATAATCCAGGGTTCCAATTTTTTTTTCATCCTTTGGTTCTGCTCATCTTGATCTGCAGACCCCAGCAGGCAGCGACAATGTTTTTCTCCATGCCATGCAAAGCTTCACCTTCTGATCTTTGCAGATCAGGCTGCTGTTAAAGATGCAGATCGAGACAGTGCCATTTTCCTCCCTCCATTTTTCAACCCTGTCTTTGCCTGCTGCATACATTTATCGTTCATAAACAATTATTAGTCTTCCTTTATTATGAAAACGTTTAGCTCATCCTTTCAAAACTATTTACAAAATTGAACTTCAGTATTATTAAATGTGGTCAGATAATTTCGATAACATGAGAGCGACCTAAAGCAAAGCTACTGCTACGGGTGGCACTCTAAATAACTTAAACTCAGATTTATATTGCCTATTTAAATATATGGGCCATGCATTATCCACTTACGTGAGTCAAGTGCACATAGTTTATTGCTAGGCAAAGCTATTAATGGAATAAGGTCTATGAAAAGAAGGAGAAAATGGCTTCACTGAGTGGGTGGAGGATAGAGTTGTGGTTCTCGGGCTTTTGTGGATTTTAAAAATTGACTCCTTTTAGAGCTGCCCTTTAAAATTGACTCCATTTAGAGCTGCTTGTCTGTACCAATCATAAAAGCTGGCAAATAGCCCGTCAGCTGAAATCTGGCAGGTATGATCTTCCAAGGCAAAATGTCATGCCAAGTACTGTCAGGTTGGCAATCCTACCAGAGCATACACAATGACGACTGCTAGCAAGGACTATTTCACCTGCAATACCCACCACTGCCACCTCCACCACCAAATATTATAGTAATATTACAGAACCAGAAAATCCTCTGAAAGATCATTGCAGTTATGGGGGTGGGGGTGGGGAGGAAGGACATAGATGAAACCCTGCGCATCTTCCTCATCAGTGGGATTAACCAACGCCACCCCACGAGAGGGAAAACATGGGGTTGATGAGGGAGGCCATGCCAACACAATGGCGTGAAGACAGCCCCCCCCCAGTGAAGATTTGCATGTCTGAAACAGTATCACATTTATTTATTTATTTATTTATTTATTTACAATATTTATACACCGCTCCGCATTCAGAATTTTGGAGCAGTGGTCAAAATAAAATAGAATAAAAACACAATAAAAGTACATTTTTAAAAGAAACAAAGTGCAAAATAAACTACGGGTGGTCATTAAGAGAAGGCTTCCTGGAACAACAACGTTTTCAGAGGCACCGGAAGGAATACAAAGTTGGCGCTTTCCTGACTGCCAGAGGCAGGGAATTCCACAGGAGGGTGGCTGCCACACTGAAGGCTCATAGACCTAATGTTGGGCCATGACATTTTATTGCCTGAAGCGGAGCCCAAATACCTTCTCCCCATGGTAGGACCAACACTTTCAAAGGTCTTACTGCTCCATTCAGGCACTAATTCTTGCCTTCAGCTGTCCACCCCACCCCACCCCAATCACAGTATCACTTGAAGCAGGGTGCTTTAATCTGCTGCATGGCAGAGCCCTGGTCTTGTCTACATGGTAAGCCAGCAGTTGACATACAAGTTTCCCCAAGGCTGCAAGCATTCCACTCCCTCCTCTTTCCCATCTAATCTGGTCTAGAAAGTGCTGTGAGCGCAGAACACCTGGAAGACACCCGGGACAGCTGGAATCTGAATAGTTTGGCTTTACTGCAGGACACCACTTCCCCTTTTTCATCCAGTGGTTAGGGTGGGTGTGCCCATATCTTGTTACAATATAAAAGTGACATCCCAGAAGTGGGGGAGTCATGTCCAAAATTTAAAGCGATTAAATAAGAAGATCCTTTCTGGATCATACCAAATGCCTATCTTGCCTAGCATTTTGTTTCCACAGTGGCCAACCAGATGCCCATGGCAAACACCCAAGCAGGATAAGAGGACTCGCCCACTTTTGTTCCCCAGCAAATGGTATCGAGAAGCAAACTGCCTGATACTGGAGGTAATGTCCAGCCGTCATGACTAGTCATCAATGACCTTAACCTCCACAAATTTGTCTAATCCCCTCTTAAAACCATCCAAGTTTTTGTTACTATACCACATTCTCCGATGGTATAGTAACAAAGGAAGATACTCTGGGGAACAAATGCTCTTGGGAAAGAATGTAGAAAGGGGAAAAAATGGGATGCACAAAGAAATAAATCACTTAACTGCAACACGTCGAGCAAATACAAGCAAAATTGGCTGTGACTAGAGGTATTCTTCAGACCAATATTTCCTCTTCTCTATTTGCTGTATTTTACTACTGTGTGGATGACGGAACATACATGTTGTAAATCTTTCCTAATGATGCATATTTCTGAAGTCCTTGCAAAACGGCCATTTATAGAGGCTGTGCCGAAGACGGCGAACTACGGTTAGTTAACCCTGCTCATTGATCACGCTGCTATGAGCGGCTGTTTCCTTGCTTACCTGAGCAGCAGGCTTGCATTCACCCTTTCAGGATGAATAAGAACAAGTTGACCATCTGCATTTCTGAAAGTGCGATGGCTACCCCCAGTGAGCTCAATAAAAGAAAATTATGATTTCGTGCTTTGTGTGAAACCACCAGTAAATCAGCAGTAGTTCTTGCATGGAGGCGAACAATGAAAAATAACATTTTGCGGGAAGGCTTCTTCTGCAGCGCCAGCTGAATAAAAAGCTTTGGAATAAATCTCCTGTAAAGGGTCACCCTGATGTTATTGTTAGAGGTCTCAGTGGCAATAGATATGCGCACCACGGAGAAAGGATAGTGCCACCATGCGTACCTTTTTTCTTTTTACTTGTTAAGAAACATACTTTCTGCATCCTTTTGTATAATGGCCAGGAGCTAAAGGTGAGTCGTGAACTGGAGAATTTTGTATGCAGCCAGAGCATTGTTTGTGAAACGTTGACTTGCCTCTGACAGTGGGAACCACTGTAGCAGAGACCCTACCACGCACACACACATTTCCATGGCATCCAACAGTGAAAGCTCTTGATATTAGTCAATTTCAGGAGAAGAATTAAAAAGGGGCAGCCATGTTAGCCTGTGATATGAAAACAATAAAGAGTCTGTGGGACCTTAAAGACTATTGAGGATTATTAAAGGCTTGAGCTTTCGTGAGAGAAGAATTCCAATTCAACTTTAGTGCAGCCATGGAGCCTACTTTAGAGAGGGCTGTCCACTATTCAAAGTCTGGTTTAAAGAGAAAGAAAAGGGGAGAGCAGGAACCTTGATGTTGCCCATCAATGGTTCATTCATTCATTTATTAACTTTCTATACTGCCCAATAATTCTCTAGGCTGTTCAAAACATCATAAAATGTAATATATAATCTTTCACAGAAACACAATTTTCAAAATATTTAGAAAATTAAATTCCACTAATAGACTCCGTCTAATAATAATAATAATAATAATAATAATAATAATAATAATTTGCTTGCCTTCTAAATACAGGCTAGAAAAAAACTGCCTATTTTTCATCTGCTTAATTCCTTGATAATATGCTACTATGCGTCTTACATGTTTTATGATTCCACCCATAGTTTGTGGGTGATTTCCTGGGTTGTTGGTTCTGTACATATTTTAGTTCCTTTTTTGTGTTTGCAGAACATTGGATTATGGCAGATTGGTAGCGGTGACCTCCTATAATCCATTGGGTAGGATGTCACTTTATGCATCAGCAAAACAGAAAAAAATGCATCACCAAAAAGAAGACAAAAGAAGACACAGATTAGCATGACATTCACATGTGCTAATTTATATGTATAGACACAAATACATTTATTTATTTATTTTATTTATTTATTTATTACATTTTTATACTGCCTAGTAGCCAAGGCTCTCTGGGCAGTTCACAATTAAAACCATTAAATACAGCATAATAAGAGACAATATAAATTGTCTAAAGTTTAGAAGTACCATGCAGCACCTGGTGAAATTCCCTCTTCATCCCAAGTTAAAGTTGCAGGAGCCCTGCCCTCTTTTGTATGTGGCCACTCTAGTATAGTTCCTGGAGCTTTAACAGTGGTAATGAAGAGGGAATTTCACCAGGTGCTGCATGAATACAAATGACACCTGCTGAAATTTCCTTTTCTATGCAACTGTTAAAGATACAGGAGCCCTGAACTCCTTTGCGTATGGTCAGCCTACTAGGTAGGGCTGTTAATATTCCTGCCTGAAACTCTGGAGAGCTGCTGCCAGTTAGTGTTGATAATACTGGGATAGATGGTCTGATGCAGTATAAGGCAGATTCCTAGGTTCTCTAACCAGAGGTAGAGAGAAGCAAAAATGTAGGGACTGAACTTGTAAGGGTGTAATCCTATGCATGTTTGGACAGGAAAAAAATCCTACAATTCCCAGCATTCTCCAGATAGCATTGAGTTGTAGAACATTTTTCTGTTTAAACAAGCATAGGATTGCACCCTATGATGACTTTGCTCAACTACGTCTTAGTGGTGGATGCTGTTTATTTTTTAATTGTATCAATGTGCTTTTAATTGATTTGCTTTCTTTTTAATTATTATTTTGCATTTGAGCTTGTATTTTATTGTTTGTGACCTTGATAACTATTTGTAGTGGTAAGAAGGAATGTATATTGAAGAAACAAATGAATAAATATCCCACTGCAATATATAACCTGATTCATTGGCTTGAGCAACCTGGCCTGCTTCATCTCCTTGTATATTCCTGCTCTCTGCTTTTGGCAAATTGTAAAGCAGTTGTTCTCCAGGTCTAGTAGATTCCACCAGACGACCTTCATGTTTGTTACACTATTATAACTCTGTAGATTGTGCTTTTAGTTTTCTGTATCTTGATCGTATCTTAAGTGCCTGGGCATGCTCAAAGAAACATCTATGGAATCAACATGAAGCTTTAGGTGGCCTCATTTTGAACATAAGCTGCATGCAAAGTTCAAAATGAGATATGCTCACTGAATACTGGATTTGATCCAATGTGGCTTTATCTCCCAACCAAATACCTGCTTCTGTTATTCTATATTCATTTATTATGACTACATTCCTTTGGCCACTTATTTCTTTGACATAAGTGATCCATTATTTGCTGACATGGGCACTAGATGTCAGCACTCCCACACACAAGGGCAATTGGACCATCAACCATCTGGTAGTAAAAAATAAATAAATCAAAAAACAAACAAACCCCTCTTCCAGTCATTTTACTCATTTACAGTAGGAGATTGGGGAAAAAAATCTGTTCTCAGGCAGTACTATGAGGACTACTTCATAGAGGTCACAAACTTAGAAGAAAGTACAGTGCCTTGTGTCAGTATTATATTTAATCTGTTTGGATGCAACCCATTGGCATGCTCTCCCCAAAGAGGTTGTCTGCCCACGTCTTTCCTATCATTTTACTATCAAGTGAAGACTCTACTGTTTAGAGGAAAGCATTTCCCGACTGTTAGCCTTTTGTTCTATTTGTGCAGTTTGGATGTAGACTTTGTTTTAGTTCTCCATAAGTAACCCATTTTAACATCTAATGGATCTAATGATGCCTTCGTTTATAATGTGATTGCTAGGTTGTCGGCAGGATCAGAAATGGCCATGGCTCAAATTAGGAGACTTTGGGTTTGTGTGTGGTGGCCCCATATGGTGAGCAAATGAACTGCATGTTGCAGCATCTGCTTATTGCAAAAATGTTGGTATCCGCAGGTCCTGATCTGACCCCATGCACCTAGGCTGGTCATTGGATTCTCCTGGAAGGCCAATAAGAGATCAATGAAGTGTTTCTTGAGAAACAAAGTCCTCCTGATCGCTGCTGTCAGGGCCGGCTCTACCATGAGCCACGCTGAGTCATGTGACTCAGGCAGTGGATTGGAGGGGGGGCGGATGGAGGATTGTGCTCACTATCTGCCACTCACAGCGTTGCCTGTCAGTCCTGCCCCTGCCATATCTACAGTCTCTAGATGCTGGAGTGGCAGCTGCTGCTCACCTGCTGATGAACAAGCCCTGGTGTCCCTCCGCATCTGCCAGCACCCCTGTGGGGCTCTCCAGATCCCTCCTCAGAGCTAGGCAAAAAACCAAAAAAGGCTAAAATGAAGAGGAGGAGGAGGAGCATGTAAGTCACTCTGGGTTCCTTGCAAGGCATTGTGAGCATGTTTTAAATACTTAAACAGCATTTGCTGCCATTGTGGCAAAACAGTAACAGTGTTTGTCAGTATCGCTTTGCTTATGATGCCTCACTCTGAGGAACGATTCCTTCCTCAGAGCATGGCTTACAGGGGCCAGATGGTCCCAGAGGGCCTCAGAAGGAGGGGGTGCAGGGAGCTTGCTTTGCCATTCCCTTCTAGAAAGAACTCCCACTAAAACTGAGATAGAGCTGGCTCAGTGGTAGAGCTCAATCTTTGCATGCAGAAGGTCCCAGGTTTGATCCCCGGCTTCTCCAGGTAGGGCTGGAAAAACATCTGCCAGAAACCCTGAGAGCCGCTACCTGTCAGTATTGGCAGTATTGGGCTAGATGGACTAAGGGTCTGGCTCATTTTAAGACAGCATCCTATGATGTTCCTATCAGGTAGAGAAGGAGCTTTTGCTTCAATGCTTTCTTTCCTTATCCTTCCTTTTCCCTTTTCTATAATGCCTATTTGATTGTGAGTGCATGAGGACATGGAGAAGGATTAGTGTGAAGTGGGTACATAGAGACAGCCAGTAGGAATTCCTGCCCTGGTGACTGCACGAGTACTAGGAATACATTTGGTGTCTGTAAGAGTTGTTTGCCAACAGTTCAAGTGCTATTTTGTACAGCAGTGGAGAAAGAGAATGTGTAAGGGCATTTTCCACTGAGCAATTCAAAATTAAGACAAACAGGAGAGTATTTCTTTATATATATGATGGTTACATTTTAATAGAATACAAATGATACACTGATCACATATATGCAAAATTGTCCTAGATGTAAAGCTACTAATTTCAGTCCACACCTTAATTTCAAGGCTCATAAACTTAAGTAAACAATGTGCTTACGTATCAACATATAATGATAAAACAAATCACTAATCAGTAATTAGTGTCGCATATTATCTCTTTGGGCCAATAATTTCCATGTGTCCTCATATTACTCACAGTAGGGACTTCTCTATCCCCCACAACTTAGATTAAATAATAAATCCAATTCTCCTCTTAAACTTCCTACTACTATTACTACCACTACCACTATTTCTTATATTTATTCTCTGCCAGGAACCAGAGCAGGGCCTTTTCTATCCCAGCCCAGATCTTTGGAATAAACTTGTTCCTGCAAGTATTTATGAAAGCCGGGGAAACATCTCTGTTCAGGGTGGAATGACTGCACAACTTTATGCAACATTCTGCATAGGCATGTGGCCCCTGCAGCCATGTTAAGAGAATCCCCAGGGAAGCAGTATATCACTGTGGTTTGGCTCTCTTAAAATGGCTTCCGTAATATGCAGAACCTTATCTGATCCTCTCCTCCATGACAGCATGCAAAGGGAGAGCGCATAGGTTTCATTCTGGCTGCTTTCTTGTGTATTGTACATGGAAGGTATACATGCACTGGGTTGGGTGCCATTGTAGTCTCCATAGGCTGACATCGGAGCCACCAGCCTCCACTGCATTCGACCCAGTGTAGTGGCTGCTGGTGTAAAAGGCCAATAGGACTGAGCCGGAAGCCCAAGGGGATTGCCTCATCAGGATTTCAATGGGCAGGTAGGCAAAGAGTTCTTGGGAGGCTGGTTTATGAAAGCTTTGTGTAAGGAGCCAAACTCTGAAAAGAAACGATCAGGTCACAGCACTGGCCCAGAGGTGGAACATGATCTCAGCAATATTTCAAAGCCGATAGAAAATGTGAACCAGGTGGTCAGAGAGAGGTAGAGAACCTAAGGGAGACCAAAGGGTCAAGAGCAAGACAGAGCCGCTCTGCAGATTTTGCTGACTTAAAAATATGTCATTGAATTGTGCATCTCAGAGGCTCTCCGCTGGCATCTGGCAGACGGGGCAGATTGCAGGGCAGCAGTGGAGTCCTAGGTGGATTCAGGTACAAGCGACTCCTTGTCATCTAGATCAGATCTGTCAATAAACACAGAGACAGCGCTGAGACCACCACGTTGGGGGAGGCAAAAAAAGCTGAGAGAGATCTGGTTTTATTGTCAGCACAGAGTACAAAACGACAGGGTTTCTTTGATTCTGTTAACGTAAGAAACTTGCAGCATGCTCCTAGGTATGTTTATCCAGAATAAAATCCTACTGTATTCAGTGAGGCTTACTCCAGGGTAATTGTATGTAGGAGAGCAGGCTGGTTTAGATCAATACGGTTAACAATGGGAATCGTGTTGTCCAGTTGTGCTGGCCGGAGGGGTATAAATTACAAATAACTCCCCTGCAGCTGTCCTTCCTCTACAGACTCTACTTATCAGCAGGGTTACACTGGCCTAGCATTATATCAGAGGTAGGGAACCTCAGGTCAAATCCAGGTTCCCGGGGACCCAATCCAGTCCTCAGATGCTCCCGCCTTCCACTTCCCCAGGCCTAATCCCCTTCCCCCATGGCATTATTGAGCCACTGGTGTAACAAGGCCATTAGACAGTTCTGCCCACTTTTCACTAACTGTCCAGAAAAGGATTTATGCCTTTTTAATGAGCAAAGCCAAGGATATTATTGAAACGTTGAGCAATAGAAAACATTTTCCATATATATATATCTGGCAGGTTAGAATAATAAATTTGCCTTGACCTTGTTTGCGGCTGGTTGTTGTCATTATTCTGTCTATTCAAGGAATTCTAAAGTAGCCTTCAAAGGTTACAAGACTGCTGTTCATTAAAAATTCTACATGTGCCTGGGGGAAAAAAAACACAAAAAACACACAGCTTAGCTGGAGTGGATTTTGAGTAGGTTTGGGTGACGAATCTCAACCTGATGTTTGAGTTCCTGCTGTTTGTTTGTTAAAGCACAAACACACACACACACACACACACACACCCCATCTTTTTCCAATCTGCTTTCTGCTCCTTCCATCCCAGGCATCTAGAACGGCATGTCTAGCAGGGTAAGGTACAACAGGTCAAACATACGGATCAGGTGGTTGTTCTGTATAATGGAAGAATGTTAGAGGAAACGGCTGCTGGTGCCACATCTAAAAGAGAAGCAGCATATTTGGGAAAGGACTTGTGAGAGTCAGGAATTATCTAGGCCAAACCATTGGCCATGATGGCTGGGGATGATGGGAATTGTAGTCCAACACATCTGGTGGGTACCAGCTTGTGGAAGGCTGACTGAGGCAATATGAGACACTTCTCATAGAGCGCTTTTTTGCTGCAGCAGCATCGAGAAGTATTGTGTCTGCCTTGACATGACAGTGTTGTTTGGTGTATGATGGATGTCTCACACATGCAAATCATGACTTTCTGTTGCAGCCAATTTCACTGGAAATTAAAGGATGAGTTCAGCCTTAGTTTCCAGTGTTAGTCATCACTAACATGTCCCATTGGTTTTAGCTCAGACCCCTTTCCCAGATGAACTGTGGGTACCTCCAAAATCAACACCATGACCAGGAATGTCCACACCTCTAAACTGATGGTCTTTCAATAACTGCAGCTTGCAAGAACCAGGGCCTCACTCACAAAACCTAGTACGTTCAAGGTGCAGCTCATTTTACCCAACCACTAGGCCTGTTTTCTTGGGCTAGAAGGTTAGTACCTTGTGCTGGAAATGAATATCTACATCCAAAGGGTGTAACATTTACTCTGGTGACTTAGCAGGTTGGTCATAGTTCAAGACCACACTATGCAGGGCGGCCTTCACCCTAGAGTTTTTGGAGGCCTTACTGAAGAGTGAAGTAGTAAGACAATTGGGGCAGACATCACAAGGTGATCCATTGACGTCCAAGCTGCAGAACCACTTGGAAAGTGCATGCCTTAACGTTACGAGTTTAAAAACTGCTCAAAAGGTGAAGGGCAACCTGGTTCACTTGAAGGAGACCTTTGGGTAAGGGGCCCAAGTTCCACCCCCTAAAAGCAACACGATGATGTTAGCAGTATGGTTGTACCAAGGGTGGATATCAGCTCTTTAGGCCCCTCCGCTCATATTAATTCAGGATTGGGTCAGCCACAACTACAGCTGAAGAGGGCATGCTGGTGAAATAAATACAGAAATAAATAGATATAAAAATAAATAAATAAAAATTGGCTGTTAGATATAGGGTGACCATACAAAAAGAGGACAGGGCTCCTGTATCTTTAACAGTTGTATAGAAAAGGGAATTTCAGCAGGTATCATTTGTATATATGGAGAACTTGGTGAAATTCCCTCTTCATCACAACAATTAAAGTGCAGGAACTACCCTAGAGTGACCAAATACAAAGAGGGCAGGGCTCCTGCAGCTTTAACTGTTGTGATGGAGAGAATTTCACCAGGTGATGCATATATACAAATGACACCTGCTGAAATTCCCTTTTCTGTGAAACTATTAAAGATACAGGAGCCCTCTCCTCCTTTTTATATGATCACCCTAGTCAGATATCATCTACCTGTCATATATCACATACCAACCTATGAAGGGCCTCTCATCACTCATTTCATCTATTAAAGCTGCAGGGCAAGAAATACCTATTCAGTATGGATTTTTGGGCAAGGCATCACATACTGGGTAGAAAAGCAGGCCTTAAAGACGGGGAGCTCTTGGACTGAGCTCCCGAAAGACATGTGACGAAAGACCCAAAAAGTTGAGGTGGCCAGATGGAAGATGAATAAGGCCATGCAGTGCCATGCAGTGCCTTTGTGGTTGGAAGACAACTGGTGGTGTCATGAATTGGCTGCAACCTGAATAGGTGTGGTGGAATGGTGGGGTTGGTAAGGGACAACCCGTGGTGTTCCCCTGGCCCTTCCAACCATCACCAGTGGTGATGGTTGCATGCAGGCCAGAGGAACTGGTCATCAGCAGGCGGGCAAGCCGATTACAGTACCTACACCCTATGCCTGTTCAAGTGAGTCAATAAAAGTTGTGGCCAATTTATTATCCCAGCTATGCCTGTGTGTCTATTTGTTCTCATCCCTTCACCAGCTGGACCCAGTTCAGTGTTGCCCACACAATCATCAATCTCTAATAGCCATGATGGGTTATATAGAACCTCAATGCTAGAAGCAGTATCATTCCCCCTATTTTCAGTATTGAGGTGTGAATGCTGTTGCTTATGTAGCCAAAACTCTACACACAACACAAGAAGTAGTGTTTTAGCAAGCTTGGAGGAATACCAAGGTTTGCAGAAATACAAAAGATGTTTGTGGGGCGGGGAATACAAAGAGGGTTGTGATGCATCCAACCAAAATTTGTCTTTATTTACTTATTCCAGGCTGACACAGCCTTCTGTTATGCAGATACTGTAGAAATCACCTGGAGGATTGCATGACGAGCTCCTCTCAAGCTATTGATTAGTCACTTTAAATTTCACTCTCTGGGAGTTGCCCAGCCTCATAAGAACATAGGAAGAGCTATGCTGGATCTGTCCAAGGTTCCATCCAGTAGTCTCATTGAAACACATTGACCATTGAGATCTTTCTTTATCTTCATTTGGAGATCAAGAGGCAACACCAACCTCAGCTATGTCAGAGTGTTCCATGTGTGGGCCTCATCCTCCTTTGCCACACACACACGCACACACAAACCTGAAAGCTGCTGTGGCAAGATATTCTTAGGTTCCTGTTGTGCTTTAGTTAGCTAATATCTATGTTAATTTTATTTTAAAAGCAACAGTATTTCTGAACTTCTTTCTCTGCTTGGTTCTTTAAAAATATACATTGAATTTAAAACTGGAGTTGATTTGATTCTCTTGCCTAATCTGAGCCCTGTCTTCAGCCATGGGCTGGACTGCTTGGTAGAAACAAAACGATTTGGTTTTTAAGGAGTTTAAAGGAAGCGCGAGAAAAGGGGCATGGTTATCTGGGGAACCTCAGAGGGGTGGATTTGGCCTGTAGGCCTGAGGTTCCACACCCCTGGAATAGAGAACCATGGAGGATGGCAGTGAGCTGGAACATGCCACACTGCAACATTTTGTCACAGGCCCTACTGGTGCCTTCCTCTGAATACCAGTTGTAGGGGAGCAGCAAAGGAAGATGGTGCAAGGGCTGCATGTGGGCTTCTCAGAAGCATCTGTTTGTCCACTGTTGGAAACAGGTTACCGGACCGATCCAACACAGCCTTACTTATATTCTTCCCTGCTTGCTAGTAAAAACATGTCAATGGGTATAATGGTGTATGCTCTTTCATTTTATTTGGCAATTTCTGCTTGGGTGACTTAACCCCTCTTTTTACATATATTTGAAATGCATGTGTTCTTTGTAAAGACCCAGGAACAAGCATGCTCCAATGGAATAATAATAATGATGTTTCTGTATTAGAGCCAGAAGCACTAAAGAAAAATGTATTTTTTTTTTCTGTATGGAGGAAATGTCTTTTCCTCCCTCACCTTTCCTTGTATCTTGATTTATATTCATTTTTGCAGAAAGGATAATTTGTTGGACGAAAATGCTGTTCTACAAGTTCACCTTTAACATACTAAATCTCTACCATCGTTCCAGGCCTGGTGCCATTTTGGGGGTGGGGGCAAATCCATTTATTTTACTGATCTTTCAGGACATTCAGTCAATCTACACATCTCGTAGCTGCCTGCGGCTTCATGGGATTAAAGTGTTCTTGTGTATCAAATGATTATGAAAAATCTGGGAGTTAAACAGACGTCTCAAATGATCGCTATTTATACATTCTGGAGTCGTGCATGATTCTTTAAATGATGAATCAAACAGAATGAAGCTGGCCATTAGAGGGCACTTCATACTAATTGGAGCAATGACTCATTCATTTGCATTTTATCCAATCACCCAAGAATGATTAACTAAAAGTTCTGCTCCTTCAAAGATCACGAAACCTTCTCTACATTTGTAGGCCTCGACAGTTACTAATCAAAGTAGTCAATTGATATGTTAAAAATGCTTTCCTGTTCCACAAGTTTTTCAGTACAGTTTTGCAAGGTAAGCGATCCCCTTTGTTTCATCAGAAAAGGTTCCTCACTACAGGAAAGTGAGTTTCCTATCTGGCTCTTGTTTCATGAACAGGAACACATCAAACCATTATACTACTAATTGGTTAAATTGCCTGCCACAACTGCACAAACTGGAACACAGTCAGGTGTGAAGATAGCACTAAACACACAAGAAGCTCAGCAAGAACACATCATAGGATTGGAAGTTGTGTCCTAACAACTAAGGGCAAAGACTAATCTTTGGACTCCACCTCCTGCTCCACTCAAAGTATCCTTTGCTGAAAGAGAGGACACCTATTTGCATTACATTTGCACATTTATTTATTTATTTATTTATTTTATTACATTTATATACTGCCCCATAGCTGAAGCTCTCTGGGAGGTTTACAAAAGTTAAAAACAATGAACATTAAAAAGTATACAAAATTTTAAACCATCAAAAACATAAAAACAACGGTATCCATTTAAAAACAACAGTACATATGAGGAGAGGTATACTGTAACGGTACTGTAATATCCTTCTATTTCCATGACATATATAATCCATGATCTGTGCAATATGATATATGAGAAACTGTTAGCCAATTGCCACACAGCATCTTTGAGAATGACATTTTCCCCAATCATTGCAAAGAACAATCTTTTAAGAAAGGGATGTGCTGTTAGGTTGTTGTTGATTTTCAATTATACTTAAGAAGGCTCAGCATGGGCTGGATTGCATGTGTATCGTTTGCTGATATCTTTTTACCAAGATCCTCTATTGTTAAACTGCTATCTTCAGTCTTGGTGGATCTACTGCAGGTCCACATTTAGCAGCATCTAGCTGATTGTAGTCTTTTAAATCTGACAAAGATGAAAGGGCTTCAGAGAAACAGCTCTGCTCCATTCCTTCAATGTGTAGGTAATGATGTAGATGAGCCAGTTGTTTCCAGAACCAGAAACATCTGTGATCAGCTGCTTGCTATCAAAGACATCTCTCAGTGGCCCCTGGAGAATTTCATTCACTACACCCTCTTCCATGTGCTTTTAAGGAACAGATTTTTCCTCTGGAAGTATCAGCACCATTACCATCTGTTCTTGTTAACAGCGGCGTGTTCCTGCAGTGCCAGATCCCAGAAGCAGCAGCCTATCTGGTTCCCGCACTGACCCACCTCTGACTGAGTCATGGCTGCCATTCGCAGGGATCTCATTTCTAGGACAACCTGCACCTGAAAGCCTGGGTGGGATGGTAGCCCTGCCCTC
The DNA here is from genome assembly GCF_023053635.1 of Elgaria multicarinata webbii. Taxonomy (NCBI): domain Eukaryota; kingdom Metazoa; phylum Chordata; class Lepidosauria; order Squamata; family Anguidae; genus Elgaria; species Elgaria multicarinata. Next base: position 23,791,936 of record NC_086171.1, read on the forward strand.
TCTGAATGTACATCCTGAAAGCTGCGTGGGCACCACCGCACAGAGGAATTCTCTCTCCTTGTTCTATTGCTGAGGCGCGCGAGAGAGTTTATATGATAGTTTATATGTGTAGATGCAAATTTAGAAATAATAATTATAATTTATATAGACATAAATTATGTAACTTCCTGACTGTTAGAGCAGTACGACAATGGAACCAGTTACCTAGGGAGGTTGTGGGCTTTCCCAGACTAGAGGCATTCAAGAGGTAGCTGGACAACCATCTGTCAGGGATGCTTTAGGGTGGATTCCTGCATTGAGCAGAGGGTTGGACTCGATGGCCTTATAGACTCCTTCCAACTCTATTATTCTATGATTCTATGATATAGTGCATTTCATTATAGTGTAGAAGATTGGGGCCAGGTGACCTGTCCTTTGCTCAGTCTGCTGCCCATGGCTGTGAATGGGCAACTTCAAGGCCCATCTTCCTTCTGTTGGTTCTTTAAACCAGACTTGGACTGGATAGCCCTTCAAATAGAGAATGCCTTCAAAATAGAGGAGGATTTCAAATGGAAGACTAATTTATTTGTTTTAATAACATGGACCTCTCTTTTACATCCTTCTTCAGGGCCCTTGCTAAACTCTAGGCCTTATCGCCTAACTTTTTTTTGCCTTCCTGCTACTGGACATTCCCTGGTTTTCCCTCACAACTTAAATGTTTTCCCCAGTGACAGCAGTTCTAAACGTTGTGAGACTTCTTCTGAGAAAAATCTATGAAAGTTGAAACACTTCTTTTCAAGCCTCCCTTTCTATTATACCCTTTAACATTCTCATAACGCTAACACAGAGACCATAGAAATTGATTTCCAGAATAAACGAGATTTCTTTTAAGCAGTATCTGAGATTCACACACACTCGTACAGTATAATTCTACAGATAGATTATTTTATTCTTACAGGAATTTGTGTGTGTGAAAAGCCTATAGGAAGGCAAAAAAAATACACACCATCATCTATAGAACTGTATGAACCAGATAAGAATCGGGTCATTCCTTGCATTTAAAAAGAGTGAACACATTTCACATTTCCCCCACATTTTTTTTAAAGAAAAGAATATTGTGTGACTATAATGCAATTGTTCTGTTGTATTTTTCCTTCCTGTGATATCTCCTCTTTTCTTTTCTTTTGCCAGTACAAGTTTCTTCTTCCTTGTTGCAGCATTTGACTTGGGACATATCTCGCTGCAGCCCATTATCTAACTGGTAAACCCTGTGACAGTGGGGACTGTTGCTTAATTGGAAAAATGCACTGATGCAGAAATGGTACATGGAGCTGTTACTTGCACTTTCTGCACCTTCTTGCTTTTTTGTAGTTGTTTGAGACCAGGAGTCATTGCTGAGATGAACAGCTCTTCTGTTTCCCCTTGTTTGAAAGTTTTCCACTAAGTGCTGGTAGGCTGGGGCTGAGCCTTACATTCCCACCCACCCACCCAGTGCCAATGGCGGATCTCTGGGAAGGTTCTTCTTCTTCTTCTTCTTCTTCTTCTTCTTCTTCTTCTTCTTCTTCTTCTTCTTCTTCTTCTTCTTCTTCTTCTTCTTCTTCTTCTTCTTCTTCTTCTTCTTCTTCTTCTTCTTCTTCTTCTTCTTCTTCTTCTTCTTCTTCTTCTTCTTCTTCTTCTTCTTCTTCTTCTTCTTCTTCTTCTTCTTCTTCTTCTTCTTCTTCTTCTTCTTCTTCTTCTTCTTCTTCTTCTTCTTCTTCTTCTTCTTCTTCTTCTTCTTCTTCTTCTTCTTCTTCTTCTTCTTCTTCTTCTTCTTCTTCTTCTTCTTCTTCTTCTTCTTCTTCTTCTTCTTCTTCTTTTCTGCTTCACTGAAATCTGATTTATGAATCGTTCTTTATACTCAGCACCTTCCTGACTCCCCAAACATTTCACAAAATTAAATAATCTAGTTATAGAGATAAATAGCTGCAGAAGCAGAGGTATGTGTCAGGGAGAAGAGATGCGGCTATATCAGATGCGGATGTTCCTATATCAGTACAATATTTTGTGTCTGAGGGCCTATTTTGTGCAAGGCGGAAACAGGAAAATCATTGCCTGTATTGTCGTAGCCATGCCAGCTTCTGGATTTAAGAATCCACCAAGTACATGGAGCATTTGGCTTTTGGCACAAAAAGATGTAAATGTACTCCTCAGAATAAATGTGTGTAGTGGCAAGCCAAAAGTTTGTCCTCATTAACCTGACACCTAATGCAGAGGACCTGATCTATGCAATACTGGCCTTAGGGTGGCCAAATGTCCTACTTTATAGAAGATAGCCACTGTCAGTCAATGTAGACGATACTGGGTTCAGTTGACTAATGGTCTGACTTGGTGAAAGGCAGCTTCCTACATTGCTCTAAAATTTCCCAAATAGAAATCAAGATGTATCATTGTAACATAGTATGTGCAATGACTGGACCCCATTGTCCACTACATGGTGAAATGTGGTATGCAAGAAAGACATACAATGTACCCACTAAATCTGTAACATATGCTTGCCTGCCTGCCTGCCTTGATGGCTGCTCCAAGTAGTAATGGGGAAGACATTTTAAGCTTAATTGCTACATGAAGGTGTTTTCATGGCTGAGTTCATTCTTTGGATAAAGCTAGGAAAAGAAAAGAGCTTCTGACATTTTTGCATATTGCAGGCTCTCCTGCTAGAAGAAAGGAGATAAAATCAGGATAATTATGCAATAGTTCATTCAGGATTTCAAAAATGTTGTGGAAATCCACAACAAGAACACTTCAAGCTAAAGGGAAGTAAAGATTTGGTATAAGATTGAAAGGGGCCTTGAAGAGCATAAGCACAAAAATATCTTAACCAAAAGAGGTCATTACTTGGGAGGTGGGCCAGATCCTTTTCTTAGTCACTCCATGGAGACCAATTTTCAGAGGCAATGAAGTTCTACCAGTGTAACGGAGAGGGATACTGAGCTCCAGCTGCTTACGATGATAAGACTTTGACAGGATATATTTTCAGAACAGTATCCAAAGAATTAGGTCATCAAGGCAACTGGAAAGGGCCTAGATATCAAGCCACTGAGAGTGCAACCTAGGACACCGGTCAGCTAGTGGCCCTGATCCAGAGTTCTGTGCATGCAAGAGTTTTCCTTTCTCATTAAAAAAAAATAGTTGGGAAGAAGGAATGTGTGTACACGAGGCTGCACAGATCTTTGGCTTTATGGTCACTGCTAGAAAAAAATGAAGTAAACTTTATGGATTAACAGAACAGTCCTTTATGTGTCTTCTCAGTAGCAAATCACATTGACTTCAATGGAGATTACTTCCAGTTAAGTGTATTTAGGATTGCAGCAAATTGAAACAAATATAGATGTCATGAATCTGATTATTCAATGTGAGCTGCTTGTTCAAATAAGGCACTCTGTCCTCATTAGGTCCCAATTAGTCCCTGAAAAATACATTTGGAATTAAATAATAATGGCTTGAAATGACTTGGCTTTTTGTCAAAAGCTACTATTTCCCCACGTTTTAATTTGCTGTTGAAATGGTGATCATCTTCCAAAATGTAGATGCAATGTAATAGCAACTAAGGCTGCAATCCTGTGCATGTTTAGACAGAAAAAAGTCCTACAACTCACAGCATGCCCCAGCCAGCATTAATGTTTTCTGTCTAAATTTGCATAGGACAGCACCCTAAATAAGACTCGGGGAGCCAGATACTCCAAATTGAAGATTTCTTCCCTGTGATTCCAAGGTTGAAGGCATGGCCTATAGCAACCTTTCCCAATTGGATGCCCTCCAGATGTGCTGGACTACAACTCCCATCATGCCCAGCCAATGGTCAGCAATTATGGGATTTATGGTTGAACCCAGCTAAATGGTACTAGGTTGGGGAAATTTCATCAATTGCATCTCTGTGCTGCAATGGGCTTCCCCTACAGGTCCAACAAAGATACAGTCTGAACATCTCCTACACATGGATTCTGGTCTTCAAATTTGAACTGCCATGTAATGACAGAGCTATGTTTGTAGTATTTTAATACATAACATAGATTTTTACTGCTTAGGAAGTTAAGTACACAAGAAGAGCTATGCCGGGTCAGAGTAAGGATCCATCTAGTCCAGCATCCTGTTCACACTGTGACCAACCAGTTGTTGCCGGGGAACCCACAAGCAGGAGACGAGTGCAACAGCACCCTCCCACCCATGTTCCCCAGCAACTTGTGTACATAGGTGTACTGCTTTTGATACTGGAGGTAGTGTAGAGCCATCAGGACTAGTAGCAATCAAGAGCCTTCTCCTCCATGAATTTGTAGCGGCACCCACCATCTGGAAAACCCTCCCTCATGGGGTTCAGGGGGCAGAAAATGTGGTATCTTTTAAATGCCTCCTGAAGACACACTTGTTCACCCAAGCTTTCACTGGACCATAAGTAAACTAATTATGCCACTCCATTTTACTGCTCCATTTTACTACTCCTTTATTGTAGTTGGAAGTGTTTTATGCTGTGTTTGAATGCTACGCTTTAATATTGTGTTTTTAATATTGTATTTTAATGTTGAGAACCACTGAGAGATTCAGCAGTATATACATGTTACAACTAAATAAATAAATAACCCCCCCCCTTTAAAGCCATCCAGAGTGGTGGCCCTCACTACATCTTGTGGAAGTGAATGTCATGGTCTAAGTACGTTCTGCGTGAAGAAGTCCTTCCTTTTATCTGCCCTAAAACTCTCACCAATCAGCTTCATGGAATGATCCTGGGTTCAAGTATTACGAGAGAGGGAGAAAGATGTCTCCCTATCCACTTTCTCCACACCATGCATAATTTTGTACACCTCTATCAGATCTCCCCTCACTCACCTTTTTCTCTAAGCTAAACAATCCCAGCTGTTGTGTCCTTTCCTCACAGGGGTTTTGCTCCAGCCCCTTGATCATTTCCGTTGCCCTTTTCTGCACCTTTCCCAACTCTGCAATATCCTTTTTGAGGTGCGTTGAGCAGAACTGTACATAGTATTCTGAGTGTGGTGGTTACACCATAGATTTGTATGAGAAGGGTATTAAAGCAAGTTACATGTTTTCACTCACCCTGAACTTTAAATATATGGAGGGAATGGGCTTAAAAAAAAAAACAATCAGAGACTATAGTACATAGATAAAACAGATGTGGGGGATAGATACGTGTTTAAAGATGTGGAGGGTAAACATATACTGTTGCTTTCAACAATTTAAGGCTGGGGGAGGAGAAACAAATGCATTGTCCCTAAACAACTTGGGACCAGGATACCTGAGAGAGCACCTTCTCCCTTACCAACCTGCCCAGTCACTGAGGTCATCCGAGGGCATGCTCCTGATGGTTCCACATAGACCCATCCTCCGACTGGAGTCCACCAGGGGAAGAGCCTTCAGCGTGGTGGCGCCCCTCCTGTGGAATTCCCTGCCTCTGGAGGTCAGGCAGGCTCCAACCTTGTACTCCTTTCGGCGCCTCCTGAAAACATCTTTATTCCAGGAAGCCTTTCTTTAATATGCAGCCTTGAATCTCTGTATTTGCCTCTTTTAAAATTTGTTTTAACTGTTTTATTCTGTTTCATTTTCATTTTATCTTGTACACCACTCTGACATTTTTCAATGGGGAACGGTATATAAATATTCTAAATAAGTAATAATAAATAAATAAATTACAGAGCTAAAGAAGGGCTCATGTCATGCCAACATAGCTCTTCACTGCAGGTGAACTGCCTGGGTACCACATGCAGTACTTTAGGAAAACCTGAAAACTCTGGCCTGGTTGATTGTAGGTGCTTTAGAAATAATAAATTCTTATTTAAAAAATGAGAAGTACTGATCAGTAGCTCAACCTACTTTTGAGGAAAATGATTACTTTTAATAGAACCTATCCCAGAACACTAGAATAGGGATGGGCAGGAAGGGACTTCAACTCCCAGAATTCCTGGTCAATGGTAAACATATACATAAAAGAGATATACTTCTGATAACTAGTAAACTGTAATATTCTTCTCTATTCTGATTTGACATGACTATACGATTTTAAAAATGCCCTCAAAAATTTGCCTCAGGAAAGAAAATGCACTTCAGATGTTCAGTTGCAGCTACTGTTCCCTAAATGCTATTCTGAGGGCTTTGCACTGCTTATATTTCTTCAAAAGCACCATAGCATTTTAAATTATATATTGTTTTAACTTGGTTCATGGTTTAATTTGTTTTTAGCTGTGTATATTTATTGTTTTCTACTAGCTGTGTATATTTATTGTTTTCTACTGTATGCTTTTATCTGTATGCCGCCCTGAGATCCTAGTGATATAGGGTGGGATACAAATGTTTTAAATAAATAATCAACATTCCCCCTCATCCCCTCCCCTATTTGACACAGAGCTGGCCCACAATGGATGGTCCCTGAAAAGTAGGTATTCTAGCATTCTTGAGACTCTCCAGTCTATACATATTCTTCAACATCACCATGTTTTCACTCATAACCAGAATTGCCATACCCCATTAAGCCCGGGTGAGACTAAAGCGTCAGCCATTCTTAGTCCCTGTTAGCATCAGAATCCAAACTTATTTTCTCACCTGAAGTCCTGCAGGTGTTCTAGATGACATCCATGTTGACCTTCTTTGGCAATCCACATAGCAAATGCCATCTAGCTCTCTTTTTAAAAAGTGCTTAGAGAAAGTTTACTGAGCAATTTAAACAATATCGATTAGCTTGCATATTGCTAATAGCGCAGAGCAGGGTTGCAGATGAGAGAGGCAGCAAGGAGATTTAAAAACAAACAAAAACAAACTAACAAAAATCTCCACAAACTGCCCTAAATTTTGCCAAGAGAAACGTGTCAGAGAGAAAGAATACATAGAAATGGTTGCAGATGTTCGAGTGACATAATATGAAAGGGCTACAATCGGATGGCTTGCCTGTTTTCTTGCAAATATATCTTCTGCCCTTACATTGACCCTCTGCCAAAATGACCGGCTTTTTATAGAACATTGTCTAATCTGGCAGAAATCTTTCGGTGGTTTATTGATTTAATATTTCTTGTGGTAGATACCATGAAATACATAGCCTGCAGACTGCCCTATGCTTTGAAAGGTGATTTTGATGGCCCCGTTACGGCCACCTGCTCTTGGCACACAGCCTCTGGTTGTCATGACATTGTTTTAATTTAAATACGGTTTCTGCTCTGTTTATGAGCAATATTTTCTCTCCGCATTTGGCAAAGGCTCAACACTGCTGCCTTTGGTGTGCACTTCTCACACGCTCGCTGAAGTGATCCATTTCACGGTGAAGTAACCTGAATTTAATCGAAGCCTGCCTTGGTGAAGTGTTGCAGCACAGTATATTGCAGCAATAAAGAGTGAAGGGAATGGGCTGGCGGAACTCCTAAATTCTGTTTTATTTATTACTTAAAACTAATGAAGCAAAATGGATTCATGTTCAAGTGCCGCATGAATGTTAATCTTCCCAGATGGCAAGAACTGAAAAAGTGATAAGTGGTTAACTAAGACTTACTTAGGATTCATTTAAAACTTCAAGTAGACAGTTGAGTGACTAGTTATTAAGTCTACAAAGCTGATTATCAACAACTAAATGAAACTTCACATGGCCAAAAGCTACCACATATGAACCTCCATTTCTCCCTCCCTAGAACACCACCACTATTGCTTCTCTGCTACAACAACATTGCCACTCTCCTCCTGGCATCTCCCAATGAACCCAACCACTTTCCTCTCTCCTCATGGGTGGGATCAACCATGATCCTCAGAGAACCTGTATTAGGAGTGGGAAACCTGATGGTGAGGGCCACCTCAAGATGTTGTTGGACTCCAACTCCCATCTCCCCTGACCATTGGCCATGTTGAGTGAGGCTGATTGGAATAAGAGTCCAACAGTGTGGAAGGGCACAAATTACCCACTCCTGACCTACAGACTGCAATATTATGGCTTGCCCCTCTTTGTCTCTTCATGCCCAGTGCAAAATTGGTAACCACAAACATGGGGAGATAAGAAGGTGCCTTATATTGAGTCAGACCATTTAGCCCAATATTGTCAACAGTAATTGGCAGCGACTCTCTAGGCAGGGGTCCCCAAATTGCGGGAACATTTGGGAATTTGAGAAACTGTGGGCACCAACACAAAATGGCTCCCATGGAGGATATGGCTAGTCATATAATTGGGGCCTGGCTGGTCAAAACTGAGCTAAAGAGAGGTGGGGGAGAGAAATTGTGAGGCTAGAGACTGGGAGGGAAGGGGAAATAGCAAGGCAAAGAGGTAGAGGGGAGAGAAAGTGAAGTTAGAGGGAGGGAAGGGAGAGGAACAGGAAGGTAGTGGGAGAAGAGACAATAACACTAGCAAGGGAAAAGGGGAGAGAAAAAGAAAGACTAGAGACTTGGAGGGGGAGAAATGGTGAGCTAACGAAGAGGGGTAACAGTGAGGCTAGGGCTGGGAGGGAGGGGGAAAGAGCAAGGCTAGAGGCTAGAAAGGGAGGGAAGTAAGTCTGCCTTAAGACTTTCTGAGGTTGTTAGAGGTTGGAAGAGCACCACATTGTGGAGCCCTGGTTTAAGGCTTCAGGCAGGAGTTTTTCCAGCTCTACTTGGAGATATTTATTTATTTATTATGTTTTTATACTACACAATAGCTGGAGCTCTTGGAGTGGTTCACAACAGTTAACACCATAAAACACAACATGATAAAGCTTAATATAAATCCTTTAAAAGTTTAAAACTACACTATAAAAGCAGAGTAAAAAACAGCAATAGTTTAGTAAAGATCTAAAAATACAATAACAGATTTAAAAACAAAACAAAACTGAAGAACTTAAAATGCCTGGGAATGAAAAGACTGCAACGTCGGTGCCAGACAAGCTTTTGTCTGGAGGGCAATCCTCCTTCTGTTGTGCTCCTAGTTCTCACTGTTTTTATTCGTATTCTTTTTCTTCCATTGCCTCTAGTGCCACTGCTTAGGACCCACCTGAGTGTACTAACACAATATGGACACGCTTGCATTAGTTTATGAGGGATTCATCTTTAAGAGGTTGTAAGGCTATTATGATTGATATAAAGTTCAGATTTTCTTGTTACATGACAAGTATGCAGACTGGTTTGGGGAAAACTTAAGTAAACAGTATTTCATACATACAGGACCAGTTTTTGGCAACAGTTATGCCACAGAATATTCCTGGCCTTTTTTAAAGACAAGACGCTGTTGTCATAACAGTGGTTAGCTGTTGTACTGTACTTCATGGATATTCTGTAACCAAAGGAGATTCATTCATAGCTGGTTGAGAGGGGATAGCACTGCTTGTTGTAAGAGAGTACACAACCCAGAAGGGCTTCATAATTATACCTTGGCTTGTTTAGCATCCATACATGAAATGAGATGACCATGTTGGGTTGATTCACACATTCAGCCTCACCACTCAGCCTCTCCATGTACTAGAGGACTCATTGTCCAGGGACTTGTTTGAATGTCTACATCAGCTTTCCCCAACCTGGCAAAATGGCTAAGGATAATGGGAGTTGTAGTCCACCACAGCTGGAGGGTGACAGGTTAGGGAAGGGTAAACTATGCTACCCTTGTTCAGAAGACACCTTAAACCACGGCTTTAACTGTAGTGCTTAAAGCTTTTTGGCTTAAGCACCATAGTTAAAGTTTGTGGTTTAAGGTGTCTTCTCAACGGGGCCATTTTCTCCCCCAAAATGTATATCCCCAAATAATGGAATCAAGAACACTACCAGGGGGATAGTCCATGCAAGCAAGGCAGGTTGATTAGTGCTTTCCATAACTGAGTGCTGTTAGTGCAAATTAACATTTTTGATGAGTGGCAACAATTTGTCAAAGGATACTGTGGGAATGCCTCCCAATGTTGTTAAGCTATTTCTTGTTTTTATGGTATTGTTTTTTAATGTGCTGCTGAGAATGTATAGGAGTGCACCTACTGTACTCCAACATTAGGATAATGCCAGCACGTAGAGGCTCCTGATATGCAGGAACGTGGGCTAGGCCTGCCCATCTCGTAACATTATGATGAACTCTTCCAGAATGAAATTATGATGAATTCTTCCGGAATGAGGTTGCATTTGTCCAGAGCAAAGATTAACGGGAATCTGCATCTTGACAAGAGCTTCTGGGCAAAATGCCAGAAAATAATTAACACGCATTATAAACAAAAACAGTAATTAATAACAAAGGCTTGTCAAAGGCAAATGAAAGAGAGAAAATGCAATTATAGTGACAGTACCTTAGGAAGGGACTGTTACTGTGCAATGGATGTTATGGATTTAATATCAAATATGCATCTAGGTGCCAAAAATCATTAGCCACATAATAAGTGGATTCAGTGAACCACTTTAAAATAAGCATATAAATCCTTATTTAAGAACTAGGAAGAAATGGACTTTAGATTTTTTTAAAAAATGTATAACTAGGCAAAAAGAACAAAAACACTTTCTCCCTCTCCCATAATACCATACCATACCATACCATACCATACCATACCATACCATACCATACCATACCATACCATACCTCTTTATTGCGATCCATAGATCTATGAAAAAACAAGAATCAAACATGAATCCCATAATACTAGAACCCAGGGCCATCCCATGAAGCTGATAGTTGGGAGATTCAGGACAGATAGAAGGAGGGAGTTCTTCACTCAGCGCATAGTTAAACTATGAACCTCGCTACCACAAGACATAGTGATGGTCATAAATTTGGATGGGCTTAAAAGGGAGTTGGATAAATTCCTGGAGGAGAAGGCTATCAATGGCTACTAGACCTGATGGTTATGTGCTACCTCCAGTATCTGAGGCATTAAGCCTATGTGCACCACTTGCTGGGCAACATGGGTCGGGGGGTGCTGTTCCATCATGTCCTGCTTCTGGGTCCCTGGTCAACAGCTAGTTGGCCACTGTGTGAACAGAGAGTTGGACTAGACGGATCCTTGGTCTGATCCAGCAGGGCTCTTCTTAGGTTCCAATGGTGAGCAGGGCTGAATGCAAAAGGGGCAGGGCCAAAAATACCAGCACATTTTAACTTACAGCTCTTACTGCCAGTAACTAAGCCTTAGGAGAGGCATTTCAACCTTTCAGAACAGGGGGAAATTGCAGAAAAAATGATCAGTTGTTGTGAGGGAAGGGGGCGTGGCTTTCTGGTGAACCCTGGAGGCCTGGGTTAGGACCTCCCAGAGCACCCTGGGGCTGAAGTTCTGCATCTCTGAATTATTCTTATTTATTATAAATCAACCATAGGCGTGCGCAGCACATTTCATTAGGGTATGCAACCAGGGAACTTTTTCTTTAAAGATGAACGTTTATTGAATACTCAGTCATAAAGGACATTATTTTTATTCATTTATTTATTAAACACTGTGGACACTGACGCCCTACTCCGTGTTCGGTTTGCCTGGCCATGAGAGGGCCATTGCAGGTGGGGGGTGATGAGGAGATGTTCCTCAAGGCCCAGCATTGATGGGACTTTGTGGCGAAACTTGCCAGAGGAGGGGCTTAGGAGACACTATTAGCCTTCAGGAGGCCTCAAGCTGGCCTCTTTAAAGCACGGCTCCCAGCAGAGAGGCTCCCAGCAGAGCAATTCAGGCTGCTTGGAGCAATGATGCTCTCTTGGAGGCAGCAGTTCTTCAGCATGGCAGTGGAGCAGCTGGAGGGTAGCCAGAGGGCCAATCCCACTGGGTCTGGATCCTCTCTGGATCCTTACTCAATGGCCCCCTCAATTTGGCACTTATTGCTTAAGACATTAGGGTGTGACTGGGTACACCCAGCACACCCCTTGTGCATGCCTATGAAATCGACGCAAGCACTCATTCAGTCATTTATTCATTTATAAATATGAGTGCTTGAGCAGATTTACAATAAATTGCTACCATGGTAGCCTACATAAAGTTGACACCAGCCCCCCCCCAATCTAGTGCTCCCCCCAGTGGTATTAGACTGCAAGTCCCATCATATTGCTTCCTTGTAGGTCGGGAAAGTTGTTTAAAAGCATGATTCACCCAGGCTCACTTATTTCAACGATAGAATTAGACACGTGCTGAAGGCTGCAACCCAATGGGACTCACTTCTGAGTAAATATGCATTGGATTGTGCTAGTCACCTCTTCCACAGAAATCCATGAGTTGCCTGGAATGCTGGGTGTCTGCATGTCAGTTCGACCCCTCTCATAACCCCATTTTTATTTTTAATCTCTCTGCATGGAAGAGTTATGAACATTTAATCAAACAGAATTCTTGTTTTGCCAGATATAGATAAAGATCTTACTGCTGATTCTGTTAGCTGTTCAGTCCAGATTTTTGAGGCTCATCAGATTCTTTTCACTGCCCCCCCCCCACAAATTCATATAGGCCCCTTGCCTTGCAATTCACTGCCTGAGCCTCCATTGCCTATTGGGTAAGATCGCTTTCTCACCCAATACGGCATTCTTGCTGGAAATGTCAAACATGTTTTTTCAGTGATTGTGTTCCTGTCAGTTTTCTTTGCCAGAGTCGAGTCCCAAGCCTATGAAGAAAATGGAATGCTTATGGGCTGGTTGGTACATTTCGTGCTCTGTTCTAAGGGCTTGTGTATACAGCTGTGGTCAGGAATCCGAGATGAGATGAGATCAGATGAGATGTGGGTTTCTCTGCATTGTTATGTGTTCCTACTCATAGATCTAGCCACACACTGACCTATCATGGGTACAAAATTGGACAGTTTGCTAATATAGATGGACTTGCTGTAGGAACTACTCATGGGGTAACAAATTCATGGATGCAGCGGCTAGATGAGGCACCTGCACCTTTGAGTGTCATTAGACTGGTGGATTTTCGCTTTTCCCTACATTTGCCATGGCCTCCTGCTGCTGTCCCACAATAGTGACGATCTCTACATAGGAAGAGAAAGAAGTAGCAATGACCACATGGCCCATTCAAGGGGTGTTTATATTGTGCCGCTTTTCCTGAACACAGCAGGAAATGGGGCACATTCATTTTTTTTAAAAAAAAAGATGGATTAAAAACGGTCTATTTTCCCACGGAAAAACAAGTGGAAGGAGTGGGAGGTGCATGGGAGGGGGACGTCATCATCTAAAGGATGCACAAACATCCGTAAGTGGGCAGTAGCGAGTGTGCAATAAAACACTCATCTTATGATGCTCTTTGTGTGTAAAAAGTACTTTTAGGTGGTGTAGCTTGTCATGCAAGCTATGCCCATGGAAATTCCCTCTTCTGCACAACTATGAATGTGCAGAAGCCCAGTCCTCTTTTGCATCTGGCATCATTCCTCTTTTGTAAAGCATTACTTTGCAGTCATGGGACTCTGAACACAAGCATTCTCTAGGTGGCATGATGAGACTTCCAGCATTCAAGAAAATTATACTGAAATGCAGGCAATAAAGCAGGACTTGTGCGATACAAGATGAACAGCATACGGGTTAAATTATCGTAGATACTAGTATTCAAGTAAATTAGGCTGCCATCCTACAGTATATGTGCCTACTTGGGAGTAAGTTCTCAGTTTTGGAGTAGACGTGAACAGTGTGAACTGTGTGAACAGAGTGCTAGACTAGATGGACCCTTGGTCTGATCCAGCATGGCTCTTCTTATGTTCTTAATAATAGTAATAATAATAAATTTTAAAATATCCAAGAGTAGATCCATAAAATGTTCTATAAATTTAGTGCCCTTTCCCCTGAAATAAGAAACGGTGTTCCTAATTACCAGCAGTGTTAACACAGAGACTGTCCGTGGTAACTAAGTTATATTATTGTACTTAACTCCTGAAATTGTGTTCATTGGACTTAACTTTTCTGAAGGCGCATCTCATCTGAATGGACATGTCAATGCAGAGGCAAGAAGTGGCTAATAGCACAGTCACTATGGGCATTGCAGTGGTCCATTGTGACTGTTTATGATAGCCACTCAGGTTGCATCTCAGCCTTAAAATGGATACTGTACCACTTTTACAAGCTATGATGTTTGAGGAAACCTGGGAGTCTTATAAGAGGTTTGATGACAGGCATCTGAAGTGCCCTCACAGAATTACAATTCCAATAGTACCTCTTGGGGGAGCTAGGGGTGTCAAGGGAAAGCTCTGGCGTGGGCTGGTCCATGAAGTCACAAAGAGTCTGAAGCGTCTGAACGAAAAAACAACAACAGTTCCTCAGAGGGAAGCCATGACAACTAACTTGGGCCATTTCTACACCAGCCATTTATCCCGGGATCATCCCTGTGCATCCAAATGACACACATGGGATCCCGGTAGCAGGCAGGGACAATCCCTCCATTTTCCTGGGATAATCCTTAGGTGTAGAAAGGGCCAGGGTTGCAGTTTGTAGCACGGATGTGTTCTCAGTGAGGCACAAGATGGTGAGAGAGATACAGGAATTCTTGAAGAATAATCCACATAATCTGAAACCATGTGGTATTTCTACACTGTATACACTTCTCACCAATGAGAAATAGTTTTGTTTGCAAGGATAGTGCTTAGTTTTGAGGTACCCTCTGCCCATTCCAAATGGTATCCTTGGTGATAACAGATGTAAACAAATCATCTTAGCAATTATAAAAATGATCAATGCTATTTTGCTGTCCAAGTTAACAACGCTTTCTTGCTAGAGAATCTTTCTGCACCAGGTATAAACAAGAGCACTAACACAAATCAATTATTTTGTGCATGGCCCCAAAACACTCAGCAAGCACATCTAAGAGGTGGCACATGTTTTCTAAGGATCAGGGGCATGGCAGATTACTGCTGTGTATCTTATGATGGACCAGTTATCTGGAACATTGGCAAGACTGTTTATATTCAACCCTGATCGAGTTTGAAAAGATGTTTTAACTTGTTAATAACAGCCTGCTCAGGCTGAAAGGGTAGTCAATCTTTCTTTGTTAACTAAAATGCCAGCGCTAGAAGCTAGCTTGATTAAAGACAAAACATTAATAAACCTTGGAACCGTATAAAGCATGTGACATGAGCACCCTGGGTGCACATAATCCTTTTTCTTGTTTTGAACTGTTCGTTCCCTCTGTTTTTGTGCCCATAAGCAGTCTGATGGAATTGACAAAAAGAAAAAAAAATCCTTCAAAGCAAGTACAATACTACACAATACTTCATGGTCATACATACAAAACAGTCAGACATACAGCTTGGAATACTATTAGTGGAAGATTCCTCACACTCTGATGGCACAGCTGCAAACAAAACTAAAATACAGGCAGATCAATGGTTGTTTTATCCCATTCTACTAATATTATATGCTATGATGATGTTTCTTTCTGTTTTTCCAGATGGGAGCAATACCTTCATCCATCAATCTACTTCAGAAGTGCTCTTTATGCAATTTAATCTCCTTCCCCATTTTGAGAGTTTGCAAGGGTCATCACCATGTTTGTAACCACAGGAATCAGTCCCCAAAAGGTCTTATTAAGAATATAAGAACCTAAGAAGTGCCCTGATGCTGGATCAGACCCAGGGTCCATCTAGTCCAGCACTCTGTTCATACAGCGGCCAACGAGCCATCGGCCAGGGACCAACAAGCAGGACATGGTGCAACAGCACCCTCCCGCCCAAGTTCCCCAGCAACTGGTGCACAGTTTTTGAAACTCCACAAAGAGCTTAGGATCAGACTCTGGGAAAGGAGGTTTAATAGATAAGGGAAAGAGACTGAAGGCTTCTCTACATTGAAGCAAAAATCTTCTGTAGTCTTTTCAGGATTATGATCAGCACAATGCATGCGCTCCCCCCCACTTTCCCCCCATTTCCTTTGTGAGCAAATTCCATAGGTGTCATTAATACGGCCAGTAGATGGCGATACAATATTGCGTGACTCTGGAAGTACACCACCTCTTTGATGGCAGTTTATATTTATTAATGCATTTCCAGCAATTTAGAAAATGGTGGAATAAAGCTTTTAAATGACGAGAGAGGCTGATGACGTCATGAAAAGGACCTACAAATTTCCATGAGTGAACAATTAGAGTTTAGCTGGGCTCTTGAAAAAACAGTCCCTGGACAACCCCAATTGCCTATGACTGTCACTTCTTTCACTTTGTCAGTGTCCCTGTGTTTCAGCTTCCTGGAGCAGTGGTGAACCTTGAAAACACAGGGTCCCTCAGTACATGGAGAAAGCACACCCTACATTCAAGATGCATGTACAAAGGCTCTGTGCATAAGGTGGCCACTTGCACATTGCCCCCAAACAAGAGGAAATGCATCACCCAAAAAAGACAATAAAAGAGGAAAGAGATTTGCATAAAATGTATATGTTAATTTATATGTATACATGCAAATTTAAAAACAATTACAATCAATTCCATTGAAATACCACAATGGAGAAGACTGGAACCAGGGCCACAGCTAGACCTAAAGTTTATCTTGGGATCATCCAGGGTTCGCCCCTGCCTGAGCACCGGATCCCCTGTGTGTCACCTAGATGAACAGGTTTGACCCTGGACGATCCAGGGATAAACCTTAGGTCTAGCTATGGCCCAGGTGTCCTGTGTGCTTGTTCAGTCTGTTGTTCAGGTGCTAACTGCTGATGAGCAACTTCAAGCCCTCTCCTTGTATTCCCTTCTTATGGGTCTTCATCCTTGACCTGAACTTGGACTGGACAGCCCTTCAAATAGAGGACACCTTCAAAATAGAGGACAGTCCTCTAACATCCCTTCAAATAGAAGACTATCCTCAGTAGAGTAGAGCAAATAGCCAACCTAGCCATCCCTGTTACATGTGCCCACTTGTAGTCTACCTCAAAGTGTGCAAGTCAGGTTGGCGGATGATATAAACTGTGTGTGTATTAATAAAATGATGCAAGGTCCTTACAATCAGCCAGCCCTTTAAACAGAAGACTGTTCTGTGTAAAGTAGGACAAAGGGGGCACCTAGCTAAAGTTAGAGGCAGTGGGATAATTCCCCTATCCCCCTCCCACTCACCCACCCCTGGAACATGTTCAGCCTACATGGTTGGAAGACTGAACATTGTCGTTATTTAGGAAATATCTGTGCAGATGAAACTGTCCAGAACAAAGGGAACGTGTGTGTGTAGGATTGCATTAAGAAGCAGGAATGAGAACATTGTTCCGACAGGTGTGATTTTCCGTCTCAAAGGGCAGGCCTATAAGGACTATAGGGAATAAATTGTAGGCTGCAATGGGGCACAATAGATGACACATTCACCTCTATCAGCATGGATGCATCTGTGGATAATTTCTAAAACCATTTAGTTGCTGGTGCCAGTCCTGGATTAGAGATGATTGCTAGGCAACATTATTATCTTCTCACTTAATACTTTTTACTAAGTACTGCGCCAGTGTGCATTTTCTTCTCCTCTTCCTTTTCTTTTCCTTTCCTTGTTGACTGTCCTATTTGTGCTCTGTTTACGCAGTTGTTCTTCTGCCTCATCAGTTCTTTGTTCTTTTATAGCTTAATTTATCTAATTCCTAGTCAAACAAGGACATGGAACATTGTCAATTATTTAACTTCTCATTAGTCTCATCCAGCAAAGCTCAGTTTTCACCTCCAGTTGTTTGCAGTTTCTGTTTGCTGAAAATGAAAGACTTTTGCTGCTCCTGACACATGCAAAATCAGGGTTCCTGCCTGCTGGTCTTTTGACCTAGAAATAATTGGGGTGAGTTTTGTGTTTGTTTGCTTTATGCAGTAAAATATCCTTCCCCATCTAACTCCAAAGGCTCTAACTAACCCCAAATAAAGTATACCAAAATATATTTGAGCTTCAGTGCCTGGAACGAATGCAAAGAGGGTTTCTTATTACTCCTTTTACTTGAAAAGCTCATTAAGTAGTAATTGTGTTATGTGCTGCAAGGTTGCCTTCTTCCAGTAGCAAGTGACTCTATCAGTTACCTGTGTTGTAAATAATGGGTTGCCCTTTGGATACTCCAAAAGGAACTGAAGTGTGCACATCAGTCATTACATTTTTATTCTATTCTTTGGGTTTGTCCCTTTCATTGGCTCATCCCCGCAGAAAACTTTCTGGTGGAATTTCTGTGAGGTTGAAGATGATCATGACGGTGGTGTATCCTTTCCTTCACCATGAATGAAACCCACCAAGGCAGGTCCTGCTAAGAGGAAACGGCTGGCTGAAGGCGGGATATTGAAAAGAGATGGGCGAGGGACTGCCTTGATGTCATCTTCGCCCCAGGGTGGCTCCAAAGCCATGCTGTGTCGGTTAGATGATGCAGTCACAGATTTTAAGCCATCCCAGGGCAAAGAGGCAAAGATGTGTGGCTGAAAAGTCAGGGGCTTACCCCGACTTTTCCAGCCAAAGCGAGGGCAGCCCAGCTCTTCTGCCTGTCTGTCCTCACTGGGAGTCAATCTGGGGGCATTCTCAGGTGGAAGGCAACCTCCTATTGGTTGTCAGAAACTGCAAGAGCAGGCAGGGCTGGCAAGCCTAATGGCCGCCGGAAAGACTGCACTACCTCCCCTCGTTAGAACAATTTGCCACCACTGCACACCAGGGATAGTGCAGAGTTTGGTGGCAGAGTGGCGCCAACCCAGCACCGTGAAGACAGCACCTAAGTTGCCACTTCAAGTCTCAGCAAAACCATAAACTTATGTTGGGGTTTAGGCAAGCTCCTATTTTTCACCTTCAGTCCTTTCATCCCCACCACAATGATGGCTATAATACTGGTCTCCCCACCTTACGGGGTTACTGTATGAATTACTCAACGTTGGTGTGCAGAGCCTGCAAACGTCCAGATATCATTGGATTTTTTATTTATTTATTTATTACATCTTTATACCACCCAATAGCCGAAGCTCTCTGGGCAGTTCACAATTTCCCCCCCCGCCAATAGTTAATTATTCCAACTCCCATCAGACCCAGCCAGCATATTTGATCATTGGGATTGATGGGACTGGTAGTCCAACAATCTGGAAGGCCACAGGTTCCCCATACATACTCTATGTGAAGAAGGATTACTCCAATCTAGGTGAATAGACAACAAAATGACAAATGAAGTTCTGTGTAAGTTAGAGTAAATTGATGCACACTGAGGTAAAAAATATTCTCAACTTCACATATACACTGATGCTGCCTGAATTGGTGGTGACTAACCAGGAAAGAGTTCCCAGGTTCATGGAAACTCAGGGAAGACACTAATCCAGTACACAGGAGCTGAGCAAAAGGCAAATTCCATGGCAGGGATTTTTACGAATGGGGTAGAAAATCTAACTGCCAGTATGGCAATGCTCTTATACAAATCTATGGTGCAGCCACATTTGGAATACAGGACCATTCTGGGAGCTTCATCTCAGGAAGGATATTGTTAGGATGACCATATGAAAAGGAGGACAGGGCTCCTGTATCTTTAACAGTTGCATAGAAAAGGGATTTAAGCAATTATAGGGGTAGGGGATTTGAAATGGATGGAGGAAAATACGCTAGGGAATATTGAGTTGAAATTGCAAAATGTGTTTTTTAAGCAAAAAGGGAAGGGTAAATGGCTTAATGATTTAGATAACCAATTTCTGAAGTTCCATTGGGAACTTTGGGATAATTATAAAAAGGAATTGTTTTCAAGTAATTCCCCCTTAACACCGGTGATAATGTTAAAGAAATTTCCTGAAAATTTAAAGATGAGGTTAAGCAAAGTTTTAAAAGAAAGAAATAAAATGAAATTAGGAGAGTGGTTAAGGGGGATGAATACAAGAGAGAGGTTGGAAGAAGTTTTGAGAGATTTGGAATTAACGTGGTTAAATTATTTTCAATTAGAACAATGGACTAAAAATTGGATAAGAGAAAATGGAGAATGTAAAGAGAGGACGAAATTTGAGGAATTAATTGAACAAAAAGAAATAGATAAGGGACAAAACATAGGGATAAAGGGGTTAGTGAGTCAAATATATAATATATTAGTTGAGAAAGGAGGGCTGGATAGTGCTGGGAAAATGGTTTGGGAGACTGATCTGAAGATACAAATAGGACAACAGAGGTGGGATGGACTATGGAGACAGAGAGTGTTGAGAAATATGTCAGTAAGAATAAAGGAGAATTATTATAAACTTGTATGGAGGTGGTACTTAACTCCGGTTAGATTAAATAAGATTAATAAACAGCTTTCAGCAGATTGTTGGAGGGGTTGTGGAGAAAAGGGAACGTATTTACATATGTGGTGGGATTGTATACATGTGCAAAAGTTATGGAAGATGGTGTTTTATGAGATTGAACAGATTGTGGGATTTAAAGTAGAAGTTACACCAAGGATTGCATTACTCTCACTGCATGATGATCCTAAATGTAATAAAGAAATGAAAGAATTGATAACGAACCTACTGACAGCTGCGAGGTTGATAGTAACTAGGAATTGGAAAATTACAGGAGATTATTGTATTGAAGAATGGTATAAAGAAGTGTGGGACATTGCTATAAATGATAAATTGACATGTAATATAAAAATGCAAAGAGGCATAGTAAAAACGAATGATTTTGAGAGTATATGGAAAAAGTTCCTGGAGTTTGTATTTTCTAAAGGAAGGGGGGTTCCACCAACAGATGAAACTATGAGTTTTTGGAAACAAGAATGAGATCCCGAGGTGGGGGGAGCACTGTTATGTTTATTATATTATGTTTAATAGGTTAATATTGAATATATGATAGTAAGGTATGATAATATCTTGTATTAAGTGATTTTGATTTGTGTTTGTTGTTTTAATAATAAAAATATTCAAAAAAAAAAAAAAAAAAAAAAAAAAGAAAAGGGAATTTCAGCAGGTGTCATTTGTATATATGGAGAACCTGGTGAAATTTCCTCTTCATCACAAAAGTTAAAGCTGCAGGAGGTATACTAGAGTGACCAGATTTAAAAGAGGGCGGGGCACCTGCAGCTTTAATGGTGTGATGAAGAGGAAATTTCACCAGGTTCTCCATATATACAAATGACACCTGCAGAAATTCCCTTTTCAATTCAACTGTTAAATTGTTCAACTGTTAAAGATACAGGAGCCCTGTCACCTTAATATTGTGGTGCTGGAAAAGCTACAGAGAAGGGCAAGCAAAACTATGAGGGGGACACAATCACCTTCACTAAGAGGAAAGGCAACTACATTTGGGGCTTTTGGTTTTTTTGAAAAAGACTACTAAAGGAAGAGATGATAGGTGCTTATACAGTTATGCATAGTATGAGGGAGGTGGATATATTTTTCTCCCTCTCTCTGAATACTAGAACTCAGGGTCATCCAATAATACTGACTGGCAGGAGACTCACTTCTTCATATGGCACATAATTAATTTATGAAATTCACTGCCACAAGATGTGGTGACAGACACCAACTTAGACAGCTTTAAAAGGGATTAGACAGATTTGTAGAGGATAACACAGCAAACTTAACCCTCTGGACAGCTGTCTGAGGGGAGATGAGGATGCAGTGGAGTAGCCCGTCCAGTGGCAGAGATTAGCTCTGCCGATAGGGGGTGCCATTTACCCCAGAGGCCCCATCGCACACCCACAGATTGCTCTGTGTATGTAAATCTGCCCTTAAGGCTTCTCTGGAAGCTGGAGCTAGTGCAGAATACTGCAACTTGGCTGTTGTCCAGAGCTGCCCCTTTCCAGCATGTAACTCTTTTGCTGAGGGAACTGCACTGGCTGCCTATTCACTACCAGGCTAGGTTTAAGGTTCTTGTACTTGTGTACAAAGCCCTAAACAACTTGGGACCAGGATACCTGGGAAAGCACTTTCTCCCCTACCAACCTGCCCAGTCACTGAGGTCATCTGAGGGCCTGCTCCTGGTGGAGCAGATAGACCCATCCTCCAATTGGACTCTACCAGGAGAAGAGCCTTCAGCATGGTAGCTCCCCTCCTATGGAATTCCCTGCCTCTGGAGGTCAGGCAGGTGCCAACTTTGTATTCCTTACGGCGCTTCCTGAAAATGTTGTTGTTCCAGGAAGCCTTCCCTTAATGACCAGCAGTGGTTGCATTGCACCTTGTTTTTTTTAAAAAATGTACTTTGAATGTGTTTTTATTTTGTTTTTATTCTATTTGTCCACTGTTCTGAAATTCTTGAATGGGAAGCAGTATATAAATATTATAAATAAATAAATAAATAAATAAATAAATAAATCTCCAACCTGTTGGAGGCCCTGCAATAGGGGATTCCAGGGGTGTTGTAGATGGTGGTGGGACAGAAGTTGGGTAAGGCACCCATAGGAAAAGTGCTACAGAAATATTATACAATATCCTTTTGATTTATTAGGAGAATTTCTATCCTGCCTTCCCATACAAATGTTCAAAGCAGCAAACATTGTTATTGCTAATTCTGAGGGGAAGATGCACAACGGCCTACACCTGAGCAGGGATGACATCTTATGGCAGCCAATTGCTAAGGGAGTTTTGACTGTGTCCATTCAGTCCAGCAATGATCAGCCTTAAAATGTGGCATTTTGGTTTGAAAGGACACTGTTGTTATTGTGTTACCAAGACATATTTAGTACCACTTTAAGCTGTAGCTGTTTGCCATTTGATGAGCAAACATTTAAATGACTACATTTCCATGCCACCACAATCTTTTAATGTCATGATTCTAAGCTCTGGACATGTAATATTCTAGGGCCAAGGCTTTCACACCCACCCACCCAGCCACCTTGTCTACACCAGCCGTTTATTCCAGAATAATACCACAGTTGTCCCTACCGGGCTACATGGCATTCACCTACTCCAGTGGTGATCTCAGGATGACCACTCAGTTTTCCCAGGATATCACTGACTGGATTTGTAGTGGCTTTTCCTGCTCGCTTGCTACAATCCTAAAGTCTGCAGCTGGTGTGCTGTTCAGCACGAGCTCCTGGCACAACGGACAGCCAATCCACTGTCAGGGGAGCATGCATGGGTATTGGCATGTTTCATCGCTGAGTGTTTCTTTCTTTTTTACACAAACATGTTGATGCACAGGAGCATCACAGTACCTATTCACCCCTGCGTTGCTGTGTATCTACGCTGGTGCGCAAGTTGGAGGAGGTATTAAAAAAATATCCGGGCCCCATACCCATCTTCCCAAACCAATCCATTTCTCCTGATACCCATTTGGAACCGCTGTCACAGGACACACGTCCTCCTGCAAAGGCTCCTCGCAATTATCCCTCCTCTGTTATGCAAGGGCTGCAGGTGTAGAGAGAGAGAGAGAGAGACAGAAAGAGAGAGAATATGGCAATCTTGAGGTTAGCCTTAATGTCTTGTGCCCGTCTTCCCTCCTGCCAACACAAATAGAGTATGGTATCCTAGCCATTCCATATGCATTTTTTAGCTCACAGATAACAATTTGACATGAACACTTACATACCAAATAAAATATTTTACACACAAAATTTGTCCAACCAAAGTCATCCATCACCTCCTAAACCACACCATCTATGGCTGGATGTAGGAAGGCTGATCCCTGTGGCAACATAATGTATAGACCAGCCCAAACATGCACAATTTTAGTAGAGATGCAAGGATAAAGCTTGGGTTGTTTCTTTGTTTCTGTAGAAAATCTAAATTTTGGCTCATTCAGAAATAGATTCCGAATTGATAAATGGGTGGTTTAAGTTATGCATTTCATGAATAACAGGTTAAAACATGCTGTTATTTTATTATCAAAAATGGCATTTTAATAAACAGAGCTTAAAATAAATTATTGAGCCACCAAGGAGGCAAAATATCAAAAGGGCAGGATTCCTCACTAATGAAAACCAATGAAGCTTTGGTTTAATTTATGTACCAATTAACGTTGGTGCCCCTTGCTGATCACGGTAATCTTTTTAAAGCTAGGTAAGCAAAAAGGTGGCATTAATGATCATGATGATGACTCAGTGAGTTTAGACTCTGAAAGAGGGCAGTCTGAAGCATTAGTCTAAGCAGCACAACCCAATGCGTTCTGAATCAGTTTCCATCCATTTCTCTAACTTTTGCTGACGCTCAGTATCAAACCAACAGGGTTTACAGATCCTGCTTTTCCTTGAAATCTTCGGAAATACACACAAAGGTGAAAATGAGGATTCTGTCTGGCAGAGGCCCTCCAGTGGCATAGTGTTGCTGATC
This sequence comes from Elgaria multicarinata webbii, assembly GCF_023053635.1. Classification (NCBI taxonomy): domain Eukaryota; kingdom Metazoa; phylum Chordata; class Lepidosauria; order Squamata; family Anguidae; genus Elgaria; species Elgaria multicarinata. The sequence continues at coordinate 23,815,950 of NC_086171.1, forward strand.
TGCCCCTGCCACCACTGCTGCCATCACATTGAATTGCAGCCAGTATCTGGAGTCTTAGGCCTTAGCTAGACCTACCTTTTAATCCACAACGGAGGAGGGAAGATCCCGCAATGTGATTATTGCGAGATCCCTCCTCCATTTACACATGAGGTGCAACGACCTTAGGAGGAGAGGTGTTACGCCCACCATTTTTTTAAAGCGACAGGAGAACTCGAGCGCCAAAAGGTAAGGTTTTTAAAAAAAACTAATTTAATTTCCCCGCTCCCCCACCCTACCCCCGATGGGCGCAGCACTCCTGAGGAGTGCTGTGCCCTGTGCATGGCTCCTGGCTCTTCGCAGAGCTGGGTCAACTCACAGCACCCGTCCACACGTTCCGCGGTCTCGGGCTCAGCCCGGGACTGTGGAAAAACTGGGGCCAAAGGGGAGGGCAAGATCCTGGGGCAAGGGAGGGATCATCCCTCCCTGATCCCGGGATCCCCTGTGCATCATGTGGACACATAGGAATGATCCCAGGTATCATCCCAGGATTTTGCCCAGTCTAGCTAGGGCCAACGAGACAGATGGCAACTCTCTTGGAACAAATACTGTAAACATCTAATATGTGCATAAGCCTTGTGGAAAATGATTCTGTGGGACAACTAGTATTTGTATGTAGAATGTTAGTCTTTATCCTGATGATATGCCCAGATACAACTGAGTGCCTCACCAGAGTCACCACAAGTACAGCTTTTCTGGAAAGGGGCCATCTCCCAAATGAGAATCAGCTTGATCGCATTGGTTAGGAGCTACTGGACAAAAAGATTTCTGCATCTCTAAGGACCAGAAACTTGATTATTTGATGATCAACTTTCCAGTTATATATATTTCACAATCTATCAAATCAATTTCAGTGAAGGACACTAAAGGCTCAGAAATCAGCCTCAGACTTGAATTCCATGTTTTGTGGCATGTCATAGAGTAGCCTTCTCCAAGCTGGTACTCTCCAGGCATATTGGATGAAATGGGCATGGTCAATGGCTAAAGGCTGGCTGGAAATTATGGGAGATGCAACCCAATACATCTGGAGGGCACCAAGTTGGAGAAGGCTGTCAGGGAGTCTACATAGCTCATAGAGTGCACAACACTCTCAGATTACAGACCAGAACTCCAAGCAGCTTACAAAAACTCAAAACAAACAAACAAACAAACAAACAAACAAAACCATTAAAAACCAATAAAGGGCAATCAGGTAAAATTCCAAGAAAACCCACAAAAGAATAACAAGAGAGCTAAATACCCTACACATACTTTCCCAAACATATTACATCTCTATTTATAGTGCATTCAGATATGGTAGATACTGCACCACTTTACATCACATAGATAGTTTCAATTTCCTTAACACTGCTGGAGATAAAGACGGAACAGATGCCAACTTGTTTTTCAGCATTTCTCAATAATAAGGCAGGAATCCAAAATGATAAACTGGGACTGTCAGATCAAAAAGTCAAAAAATGAATCAGTATGGTATGGCAATATGTGTGCCAAAGTATATTGCAATTCTGAAATAAGAAGATTTGCTTAAAAATATGATCTATAAACATATGTCTTCTGGCAACCTTAATTGTATACATCTATGTAGATGCGTAGACCAACAGTTAGCAATGCATATCTTGAAGTACAATCATTTCTAAAGAGTAAACTGGAGGCTGATTGAAAAATATAACAACAAGGAAACTCTTGTTCTTTCTGCCTTTATTCATACATTATGGGGTTTATTTTTTTAACCAAATCTGCATTGAGGGCTGACCCTGAAGTCCCAGCCAGGTGGTTGAATTCTTCTATTGACTTCAGTTGGTACATATTGAAAGCAGCCAAATGTTCAAAGACCTCCCCCAGGGCAGGGAGGGAATTTTTCTCTCTGTCTCTCTTTTTCCATCTTTCATCCTGCTTACAACAATGGACAAGCCAGAAGAATATATATCTATGCACCAGAGAAATTCAGGATCAATCTGCTGATTGATACATGAGCAAAATGTTGAAAAAGCCTTCACTCATGTAGGAGTTTCAGGCCTTAGCTAGACCTACCTTATAATCCAGGATGGAGGAGGAAAGATCTCACATTGTGTTTAACGTGAGATCCCTCCTCCGTTTACACGTGAGGCCGACGCCCTCAGGAAGAGAGGCGTCACACCCGCCATTTTTTATTTTTTAAAGGAGAATCAGCGCATGAATGCTTGTGCGCTGAAGGTAAGTGGTTTTTTAAAATTTCATTTCGTTTCCACGCTCCCCCACCCTACCCCCAATGGTCACAGTGCTCCTGAGGAACGCTGCGCCCCATGCACGGCTCCTGGCTCCGCGGCAACGGGCCACATGATCCGCGGTCTTGAGCTCAGCTCAGGACCACGGAAAAAGTGGGCCCAAATGGGAGGGCTCTATCCCAGGGCAAGGGAGGCATCATCCCTCCCTGATCCCGGGATCCCCTGTGTGTCATGTGGATGCACAGGGATGATCCCGGGGTTTTCCCTGTGATAAAGCCTGGTCTAGCTAAGGCCTCACATGGATGATGCCACAATTAAAATGGCCATGCATTGACTCATATCTTTGCAGTGCCTACAGGAAAGCAAAGGGTCTGCATGGGCCAAGAATTGCTGGTGTACAACACTTAATATATATGGTCCAGCACGTAGGTTAGGAAAGAATCCTTTGAGTGGTACAATGGCTGTGTGGAACTCCTACACAGGTAGGGGCTTTTTGGTGGTTCCACATGCTGCCATTTTCACATCTAAATTAACCCTGGAGCTGGCATCACCCAGCATCTGAAATCTTAGGAACTGGAGATTCACCTTTCTGTTTCTGGGGTGATTTGCCTTGACTGGGGCTTGGGGCTGATCTGGATGTTTGTGATTCAGTTTTCTATGTGAATGTTACTATTTCTATGGCGTAGAATTTCATATTGAAAACACAGGCAACTAGGGATGAGTATGCAAGCAAAATTCAAATTTGTCCTTATCAGATTGTGTATTTCTCCCAATACATGCATTTTTGTACACAATTTTGTCTTCCACATTTCCTAATTTTCCTCATATAATTAATTTTTAATGCTATTTTCATTAATGTATGCATTTTTGTGTGTAAGTTCCTCTAATATACATATTTTTGTACGCCTTTTTTTCTGATGGGGGACTCCATTGCAAAATTGGGAGAAGTGCAAATTTCAAAGGATAATGGACTTTCAGTTCACATATTGGTTCAAAAGCACAAAAATGGGTAAGTTTGCATTAAAAGGCAAATCGAACAAATTTCTTTCCCATATCTACTTCTGAGTAAACATGCGTAGGATTGCTCTGTGATTAATTTTCTGACATCAAACGCAACATGACCAGATTTTTCTTTTTCTTGTTGGCGATAAGAGTTGGCCTTGAATATTTGCATGTTGCATGCTTTGAGTAACAGGTTTTTGTGTCTTGGCTTGCACACCAGTATTGCCTGCTCCCCTGCTGTTTATGATATTAGAATGTGGACGATTGTCTTCAGGCAGAATTCCAAGTTCAAATGAGCATTTGACTTTTAGTCTTCAAAGCTGTCTGTTCTTATTCCCTGAGTTTTCCCTCCAGCTCAGCTGCCAGAAAGATCTCTTTCCTCCTGTGTCCTCTGGCTTTACTGGGACTCCTGCTTGATTTGGCCCAGCAACTTAAGGTCACACAGGTCTCAACAAATGGGATTTTTGTAAACCCATGGCCTTGCTAGACTCCATTCTTTTACCATTCTCTAAACATAGGATCCCATGTCTTAAATTAAGCTTGACACTTCCAGGAGCTGTGCATCTGCTCACTTCAGAAATTTACAAGTTCCTGATGATTCACTAAATGCAAAGCCTTCCAAGCAGTTAGATTTGTATATTTTTTTAAAGTATGATAAATATGCAGTTATTATTCATTTTTTGCAGAGAACTGTAATTTACTTATAATTACAAATTCAGTATTTTGTTGCCGTGGAGAATTCTATTCCCTTCTCCCCCAGTGTGTTGATGGACTTAGTGCAGTTGTCCTTAAGTGTGTGTGTTTATTTTAATATTTTTTTTAACCTGAAACAGAGCAAGCACAGACATTGAATTTAACCATTTCCTGAGGTTCTGAAGAAAATCCCTCCTCTAAAACTACAGCCATAGCTAGATGGGGCTTTATCCTGGGGCGATCCCCAGGATCGTCCCTGTGTGTTCACATGATGCACAGGGGATCCTGGGATCAGGCAGGGATGATCCCTCCCTTGCCCCAGGATATGGCCCTACACTTTAGGCCCACTTTTCCCACTGTCTCGGGATGATCCCGAGACAGCGGAAAGTGTAGCCCACCATCAGGGTTTGGCCCAGCTCCTCACGGTTACTCGTGAGGAACTGGGACCTGCGCCCATTGGGGTGGGGTGGGGGCAGCGGGATTTTTTAAAAATAAAAATAAAAAACACTTACCTTTTGCACACGAGCTCTTGTGCGCTGCTTCCTCTTAAAAAACAAAAAACAAAATGGTGGGCGTGACATCCTCTCCCTCTGAGGTCATTGCGCCCCACATGTAAACAGAGTGGGAGATCTCGCGATAAAAATATCGCAAGATCTTCACCAATCCGTAGCGCTAGACCGATAGGTCTAGCTGAGGCCTAGGATTTGCATTGAAGAAACGACACACTTAACATCACATCTAGTTTAACCCTCAGACTTTGGTTGAATGAGGCTTAAATGACACAGGATGCTCAATCACGTGCACACTTTGTTTCCAGTTATTCTTTTGTTTTTACACCAAAAACAGCTGCAGAGGCTGCAAATTTCAAAGGAAGATTGGTAGGGAAGGGTCTGCTTAGCCTTTGAACTTCTGGCCATCGTTCTTGCTCAATATTCCACCTTCCATCTTCCCCACCCCGCCCCATTTTCACCAGCAGGAAAAACAATATAGGGACTCCTATCTTTTACCTCACAGAGCAAGGGGCAGTGTGCATGTGTTATGATTTGGAAAGGGAACATGGCCAGGAGAAGTGAAACAGTTATATAGACCTAGAGCTCCATAAAACAAGCATTTTATTGCATGTTTGTTACTGGGCACTCACGGATTTTCGTGGGTCCCTCTCATGATGTCATCTGCCTTCTGTGCACCTCGCGCCCCTTTCTAGTCTTCTTCACATGACAAAAAACACCCCAGTAAGTCTGATTCAGATTTAGAGATGGAAGTTGCCACTATCTCCTGCTGTGTGCAGGAGAAGTAGTGCGATCAAAACAGCTCACTGAATAGGCCATGTGCACGTTGTTTACTTCCTTTTTCAAAAGAGGAAGTAATGAGGGACAAACACATGGGCGGAGAAGTGATGGTAAGAAAATGCGGTTTTCCTACTCAACATTTTCTATTGAAATTTACATCCTCCCACAGCTGCTTTGGGCTTTAAAAAAGAAGTTAGGCAAAAAATCGATGTGACTCAGGGCTTTGATAGATCGGAGCCCGGGGGAGGGGGGAGATCAGAGCCCGGGGGAGGGGGGGAAGATTGGAGGCGGGGGGGGAAGGGGGCTGTAGGGCAGGCGACGGAGCTGGTGGTGATGGGGGGGAAATGAAGCCGGTGGGAGAGGGGGGACTCATGGCCAGGGAGGGGGGAGCGAGGAGAAGGGTTTTTTTTTAAAAAAAGGGCCTTACCTAAGTGCAGGAGCATTCCTGCGTCCAGCCCCTTTAAATTTTTTTTAAAAATGGCGGACTCAACGGCGCTTTGCTTTCCCCCACCACGTCCACATCTAGCAAGGCACGACAGCCTGTGCTACTTGTAGCACGGGCTCGCTGCTCCTCCCGCCCGGATTAGGCGGTAAGTCTAGCAAAGCCCTCAGTGTCATGTGTAGTTTGGGTCTCAGAACTGTGGGCACCTATCTCTCCGGTTGTCATTATAACACTACTATAAGAGAGATTCTTCTTATCCCCTCTTCCCTATCCATGCAACTTTGTAATGTTTTGATTAACCATATAAATCATCAATCATAAATCAAGAAGGACAAAATGCCCCTGCTATTTTTTCCCTACTTATGTACAAACCTACTACGAAAAGGCTGTTTCTTTCATCCTCGGTGCTCATTTTTAACCCTTTCTTGGTCCTTCTTGTGCAAACTCATACTGCAGGCCTTCATTTTTTCTTTATGGGGAATGTTTTATCTCCTAATTCCTCTGCTAATACATGCCTCATGGTAGTGCCTTTGTTGTCATATGCTTGCAAGAATTATAGTGGGAAACCTACTGTGTTGAGTTGGGGATCTGGTCCTGCCAGGTCCAAGTCATCAGTCAGATTCTTTTGGTTATCAAGATGAAAACTGGCCACTTGTGCAAAAAGATGACAGTTCATTGATAGAAAATGGATACAGAAGATATATAGGCAAACAAAGTTAGCACTTCCTTCCAGCTGATCAAGCTCTCATAGCTGGGTGCCTTTCGGGGCCCCACGATCGTCGGAAGCTGTCCCTTTGAGCCAAAGCAGGTTCTCCAGGCTGGTTGCGTGGTTCCTCCTGGAGCAAAGCCAAAGCATGGAACTTGTGCCTTGGATCTTGTAGGCTTTCCTACTAGGTGCCTGCCTCTGTCTCAGGAGCTGACAGGCTGCATCCCTCCCCCTTCTCAGAAGAAGCAGTGGGGCTCCCTCTCGCAGGATCCCAAAACATCTAAGCTGGAAAAGTAATTGGTGGTTAGGAGTGAAAACTGTACTGGAATCGCTCTGTTTAACTCAGTGATTCCCCCAGCTGGAGAAGGGGGGCCTGACTCAGCAAACCCAGATACACGCCCCTTCACTGCCGCTTGTTAACCCTTTGCAGTCTAGGTTCTCAAGGAAGCATGCCACACTCCAGAAATAGGGACCAAACACTTTTATTCTTCAAACTACACACTTCCAAAAGGGTCCACACATTAAGGTAAACACTTAAGAGGTTTGGGGGGAAAACACGGACAAAGGAATGACACACTTAGGACAGCAGGGACTAATACCTTATCCTCCCCCTTTACATGCTCAAGCCTAATAGAATTCGCACTCACTCCCCACTTTTACCACCCACCAGCAGTAACTCCGCCAAGGTCCCTTGCCCAATTGTACCCAAACCTGAACTTAAAACAAAACAAACATATAACTCTGTGACTCAACCTCTTGTTGCTCACTCTGACTTGACTTTACATCACTCAAATTAAGACTCCTTCCCTCAGTGGCCGCGTGGAGCCTCCGCCATCCAGCCGGCCCGGCCTGGATGCTCTGACTCACCACACACACACTGGACTCCTGACACCCACAGGAAAGAGACCGGACCCTTAGGTGCCTAAGCCTTTTATCCCTTCTGGGACCCCCTTGTCACCAGACCCACCCTGACCAATAGAAACCCCATAGCAACCCACACCTCTCCCGAAGGGAGGGGGGAATGCTCCCAGGCATTGCACAGCTGCAACTCGTTACTCTCCCCCCGGTACCAGCCCGGGGAGGCGTTATCAGATGCCAGGCGCTTCTCGCCCAGCGCGGCCTTGGCATTTCACTTGCTACTCCCTTTTCAGACACAAAGGAACCCCACTCCCTCTCCCTAGGATGAAGCAAAAGATGTTCTCTTAAAGGAACCTTGGGCTCAGCCCATGACAGAAACCTCCCAGTTCATTCCAAGATAACTATGGCTGTTTCTACACCTGCCTTTTTCTAGGGATCATCGCTGGATCATTCCTGTGCATGCAAATGACAGGGGATCCTCGGAGCAGGCAGCCACGAGCCCTTCATTTTCCTGGGATAATCCTTAGGTGTAGAAAGGGCCTACGAGAAAAGGGTGCCATAACTATGAGAGGCTCATCCAGGTAATGAGGCCTGCTCTTGTCAGCTAAAGCCTACTATAACCTATTCACTGTGTTAGGCTACACAGGATTCTTAGCAGCACTCTGGAACTCTGTGAAGTCCATATTTTTTGCTCACTAACAAACTCAATACACCTACTACCACGCAGTGAGTGTGGGACTGTCAGACACCTAATTTCCAAAGGTAGCTTGGAAGACAAATAGTTTTAGAAGGCAATTACACTTAATACAGGAAAACGAGTCTGGACACCAAATTTCATTTTGACTCTGACTAGTATTTCCTTATCTGCAGTAAAGTCAAAGGTCAACCTGCATGGATTTAAGCATGAAAACCTGCCAAGTATTCACATTCCCAGCATGAAAGGCTGAAAGAATTGTTTGGCATTTTAAAGACTATTAAGCAGGCAACACCCAAAGTAAACCTGCAGGGGAATATTGAAGAAGTCTATGGCGCGTTGAAAACAATCACCTGTGAGACAGCTGCAGCTGTCTTTGTCAAGAAAAAGACCCCCAAGAAGTAGTAATTTGAGGTCTCCTCAAATAAAAATATGTCAGTCATTGAAGTAAAGAACCTCTCCAAAACACAACCATTATCCAACATCAAAAGCATTTGAAGAAGTTAAATAAGCAGACAACAGTGCAGGCAGCCGCTATATTTTCTAGGGCTGACCTGTGCCAATAAATATAAACTTTCCCTGACTCAGGGAACCACGTGCTATGTTTGATGGAGTTAAAAAGGCTCTTATCATTCCCTACTGCAAATAAAATGGTTCCCCTGAGGCACTTGATGAAAAGAGAATTGCCAATGGGAACAAGTGTGTTTTGTGGAACAAATGTTTGCCAGCTATCACTTGATGCACTGCCATGAACATGAGATGGGCCCCATATTACAATAGTTAAGCCAAGCTAAGCTAGAGGTCCATTTTGCACATAGCATAGGGTAACCCTATGAAAAGGAGGACAGGGCTCCTGTATCTTTAACAGTTGCATAGAAAAGGGAATTTCAGCAGGTATCGTTTGTATATATGGAGAACCTGGGGAAATTCCCGCTTCATCACAGCAGTTAAAGCTGCAGGAGCTATACTAGAGTGACCAGATTTAAAAGAGGGCGGGGCACCTGCACCTTTAACTGTTGTGATGAAGAGGAAATTTCACCAGGTCCTCCAGATATACAAATGACACCTGCTGAAATTTCCTTTTCAATACAACTGTTAAAGTTACAGGAGCCCTGTCCTCCTTTTCATATGGTCACCCTAAGTAGCTAGGAGTTAAAAATCTATACTTAGGACTGCACAGCAATGAGTAAGCACACTGTCTCCCGCTGGCCATTTCTGCTTTGTATCCACTTTCATCAACAGCCCTGGTTTGTTTGATGCAATCTGCAAAGCCAGAACTCTGTGTTGTTGAGGAACAAACAATCCAGAGTTTGAACCTATGGTTTGTTGTTGGGTTAAAACTTTGTGTTGCTTATGCCTCCACAACCCAGAATTCTGGGGTTACATGTTGCTTCAAACAATCCAGGAATGAAATGTTTATTTATTTATTTATTTATTTATTACATTTCTATACCGCCCAATAGCCGGAGCTCTCTGGGTGGTTCACAAATGTTCTTGGGTTGCTTACAAAAGCGGATACAAAGTAAAAGCAGTGAGCATGTGGGAGGCAGGACTTCTGTTCACTCCAATGCAGCCCCACCAGTTCATGGGGTAAACAACCAGTGAATTGGCATTAGATGCAAACCAAGTCACAGGGCCTGTTCAGACAACATGTTAAGCCATGGTTAGGCCACTAAACTTTTGCAGCAAATGGTTAGTGAGCACATTTAAATCATGGTTATGTAGCCACCATGATTAGGAGTGGTTCCCATGACATGCTAAAGCATGGTTCACATGATATGCTAAAACATGGTTCACATGACATGCTAAAACATAATGTTTAGCTCAAAATGCTTAACCACCAAGGCTTAGTGTGTTGTCTGAACAGGGTCATAAAGGTCTTACCTGGTGGGAAGGGCCCTAGAAAGGATGGCATCCCAGTTGAAGTGCTTAAAGCTAGACATCTAGCTCAGGGGTATGCAACATAGTGCTCATGATCAACAGTCTGCCCCTGGACACCTTTCTCCATGCCCTCCAGGGTGACTCTGTGTGTGTGTGTGTGTGTGTGTGTGTGTGTGTAAGTGTGAGTGTGAGGGAGTGTGTCTATGGGTGATGAGCTTGGGTGGGTGAGAAGGACGTGATCCAGAGTGAAGGAGAGAAAAAGATTGGGGGAATATGTTTGTTGCTGGGGGGAGGGAGAGACAAATAGTTTACCTTCTGTGAAATAATTGTTTATTAATGCTGAAAATGTTGGTTCAAAGAAGTTGTATTGTGTCTTAGGGCTCACCATTCTTCTGCAGTGCACTTGGACTTATCCTTTATGACTAACCATGTCTCACATGGCAGCCATTTTGTGACGGTGCCCAAGACAGTTTCTCAAATTGCAAAATGTGCCCATAGGCCTCAAAAGGTTGCCTACTACTGGTGTAGCCTGTACTATGGCTTCCTTCTATGTGCTGGAAAGGAGGAGATATCGCCTTTTAGCGATGTACTTTAAGTCACCAAGGAATCTGCCATTCAGTCCTGTTCTGCCCTTTGCCCACCCCTGCTATGCTAACACAAGCAGTCGCAATGCTAACACAAATAACCATGGAAACTGCAACAGCTGTTGTGGCATCCTCCTTCTTAGCATCACTGGGCAAAACATAATGACAGGTTGGTTTGGATGATATTTCACTAACTTCCTAACCATGTGGACCCAGAAACACTGCAGGTTCAGAGTGAGGAGATCAACAATCGGTATGATTTTCTCACAGCACTACAGTTTAGGGCGACCATTTACCCAGAAATGCCAAGAGTACTCCGGGAAAATGAGGCTTTACTGGGGCAACTGGGGCCAATTTACCAGGGAAAACAGGCACCCAGCAGTTGTAGTCAACCCTAGTTTTACAGCTGTTTGCTTTTCCCAGGAAGTAGGAAGTCTCATGAGACTTCTGGCAAGACTTCTGGCATCCCGGAAGTCTAGTGAGATTTGTGACTTATGTGCACCAAAAAGATCAGCTTCTCCTCCTCCTTGCTTCTTCCAGGCCTTCATCTTGGCTGCCGTGATTGCGTCAGCCCAGGAGAAGGCTAGATCAGTGCTGGTGTGTGTGTGTGTGTGCTGGAGGACTCATTCCCGAAATCCAGGGAATGTATTTTCCAGCCCACCCCGGGCCAATCCAGGCCTTCTCCTGGGCCAGCACAATCGCGCCAGCCCAGGAGAAGGCTAGATCAGCCCTGGGGGTGGCTGGAGGACACTCTCCCAGAAGTCTGCTTTTCAGACAAGGGTCATTTCACTTGAATGTGATAGAGTTGTCCTGTAAAATTTCCTTGGCATGTGATACAGTTGTTGTGTAAAATATACTTGAGTCTTGAATCTTATCTGCTTCTGAAAAAAAAAATCATACTTAAAATCCCTATACTTATGCTGTACTGTGTGACAGTCTTGTTGTTAGTGAGCTAGTATACCAGCTAAGCAAGAAACCTCTTCAATATAATTGTACTTCTGTTAGATTAATGGGAGAGAACCAAGTGATGAAAATCTTAATAAATCTGAAAGAAGTGGAGTGTTTGAGATTGCACTTAAAAGGAACTTGCCTGTGAATTTTGAGATAGGTTTAGCTAATTGCTCTGAAAGTGGTTTTATTTTAGTGTGTTGAACATAGTAATACACTTGATGGGGTTACTGTTGTGTTCAATACAACTGAACTTTAAAATTAATAATTAGAGTATGTCCAGATTATCTTTGCCTGGGACCAGTAGTTATATGGTTTTTCAAACTTGAAATCTATGTAAAGGGAAGTGTTGTTGTTGTAGTCCTCCCCTTTTTCCAAACTTTGACTGCATTTCACAACAGTAATGGTTTAGTTGTACGATACAGAGATGCTCAATGATACCTTACTTTCTTGTCTTTTAGATTCTGGATTACAAGTCAATAACCACTTTGCATACATACTTTCAGAATGCCACAGAATGCCAAAAATGCATGCCTCAGTTAAAGGCTGTTGCACATTAAGGTGCTTTGGATTTGCAGAACCATGTCCAGTCAGTGAAGCACAGGAAGGCTGTTTGAAGAGAGAGCTCTTTCACCAAAGTGACTGATTTCTTTGTGAAACCAGGAAGCAAATCTGAGGTTGCAGTCTCTGCAGTGGAGAGTACACTGGCCTTCTACACTGTGATGCATTATAGCACCTTTAGAACAATGGATTGCCCCTCTGGCTTGTCCAAGATGATATTCCCGGTCTCAGAAGTAGCCTGGGAGTTCTCATGTGCTCGCACCAAGACAGAAGCAATTGTGAATTCTGTGCTTCTGAGTAACCACAAGGGCCCGGGACCTGGGCACTGGACACCACAGCCACCTGGGCTTTGTTTCAAAGATAGGTTTGTTGCAAATGAGGAATGCAGTATTATATAAAAATAAAACTTTTATTGCCTCAAACAAACATAGCTTCTAATTAACTTCTCTCCAGCCCTGACTGACTCCTGAGAGTGCTGAGTCACTGACTGCTGTGTCACCTCCTGATTGGGCGAGTATTCCTTCAATCAAAGTCTGTGTCCCTGACTTCCTCTTCCATCTAACTTCCTGTGTGTCTCACTTAGTTCTACCTATTGATACAGGCTTCCCCACTTGGTCAGAACTATGTTCTCTTAACTTAAGTTGACAGATTTTTATGTGGTGACAGAGCACTCTATATACATTAGATCACTTTTACTGATATACATGTGCAAGCTCTGTAATGGGGCACATGTGCTTCCACAACAGGACTCCTGTCATTGCGGTAAACATCAGTCACATGTGCCCCATGAGTGGCAATTGTGGAAGTGGGGAAAATTCAGAAATTTTCTCTTCCATTGCAAAAGGGCTGCAGGTGTAGATTAGGCCCATGTCACATTCTTGCCATTTGCTTGCAAGATAAGATCGCCAGTATGGATGTCCTTGCACCAGACCAACCAACTTAACATTCAGACTTTGTTTGAAAAGAGACAGCTGTGTTGGCTTGGAGATGCACATAGGATACCGAATGGATGCATACCAAATGATGAAATAGCCAATTCTAAGCAGCGGTTGCCCAAAGCCTTGATATAAGAATGTTTGCAAAAGTGACATAAGAGACATTGACATTAATGAGTGGGAAAACTCTGGCAAGTAATAGGAACATCTGGTGTCACAGACTGTGGGTTGGCGTACAACTCTGATGAGAAATGGCTCCTACAGCTCCAAATCAAACATGGGTATAAGATGCAGAGTGTCAACCACAATCTTTCTACTGAAGTCTTGCCAATCTAGGATTGGCCTCTTCACACAACAGAGGGAATTTAATTCAAATTAATCCAAGTTGTCCAGAAAGATACTGTAAATCCATCACATTACAAAGATGGACAGCTGTCATGAAAGGGCCTCACAGAATTGCTGTGAGATCAAGTGAGTGCTATATAACTTATCCCTCTAAGAGCTTTGCAATAAATGAGCAAGTGTGGCAAACCACTGTGTTGCTTGGTCATTGTTTTGAGTTATGCCAAACATACGGAGCTGGGATGCATCATCCAGCTTTGTCCAAACTTTGGACTGCAAGGTGATGAAGGCTGGTATCTATATCTTGGCTTCTACGTGAACTAATCATAAATAAAGAAACTGCCTGTAAAATTAATATTGTAATATTTTCAAAAGGGTATGTGCGTGTTTTGATCCTGCTTTTTTTTTTTTTAAAAAAAATACGAAACTAACAATTTGGGACTGGGCCATTGCAACTGATCATAAAGTGCCTCATTGCACCAGATCAAATGTATTTATGCAAACTACAAAAATGAAATCCAAGAAAATTGCCTTCATTAAGGTATAAATGAAACCATTTGCTGTACTGACAAAGACATTTTCAACCTGCTTTTGGCATAAAAATGTATCTTTTATAGCTCATATTGGCATGCATGACTCCTGCCTTTCAATTATGAATGCCTTGGGGTGACCAAGCAAGCAATAACTCCAGCTGCTCCTGACAGAAGACGCTGCTGCTGGTGCTGCATTATATTGCTCTGATGGATGTATATTCCCAATATGCTAAACACCATGTATGTCAGTGGCATCTGCAGCAGCAGGGATTTTGAAATTAGGTCAGGTATATTGATGGACTGGAGGATAAGATTGATGGAGTGGATTAAGCAATATGTAAATATGCATCTCAGTATGTACGCCTTCACTGAGGTGCAAACCTCACTACTACCAGAGGCTTGGCTGTTTTAGTCATAAGTTGCAGCAAAAACACAGGTGCTACAAGACTATTTATTTATTTATTTTAGACCTCACAATTGTTATAATTAGGACACTGGGCCTTGTCTGAACTTGTAAATATGTAAATGTTTGATGCATTTAGATGTGTGTTGGACTTATGTAACCTGTTCTCTCTCTCTCTCTCTCTCTCTCTCACACACACACACACACACACACACACACACACACACACACTCAATATAATTATGATATGATCCAAGTCATGCTTGATGGAAATATTGCCAAGAACTGCAAAGAACAGTCTTGTCAAGCACACTGTCCCTATTCCAATGAGAGACATTTGTCCTAATGCTAGCTATTCCACCTGTTGCAGGCAAAGCAAGGCAGGATCTACATTACTGCTTTATGGTTGTACTGAAATCCACTGACAACTGTTGGGCCCATGACACAACTACACCAAGCAGGATATAGCACTATGAAAGCGATATGAAAGCGGTATATGGCATGTGTCTATGGGCCCCAACAGTTGTCAGTGCACTTCAATACTGCTATAAAGCAGTAGTGTAGATACTGCCTCCATATCCCACGTTCATAACACTTTCATAGTGCAATATCCTGCTTGATGTAGAACTGGCAAGAGAGCAACAACTTCGAGAGGATGCTGTTTCTTATGCAACATATGAGAGAAGCTTCAGGGGCGGGTGGGGGCAGAGAATGAGAATAGGTACCGCTTCCATTGCAAACAAGTGTTATATGAGAAGGACATAGTTGTTTTAAAGCTGGCGAATCTGTGGCAGGTGCTAGAGTACCACTAAAGAGCAACCGGATGTTAGTTTCTGATTACCGCTGCCACAGAGGCACCATTTGTGTTTTGTGACTCAGGCACCAAAATAATTTGGGCCAAGCCTCATCTATTGCAGCGGTTCCCAAATTTGAAACTAATTTGTGAGCAGCTGCCCAGCCCTCTCCAAGAGGCCTTCTGGTACTGTCTTGTTATCCCTTGCTTTGTTTTGGAAACTTTTATTTTGACTGGCTTTTGACAAATTAAGGATATGGAGCACAGAGTTCTGATATTTGTTATTTATTTATTTATTTCATTTTATTTCTATACCAATATGTATTTATTTATTTATTTATTACATTTCTATACCACCCAATAGCCGGAGCTCTCTGGGCGGTTCACAAAAATTAAAAACATTCAAAGTATAAAACAACAGTATAAAACCATAATATAAAATACAATATAAAAACTCAACCAGATAAAAACAGCTGAAGCTCTCCAGGTGGTTCATAAAAATTAATTCTGTTTCTTTTATTCTATCTATCATCTATCTATCTATCTATCAAATTTGCGACAAATTTGCATGGCACTTTGAAGATAAAGTCGCTCAGTTTCGTCATGAACTGGACACCACCCTTAATGCAGCTCCACTAGTAGAGGCGTTCAGAGCGCCATCTGGTTCAGTTTTATTGGATGAGTTTCAGTTATTGAGGCCCGAGGATGTGGACAAGGTGCTTGGCCAAGTCCGGTCGACCACCTGTGTGCTTGCTCCTTGCCCCTCATGGCTCTTTACATCAAATAAGGAGGAGATTGCTGGCTGGGTCCAGGAGGTTGTAAATGCCTCCTTGAGAGAGGGAGTGGTGCTGGCCTCTTTAAAAGAGGCAGTAATTAGACCACTCCTGAAGAAGCCTAACCTGGACCTGGAGGATGTTAACAACTACAGGCCGGTGGCTAATATCCCCTTCCTGGGCAAGGTGCTTGAGCGGGTGGTTGCGGGACAACTCCAGGCACTCTTGAATTAAACGGATTATCTAGATCCATTTCAATCGGGTTTCAGGCCTGGTTTTGGAATGGAAACTGCCTTGGTCGCCCTGTGGGATGACCTCTGTCGGGAGAGAGACAGGGGGAGTGCGACCCTGTTGGTTCTCCTGGACCTCTCAGCGGCCTTCGATACCATCGACCATGGTATCCTTCTGGATAGGTTGTCTGAGCTGGGAGTTGGAGGTACTGCGTTGCAGTGGTTCCGCTCCTACTTGGATGGTCGATTCCAGAAGGTGATGCTGGGGAATTATTGCTCTGTGCCGTGGCTCCTAAGCCATGGGGTTCCACAGGGCTCTATTTTATCCCCTATGCTGTTTAACATATACATGAAGCCGCTGGGGGAGGTTTTCTGGAGATGTGGACTGAGGTGTCATCAATATGCGGATGATACCCAGCTCTACTGTTCCTTTTCATCAAACCCAGGTGAGGCAGCGGCTGTTCTGTACCAGTGCCTGGGCACGGTAATGGACTGGATGAGGGCTAACAAACTGAGACTCAATCCAGACAAGACGGAGGTACTGTTAGCGGGTGGTTCATCTGTCCAGCGAGGTGATGTTTGCCCTGTCCTGGATGGGGTTGCACTTTCCCTAAGGGATGAGGTCCATAGTCTGGGGGTGCTCTTGGATCCAGAACTGTCACTTGAGGCACAGGTGAACTCAGTGGCAAAGAGCACCTTTTATCAGCTTAGGCTGATATACCAACTGCACCCTTATCTGGACGGAGATAGCCTAGCTACAGTTATCCATGCTGTGATAACCTCTCATTTGGATTACTGCAATGCAGTGGGGCTGCCTTTGAAAATAGTCCAGAAACTTCAGCTGGTACAAAACAGGGCAGCACGGTTACTAACAGGGACTGGCCGACGAGACCACATCATGGCAGTCCTTTTCCAGCTTCATTGGCTGCCAGTCCAGGTCCGGGCCCGATTCAAAGTGCTGGTATTAACATTTAAAGCCCTAAATGGTTTGGGGCCAGGTTATCTGAAGGAACACCTCCTCCCATATGTACCTGTCCAGACCCAAAGGTCATCCTCAGGGGTCCTCTGTGAGCCCCTGCCAAAGGAAGTGAGACAGGTGGCTACCAGAAGGAGGGCTTTCTCTGCTGTGGCACCCCGGCTGTGGAATGAGCTCCCTAAGGAGGTTCGCTTGGCACCTACATTATATGCCTTTAGATGCCAGGTGAAGACCTTTTTATTCTCTCAGCATTTTAACAGTCTATAAATTAATTTTAACTTGGTGTTAGACACTGGCAGCAGTAAATTTGCCTGGCTTTTACCCCCATCTCAGAAAATCATAAAATTGACTTTCCCGCATTTTGCAGCTTGGAAATGAGCCATCGAAATGGGGTGGGCAGGGGGTCACTTCTAGATTACACCATTTTTTTGTGAACTGCCCAGAGAGCTTTGGTTATGGGGCAGTATAGAAATGTAATAAATGAAATGATGTCCATGTTGAGCCAGTCTATCATTTATGCCTATGTACGCCAGTTGCTGGAGAACATGGGAGGGAAGCTGCTATTGTGCTCATGTCCTATTTGTGGGTTTCCTGTGGGCAGCTGGTTGGCCACTGTGTGAACACAATGCTAGACTAGATGGACCCTTGGTGTGATCTAGCATCAGGGCTCTTCTGATGTTCCATATAACCAAAACTGGCCCTCAGCAAGAAACAAATCCATCACTATTTTCCCATACAGAAGATGCAGAGAACCTCTTGATTGTCAAAACCTATCAGCCCCAGCCAACATGGCCAATAGTCAGGGATGATGGGAAGCTGTAGTTCACCATCTGGAGATCCACAAATTTCCTACCCCTGCCTTTCAGACTTTTCATGCTGTGCCATGTAGCTTATTAAATAAATGTTTGACTATCTGTGGCTTTCAGAAATGTTTAATCAATGTTAGGCAGGTTGATATAAATCCCTTAACAGCGACCATCTCAGCAGTAGTGTTCAAGCTAAATGAATAATAATAATAATCAAAATTAGAAAGGGAGATTAAAATGATTAGTTTTTCTTCTGTTTGGTAGTGTCTTTTTTAAAAAAATAAAACTAATTAGCTTCAGGCTCTTCTTGTTGCCACAATAATTAGAATATTACTTTAAAAATTCCTTGGAGTAACAAAATCATAAATATGATTTTTTCTAATTACTCTATTCTATGTCAAGTTGCCTGTGAGGATACACACATTTCAGCCACTGAACTTTCTCCCTTCACTGGAATCTAGTTAATGGTTCTCTGAAAACAAATAACCACTTACTGCATGATACGTATTTCAGACTGTTCCATGTTGATTGGGTATTCCAATGCTCCAACAAATGTGGAGAAGTGTGGCTTTGGTAATATTAAGCCCAGCACAAAACTAGAGTCTACAGATGAATTATTCCTCTTATATCTTCCATATGGAACATTTTCAAGCAGTGATCCTATGACCATAGCTAGACCAGGCCTATATCCCGGGATCGTCCTGGGATCACCCCTGTGCAAATGACAGGGGATCCCGGGAGCAGGCAGGGACGACCCCTCCATTTGCCTGGGATAATCCTTAGGTCTAGCTAAGGCCTTATGTTACATGGCCATTCATTTTCACCCCAGATACCTAGTGGATTGAGACACTTCCAGTTGTAGCATCATTGAGGAGCATGTGTGCGCTGTGTGACTGAATTCGAGAGGGGGGCTTCCCATTTTCTGACCCATGTTTTAGGGAGATCTATACATCTTGTGTGGCTGTTGTAGGGTGTTGTTTGTGTCATTGTTGACAAAAGTGGCCAGTGGATGGATGTATTTCGTAGTATGGGGCTGTGCAGCCATGCATAGGATCCTGGTATCTTCTCCACATATCGACCCCATCACTGCAATGCCCCTCTTCACTGTACAATGGTACCTGTGTAATGGACAACCATCTGTCAGGGATGCTTTAAGGTGGATTCCTGCATTGAGTGGGGGGGTTGGACTCGATGGCCTTATAAGCTCCTTCCAACTCTACTATTCTAGGATTCTATGAATGTTGCCAAGGGCACAATTATTTGCAAATTTATTTATTTATTTATTTATTTATTACATTTTTATACCGCCCAATATCAGAAGCTCTCTGGGCAGTTCACAAAAATTAAAACCAGGCGGAAAAAAGTCCTACAACTCCCAATGTTCCCCAGCCAGCGTCTTTCAATGCTAAAATCAGTTTTGGACATGCATGATTTGGATCAAGTCCATAGCAAATTGCCACCCAAACTGCTATTAGTGTTTTTTCCTTCCATAGCTAATAACAACTGTGTGTGTGTGTGATATTTAGATTGGGGGGCACAGGAAATTGGTTAAACACGCCCTTTCCTGTACCATGGCCCTGATGCAAATTGCGTCTCTCCATGGCTGCTTTTAGTATACACAAGAAAAGAGATGCATTAATCTAGATGCATCTAGCTTGTTCCTAACTGCACTATGGCATTGCAAGGGCATGCTACCCTATGAGCTTCATTCAGTTGGTGATGATCATGTCTTTTAGGACACAATCCTATGCATGTTGAGACAGAAAAAGGTCATACAACTCCCAGCATGCCCCAGATAGCATGGCTGTCTGGGTTATGCTGGGAATTGTAGGACATTTTTATGTCTAAATATGTGTAGGATTACAACTTTACTCTCCACTTGAACATCCTGAAGAGCAACAAAGCCATCAGATTCTTTTATGCTTTGAATCACAAGCCCCCTAGAGAGAGACAAAGAGATTGCAGAACTGAAATCACTTCCAACAGAAAACACATTCTTTTCAATACTTCTTTCTGCCCCAGCAGTTCTATCCCCATTACACCTTATCAAAAAGAATCTGCATAATTCATCTGAAAGACAGTATACTTTGAACTTCGGCTTTCAAGTCTTAATTGTTCGCACGCAAGTGGCTATTAGTAGTTGTCTGATTTTCTGCCAAAAGTTTTGTCTTTTTTGTTTTGTTTTTTAAAAGTGTGAATTCATTTTGTTCTGTAGTGAAGCAAGATGTTAATTATTGGGGAGATCGGGGAATAATGGTAGAGTAAAATAGAAATGAAAACCAGTGTGATGTAGCGGATAGCTTGTTAGACTTGACCCAGGGAAGCCTGGTTCAAATCCCTGCCTAGTCATAAATCAGACTGGATGGCTTTAGGCTGGGTAGTACCTCTCTCCTAACCTACCTAATTTATTATTTTAATTATTATTACTTTTCCAGTTTTTTTTAATACCAGTTTGCATTTTTTAAAAGATCCCAGAGTGGTTGACAAAGTAAAATCATGATGAAATACAATAAAACCATTCAATAAAAAACCCAAAACATTTGTATTAAAATAAGCAAGGGTAGCTGGCAATGCTATTGGTCAGGAAAATGCCCAGGCAAACAGTTATGTCTTTGGTTGACTGGGGGTCTGCATGATCTCAATGGGGAAGCAGCCTTCTAAACTGGCAATAACACTTTGACACAGTTTGGTAGCTAACTAGCAGCAAGTGTAGAGCTTTCAGCACAGGAGTTATATGTGCATGGTAGGAAACTCCACTAAGCAAATGAGCTGCTCATTTCTGCAATAGCTGCCGCTTCCAAACCAATCTCAAGGGCAGCCCCACATAAAATACATTACAATAGTCCAATCTTGAGTTACCAAACACTACAGCTAGGCTGTCGCTATCTAGGTATGGTCATAGCTGTTGTACCAGCCAAGGTAATAGGCAACCTTACTCGCCATGGCTATTTGGACTCCAATGAAAGAGATGAATCCAAGAGCACTCCCAGACTACATACCTGTTCCTATAGAGAGAGAGTGCAACCCCATCCACACCAGGTAAATTACCTTACTACCAGGTAATTATAGAGTTAATTATATGGTTGTTGTAAGGATAAAGTGGGATAAGCCTCATGTAAGCCACCTTGAGCTCTTTGTAGGAAGTTTGGGATACAAATGTGATCGATCAATCAATCAATTGATGCATTTTATTTTGCCATTGGATTGAACAGATCAGGACTTGGGTTTAAGTATGTTTATTATCAGAACCAGATTAAAAATTACCACAAACTAACCTGGGAGGTGTTGATTCTTGTCTACCATAATCATTGTTGTGTTCTAGCACGAAGTGTGAATGAAATCTATACTTCTATAGGGAGATGTGGGATCTGGAAAAGCAGATCAGAGCTCCTCAATCTATCGTCCAGGTTTGCTCAATGTATCTAACCCTGAGTATTCATCTTTCGTGATAGCAGTGTCATGAGTCAATGTAGCAACCCTCTCTACTTCCACAGGACTTTCCACTGTGACCTTAAAGCAGACCTACACAACTTGTGGTCCACCAAGCAAAAGTTAGCCCTCATCCATGTATAATGCATTGCCATATACTTGCAATGCTCTGTTTTTGTAGTATACTGATATACAGGAAAAATTGAGACTATGGTGGACTGTCCTACATGGCTGATGCACTGTGTCCATCTGTAAGCCTGCCTTAATGGGACAGCATAATTCTGTTCTTGCATTTTGCTCCGTTTGCTGCTCAGCTCAGGATAAGGATGAGAAATGTGTTTGGGAAAACTAAGACAAATATTGTCTTCATTTAGGAAGTCTTTCTACATCCATGGGTCCTATTTTACAAAGGAGAGTCCTCTATTTGAAAGGCTGTCCAGTCCAGTTTAAAGATAAAGAACCATAAGAGGAAGAACAAGAGTCCTGAAGTAGCCCATCAACGGTTGACATCAGGACAGCAGACTGGTCACCCTGTATGATGACCTACGCCAGGAGGGGGAGAGAGAGGGAGAGAGGGAGGCAGAGTGTGACCTTGTGATTCTCTTTGATTTCTTGGTGGCTTTCAATACCAATGATCATGGTATCCTTCTGGGAAGGTTATCTGAGTTGGGAGTGCATTGCAATGCTTTTGCTCCTTTATGGATGATTTACTCTAGAAGGTGGTGCTTGAGGAATATTGCTCCGCCCCATCGATTCTCAAATATGTGGTTCTGCAGGGGTTGCTTTTGTCCTCCATGCTATTCAATATCAACATGAAACTATTGAGAGTGGTTGCCAGACACAGGCTCTGAACACCAGGCCTGGCTGCAGCTACTCCCTGCTCAAGCCAAGCACCACCGCTTGATACGCCTGAGGCAAGGGATAAAAACCACCTTCCTCCAAACTATGTGGAGAAAGGGGTTAAATGGAGAAGGATTTCAATACTGTGAGTTATATGTGCTGAGGTGAATTATTGTCAGAGTGGGTGCTAAATGTGTAAACTTCAAATGATAAATGCCAAACAGACACGTGGGATTTTTGTGGTAGTTAAAACAAAATGATTAAAATTTATTTTAAAAGTTCACAAGCTTTGTTTCAAAATAAAACATTTAAAAACCTTTTTGAAACCTTTCATCCAATCCTTTCACCCATCCACATACGCACTTTCCTTTTTCTCACACAATCAATCTTGAACTTTCTTTATTATCAGTATTGATTAATATACATCAACTATGTGCACACCACACTCCAAAGACACCACTCTCTACACTGACCCTCAAATTTCCCAGAACTTAAGTACCCTAAACACAGAGAGCACTACAGACTCTAAGAGTACCTAACAAGTCCCCCGCAATCCCCTCAGTCATTCCTTTATATATCACTCCTCCCCCCTCCCAAGACATTCTAACTCCACCCACTCAGGCCAACATTCTAAAACCCACAGACTTACAAACTGCAGACATACATTTGGGAACTGACTTGTGGGGTGTAACGCCACAGTGGTCATCTGGAGTTTTGAAGTGTCGCAGTTCTACGTCTCCTTTTCATCATCTTCCTCGTCTCCTTTTCATCGTCTTCCCAGCTATGGTGAGATGTATCATATTTCTATTTAAATTATAGTTATTATTTCTAATTTTGCATTTATAACTACACATTAGCATATGCCAAATTGATGCAAATCAGTGTCCCCTTTTGTGGTGGAACATTTTCTCTTTTTTAAAGCAATGCTTAAATGGCCACCCTACTCCTTCTAGCAGCATTTGAGAATACCTGGTCTAGCTGTAATGAAAACGTGAAAAACAAACTGATTGCTTGATGCAGTAGGCAAATAAAGTTCTCAAGATTGTATTTCTAGTTGTTAAAATATGCATTAGATTGAGAATAGAAGATTCTAGGCACACCTATCTTCCCCATATGTATTACAGAATTTATTCTCTGGAGAATTATGACTACAGAAGTCTCTATAATATTCTTTAGAACAGAGCTGCCACGGCAAAGCCTAATTATTATTTGCATTAATAACATATTTAACTCTCATGAATGAAACCTTCTATTATGTATTTCTTTGAAGCACATAAAAAAGTATTCTTGCTTTCTTTTTTCTAGAGAACCAAGAAAATAATGTGTGTGTTTTTATCAGCTTCTATAGCTTGAACAATTGCTATTTATCTAAATATATGCCATTTACTTTTACACAATAGAATAATTAACAAGCGTTACTTGTGCAACTTGTTCGTATTTTATTATAGTGGTACTTATTGACTTAAAATGTGATTATCTTCATTTTCCACATTGTACCAAGTGTGAACACCTCCATCTGGAGTCTCATGTGTGCTCAAGTGTTTACTTTGAGTTCTTACAAATGCAGATTTTCCCATTCATTTCAGTAGAGAGAGCAGATCCTTAAAGGAATGTGTTCTTCCACCAAAATTAAGGAAGCTTTCTTGGGGTTAGTAAAAATATCTCTATGTGAATATTGGAGTTCTGCACCTGTAAGTTTGCCGCTCAGTGGATGCCCTCAGTTTTGAAAACTTTTCTCATGGAAATGAGCCAGACTAAATGCAAGCATATTTTGGAAGCAGAATAACAACTTTAATTTGAGCTGGATTTTGGCAATTAGGGATAACACTTGTATGGGGCATAGGGTTGTTGTTACTGGTGTTTTAAAGAAAACTTATTGGAAACAATATATATTACTTATGGATGGGTATTTAAGACTGGTCTTACATAGACATGGCAAACTAAACTAAATTAAAAGCTAGCCCTTTGCAGGAAATAAATCAAATACACCCTATAAACCACTCCCTTGCTTACTTAGGCCTTTGCTAGACCTAAGTGAAAATCGGGGGGAGAGGAGGGCAGACCTCGCGTTATGAATAACGCGAGATCTCGCCTTTGTTTATACACGAGTCACGACGAGCTCAAGAAGAGAGCCATTGTGCGCCTGCCATTTTTTTAAAAAACTTTTAAAGGGCCGGCTGCATGAGAGGATGAGCGGCAAGGTAAGTGGTTGGTTTTTTTTAAAAAAAAAAAACTTGATTTTCCTGTTCCCCCCATCCTAGCCCTGATGGGTGCAGCTCCCGGCTCTGTGCGAGTAATCTCACGAAGCTGGGAAAAGCCGCAGAAATGGGCACATGCTCACGGTCTCGGGCTCAGCCTGACACTGTGAGAAAAAGTGGGCTCAAAGTGTAGGGCTTTATCCCGAGGCCAGGGAGGGATGATCTCTCCCTGAGCCCAGGATCCCCTGTGCGTCATCTGGACACACAGGGACGATCTTGGGTATCAGCCCAGGATAACCCCTGGTCTAGCAAAGGCCTCAGATTGCTGCTTTGAAATGCAAAGAATTTGTATTAACCACAGTTTTGCTTAATTTGCATCCATGAAATGCAATGTTATATGCAACCATTTACCCACATCCCATTGTGTGCACAGAACTGGTAACATGGACATCCATATTGTTCTGCCTGAGTGAAGATGGGGTTCTTTTGTCAGACATCCATGTTTAATAGAAATCCAGGGTAACAGGGAGTGGTAAATGTCTCTTTGGATGCTACATGTATGACCAGCTTGCCAAATGGTTATACACCAAATAATCATATTCTACTCTTGTGTAGTCAACTGTAAACACATGGAATAGGCACAACCCTAATCAAGTTAACGCTTGGCATTCAAATCAATATATGCGATCTCCACTATTCTTGGTACTTTTCCGATTGAGATGCAATAAGCTATGCTCAACAACAGAAGTAACTAAGAGGAACAAAAGGTGCCACAGAAATCTGATAACCATTTCTTCAGTTTACCGTATACTGTGAACCACTTTCACCTTTAGTTGGCCTTCACTGTCATAACAACATAACTCCTCTTGGCATGAGAAGACACTACTATCCTTTGAACTCTTCTTACTCCTCCTCTTTCTCAGTTACTTGCTTCAGTCTGCCAATTAGGTGCAGGATAACAGGGTGTAAGGTGTATTCATAATTAATTGAAGACCTGGATTTTTTTACATATATTGAGCCTGTGTAACCCTTTTTACACCACACAAAGCTACAATATATTCCTAGATGAACAAATATATATATAAGATTCACTCATCGTCTATAACACAGGGAACACTCCTGTGTTCTCTGTAATAGATTTGAGTCATGAGCATAGTCTATAGCAAGATGCCCCAGCTTTAAGGCAGCCTAGAACCACTCCATATATGTAGTTTCCCTATGTGATAAATTAATCTCTATGTAATGACAAAAGCATATTCAACGTCACTTGTGCTGAGTGTTTATTATTTTGCCATGTGTACACAGATTGGGAACTTGATGAACACCTGATGCATAGGTGCTTTAAGAAATGTAATACAATGTAAACTTCTTTTTTCTGCCATAATTTACACATCAGTAACAGGCAGTACAGTTTGTTTTCTGGCAGTAAGGTATTACTTCTCTGAGTCAGCCCCTGTTAAGTCTCTGTTGCATAGCTGATCTCATTATAGAGGATCATAGCTTCAGCAACGGAAACTCACATCCATTAATGCACGGGTTAAGCAAGCCATACATAAATATTTTAAATGGGTGCTTATTTACTAGTGTGATATTGCATTAGAGAATTAAGTATCAGCTTCTGTCAAGCAGCATTCTTGGAGGTTGTAGCCTCATCTCTTTAATGTTGCTTTGTGTTACAAACCACCTCGTACAGCTACAACGCTTTCTTAAGCTTTTCCAGCCAAAAAGAAATTCAGTCAGCTTAGCAGAACAAGACAAAATGATGTGATTGTCTTGACCTGGGTTATGAAACACATACACCGACACACACACACACACACACACACACACACACACACACACACTCACATGCACCCCACTCCATCTGTACCTTGACATTCTTTAATTGTTTCTTAAGTGTGGTGCCTTAATGCTATTTTAATATAAAGTCACAGTTAGTGAAGCATTATCCTGAATATACTTTCATCAAAGAATGAGTTTATTAATAATCTCTGTAGCATCTTTAAAGTACATGACATTTACAACCTTCATTTTATTATTCCTCAGAATAATTCCATGAGGTCATTGTTACTTCAATTTCAATTATTATTTCCAATTTACAGATGCAAAACTAATGTTGAGCATCACTCTATTGCCCAGGGCCATTTGGTAAATCAATGGCTACACAGTGAGACAAAATTTAGCATCAACAGAATGGTGCTATTCCTGGCTGCCAGTGCTAAATGGAGAACAGGGATGAGGGGAGTACTCCATGCAAGGGCTGGCTGCCACTGCTACTCCTGAACAGGGCCACAAGCTCCACACACAAGAACCTCCTCCCCACTCATCATCAGCCAACATTTAGGCCTAATCTACACCAAACAGGATATTGCACTATGAAAGCTGTACAAAATGGGTACATCAAAGATAGGAGCCACACTACTGCTTTATAGCGCTATTGAAGTGCACTAACAACTGTTGGGGCCCATTGACACATTCCATATACCACTTTCGTAGTGCTATATCCTGCTTGGTGTGGCTCTTGCCTTTTCATACCGCTTTCATAGTGCAATATCCTGCTTGCACTTATTCCTAGTGAATAAGGCCTAATAAGGCCTAATTAGGTCTTATTCACTAGGAAAAGTGTATGTGAATTAAATGTATGTGAGTGTGTATGTAAAAATAGGGGAGCATTTCAGCTTTGTATGGTGGTACCCACCACCATCACTGCCACCACTGCTGACATGCATCCTTTGACATTCCAGCCCAGGGTTAATTCAGGCCATTGCCTGAAAATGGTTCCCCATCTCTGACTTAGGCCACAGCTAGACCTAAGGTTTATCCTGGGATCATCCAGGGTTCACCCCTGCCTGAGCACTGGATCTCCTGTGTGTCACCTAGATGAACAGGTTTGACCCCTGGACGATCCAAAGATAAACCTTAGGTCTAGCTATGGCCTTAGTGGATGTGTTGCATACTTTTACACAGATTACTGCTAAATGGTGTCTTACCGATTCAATACTCCACAGAACTGCTGTCACAGCTCTTCAATACTCCACTGGTTCATCTACCTATCTATGTCAACTTTGGTTTTGAAACTATAACAGCCTTGTGGCTGCCTTGATGGATGACTTCTGTCAGAAGGGAGAAAGGGGAAGTGCATTCCTATTGGTTCTCCTCAGTGTCTTAGTGGCGTTTGATACTATTGACCACAGTATCTTGTTAGATTGGCTCTGTGGGTTGGGTGTACAGAGCACAATGATATGGTGGTTCTGCTTCTGCCTGCAGGACCGTATCCAGAAGGTGGCATTGAGGGATTTCTGCTTGACCCCATAACATAAATGTCATGGGGTTCAGCATGCCATTCTATTGCCCATGCTCTTTAATATCTATATGAAGCTGCTAAGTGAAGTAATCCAAAAATTCAGACTGAAGTGTTATCAGTATATTGATGACATTTACCTTTATTTCTCTGTGACATATGATCCAGGTTCAGGTTGCATAGGTGCAGAACTGATAAATGGATTTGATAATGAGCTGGATGAAAGCTAATAAACTGAAGCTGAATCCTGACAAGATAGAGATACTCTGGTTTGGTGCTTCTTGGGTCTGGGGAAATGGTGTTCAACTTGTTTTGGATACACAGAAAGCTTTGCACTCATGCTTAAAGAACAGGTTTGCAGCTTTTATCTTTTTTATTTTTATCTTTTATCCCGGGCATTTTAATTTCCATAAGTTTTCTCAGTCTGACTTTGTAACTGAATTTTTTATTTGCTGTCTTTTATTATGACTTTTGGATGTTAGTTTTATTATATTGTATTAGGTTTTTAAATAATTTATTATTTATATCATACCCGGCCTTGGAATCTCATGTAATGAAAGCTAATACATAAATGCTTTAAATAAATATAAGTGATGAATTATTACATCTTCCTTCCCATTCTAGCATAACTATGAAACAGAATCCTAGGAGGATAATGGGTCTCTTTGGTTTTTATTGATTCCCACGTGGTTCCATGGTAAGAGTCAATGGGTTGCAAGCTGGTACATAGTTGAGAGTAGGCAAAACACATTTCTCACCTCCAATGGGATCACCAGGGGCAGGTCTCACCACACGCAATAAGTGCATACCTTTATTTTCTCTCCAAAACTACCCACTACACCTGACTTTACTATTGTTTCAGATATTCTTTCACTGGAAATACGTTCTGAGCCTCAACTC
Organism: Elgaria multicarinata webbii; assembly: GCF_023053635.1. Taxonomy (NCBI): domain Eukaryota; kingdom Metazoa; phylum Chordata; class Lepidosauria; order Squamata; family Anguidae; genus Elgaria; species Elgaria multicarinata. The sequence continues at coordinate 23,844,307 of NC_086171.1, forward strand.
TGCCCTGAAAAATCATGATTCATATTATGCACAGGGGCTTGTCTATACACTCTATATACTCTGTCATGGCTGTGCAGTTGCACCCAGCTATTTATATGACACAGCCTCCAACTTGCAGCCACATTGTGCTATTCCCTGTGAAGCTGTGCATTTTCGATCTGTTATTTTACCATGACTTTTTACATTTTTCTGATGTCACCATGGTTGTTTGTTCATATGTCAGTGGTGGCTTCAGTTCAGATTAAGAGAGTTGGCCTAGTTAGGGGGGGGGATCCCAATGCAGGGTAGGCATCAGGTGGGCTTGACAAGCCCCAGGTGAATGTTTAGTAACGGCCACCATGGCATTATTAAAGTCCGGGGAATCATGTTCTTCTCTCTTTCTGAATTCACCTGTATGTCTAAAGTAGGAGTGAAGGATGAATCTGCACATCTAAGACAGGCAGTAACCATGGGAGGTGTCAATTGCCTAGGCCTGGGTTCTCCAACATGGTGCCTATGGGCACCAATATACCTGCAAGATATTTCTTGGTGCCTGCTAGGCTCCCTGCCCTTCCTGATGTTTATTTTATTCCTTAAGATTTATTTTAATTACACTTTTTAAAAAAGGTAGACTGGCATGCTGCAAAGTGAAGAGCTCTAGCGCTATCTTTATTTGGGATAAAAAGAGTATTCCATAGTATTCCATAGTGTGAAGAACGCCTTTTATCAATCCTTAATCTTCCACCTTTCGGCTTCATGGGACGACCTCACTGGGTTCTAGAAATGGGGAGAAATGTCTCCCTATCCACATTATCTACATTAAAAATAATTTTTGCACCTCCATTGTTTCTCCCCTAACTTTCTAAGAAATGTTTAAGAAGGAAAGTACCCTACTGCAAAATATAAGCTCCATCACACCAGGGGTTAACACGCTCCCTAACCTTCGCTTCTCTGCCCATGTTTTCATTCCTCAATTACTTCCTCTTTCAAAAGAGGAAGTACACAATGAGCACGAGGCCCATTGAGTCTACTGTTCTGATGGTGCTGCTTCTCCTGCACACAGCAGGAGAGAGCAGCAATTCCGAGTTCAAAAAAACATTGGACTTAAACCATCCATTACTGCACATTTCTTACTGGTCACTCAGGTATTGTTCACATGATGTCGTCTGCCTCTCTTGCATCTTCCACCCCTTCTGGCCTTTGTTGCGCCACAAAGAACCTCAGAAAAAGTCTCTCAGGAAGCAACCCGAAGCAATGGAAGCCGCACGTTTCGACCTACATGTGATGGGGCTTTAGGTGAGGGTTGGTTTGTTTGTTTTTTGTCAAGCAAGGAAGGCCAGAAGGCGTGCGGGAGGCAGACGACGTCATGTGAGGGACCTGAGCAAACTCCATGAGTGCCCAGTAACGAGTGTGCTCGTTGGATGGAGCTTTATATCACTATTTCCTTCAGATACTTAGCATGTGAGGAACCCATGAAACGCAATTTGCTCTATTTGTAACCGCAAGCCACAATGTGTGTGTATGTATATATATATATATATATATATATATAAATATCCGGCGGTGTTCCATATAAATCCGTGTGCACTCTGCTTCCTTCGCCCTGTGCCTCTTGCAGCCCCCCTCAGCATAACCCCTGAGGCGGCAGACAGGAGCTCAGCGTCGTCGTGTGAGGTATTTATAGCCGGCCTCGCGCCGGAGCAGCATCAGCGGCGGCTTTCGCTTCCAAGCGCAGCGAGCCGGTTGGGCGGAGCCAGCGCCGGGGCGTGTGCGGCGCGGCTCGACCGTGCGAACCCTCGGGCTATAATTCCACCTGCAGCCATTTGTCAAGGCTGCAGCGGTCAGACGACACCGCCGAGCCAGCCCGGGCAAGAGCGGCCCGCCGCGGCAAAGCGCCTCACTCTGAGCCAAGGAGACGCGCCCGTGACCGGCAACGCCAGCTGCGAAGGCGGCGGGATGGAGGAGGAGGAGGGTAAAAAACAAACAAACAAAAGAAAACACCCCCCAACTGGCCGGGTGGCTTTTCTCGTTTTCCTTTCATAACAACGTTGGCGCGCTATCTAACCATTTTTTGCAGGGTGCATGAGCTGGTTGACGGGGCGCTCTGTGGAAAAGGTTTCCCCAGCAGCTCTCCGTCCTGTTTGTGGGTTGGTGGTCTGAGTTCCTGCTTTCTTTCCGAGGAGGCACCTAAGCGCCTGAGGCGGATGTGTGTGCCTCTTGGTGGAATGCAGAACTGCACCGGCTCTGGGCCACTTCTTTGTTCTTGGTGGTCCTGCTTGGGAGAGACTTCCGAAGTGGGGAAGTTCTTCTCCCTCGCTTTGCAGCGTTTAAAGGCTTTTCTCTCCCTCGCCCCCCCTCCTCCCTGATACTCGCTGCCCTTCTGCAATCTGCTCCTATCTCTGTTGCCAGCCGGCATCCTCCGTTGCTTTACTCTAAGCAAATGTAAGGGGTTGGGTGGAATGGGTAACTTTCTTTCCTGGAACTCTCGAGGGGGAGGAGGGGTGAGTCGGGAAATCTCTCCCCACCAGCAGTGACTAATTCGTATGCTTATCAGTTGTGACCATTAACTACTTTCTCCCAGCACATGGACTTCACTTGGGGAGAGAAACACACACGAAACCATTCATCGAATATAAACAAACACACGCGCACACTGTGTTTGCTTTTACCCAATTCCAATAAGCAGATGTGTCTTTTAAACATTTAAAAGGTTTGGCAGTGTCTTTATTTGAGTGCTATAAGAGGAATGCAAGTCAACATGTACCCCTAAAATGCAGTTATTAATAACACTGCAAAGGAAGGGAAAATGTTTTGTATCAACAAATATTTTGCCAGCCTATTCAAACCTGGATGATCAGAATTATTTATGTTTAATAATAAACATAATTAATAATCCAAGTTTGATGAATATTTATCATCGAACTTGGATGATCAGAATTACTTACACTTAAGATCTATAGATCCTAACCCAAGTTACCTGAGTGCAAGTCCCCTTTAAACTTCGTGATACTTGCTCCTCTGAATGAAATGTGCATGATTTTTATCTGCTATGTAGCTCCATCTAACTTTTTCCAGCTTTCTAGGTGGAGGCTAGGTCTGGTCCAATAGTTGAGTTGTAGTGGGAGGACAGAAACTGTTGTGTGAATGGATTTAAGAGACCTGTAGGGTTAGGCTACAATCCTGTGCAAAGTTAAGTGTGCAGTTTATTTTCATGGGTACACCTAATTCATCTTAATGTTATGTTGCACAAGTGCTAAAGATCAAACCTGCAAAAGTTAGAGAGCTAGGAAAGAGATATTGTTTCAAAGATACTGAGCTACAAATACAAATGTATGCACTATATCTCAGAATATAAACATTTTCCTTTACTTCCTTTCTTTTACAATTTAGTAAATGGATTTTTTAAACACTGCTAATGAGAACCCTTACTGCTAATTTAGTAGCATAATGAATCCCCTTGTACTTAATTATCCTGTTCTTCTCCAAGGAGCTCTGGGTAGCATACATGGTTCGGTCCCTTTACAAAAACTTTGTTATGTAGATTCATCTAAGAGACAGGGATAAATCCAAGGACACCCAGTAAATTTTGTGAAGATTCAGACCTAGGTCTCTTTTAGATCTCTTCTCATATTTACAGTCCTTTTGTAAACCTTTACAAAGACAAACCTTCCTGCAAAGCTGGACTAACTGCCTGCACTGTAGGCAGCAAAGTGCACAATGGTGTGTCCAGGCACAGAGACTAGCACAACTTACTTCAGGCATTATGTTGAAAAAAGCAAGACTTGGGACTGTTCTGTAGATAGTTGACAGAATTTGTACCATAGGAAGCTTCTTTAAACCAAGTCAGACTATTGGTCCAGCCAAGCTCAATATTGTCTGTATTGACTGGGAGCAACTCTATAAGGCTTCAGAGTACGGTCTTTCCCAACCATACCTGGAGATACTAGTGATGGATAGTGGGACCTTCTGCATGCAAAGGAGGTGCTTGAACCACCATCCCTTTCACTGAATATCTCATTTGTCTGAATCCTGCAGCTTCAAAAGTTCATATCTCAGCATCCCTTACTTTAATATATTCGAAGTGTATGTCTTATGTTGTTTTTCACGTTAACACTTATATAGTTAAAACATCAAAGTAGTCGTAAAAAGAAAGTTTGTTACATAAAATATGAAGTTTAACTAACTGGTCCCATTGTTTTCAGTGGGATCTAAATTTAAGTGTTTAAATGAGGCTGTATATACATTCTGGATCTAATAAATGCTAAAACTCCAAATGATATTATTGCCTGGCACACATTTTCCTAATATCACAGTTGTACTTTGCTGCCTGAAGTGAAGGTCAAGATGGTGCCTCCCATTCCAAGTACAGAAAGGGACTAGACTGGACTGGCAGTTGATGTTACTTCAACACTAGCAATGGAACAACATCCTTCATTGTACCTGAGGACATCAAGCTAGCTTTGGGGACAGAGAGCAGGCTGAGTAGCCCTTCAACACCTCACCACTGATACCCAACTTTTGGCATCTGCTATCTGTGGAGAATGTTTCACTCTGTCTGATGGTATAGCCAGCCCTGTGAAACAATCAGTGGATCCAGATAAGAGTGTAAGAAGAGCCATGGTTGTTCAGATTAAGAGCCCATCTAGACTTGGATTCTGTTCACACAATGGCCAACCCACAAGCAGAACATGAGTGCAATAGCACTTCTTGCCCAACTAGTGTACATAGGCATACTACCATCAAACACTCTGCGTCTCTTAGCTTCTCCGGTTCAGCAATCTTGGCTTCAGTTGAATGAACTTGTTCCCTGAGAGTCAGGAGCTCATTACACCAAGCACCCACCCACGACTACTTTGCAGCTGGCAAATAGTCATACATGTGGCACTTGCTGCAATACACTAGATAGTTACCACACTCCTGCTGGTTTTCTGCCTTCATAACTTTTTTTAAAACAAACAAACAAACATATTGGTATTATTGGGTTTGTTTACCTGGTAAACTAAGCTGTTTACTAGGAGAAAGTGGGGAAATTATAGTTACTTATTTATACTTAATTTGAGAAAGGAGGGAAGAGTCAACTGCCCTGGCTTCCTCGCCCTATTGCTAAACTTGCATGGTTGCTTAATTTGCTTGCATGCTGATGCTGCATCAGTGAGACGCTTTATCAGTGGAGCTCCTTGTGCCTGAAGACCTGGCTCCCTCGCCAGCCTGCCTCCTTATATAGCTCTAGCTAGCTTCGTCCAACTGTGCTACACCCAATCTGATTAGAGGGCCTTGTCTGAAAAGCAAGGGAACCTGTGGCTGGACTACTGGTCTGCCCTAGCTTTCTTTGAGTGGGAATATAAGTCAGTTTAGCCCCCTGGGAATGGAAATCTTCTATTTAGGAGGGAGGACAATAGTTAGTGAGTTGTTGGAGGGGACAACAAAGGCTAGGTGATTTGGGGGCATCAAGGGGCTGAGCTGTGACACCCACCACAGCCGCCTGCACCCACTTGCTTGGCTGCGGGAGTGTCTTCTGAGGCTCGGCTTGGCCTGTTGAGCACCCAGAAGCCTCCCACCCTTGTGCCGAAATTGTGCACTTTTTCCTGCATCAATGGTGACTGCCATTGATGCAGCAGGGGGAATGTCACAATTTCCGGAGCCTCCATAAATTGTACATTCTTCTCCCACCCATGCCAGTGGAGGCCTTAAAAACCCCGTTGCTGAAAGGGTGACACTGGGTATCTGATTTATGAAGGGATGTGGCTTGCAAGGGCTGGGTCCTTTTTTTACCTTTTAAAAACTAAATGCTCAGCTGAAGTCTCAAACTTGGGTTGACTTTATTTTTGAGCATTAGTTTATAAGCAGCCTGCCTCTTCTTTGTGTTCTTGCTGGTGTTGATAGTGAAAGAGGCCTTCCTTGATAGAGAAAGATGAAAAAAAGTTAATTAATAATAAAATTATGCTCCATTTAGCCTCTGATAGTGGCTGAGGTACATTTTTTACCTCCCTCAACTTAGTAGATGCATCAGTGATTTTTTTTAAATATAAAAAATGGCACACAAGACTTCAGTTTCTGTAGTACTTTGCCATTAGATGTGGGGTGCTGCTGTTTGGAAGTACTAGGTTACATAGAAGCATCTATACATAGTGTGTCTCTCTAAATGTCTCTAGCATGTGCATTTTCCCCTCTGCTCCTTTGGCTATCATGTTCTATTTTCAGAAGTTCTTCAGTAAACTTGTTGTTGTTGTTGTTGTTGTTGTTGATAATAATAATATGTTTCTTGGAAATCATAGAATCATAAAATTGTGGAGTTGGAAGGGACCACAAGGATCATCTAGTCTAACCCTCTGCAGTGTGCAAGAAAACCAATTAAATCGTTCATGAGAGCCTCTTCTTAAAACCCTCCAGAGATGGACAACCCACAACTTCAGTAATGCCCAACAAACTCCCCTTCAAGACCACTTATCTGTTGCTACTGAACTTTCCCTGCAATGTGCAGCTAAAGCAGAGAGTGTTTGGCTTGTTCTACAATACAGTCAGTTCATATAGGGCAATGGTTTTGAGGCCCAAGAGCCCTGGCAATCTTGTAATTTGTTTACAGTATATTATTCATCTCTGTATCCTAGAATATTCCCCAGGACTCTCAACAATGCACAGGAGTTTTCTGACAAATGTGCTGCCATTCTTTGGCAGACAAGCTGATATGGAAAGGATTCCCTAAGGGGAGAAAGCTTAAGACATATTACGAAAGAGACCCTGACAGAGCCAAGCAGAGATAGCAAGCAAAATGGAATGAACTCACCCATTATTTTCAGTTCTTGATGTAATTTTTTTTTTTTAAAAAAAATGAAGCCATGACACCTTTTGAAATTTTGATGACCAAAAGTCTATTACAGGAAACTGTCTTATGCCTGGTCAGGTTCCTCTATTGTAGCATCACCCTTGGTGTTGCTATCTGACCCCCAACCTCAGGCTGATCACTCAGGAGGAAGCTTTTCTGCAGGAAAGGCCTTGGCAGCCATTTGCTGCCACCCACAATTTGGGTTAACTCTTAAATAAATTATTGATTTTTTTCATACTTCACTGCATACTGTAAAAACTTTTACTGAGATACAAATCCTATATAAAAAGAATTTCGTTTAGATTACTTAAAGCAGAAAAAAAGTCTGGCACGTAAGATATAGCTTGTCTAATAAGCATGAAAAATTGAGTTAATGTGCAATAACGATCCCAATGCATTAATGTGATAGCAATTTTAGCAAGTTTAATTGACAAGATAGTTTAATGAAGTATAGGGTGTTAATTTGTCATTCATCATAAGCCTTACTAAACATCATCTTGCTAACCACTGACTGAATCCTTAGAAAAATGTGAAATGAAATAAGATGACTTTTCCTTGAGAAACCATTATGCACTCCCATCGTTCCTTCCACACATTTCTTAGCCCATGGATCAACTGATACTAATGAACAAGTGTCATCTATACATCTTAGACCAGAATTGCACACAACTTGTAACCTACAAAGCCTGATGCAGCCCATCAGACATGTGTAGCCCATGGGCTTAACAAGCTTACATTGTTTTAAAATCTCAGTAGGCAGTAAAAAATGAGATTTTGCAAGCCCCAAGTGGGACAAGTTCAGTTTGATAGTTAACAGTTGTGCAAGTCTGCTTAACACCTTTTGTGCATGTTACATTCATGGTAGTGTCAATCACAACTACATTAAAAAAAGACAATTGTAGTTTATAGGAGCTAGTTTTAAGAGAGCCACCTTGAGGAAGGGATGAGGATGAAGACCTGTCCTGCCTTTTCCTAAAGTGGACTACCAGAAAGTCCTGTGAACAGGACTTCGTCCTCATATTTCTATTGCCTGTGGAAGGCGAGTGGGTATTCCTGAGAAGATTTGGCTCTTGAACCTCCACTCTATAGTGGAGAGGATCCATTCATTTTTGTCATGGATGAGCCCCCATGGCAAAGCGGGCGCAGTTTTAAGACTGTCCAGAAATTGCAGAATATTTAAAAATACAGTTACTAAGCAAGAATTTGGAGGGTCGGGCATTGGGATTGCATCTTCCTAATGCTTACTCAGTTGTGCTCTCTCTCTGTCTCTTTCTGGGCACAATTCAAGGTGTTCGTACTCATCTTGAAAACTCTATGTGGCTTGGGATGAACAGGGTCTGAAGGAAAACACCACCTGCTGATGTGTTAAGGTCTTTGAGGCCTTCCTCCAGGTGCTCCACTATCTGAAGTGAAACAGGAGGCAACACAAAAAAAGGGACCTTTAGGTGGTGGTGCATTGACTGTGTAATGATCTCCCCTGGTACATACTTGCTAACCTTATAGTGGCAGGTGAAAACCTTTGATTTCCCAGACCTTTTAATACATTTATTCTGTCTGAGACTAGTGGTATCATACTTTTGTGTGTGTCTTCCATTTATTACATACTTGTATTTTTCATAGATTATACTTTATTTTATTACATTGCAAACTACAATGGGACAACATTTTGAAGAGTGGGATTAGTGATATGGGTTTTCTGGAAAATTTTGGATTGGAAAATTTTCTTATGCAAATTAGGCTAATTTTCATTGCATCAGATTTTTTTTCTGAGGCCGCAGGGTGGGCAGTTTGTGGCCTTCCAGATGTTGATGGATTGCAACTTCCATCAGCCCTAGCCAGGATAGTCAGTGGTGTGGAATGATGGGAGTTGCAGTCTAGCAACATCTGGAGAGCCACGGATCACCCACCCCTGACTAGGGAGAGATTGAATTTAGCATGTTTATTTACTTTAGTAAACAAAACTAAAACAAGTACCCATGTTATTTTTTTGACCTGAAATATACAAGAGGGAAAATTAAAGCGCACTTATGTGATTTAAGTGTTAACTTATGTAGACATTTCTACTAGAATATTTGTAAAATTGTAAGATAACATTCTGTTGTCTACATCATTTAAATTTAAGGGGGACCCCCCCCAACCTAACAAAAACCATTGCCATACTAATACATTTTAGTGACCCAAAGAACTATGCATGATATGCTGATAGCCACTCATCAGTTTCTGCAGAGTTTAGCTTTTCCACTGAGGTTGCCAGGGGGCTTTCAGTTTTGCTGTCATTGTTTCTTAGTTCTATTTCACACTGAGACATAGATGTGTTTCAATTACATATATGTATTTTCTCATGTACTTGCTATGGATAGCCACCTGAAAAATCTTAATTACAACTTCGAAAGTGCCAGGTTTGCCTAATATTATCTTTCCAATTGGCATCCATTCATTGTTGCTAATAAACTTATGAAACAGAAAATTTCCATGGAAAAATAAAGACCTGTTTTTTGAAAATTATCTGCTCCACACAACTGGGTAGAATATTATTTGTTTTAATAATAAATACATGTGTTAGTGTATTATGTGCTTTGTACCATGTGGTACATGATCCAGAACTGAAGCTCATTTCCATCTGAGTGTATTTTAAGATTCCTCAGCCCTCCACCATAACTAAATGGAAAATATATTACAATCTTTGTCCACTTGGATAATGCTGGTCTAGCCCAAACATAAATTCATAGTACAATGCCTTATGTTCTATCAAGTAAGTATTTAGAACTGGAATGACATTTGTGTGTATCTGTGGGGGTGGCGTGGGTGGGGGTGGAAATACAACAGGTTCAAACACTCTGGAGATTTGTGCTCACTGATTTGTCCTGTAGGAATGAATAAATAAATTTCAAACTACAGTAGCATCCTTCTTGAAGGCATGTTCTAAATCTATGTTATACTTGTATCTATATTAAGCCTACATAGAAAAGGTCACTTTTATAACCTGAGCCGCATTTGGAGCTCATACTTAAGGGCAAGCATGTGAATAAAATATCTGATAAAAGGTCTCTTGTCAGAGTCACTGGGCAATTAAAACTCTTGCATTAAAATTAAATATGGGCACTTCTTGAATAATCTGAAGTGCTTAGCATTACAGGATTAGGTTTCCAGGACAGAAAAACAAAATCACTTTCTATACAGATGCTGTTAACTAATGGAAATTAGTTAACCCAAAGAAAAATACTTCTGGCTTTTAAAAGATTATGCTTTTCAAGAAGAACTTTGTAAGAGTCTCATTCATTTGATTGGGGCTTGCAGAAGAGGAGCTGCTGGTAGATGGTGCTTCTTGTCCATTATATTTTTACCCCACTGTTCTGACACGAAGCTTAAGATAGTACAAAGCTTGTACCCCATTTTACCCCCACAACAACCCTGTGAGGTAGACTAGGCTGAGAGTGAGAGGAAGGCTCGCTCAAGTTAATAAGCTAACTTTATGGTGAATCAAGAATCTGAGTCTCTTCCATCAAAATCCAGCGTTGCCCACTATACCTCACTCATTGTCATAAGTTGAGTCAAGCTGAGTAACTAAGATATCAAGAACAGCTAAGAAGGACCAAGACTGCTTCCCAAGAATACACTATTTAAATTTATAGTTGCTTTATAAAGCATAGCTGTGTGTTTTTAAACATCCCCAAGTAATGTTCAACCTTTCCCCCTACTATTACAGAAAAACAAAAGGAGAAGCCACCCCCAATATGGCCTTGCCCCAAATCCATTTCCAGGGCAATGGATCTATTCACCAGAGCCCTAAGTGATGCCAATGGAAGGATCCTCCCGCCATCTTATTGGATGTGCAGGGAGTCATTTTCAAAGGGGATTGCAACTGGGGAAGGAGGGGTTAGCCCTCCCCATTCCATACTGAGCTCCCTCCTCAAAATCCTCCAGTATAGCAATTAAGCTTCAGAAATAATTTTTGATAACATTGCATTGGCAGGGCAGGGGGCAACATTTACTCCAGGAGGGAAAGAAAGAGAGAGAGAGAGGGGGAGAGAGAGAGAGAGGAAGTGGAGGGGGCACAGAGAGGTATGAGTGGAGAAGAAAGAGAAAAATATGTTTATTGCCCTTCCGAAACATTAAACAACCTGGATAGGTGATCCTTCTGCAGATACCCGAACAGTGTGTATTAAATCTTGGTCTTGCATGTATTTGTGGTATTGTTCTCTTTTTTTTTTTTACTTTTGTGTTTCTCTCTGCTCTATATTGTGGCTTACAGAGAGGTGGTACATGTGTGGGGCTTCCAAGTCTACTCTGCTTGTGTATTCCTCTGTATGTGTTGGGATATGGGGAGAAAGTCACAAGTTCCCACATGAAGAGACAATCCCAGAAACTTTCCTTCCAGCTTCCCCATTCTCCTCTAAACAAACAATTTATTGCACGCTTGTGATGGACCACTCATGAAAGTTTGCGGGTCTATTAAACAACATTGTGAATGACCAGGATGTCTCCCACAGCATCTGTTGGAAATTCCATCTTGAAAAGAACCACTTTTAAAGTAGCAAAAGTGCGAACTTCCGCCACTAGATGGTGGTGTCTCAATGGAACTGAATAAAGGGGAAGTATTCAGTTCAAACCACTTGGTCGCCCCTCTTCATCCATGTAATCAAGCCCGTAACAATCATGCCAAAAAGCAGGAAGCACAAGTCTGCTTTCCGTTCTAATCTTACTCTAGCCGTTTCCTTTACCTCCTCTGCCCCACTTTCCAGATCTGACTCTTTCCATCACACACCCAGTATTTGAAGCCCTCCCCAATGGAATTGTTCACCATTTTATCTCCATATATTAAATTAAAAATAAAATGATGATTGATGGATGGGATAATTAATTGAAGGGGAATGCTTAAACCTTTGGAACAAGATCTGGGCAAGAACTGGGAAATTAATTGGAGGTAACTCCCTGATTTGCTTTTGACTTGCTTTTGGATAAGCATTCTGACAAATTTTTGAAGCTCCATTATTTATTTATTTATTTATTTATTTATATAGCACCATCAGTGTACATGGTGCTGTACAGAGTAAAACAATAAAAATAGCAAAACCCTGCCGCATAGGCTTACATTCTAAAAAAATCACAATAAAACAATAAGAAGGGGAAGAGAATGCACCAAACAGCCACAGGGTAGAGTAAAACTAACAATATAAAAGTCAGATCCATTTTGGTGGAAAGGTTGCTGTGGCAAAAAGGCTAATGGAAAAGTTGCTCTCTCTTTCTTTTGCATTTGTTCACACCATTACGAATGAATTGTAATTGAAGAGGAACTACCAATTGGGGATGATCTGGGGCAGGGTACAATTTATGGATGTTACTTGAGATGATTTGGATGAGAAATGAATTGGCTGGCTTTGCTTTCCATGAAATTTATATGAATCCTAGAACTTATTTCTAAATACATTTATATAGATATAATTTAGCATATGCAAATGTTACGCAGATCTGTATCCTATTGGCCAGGGCCCCAAATGTTGCAGAAACTAACAGATGTAAATATTAAGGCCAAAGGATTGGATCCTGGCCTTAATAGGGTTACTACTTCACACAGTGCATAATTGAATTGTGGAACTCACTATACAAGATGTAGTGATGGCTGCCAACTTGGACAGCTTTAAAAGGGGATTAGATGAATTCATGGAGGAAATGGCTGTCCATGGCCACTAATCATGGTGGTATATGTTACCTCTGGTATCGGAGGCAGTATAGCTCTGAATGCTGATTGCTGAGGAATACAAGCAGGAGGATACTAGTGTGCTTATGTTCTGCTTGTGAGCTTCCCATGGGCATCCAGTGTGACCCAAATGCTGTGCAAACCAAAAGCTGAACCAGATACTGTGCAAACCAAAGATCTGGATTAGATAGACCTTTCATCTGATCCAGCGGAGCTCTAGTTATGTTCCCAAATACTTCCAAGGAGCTCTAGGAACACCATTAAGAAAATAATTCTCTGAGCAATGATTCCAATGTTTTTTTCACTTTTGTGTGTACAGGATGCTTGTGCACACAGTGATCATATGAAACTGGAGTTTGCAGATTAGGGGCTGGAAAACATGGCCATGAGATTGGATTTATCAGAATTTTATTTTATGCATTTTATGCCTTGAATATTTTATTGTGGAAAGGCAGGATAGAAATATTTTCAAATAATTAAAAAGAACCAAGATGGCTTGCATGAGTTTTTAAATAAAGGATGCTTCTTAATAAGATGCAATCTTAAATGTACTTATTTGGAGTAAGCCCTATTGAATACTGCATGACTTACTTCTGAGTAAATAGATATAGGATTGCACTATAAGGCAACATTGGAGTAAGTCTCTTTGAAATCTAGAGGGAAGTGCTTCTAAATAAAGGTGGTTACGATTGTTCTGCATGTTTTAGAAGTCTCTAGAATCCTGTTGCAAATCAGTGTTCCAAATTTCATTTTTAATTGCTTCTATTTCACAATTACTGAGTTCTGTAGCGTTGAGAGCATGCACTTATATTATATGGTGGCTATGTGAAGACTGCATATCATTTATTTGTCCTTAGGTGTTTGTTTGTTTATTTATTTATTTATTTATTTATTACATTGTGTAAGAAGCATAATTGGAGAATCTGATTGGAAGTTATTGGATTTGTTTGGATGTAATTAGGGTAACCATATTGAAAGGAGGCCAGGACTCCTGTATTTTTAAAAGTTGTGTAGAAAAGAGACTTTCAGCAGGTGTTATTTGTATGCATGCAGCACCTAATGAAATTCCCTCTTCATCACAACAATTAAAGCTGCAGAAGCCCTGCCCTCTTTTGTATCTGGTCAAGAGGGCAGGGCTCCTGCAGCTTTAACTGTTGTGATGAAGAGGGAATGTCACCAGGTGCTGTATGCATACAAATGACACCTGCTGAAATTCCCTTTTCTATGCAACTGTCAAGGATGCAGAAACCCTGTCCTCTTTTCCATATGGTCACAGTAGATGTAATACTAAACCACTGTTAATGCAGACATGAGGAATCTTTGTTCTGTCAAGAGCTGCACTCACTTTAGCATTATGAGAATGAGCAAGCCTTGTGCACTCCCCTTCAAAAAAGTGGAGAAGTTTTTCATTCCATATTTTTATTAACACTAACTTGTTTTGTTTGAAACTGACAGACTGTTATTAATCTTAAATGTGGTTAAATGTGGTTAGCCATAGTGAAGATTAACCACCATTCAGGTTTTGGATTTCACTCTAAACTGTGGTTAATTTAAAACATAAGCTTCTCATCTTCTTGCTGCTGTGCCAGGAGGGAGTAGCATGTGAACCCAAAGCTTGTTGTGGCTCAGCCTTGTAATACTAAATCTCAGGCAGGCAACAGGTGTCTCCTGGGTTTCATATCAGTACTGTTGCAGTCCCTGTCACCACCTGCTGCCCCCAAAAGTATATTATTTTTAAAAAATGGAATCTGGAGTGGCCATTTTAAAGCTTTTCTGGCCTTTTGAATTCTTTGTAGCTACTATGGTGCAAAAGAATCAAAATTCATTTGAAAACAAGCTAATTTTGACAATTTGGGTGCTCCATAGTCTCTCTGGACAAAATGGTGCTGCATGTGGTGACCAGGGGTGAAAATGGAGCCTTGACCACCTGAAGTTGCTCATCCCTGCACTAAACCACAGTCTTTGCATTACTGGCGAAATTACTCACTGTGTTATCTTACTTATATTTTAAGTGTATTTTTTTTCCTTTGGAAAACATATAAAGAAGAAAAGCTGACAAGCTTGAGATGATGATGATGATGATGATACATGTACCTACCAGTACGCTTCAGTGTGATCCTATCCATCACTGATCCTGATGTCAAAAATCCAGCATTCTTCTCACTGCTCAGTTCTGCTAATTTTAAAGAGCAGAAGGATGCTTAAATGTTTTGAATTAATTGCTGTTGCTTTTGTTAGATTGTTTTGAGTCTTTAGCCATTGTTGTACATATAGGAATGATGCAGACATGGGCCTAGTCTAGAATGGATATGCTGATTGAAATCAGCAAGGGAATCAATGGCTGTTGTTAATTGCTCTTGCTTTATATAACATGGACCTTTCTGTGCTATGATCACCTGTGTAAAGTTCTCCAGTACCGAATTCACAACAGAAAGCATTTCAGCAGCAAATAAAACTCCCCTGTTCCTGCATGAGAGGAAATACTTCTAGCAGAATGGGGTAAAACTCTTGTTAATTGTACTAAATGAAATCGGATGAGGTCTTATTTTTCTCAGGTCTAGGCTGAGCAGAATGCATGGAGGAGACACCGAAGAGAGAGAGAGAAGACCTTGCCATTACTTAGCTATCTACAACAATAACACATGCAACATAAACTTGAATACTAAATTGAATATTTGCAGCAGATAGGTATCTAGCTACTGCACATGATACCCATTGCTTTTAAACCTTCCAGATGTACTTAGATTAGAAGCATTCTGACAGCAGAAAAGTCTTGCTAAAGGTTGCAGTAAAAATAGAGTGAATATCAGAGTGAATATTGGACTGAGTTATTTTTAGAAAATAAATGAGAAAGAGAAATGTCTATTCAATTATTTAAATGTGCATTCAAAATTAAAGAGCCTTGTTTGTTTTGTGCCCGCATCATTTGTGTACCATTTTGAAAATGCTGTTTTCTTCTGTGTTCCTCAAGAGATAGACAATGGCAAAAGTACTTTACAACACAATCCTATATATATATATATATCCTCAGCAGTAAAGTCCAGTCGGTGTTATTCCCTAATAAGTGTGTATAGATTTGCAACTTAAATTTTCTTATGATGATCAGGACTGTGGGCAGAAAAAGTCAGAGCTTTCTTTCCCTGATGTTGGATTTCAGGTGTTTTTACTTACAGATGTTAGCAGAGCTGGTTAAATGTCATCCTGAGGAATTCTTAAAGGGATGATTGGCTGGATCCAGAAGGTTGTGAATTCCTCTTTAAGAGTGGGGGCAGTACTAGCCTCCTGGAAAGAGACTGAAGAAATCTAACCTGGAACCAGAAGACAAAAACAACTATGGACAACATCACCTTCTTTGCGTACTTGAGTGTGTGGTAGCTAATCAGCTCCAGGCACACTTCGACAAAACTGATTTTGTAGATATATTTCCATTTTTTCTTTTTATGTTTCTTCACAAGTTCAGAAGTCTGTGTCTTTGGAGATCT
Organism: Elgaria multicarinata webbii; assembly: GCF_023053635.1. Classification (NCBI taxonomy): domain Eukaryota; kingdom Metazoa; phylum Chordata; class Lepidosauria; order Squamata; family Anguidae; genus Elgaria; species Elgaria multicarinata. The sequence goes on from NC_086171.1 coordinate 23,860,289, forward strand.
GCTCCCCCACCCCGTCAGTATTGTCCTTGTAAAAGCAACGGTAACACTTTTCTCATTTGTGTATTCACTGGGAGAGGGGATTGAGTGGAAGGGGGTTACACTGCTCTACTGTGTGTGTGCATGTGGGGACTGAATAGAAAGGGCTAAAAGTTTTCCCGGCAGCACAGGCTGTTAAGTGCTGATTCTTCGCAAGTTCTGAAGTCTGCATCTTAAGAGGTCCACCTCCCCCAACCCCAAGTCCAAAACAGTATTGTTCCTGTAAAAGCAACAGTACCACTTTTCTTGTTTGAGTATATACTGGGATAGGGGATGAAATGGAAATGGGTTGCATGTGCTCACGTCCATTGCAACCACCGGTGGTTGCAACGGACATGAGCACATGCAACCCGTTTCCATTTCATCCCCTATCCCAGTGTATACTCAAACAAGAAAAGTGGTACTGTTGCTTAGGCATTCCTGAAATATGGAGCCGAGCAGGAGCAAAATGGTGGAGGGACAAAGGCACTGGGGGAGACACTCCCAACTGATCCTGACGTCAACACTGCACTGTTCAACTCCCACCCACACAAAGCAGAACATAGTGTGATGGGAAGATTACACAGGGAGAAGATTGTGGTTTCGTTGCAGGACCACAAAAAATACCGCATTTGCCCTATAACAAAAAAAAAAAAAAAAAACACGCAAAAGGGTGTGTGTGTGGGGACTGCGTGGTGACAGTGTTGTGTAAAGCACGTGGGAAAACAAGTGATCATACCATGATGATCACATGAAAAAATGCCCATCTGAAGACACACAAACCAGATCTATACTTCTGCTTTAAAACACTTTATAACAGTTTTGACAGCTGTATATGGAGTGTGTCCTGGGCCCCAACAGTTGTCAAAACTGTTATAAAGCACTTTAAAGCAGTAGTGTAGATCCTGCCACAGGGGGTGTGTGTGTGTGTGTGTGTGTGTGTGTGTGTGTGTGTGTGTGTGTGTGTGTGTGTGTGTGTGTGTGTGTGTGTGTGTGTGTGTGTGTGTGTGTGTGTGTGTGTATATATATATATATATATATATATATATGTGTATGTATGTGTATATATATATATGTGTGTGTGTGTGTGTGTGTGTGTGTGTGTGTGTATATATATATATATATATATATATATATATATGTGTGTGTGTGTGTGTGTGTGTGTGTGTATGTATATGTATGTATGTATATGACTCTTGGACCTCTCTGCAGCTTTTTGATACCATAAACTTTTGGATAGGCTGTTTGACTTGGGATCTGGAGGCACTGTAATGCAGTGGTTCCACTCCTACATGGATGACTGATTCCAGGCGGTGGTGTTGGGGGATTGTTGCACTTATTTCCCCAGGCATTTTAGGAACTGTTTTTAGTGCTGTTAGAACTTTGGACTCTTTTATTTCTGTGGCTTGGTGTGTGTGTATGTGTGTGTTTTATCATGTTTTGCTGCTGTTTTTATCTGACTTGTTTTATTATAATAATTTTATTGTTACTTTGTTTCCTATGTTTTTAATATATACCTGCACGGAGAGCTTTGGTTGTTGAAGCTTTTTAGAATGTAATTAAATAAATAATAATATTGGGAAATGCTATGTCAATTTGTTCCTTATATTTTCCCATACCCAAATTCAAATTACAGATGTGTGACTGGCAAAAAAGCTCAAATAAAGAATTACAGAATTGAAGTAACTTCTCTTTATTGCAGTAGACTTTTTGGATAGTAGCTTTCAGTTTCTCTCATGGCAGGGATCAATCAATCAATAAAGTGGATAACAATTTCACATATTTGTACTTCGCTACACATGTAATTGACAGGGTGCAAATTTACTTATCACGTTTACTTGGTACCAAGATACTGCATCTAATGGTGGCTTTGCGTAAGGATGTATGAGAATTTCATTCCTGTTCACAAATCATGTCCCATGTGTAATCAATGTGAGCAAGAATGCAATTCTCGGGAAAGTTTTGCAATTTCCTAAACTTGCGTTTGCATTTGAAAGATACACTTCAAAAATGTGCATTTGCTGGGGCTGCACTTAATCTGGAGGCTGGCCTGAATGCTTCCAAAACGCTTGGCATGGATTTAGTCTTTCCATTTTTGGCTCTGTTGCAGTCTCATACTTATCCTAACTCGCTAGCTTCCTGGGTATTGCCAGGTACTTCTTTGAATTTCCCTAGATGAAAGTAGTGGTGAAAAAAAGACATTTCAGTAGGTTTATCACCTTTCTGTTATCCTGGACAAAGAATGTGTGAAATCTGTCGTTAAACAAACTATTGGACATAGATTATAAGGAGCTTCAAAGATCTTCTCAGGAGCTGTGTTGCCCTCAGTTATTGGAATTATCATGTCTCCCTTGTAAAGGTAGAATGCCCTATCTAGGATGGCTAACTATTCATAAATATAGGAAGGCATTCTTCTTGTCAAGGTTTAATGTTCTCCCCTCCAAACTATTAGAAGGCAGATTTAATAAAACTCCAATGAATAACAGATGCCGCCCTGTAACAACATTGAGATGGACTCCATCTTGCATGTCCTTTTTCATTGTAGCTACTATCAAGAGGTCAGAAAAGACCTAATATATCCCATCACACAGTTTTTACTTGGCCACTCTTTTGAGTCACAGTACCAGCAAGTCAATTACTGAGCAAATGACCATATTCCTGAACTTGGTTATCCTCACTAGACCACTTATGATTGCTTGATCATGCTCCTTGTGGAGAAAAAATTACTGTTCAGTTTTCTAATGATTTTGTATCTCTATTGTATTAATATGTATCAATAGGTTTATATTTAACACGTTCTAATGGTCTGTTGATTTTAAGGTTGATGTATTGATTGATTGATACTTTAGCGTATTGGGGGATTTCCTCCCCCCCACAATTGGAAATAATGCACATTTCCCCCAGTTAGGTGGTGGTGGTGGGTGGAAAGTAATTCAGGAATGTAGAGGCAAAAAAACTTATAGGAAGAATTCAGAGAACCTCAATAAACTTCAACATCACATGTTTGTTGATACCCAGCTTTGCGTTAGCAGAAATTGCTTCCCAAAAGCAGGGCACTTGATTTTGCCCAGTTCCCCCTACTTATAGAAGCCATCCCCCATTCCCCTGAAAAACTGTATCTTTGGTCTGGGAGACTCTTCTGAAAAGAATGTGATATGATGTGGGAGATTCATGTGGGTAGGCAAAACTGGCAAAAATTGGATGTCATGATTTATAATAATGAGCTGTGGAACCTCTTTCTGCTAAGGAAAAGTTACCATTGGACACAACGGCCTGGTTCAGACAACACGATAAACCATGCTGCTTAACCACAAAATGGTTAAGGGAATGAATTAACCTTAATGCTGCATTCCCTTAACCATTTTGTGGTTAAGCAGCATGGTTTAGCGTGTTGTCTGAACCAGGCCATTCTGTTGAACACACATCTCCCAATTTTTATTTCTCTTGGATGCATATCCTTCATGCATCCACTCCACATCACATATCAACCACCCCTAACACAATGTCATTTGTATCATATTGCAGCTTTTTCAGTTTTGTGTTCTCAAATGAGGTTTTTGGGAACACCAATAGAGAGCTGCTCTTCTAGCTTCTATTGCTGTACATCAGAATAAAACCATTCCTTCTGTTTCCCATTTTCTGTTCTACTCCATAAACCTCACCATAAAATAATAATAAAAAGATTGGGACATTGAGTGCCTGATTACTGTGTCTTTCTCTAGCTATCAGTTTGTAAAAAACTGATGTAGGCCTTTGCTAGACCTACCGGATATCCCAGGATGGAGGAGGGGTGATCTCGTGTTGTCAATAACACGAGATCCTGCCCTCGTCTACATGTAACGTGAGGTGACTCAAGTAGAGAGCCAACAAGTCTGCCATTTTTTTTAAAGGAATAAAGCGCAGGAACACTCGTGCGCCAAGGTAAGGTTTTTGTTTTTTGTTTTTTTTAAATGGCTTTCCCCGCTTTCCCCACCCTGCCCCCAATGGGCGCAGTGCTCCTGGGGAGCGCTGCACCCTGTGCGTGGCTCCTTGTGAGTAATTGTGCAGAGCCAGGAAAAGCTGCGAAAACAGGGCACACGCTCGCGTCTCCTGAAACTGTGAGAAAAAGCAGGCCCAAAGGGGTAGGCTTTATTCCGGGGCCAAAGAGGGTTGATCCCTGCCTGAGCCCGAGATCCCCTGTGCGTCACCTGGTCGCACAGGGGCGATCCCAGGTATCAGCCCAGGATAACCCCTGGACTAGCAAAGGCCTCAGAAGTTGTAAAACAAACACAACACAAGACATTGGCCCAGTTTTAATGTAATGCTAAACCATAGTTTGGTGTTACGTGCTTGAGCATTGGGCTCATGTGTTGGCCTTTTCCCTCCAGTGTGGCCTTAAGGAGCAGATTAGAAGCATTCACTTCCTGTTTTAAACTAACTGAAGTTGTTATATCTGAATTGGAGTTTAAAACTATGGCCTAATCTACACCAAGCAGGATATAGCACTATGAAAGCAGTATATGGTATGTGTCATGGGCCCCAGCAGTTGTCAATGCAGTTCAATAGCGCTATAAAGCAGTAGTGTGGCTCCTGCCTTTTATATACTGCTTTCATACTGCTTTCATAGTGCAATCTCCTGCTTGGTGTAGATTAGGCCTATGATTTGTTAACAGAATCATAAACCATGGTTTGTTTCAACACACACAGTTTTGAAATAGCCAGAATTCCTCCTATCCCCTGCATTTCAGGACAAATTCTTAATAAACAGGAAGTAGATGCTTATGATTTTTTCGTGGTTGCAGCAGAGGAGAAGGGGGAGAGGATTTAGAGAATGCAAGGGCTTTTCAAACCACATTATAATGTAATCTCTGGTGGTGGGAGAGACTGCCCCTTTGGAGCCACATTCCAAAGCATGTGAAGAGGCTGCTATAGTTTAGGGGAAAGCAGCAAATCCACCCATCCCCCGGTGCATGAATAAGTAGTTTGAGCCACTTTGGATACTGGCCATACTTTTTAAATAAAGTAAATTATTAGGCTACAGGAGGTTGGCAAGGTTTACGTACTGATCTTGAGCCCAGGGCTGTTTGTAGAAAATTGACAACCACTTGGTGAAGCATTACATCACAGCCACACCAATCTTTCCTTTGTTTGGCTTGGATCCCATATGCTGTTGGAAAGAAAAGAATGTAATCTAGTACAGAAATTCATAAATCTCAAATGGTGGTTGGGTCTTGTATCCGTTTGCCACCGGCTGATGACATATAGATTTCAGTGGCATCATGGGAATACTGTAGGCCAACCCCTATGATGCATGCACATCCAATTTGTTTTTCATGAGCAGATGCTGCTAATTTGCAACCCACTACACAAGTGTGCAAAGCTGAATACTTTTACTCATGGTACTCAAATTTAGATGAACCGCTTGTCAGACGTAGCTACCATAAACATGATAGTTGTGTTAATCAATATTTACTTGGAAGAAAGTTCCACTGATTTTAATGGGCTTTATGTCCAAGTAAATTAATTTAGGACTGAGGTGTAGGAAACATGCTTGTTAAGTGCTTTATAACATCTTTCATTTACTGGCTCTTCTACAGCAATTAAAAATTTAGTCTAATTGAAATATGCAGAAATAGCATATCATACCGCCCTTTTTGGCTTATAATTTTTTAGACTGTTGCATTTAAAAGGTCCACAATGTTAAAAGACCCTCCCTCCCACTCTACCCATGGTAAAAACACATAAAGGCAAAGGTTAGGTTGAAATTCTCCATGACATGCTAATTTACAATGGGTAGGGAGCTTTTAAAACATAGCAGAGCATTTAAACATGCAATTCCTCACCAGGAATTTGAAGTAGTACGAATCTGGGGTAAAAAACTATTCCATATGCTGTTTCTGTGTATCAAACTGAGCTTTGCATCACAACTGGCCCTGTTCAGAAAACACCTTAAACCACGGCTTTAACCATGGTGAATAAAGCCTTATTCACCATGGTTAAAGCCATAGTTTAAGGTGTCTTCTGAACAGGGACAACTATCTGACCACATAAGACAACATGAAGCTGTGTACTATTGAAGTCACGCTGTAATCTACAAAACGTTCCCTTTGTGCTTTGGCAAGTACAGCAAATGGATTTATTCCAGAGAAATGTATTTTGTTTCATTTTCAGGCTGACCATTATTTTAATGTTTGCTTTCTCAGAGTGATGATTCCATTAAATCAGCATGAGAAGTGAATTCCTTGTCATTCATAAATAATGATATAATGCAGCATGGTTTATTTTTTAACACAATGCACAGTATGATGGCAACAAACCAATATTCCTTGTACAGCGTTCAGCTTAAAATCCTTGTGGCTCATCTTCAAAATTTAATTGGTACAAGAGGAGTTCTGTTCTGAAGCACTGTCTGTTTCTGTTGGCTCTTAGAATAAGAAATGAAGGATAGATATGTATTAAGAGATGTTGATGCTCTAAATATGCACAATTCTAATGCCATTGCAGTTACTGATCTGCTACCAATTTATTAATTTATTCCTGCATAAGATTGTAGTTTATATACCCATTTGACTAAATTGGTTAGGTTTGGTCCTGAGAGGCACTTTGTCCTGTAGCTAGTTTACATTCCCCCACCTCCATCTTCTCTTGCTTTTTTTTCAGTGAGAAACACCGGACTGTTATTTTGTGTGTGTGCGTGTGTGTGTGTAAAGCACTCATCTTTCTATCTCTCCCTGCCCCTTTTCTATCTATCCATATACAGCAAAACAAAAACAAAAAACCCCCACCTTTTTGTTTTAAACAAATTGAGACAGGTACTTTATTTTCATTCAAAGGTTGTATTCACACAGACAAGTAGGCTTGACTCCTCCCAGTTGTGCAAGCAGTAGAGATATGAAGGCCTGGAAAAAAACTGGAAAAATGTCCCCCCCCCCCTCGTCCCCGCCCCCATTTTTTTCTGAAGTCTTTTTTGTTTTTCTTCAGAAAAATTGGAAAAATCTGACTTTTATACTGTTAGTTTTACTCTACCCTATGCCTGTTTGGTGCATTCTCTTCCCCTTCTTATTGTTTTATTATGATTTTATAAGAATATAAGCCTATGCGGCAGGGTTTTGCTATTTTATTGTTTTACTCTGTACAGCACCATATACACTGATGGTGCTATATAAATAATAATAATAATAATAATAATAATAATAATAATAATAATAGAAAAAATGAAGAAAAATAGAAAATGTTTTATTTTAGCATGATGATTAAAATGCTTAAGACAAGGTGTTCAGATATTTACTTCTCCAAATGATTTCTAAAAACTATGTACAGTACTAGATAGTAGGCTCCTTGATAAATAAGTTGAAGAGGGGAAAGGCCCCAGGCAGGAACGGTATGCCACCAGACCTTTTTATTGACTAGCCCCACTGGTGGATCCCCATGCTTGCAGCCTTATTTACAACTATTGATAGTTCTGGGAAATTCCCTAAAGACTGGGCGATGGCAATTGTGGTGCCTATTTTTAAAAAAGGGAGTCAGGCTGACCCCAAAAACTATCGCCCTATAACCCTTCTCGATATTTCTAGCAAACTATATGCAAGGCGCCTTTTAGACAAGTTGGAATTATGGGTGACTGGAGAAAATCTTTTGGCTGAAGAACAAGCAGGCTTTCAATGCGGCAGATCTACAATAGATCATTGCTTTTTATTAAAACATCTAGCAGGGAAGTATACATCCCCCCCTTACCACTCTCTTTTTGCCGCATTTGTAGATTTTAGAGCGCCCTTTGACTCCATACCCCGACCTCGCCTGTGGCAGAAGTTAACACTACTAAATATAGACCGGAGGTTACTTAGAAGAATACTGGGGCTGTACTATAACTCTAGCCTATGTGTGAGAACCTCCATAGATGGTGATTTATCAGAGCCCATCTGCTATTTAATTTATATGTAAATGATATTGTTTCCTCCTTGTCCAGCCCTGATTTCAACCCACCCCACCTGAAGGATAGGAACATCTCTGTGTTGTTGTACGCAGATGATGCTGTCCTCCTTTCATACACTCAAGTGGGGATGCGAAGGATGCTAAGAGCTCTAAGCGCATACTGTACGAGTGAAGCTCTCCAGATTAATTATGATAAAACCAAAATCTTAGTTTTTAGGGAAAAAAGGAAGATATACCGTTGGCAGATTGACAACCGCTGGCTCGACCAGGTGAATAAATAGAAATACTTAGGAATAACAGTCCAGAGTTCGGGATCTTGGTCTGAGCACTTAAAAGTAACAGCTTTATCAGCCAGTGTAACTGCAAATGCTATCTTCCGTTTTGCAGCTGGGCCTGGGGGAAGATGACAGCTCCCCTAATAGAACTGTTTAAAGCTAAATTACTCCCACAGATCCTGTATGGGGCGCCTGTATGGGCCCATGCAGATATTACACCATTAGCGATTGAGCAACATAAATTTTTAACCAGAGCGCTTGGGGTCCCCAGATCAATATCCAAAGATATTGTCTGGCTGGAAACAGCGTGTCACTCAATTCAAACGTTAGCTCTAAAAGCAGCAATCTCCTTCTGGCTAAAGATACTGTTCCAGTTGGTTTCTCCACTGGTTATGGCCACACATGAGGATATGGGGAAAGATTCATGGGCAGAAAAGATGAGCCATTCTGTAGCCAAATTGGGCTGCTCACAAGTTTATCTCCTTACAAGAGGGTTTGATGGGGCTAAAGAGGAGATCTCAAGAAGACTGTATGATTGTGAAATACAATCATCATTGGCTGTCATCAAAGCGAGCCATTCAAATACGATATACAAAAGTATAATTACTTCCCCGGGAAAAGCCCCTTTATACTCAACTTCTGTTACCTCACATGAGTTGAGATGGTTATTTACCCGGTGCAGGTTAAATTCACTCCAGATAATGGAGGTGAAAGCTCGTTACAGGACCCATCCACGCGCTAAAGCTGACTGCCCAGCCGGCTGCCCCAAAACTGAGGACATGACACACTTTCTAGTTGAGTGTCCAGTGTATGTCGAGCTGAGGAAGCAATACCTTGTGCCCCTGATTCCCGGGTTCAACCACATGTCACCTAAAAATGTAACTCAGATATTATTGTTAGGCTCTGATCATTATATATAGTTCAGGACTGCAAAATTTGTACAGCGGGCGCTGGAGGTACGGAAGCTTCTGTTTGCCATATAGGATTAAATTTTACTAATCTGAGATTACTTGCGGGCCAGTACTGGTACTGCAATTGAGCCTACTATCAGTTTTATATTATTAGCTTGTATTATTCTTCTGATTGTGGTGTGATGGAGTATGGATATGCTATTATGTTATTATGTTAATATGTTATTTTGCCACTATTTTATTTGTTTGCGAATGGCCTAGTTGGCTAACAAGCAATAAAGATTCGTTATTACAATTTCTGTGCACCGAGGACAAGCAAGTCCTAGGTTGCAAATTGAGACTACAACTCTGAAATGCAAGAGCAAGATACATTTCTGCTTCTAGGGGGCACTGCCATTGAAACAGAGACTGACACTGATAGTAATAGCTATAGCTCAGAAAATGAGTCTTATTAAATTTCACTCATATTCATTGAATCTTGGTCCTTGCCTTTTTCACATTTTCTTTTTTTTTTGGGGAATGAGTGCTTTATATGGGCTTGACACTGTGGAGGACTAGCAGAGACATAAATAACTTTCTTTGTTGCTAATGTTGATGGTTTCTTTTGGTTTTTTAAATTGTTTTTTGCTGGGCCCTCATAAACTGGCAATACCAAAGAGGTTCCTTACAGTTCAGGTGTTCCTTACAGTTCAGGAGCTTATAGCTCCATTTGTTACAAAAAAAGGTGAATATTTAAAAAAGTAAATTCAATTTGTAATAATTGTTTGAATACACTGGGAAAAGTGCTAATATTTTTTCAATTTTTCTGAAAATGTCCACACACACACCCGAAAAAAGGGTGAAAAGCCCCATGGCTTCACATTTTCTGGAAATTTTACATCTCTAGCAAGCAGCTAAACAAACCACAAATGATTTGTTGTTTAGTATGTTGTCCAAAATGAAGTTCTTGGCTTGTCGTGCCCCTTATAATGTAGTGTTTCCCACTCCTTGCCTAAGGAGAATGGGTGGGAAACATTCAGATGTTTTGCATGGTTGGATGCTCACATTAAACACATGAGTAATGAAGATATTTTGTTGAGAAAAGGGTATTAATCTCTGCCCTGCTCTCCTTCCCCAATACTAGTTTTAAGCAATTGAAACTTTTGAAAGAAAATGCATTGACTTCAAAATAAGATGCCAGTGTCATGGATCCTGGCTTTTTTAAAGCTGGTTTTTTTTTTTTTACAGCCAGTAATCCACAAACTCAGATTTAGAGCATTCACAGTAGGTGGTATTAATTGATGCTGCAAGCTTAGAGGCCTGTACCAAAAATTTGTGCTTGCTTCAAGATGTACTTTGTGTGTGTGGCTTGTGATGACAAGGTCACACAACTAGACTGGTACATAGATAAGTGGTCCAACAACTATGTGATTATTTCAGGACAAGGCCAGTTTTTTTAAAAATCAAGCCATATATTCTCTGGCATTGCAAGCAGCACATATTGATATATTGAAGCCTTCACATGACTACATCACAACATGCAAGTTTAAAGCTGTCATTAGACATTACTGTCCACAGGATGCAGGCTTCATTAACCTTCATGTTAAGATGCTTTGATACAGCAATTGAAAAGGCTATTTCAGAGCTTTACATCCTTGTAGTCCAAAATTAGCTTGTATTGATCTCAACCAGTTCATACAGCTGACATATACTGGCCTAGTTCAGATGTAGCAGTGAAATGGGATTTTAAAGAATTCCAGTTTATAAAGAATGAAGCAGCATGCTGTTGTACACTGCCCAATCACACCCGCTAAAGGCAGTTAAACTTCTTGTTTCTCCCTCAAGAAGCCTCAGTCTTAACACATGGTTTGTTGTTGGGTTCAGTTTGTTTTGTCAGAGGAAACACAACCAAAAGATCAAAACACTTAATTGATTAAAGTGAGTAGATGCTGTCATTGGATGGCAAGTGGAATGTGCCAAAAATCTACACAAATCTCAAAATCTAGGAGCCCTTGTCCTCTTGTATTTGATCATTCTACTTTTACTAACTGTGTACCCTTTTCAAGTTTACCTATCCTATAAAAGGCAGACTCCGCCAAAATAAATTATAAATGAGATTTGGGGAATCTTTTGAAAAAGAGAAACCTAAGATTGCTTCTTGTATACTCCTACTACAGTCGTGTGAAAAAGAAAGTACACCCTCTTGGAATTGTATGATTTTACATATCAGGACATAATAACTTGAAGTAATCGTTTTCTGTATGACTTTATCAGTCTCTCACATCATTGTGGAGGAATTTTGGCCCACTCTTCTTTGCTTCAGTTCATTGAGGTTTGAGGGCATTTGTTTATGTACAGCTCTCTTAAGGTTCTGCCACAGCATTTCAATCGGGTTGAGGTCTGGACTTTGACTGGGCCACTGCAACACCTTGATTCTTTTCTTTTTCAGCTATTCTGTTGTAGATTTGCTGGTGTGCTTGGGATCATTGTCCTGTTGCATGGCCCAATTTCGGCCAAGCTTTAGCTGTTGGACAGATGGCCTCACATTTGACTCTAGAATACTTTGGTATATAGAGGAGTTCATGGTCGACTCAATGACTGCAAGGTTCCCAGGTCCTGTGGCTGCAAAACAAGCCCAAATCATCATCCCTCCACCACCGTGCTTGACAGTTGGTATGAGGTGTTTGTGTTGATATGCTGTGTTTGGTTTTCACCAAACGTGGCGCTGTGCATTATGGCCAAACTTCTCCACTTTGGTCTCGTCTGTCCAAAGGACATCGTTCCAGAAGTCTTGTGGTTTGTTCAGATGCAACTTTGCAAACCTAAGCCATGTTGCCACATTCTTTTTAGAGAGAAGAGGCTTTCTCCTGGCAACCCTTCCAAACAAACCATACTTGTTCAGTCTTTTTCTAATTGTACTGTCATGAACTTTAACATTTAACATGCTCACTGAGGCCTGTAGAGTCTGAGATATAGCTCTTGGTTTTTTTGCAATTTCTCTGAGCATTGCACGGTCTGACCTTGGGGTGATTTTGCTGGGACGTCCTCTCCTGGGAAGATTGGCAACTGTCTTGAATGTTTTCCACTTTTGAATCATCTTTCTCACTGTAGAATGATGGACTTTAAATTGTTTGGAAATGGCCTTATAACCCTTCCTAGATTGATGGGCAGCAGCAATTGCTTCTCAAAGATCATTGCTGATGTCTTTCCTCCTTGGCATTGTGTTAACACACACCTGAATGCTCCAGACCAGCAAACTGAAAAAAACTTCGACTTTTATAGAGGTGGTCATACTTGCTGATGATCAATTCATCACGGGCATTTGATTAGCAGCACCTGTCTGCTGCTTAGCATCTTAATTCCTATGGAAGCAGTAAGGGTGTACTTACTTTTTCACACATGGCTTCTCCATTTTGGCTTTATTTCTGTTAAATAAATCATGACACAGTGTAATATGTCATGTGTTGTTGTTCATCTGAGGTTGTATTTACCTAATTTTTAGACCTGCTAAGGAGCAGATGATTATGTCCTGATGTGTAAAATCATACAATTCCAAGAGGGTGTACTTTCTTTTTCACACTACTGTATATGAAACTGGTGCAGAGATAGTATACCTGAGAGGGTTTCTTTGTTGACCTTTAGGATCATGATGGAACAGTATTGGCAGAAATTAATCTTTAGGATGTGTACACTCAAAACTGTTTAGGATTTTATAGGTAAAAAATAACCCCTCTTGGGTTTAATAGCCAAAGAATGGTGCACTTGAGTAATATGTCACTTGCAAAATGTTCCCTATAATACTTGGACTGATGGTATTATTGTACACAAGCTGGCTGAAACACTCCAACAATCAGTCAACAGCCATTACATATTAATCTCATTTCAGTGGTTCACTTTAAGGTTATCAGTGCATGAATTACTTATTTCCAATGGAATGGGGGAGAAATTAGTTCAATTTGCATTTTAATGTGAATTTACCCAATTTCACACTTTTGAACCAATTCCTATACTCAGTTATCCTTTTAAAATTATGTGCACTTCTTCAATTTTTGCAATGAAGTTCTCCAGTCAAAGAATAATATATTAGTTAAAATAATATTCAAAATGCATTATATAGAAAATTTATTTGCAAAATAACATTAGGCACAATTACATACAATCATGCATGCATTCAGAGAAATGTGCACAAAATGCCTATGAATTCTCATGGATACTTAGAAGAATTCATGCAAACTTTTAAATTTCTCAAAGTTCAAGACAGACTGAACTTAAAATTGGAAAAATTCTCAAGCTTGAACTGAATATAAGATTGGAATAATGAGAAATTGAGAGAAACCAAAATTGACAGATTTGTACATCCCTAATTTCCAGAGCCCTGTGCAAATAGTTAAAGTGTGTTTAGGTGTATGTGTGGAAAAGGAATTCGATTAATTCCTATTGGCCTGCTCCCGACTTCTGTGTGTTCAAGGTCCTGTCCATGAACTACAATATGCATAAACGCCAACTGTGCGGTCTGTACTGTTGCTGGGGAACGTGGGTGGGAGAGTGCTGTTGCACCATGTCCTGCTTTGTTGGTCCCTGGCCGCTTGGCCACTGTATGAACAGAGTGCTGGACTAGATGGACCCTTGGTCTGATCCAGCATGGCAGTTCTTATGTTCTTATGTACTATGTAAAAATAGAGGATAGAACATATAGAGCATTGGGGTACATGTACATAGCATAGGCCCCTGTGCAGGCCCAGCTCAGGCACCTGTACAAATTAAACTAGATTACATGTAGTTGCTCAGTGAAATTAATTTGACATGTAGCTTTTTGGACGAGCAACGTAGAAGATTTTTTTCGCCTTAGTAATTACTAAAGATAAAATCCAGGCTTCCTTAGGAAAGCGCCCACTGGCATTCCATTTGTGAATTTGTCACAGCATTCAATAGCTGTCTGTGCTTCGTCAAGCTTCCCACCCACCCTTTACACACACACACACACACACACACACACACACACACCCCACCACCACCATCATCCTGCTTTTTGTGTATTATGGGGAGAAATCTGAAGCTATGAAACAACTGACGTATCGGATATGCTGAAGGTGGTTCTTTGGCAGAAGGAGGAATGCAGTCCTCATGTGGCTTTGGGGAGTTCCCACTCTTCCAGGAAGACAGTTGTTCAGATGGAGGTAATGAAGGAGGAAATGACTCAAACGTATTTCTCTTGGGTAACAATTCTGTTATGGGCAAATCTTATTCTTCCAACACTCAAAACTATTGTTGTGGTTTATTATTATTATTATTATTATTATTATTATTATTATTATTATTATTATTATTATTATTTATATAGCACCATCAATGTACATGGTGCTGTACAGAGTAAAACAGTAAATAGCAAGACTCTGCCGCATAGGCTTACAATCTAATAAAATCATAGTAAAACAATAAGGAGGGGAAGAGAATGCAAACAGGTACAGGGTAGGGTAAGCAGGCACAGGGTAGGGAAAAACTAACAGTAGAAAGTAACAGTAGAAAGTAACAGTAGAAGTAGAAGTTTAGTTCCTTGTAAAAAAATATTCATCCACTTCTGTTGTTCTTCCAGCAGCTGTGTAATGTGGTTGCAAGAGAGTCATGGGCATTGGTTGTTTCTGGCATCATTGCTGACTAGCTGTATATATCCCCCATACTGTGTGGGTGTGACTTGTTAAAGGCTAAGTTCCTCTGACGGCACTACTCCCACGGGGAGATTTTTCTAGCTCAGACTTGGGCAACTTGTGGCCCTCTAGAAGTGGTTGGATTGCAACTCCCATCAGACCTAGCCAGCATAGCCAATGATACGGTACGATGGCTGTCACAGTCCAACAACATCTAGGAGGTCATAAGTTGTCCACCCCTGCTCTACCCTTTTAAAAAGTAATTCATTCTCATGTCTTAAAAAAGAACCCTCAGTGAATATTTATAAAGCAATTCTTTTCCCCACTCAGCTTTGCTGCCATTTTGCAACTCAGCCTCTTTCTCTATATGTACCTAATAGTGACATTTTTACTTTTTAAAATTCCATGCATGTTACCATTGTGCTTACCTTCATTTTGTCTTCATCATTTACAGCTGAAATGAATAACCAGCAGGAAATGTTGCAAAGAAAAAAGAATGTGATCTTAGTGGATGGAGTAATTTTAAATGGCCCGGTAGCAGATTCAAAAGCAGGAGAGAAATTTGTGGAAGAGGCCAGTAAGATCATAATGGAAGAGGTGATAAAGAAAGCTGCTGATGTAACAGAAAAGGTAGAAATCTCACATGCAATACTTTTCTATACATAATTAGCAGTAAACCTTAGCTTTTCTTGTCACTTGAATTTTATTGCACTGAACTGGAAGCCGGTTTGTTTCTATGTGGTCTGCTTCAAAGATAACGTTGAACAGTTTAAAACAACAACAACTGTTCAGTAATTTACGCTTTGTGTATGTGACTGAGAAAGTTGGTGCTGGGTGGTGTAGGGCAAAGCTAGTTTTACAGGTTACTAATAGTTAAAATATGTTGAATTTGCAATAAGAAATGTTGCTTGCGTGTCTTCTGGTGTTTCCGTATCTATGAACTTCTTGGCCTTAGCAATAGGGAAATATGAAATTCAAATAATGTAGTTCAGAATCTTCAATTTGGAATGTTGTATTTCAAGTCTGCTTCAGTTTTCATTTAGATGATAATTTTTAAAGCAACTTATTTGAGCAAAGAAACAAAATTAAACTTGAAGTAAAAATTCTGGAACAGTAAAACAACTGGCACTATTTTTATTGAAATCATTTTTATATATATATAAAATGCAAATGCTTTAGAAAATGTCCTGGTGAAATTTCAGTTTCCCCCTTCATAATTAGGTGTGTGAATGGCATCCTCCGGAAAAGCTGAAAACACTACTTGACTTGGAATTGAAAGACACCGGAGAGACCCATCAGAAACTCCTGCAGTTTTGCCAGGATGTTATACAATTCAGCGTCAAAACCAGTATGAATCATATTCTTTATTTGATTTGATTTTTGTAGTTATTGTGCTGTTTCTCCAAGGAGGTTTTTGTGGTGTGGGACTGTCCTTGCTTTATTCTTTGATGAACAACCTGGCAATTTAGGAGACATTACATGTTTTACTATGTCTAAGCAGAAAGGTCTATGTAGATAAAGATCCAGACATTCATCACTTCATAAATTATGGGCTTCAAGAACACACTGTCTTCCCTTGCCCCTTTGGTTTAACTTCCCTCTGGCTTAACATCCTGGTTAATTAGCCACCATTAAACCACAGTTTCGGATGTAAAAGGGAACTGTTTAAAACAAAACAGGAACCCCATGCTTAAGCCAGCATGGAGGGGTAGCATGGAGTCCCGGCTTTATAAACCATTATTATGAAGCTGGGAATGTATATCTGAAACAGGCCAGAAAGTTGGTCTATGCATTACTTTTATCCCTGGGTGACTTGTTACTGTCATCTTTGTAATTCCCATGGAGGATAAAGCTACCAGTGGTTATTAGTCATGCTGTCTGCATATTAATTACCTCCAATATCAGTCAATATACCTTTACATGCTAGTTGTTGGGAAACATAAGTGGGAGGGTGCTAATGGATTCATATCTTGTTGAAGGCTTCCTATAGGCATTTGTTGGCCACTGGACTAACAGAATGCTGGGCTTCTTAGGCCTTTGGCCTAATCCAGTGCGGGTTTTCTCATGTTCTTATGAAACTCTACATACCTGTAGTGAGGTTTCTATTCTCCAGCTGTAATGTGAAGGAGCACTCATTACATTAACTGGGCCGTTGTATAGTGAGTTTCCCTGCACATTCCATTGAAGGTCAGTGGTGGCCTGTTAGGACATAGTGCCGCACACATCAGGCTATTTTCCATCCTATGCAAGTGAATGGAGTGATTTGTCAATTCACTTGAATAGGGGAAAAAGTTGCCCTACTGAAAAGCAGGTAGAGAGAAGAAGGGAGATGAATCTCACCCCCTGCCAAGGACCTTTGGCACAATAAAGGGTGGCATTTCTCCCCTCCGCCCATTTTCATTAGGGCAGGTCCCCATACTGAATTAAAGTGAATGGAACAATTTCTCCATTTACTTGAATGGAGTTGGGGGAGAGACTGTCCTTCTGAAATATGGCTGGAAGGGGTGTGGGCTTTCCCCTCCTCCAAGAGAATGGAGTGATTTCTCCATTCTCTTGAATAGTGCGGAAAGCGGAAAAGGCCTGTCCTGCTGAAAGATGGCTAGAGCCTTTGGCGTAAAACACCCCATAATAAGGGTGGGTTTATTCCTCCTCCAGTCGTTTTTCAGCAAATTGCCTCTGTGCTGCGAAAGAATGGAGAAATCCTTCCATTTACTTGCATGGTATGTGGGCGGGGGTGGGGGGGTGGGGAGGGAGAAAAGAGAGATCATGCGTGTTCACAAGAAGGGGGACACCAACATTTTTGTCCACCACCGAATTTCCGTCCCCTGCTGCATGCTATGTATTCCATTTCTTTGCAAGATATTAAGACATATTGGCAAATAATTTATTGGGCTATATTCCTGTAAAAGGGAAATTTAAATCATTGTATAAACATATTTTTATGAAGAAAGCGGTCTTTATGCAGTCTTTTAAAAGTTTTATTACTGGAAAAAAAACCAAAGGCAGAGTACACAGGCAGAGCACACAGCTAATGCTCATCTAATGATTCCAATCCATACTTGCAAATCTTCAGAGGTAAAACTCCCAAGTTTATAGTGCTGTTTTTAACATCCCAGCAAATCAATGTCTTAAAACACATCAAGGTGGTAGGTTTTGGATTTGATTCAAACTATTTTTTATAGTAGAATGGCTAGATTGATTTAATACTCTGTCCTTCATTATTGATGCTGTCTTATCTGTTGTGTAAGCACCTTAAGCTATCCCCTTGTAAGATAACAGACTCTGATATATTTTTAATTATTCTTCATTTCTCTGAGTTTCTTTTGTGTCTCTAACGGGGCGCATAGAAAGGTAGAAAATGTAGGAAATACATTTTCAGATCTCTTTCTGGGATTATTATTTTTTTTAAAAAAAGAAAGGCAGTATGTAAATCTCCCAAATAAATCTCCAGAGATGCTGGCTCTCTTAAAATAATGGAGAACTTAAAAAACTATTATGTATATTTGATAGGGGAGTAATGAAAGAAGAAAGCAAAATATTTTGAAGTCAATTATTGAATATTGTTCTCCCTGAGCCACATGTGTCTGGCTATATATTACAGTTCTAGTTTCCCCATGTACTCTCATAATGTAAGATGATCAGGGGATGGTAATATCTGATGTAATTTTGTCATTTCTGGAACAGAGCTAAACTTGGGCACAATTAAGCTTTGGAAACTAATAACTAAGGGAGTGAATAGCTGTTTATTAAACTGAAAGTGTAGCTCATATTTTTGAGGGGAAAATATATGCAGATGTTAATAACTTGCGTGGTGCATATCCACTATCCTATTCAGTAAATACATCCCTATTGTATATAGAAAGTGAGTGCAAATCATACAAAAAATAGATGTTTGAAATCTGCCATTTTTGTAAGACCCAGGTTTAGTCATAATTAGAGTAGATCTATTGTAATCAGTTGGATTAAGTTTGTCATGATTGTCTGATTAATTTTTTAATGAATCTGCTCTAAGTATAACTTAATCGGAATCCAACCCACTATATTTTTCCTGTGATGCCGTTTTCAATTTGTACATATATCTTCTGAAGATAGAACTAGAGATTCAGGGCATGGCTAGACCGGGGTGGGTGGGGAATGATCTCGCGATATAATGATCGCGAGATCCTCCTCCTCAGTCTACACGCGGTGTGCGTCGTCCCAGGAGGAAGAGGACGTTGTGTCCGCCTTTTTTTTTTTATCGGAAATGAGCGCAGGAGCACTCCTACGAAAATGGTGAGTTTTTTAATTAAAAAGAGAGAACCCGCTCCCCGCTCCCACCCCATGCCCCATACCCAGTTCCCAGCTCCTCACAGTTACTTACGAGGAGCCGGGATGAAAAAGGGACGCCCAGCCACACGTCCCACGATTTCGGGACAAGCCCGAGACTGCGGGAAAAGTCGATTAAAGGGTATGCCAATTAAAGGGAATGCCAATATGCCGGGGAAAGGGATGGATCATCCCTCCTTGCTCCCAAGATCCCATGTGCGTCCTGTGGATGCACAGGGATGATCCCGGGGCGATCCCCGGGATATTGGCAGGTCTAGACATGCCCTCAGTGATTATTTGTGGGGGTACTAAAAAGAGTATGTTAATTTGAGTTGGGCAATGGGGTACCTTTGTGGAGGTGTGCCTTGAGCAGACCTGTCTTGAATTGGGGCTCATGTTGGGGCTCATATTGGGCCCACACACCATCTCCCTCCCTCTATCCCTAAGAGCCCCTCTCTTCTTTCTCCAATAAAAAAGCCATATCAAAGAGAAGGAGTAGTAGGCAGTAAAAGGCTCCTGCCTAAATAGGCGATGCTTTAAGTGACATTCAGTGTCTTTCCCTGCTGGCAATTATTAGTAATGTAGGAGAAATCCAGTTCAGTTTTGAACAGGACTTACCCCGTTCGCATCTTCCAGACTGAACATGGATTCAGAGGCAATTTGCAGTCGAAGTCCACACATTTCTGAGCTTGCAGTGTGGTTTGTGGACCCTCAAAAAGTGTTCAACAGATGCATACATTTGAAAAAAGTGCATGAAAAAGATGCTTATTTTTGAAAAATGCACACACATGCACTTTAATTAATGGGAGAAGGATGTGCACAATTGATGCAAACATTTGGAAAAATACACATGACAATATGCATGGGTTTTCATGTAAGAAGAAAACGAAAAACAAAATTTGCAATCTGATATGGACTCAAGTCTGAATAAGCTACGAGATAGAATTTGGAGAACTCGAGGTTTGCTGATTTGCACATCCCTAGCTTTATGAGCCCTCCTGTAGGTTTTTGAGTGGTTGATATGAACCCTTGAACATGTCACTTCCTTTTGGCAGTAATGATGAGGAAGGGACAAGCTACTTCTCTAGATAACATTGGGAGGAGCAGTTGTGCATTGCTTTTCATGCACCACTTACACTAACTTGATTTGCCTCTTTTTTTTGTTATTGTTATTTACAGATCATCCAAGGTTTTTTAATCAATTGTATGCTGGTATTGATTATTATTCTTTAGCAGCGCGTTTTATCACAGAAGCATTAAACCCGAGTGTGTAAGTGTATTTTTTTAAAAATCAGTTTGTTGAGTTCTCTTTCCTTTATGTTTTCATGTACATTAATAACACTGATGGGGTGTATTTTCAGACGTTGGATGAATTACGCTTGCCTTCCCCTATTGTAAACGCCATATAGACACTAAAGCAAAGATGCAGATGGAACTGTCTTATCTTAAATCTGATTAGACAGGGGCATTCTATTCTATTCCTTTTAGCCTCATTTATGTCCTGCCTTTATATCAGGGGTGTTGAATCTCAGGCCTGTGGGCCAAATCCAGCCTGCTTGGGGCCACAATCTGGTCCTCTGGGGTTCTACAGATGACCACCCCCCACTTCGGTAGTTTCTTGAATTTTGCACATTTTTTCCCATTTAAAAGGTTAAAACGCTTCTCCCGAGGCTGTTAGTAAATGCTTTAA
Organism: Elgaria multicarinata webbii; assembly: GCF_023053635.1. NCBI lineage: Eukaryota > Metazoa > Chordata > Lepidosauria > Squamata > Anguidae > Elgaria > Elgaria multicarinata. The sequence continues at coordinate 23,881,020 of NC_086171.1, forward strand.
GCTAAACTGTGCTGGTGTTTTTGGTATTTTGGTCCTGATCCCTTCTGCCTCAGCCCTGCTCACCACTAGAATTTGGTTCCCAACAGCCTCTCTGAAATTAGATTTGACCTGTGGGCTGAAAGAGGTTCAAATACTGTTGTTTTACAGTAGCTGAGGTTTTGTATTTTCTTTATTCCAGTGTAAATGGGATTTGGATTGGGACCACCATGCACTGGTAGGGGATTAAACCTCTCCCTTCATTGTTTGCTTTCTGAAATTCCCTCTCCCCCTCCCTCCATGGGGGTGGGGTAATAAAAGGGGGGGAAGCCACCATTGACCCCAATCAATACTTTTTTTCTTTTGTTAATCCTCCCTGCCCGGGGGTTTGGCTTTTAGGAACCCTAGAAATGAAGTTGTGGGATTTAATGCTTACAAAGGCTGCAGAGACCAGAGAATTTCATGTCCCAGGTCCCATTTCACCTTTTCATGCCACTCCCAGAGTGACCTGTGTCTTTTGTAGTTCATTATAAGATCTCAGGTGGGCTTGACTGCAATTGGCCAGGATATGTCTAAGATGCTGGCTACAGTCAGCGAACGGATCCATCCTACAGCTACTGCACTGTGCTCATATTCGTGCTATGTCTACCCCACTCCCTTTTTCGTTCAGTTTTCTTCAATACGTTTGATCAAAGTGTGGCTTAGATGGTTGCCTTTGATGTCACATTGCTATTTATTCAGGTATACCTACGAAGTGTCTCCAGTGTTTTTGTTGGTGGAAGAAGCAGTTCTAAAAAAAATGATTGAATTTATTGGATGGGAAGAAGGTGATGGTATATTTAACCCAGGTAAGGAGGGTGTTTTTTTTTTTTTTGTGGGTGGGGTTTCCCTCCCCCCTTACATTCATTCTAAATTAAGGTTGTGTTATACTACTCAATCTAGTATAATGTATTGGAGTTAATACTTCATTGGATCAGTAGTGGTCCTTAATGTCTACACAGACATTGCCATTCTTTAGGAAGGTACTTCTCCCACTCTACGGGTGCTAATAGTGGGATGAAAGATACTTATATTACATAGTTTATGCCGGTTCGTTCAACTGTGTTGAGAGTGGGGGAGTGTAAAGCCTGATCTATCTGGTTTCTGTGCACTCTTGAAGTTCATATTTACTGCTTGGATGCCCAGGATTCTCCAAATAAGCATCCATATCCATTGGAACTTCAAGCTAACCAAAAGCTTATTCAATTTCAATATGTTCATTCCTTCTTCTTCTTTTTACCCATTGTGGAAAGTTTTTTCTCTTTTTTTACTACCTTCTGAAAAAGACATGTGTTGAGGAAGTAGTAGCTCGAAATGGATGGTTTTTCTAGGTGAACCTTTCCTAATGTTGTGACACTGTTTCATAGGACAAATGTCTACCACAAACAAATTGGGTGCCTTTACGCGTACAATTTGGAAATGTAAAATATTAATTACTACGTGTGTTGCTCTTTTTTTAAAAAAGGTGGCTCTGTTTCTAATATGTATGCGATGAACTTGGCGAGATACAAGTACTTCCCTGACATAAAGGAAAGGGGGCTTTCTGGGATGCCACGTCTGGTTCTGTTTACATCAGAAGAGGTAATGAACCTTCTCCTTTGTAATTATTCGAACAATGTGTTTTACAAGAGGGAAGAGCCCAGCAAAATTGTTAAAGCATTAAAAGACATGTTGGTAATATAGAAAATCAAAGCTGGGACCCCAACTGCATCCCAGGGTCTGACTGGCTGTGTCTGTTCCTGAGACTGTGAGCCAGGGCTAACTTCAATTTGCAAGGTTTTTTTTTAAGTATACAGAGTCCTGTTGGATGTCTTTCCACCAGTTGTTCCTTTACTCTACTGTTCCAAACAGATGGAGCATCCAATACACTTACTGTATCTGGGCTCTTCAACAGCACCCTTCTTGCTCCATTCTCATATTGGTTAGTTACAACTCTGGGCAACTTTGAGAAGACGCTTCTTTTTTTCTGCCACCAGTCTCTCTCTTCCTTGACACATTCCTCTTGCTGGCAGTAGCTTCCCTATGGAATAGAGATATGCTGTTCTAAATGAAAGGAGAAATAGCACACACTCGTGCAGTTGAAAAAATAACGGCAATGACAGAATAAAAATTACTAGTTTTGTATTTGAAGAAGTTTTCTTTTCTCAATTGTTAGTTGTTACTGAATGAATAATGAAAATCCTAAAAACAAGACGACCTGTTTTTAAACATTTGTCAAGAGGGAACAACCCAATCCAGAAACAAATTGAAATACTTTGTTTAGGATTTGTGGTCTCATATGACTTAAATGGAGTGTTCTGCACTTTGATAATTGTATTTAAATGGAACTTTTAAAAACAATCATCATGGCATTTTTCATGGCATTTTTACTGTCTACTTCAACATCCCTAGTGAACAATGGGAGTGACCCTTTTCTTCTTTATAGTCAGTAAATTTGGGTGACCTTGGCCAGGTTCAGATGTAATAATGAACCAGGGTTTGTTGTTAAAAGGATGTGCCTGCACAATCCATGGGTTGCGCATGCCTCCTCCCCTCCTTCATGTATGTGAGACAGCCTTCCTCAACCCATTGCTCTCCAGATCTTTTTGACTACACCTCCCAGGATTCCTGTCCATTGGCCTTGGTGGCTGGGTCTGATCAAGTTAAAGTACGAAACATCTGGAGGGCACCAGCACAGGGGAGCCTGAGGAAAGCTTCCACTTTCAGTTTTGCACTAACCACAGTTCATCATGATGTCTAAACTGTGGTTGGTTAAACTAAAGGTGGATCATGCCATAGTTTTGAAACTTTAGTTGTACCTTCTTCTACATATATACGGCTCACAGCAAGAGCAATGATTCAGTGGCTTGCCTTTGTTTGCCACTTTGTCGTTTTTGCTGATCTATTATTTTCCCAGCCCAGAGAGGTTTGACATTTTCCCAGTAATTCAATGTCACACTCTTTTCAATTGAGTTTAATAGGTGACTGTTAGTGTGCTAATAAGGAGCTATTTTGTAAGAATCACTTGCAATTCAAATGAAACTCTGCTGCCAGGGTCCAAATCTCTAGTGAATGGAACGTTGCAGCTCTGCACACGTATTTCATTATTGATGTAATTCAATGTAACAGAAGATTAATTATCTACCTATGTAAGTTATTATTCACACAACAGTCTGAGTGAATGGATTCTAAAGGCTTTATGAATGTGTCATGTTAGAAAAGATTGGTTGATGATAGTGTATTCTGTGCACTTAGTTAAAAATTTGGGAAAGAAGACTTCCTTGTCAGAAAGGGGGAGCACCCTTTTGAGGTGATCCATTAAAAATGTGTGACAGGCTTGAATACCCTTAATATATTCAGGCCCACACATTAAAGTGCTGTAGATTTTTCATAATTATGTTCCTCTGTAACGGCATTTGTGTGAACTCTCTGGAAGAAAACTGAATTAATTAACCACCTGGTTTCACCTGCTGTATGCAAAGGAACAATTTAAGGCTTTTTTCATGGTTGTTGGCAAATACATTAATTTAACCCTTAAAGACATAAATAATTTTCTCTCGTTTCCTGTTCTTTCCCTATGAAGAAGAAGAATATTTATTATTCTGCTAAAATAATAAGTAAATCCTCATACACTTTTCTTGCCACATGCTGAATATGCAAGAGCTCTACTAAATCATGCAGAGCCTTTCAGGATTCACTGCAAAGTCGGAGATGAAATATATAAATGAATCAGAATACGTAAAATCATTGGGTGATTTCTCACACTACAATATTCATATTAAGATACAACCACCAGGGCCAATTCAGAAGATGTTATATTCTTCCAATCACAGGATCACTCCTGAAAGTGTCCCATTTTGTCTGTCTATGGAAATGTAATGTATGTATGCCTATGGTTTTCCCCCTACCAGCATGTGAATTCCAGGGCCAATCTAGAGATTGGTCTTATGTTGCTTGGCAATCTAAGGGCTCATCTACACCAAGCAGGATATTCCACTATGAAAGCAGGATGAAAGTGGTATATAAAAGGCAGGAGCCACACTACTGCTTTATAGTGGTACTGAAGTGCACTGACAACTGTTGGGGCCCACTGACAAATGTCAAACCCATCTACACCAACCAGGATATAACACTATGAAAGTGGTATGAAAGTGGTACATGGTATGTGTCAATGGGCCCCAGCCGTTGTCAGTGCACTTCAATACCGCTATAAAGTCATAGTGTGGCTCCTGCCTTTTATATACTGCTTTCATACTGCAATATCCTGTTTGGTGTAGATGAGCCCTAAGTGCATTATACATTCACAATTTATGCTTTTATGGGCATGCAAGCTTATGGATAAGAATACTATGTGGGGCATTTTTGATGTTACAATCCCAGCTCTTGTTTTGAAACCAAATGTCACTGGCAGGACTGGGGTAAAAATGCGTAAATAAATATAACTTAAGTCCCATTGATTTCAATAGGTCTACTCGAAATATGACTAAGTCTTAATCCATCTCAATGTAACATTTCCACTTGGAGGTGACATTTTTAGGAAGTCAGTTAATCACTGAACAGTGATTCAGTGAACAGACAATGGAGATTTTATATAGCTGTCACTGCTAGTAGCTGTTACCCAACATTTGTAGTCGATGGGTGAATTAATAAAGCCAATCATGGGCTGTTTTACCACCTGTTCCCCTACGGCAAATCTGATATTACTTATTTCATGTTTTTAATTTAGACCCCTATGAAAAATTAGTGATTAGAATATAAATTTTAGAATATAAGTTTAGAATAATAATAAGAGTTGTTGAAGGGCAATAGAAGAACAAATGTCAAATGTAGAAGCCACCATTACTAAAATCAAAGGAGTATTCTTGCTTTAACTTCTCCATGTTTCATTTTCTGTCTTTAATTTGATCTCTCCTTTTGGCAACAACTTAGAGCCTTGAAACCAAGGATGCACATTAAGACGCTAACTAGATTTAATGTTCAAAAGGTCAATACTTCCTCCTGCTGTTTTGAGACGGGAGGTTAATGTTCACCTGTTTTGGTATTTTCTGCCTGTAGTTGGGCTTGTGAACTTTCATTTGTGCCTAGAATTTGCAACTTGCTTTCCTTAACAAAACTCTTTAATGATATGCCCAATGTCAATTATTTGTTTAATTTACTCTTTCACATTTCTTGCATTTACTTAGTGTCATTACTCCGTGAAGAAGGCAGCATCTTTTTTGGGAATTGGGACACAAAATGTTTACTTCATCAAAAGTGATGAAAGGTAAGGGAACCCAAATCAAGGTCATGGTTTGATCCTTTTAAAATGCAGTAGTGCTGTAAGTGAGTAACATATTTGAACATAACTGAAAAGTTTTAAATCTGTGTCCCATAGAGGTAAGATGATACCTGAGGAACTGGAGAAACAAGTCCAGCGGGCCAGGAAAGAGGTGAGAGGGGAGAGAGAGTGAGAGAGCAAGAGAGTGTATGCGTGTCCTGTGAAAGGTGTACCTTTGTGCATTTGTGTGTGAAAGTGAATGGCAAAATGGTGAATGAGAGTTAAAGCAGGGCAGTTCATATATTACAAATGTTTTGCTAGGCATAGTCTGCTACAAATTGCTCAGAAATCTAGGCGATTAGATTTCTAAAATTTCCTTTTGTTATCGTTCATAATGAAAATGGGTAATGTGACCCCGAAGTATTTTAGAACATCTCTTTCATCTTCAATATTTTTTATTTCCAAACGCTCGAAATCGGCACTTCAAAATTACTCCGCATTGCAGTCTTAAACGATCCCTGTTGTAATCTCACTAAGATTAAGTCTATAACTACAGTCAAAATGAAAGAATTCCTCACCTTTAGGAGACCAGTAAACTGTTGAAAGTATACGCCTGATGAGTATAGCATTTTATCAGACATTTCAATCAATTTGAGCAGATAGAAGGAATGTGGGGTAGAATTAAAACAAAATTATTCATGAACAATAAATCAGCTCTTGTGTTCTGAACTAAACAACTATTGACAAACAGAACATTCTCTTCACCATCTAAGGGGATTGTTGATGATACAATCTTGTTTGATTTTAAATGAAAGTGTTTTGCAGTGGAAAAAATACTTGGCTATATTTTCTTTCCCTGCATATTAACCCCCCCATCTTTATTGAAATATGGATATGTTTATCTGTGTTTAATATGGTTTCATTTCCTTGAAATGAAAACTAAAAGCATTTGAAAGGCTTTCTTATCTCATTTCAGTGATTGTAAGTATCTTTGCTGAATTCCATTTTATAACTTTTCAGCCATATGCCTGTACAAATTGCAATGAAATCTGACATGATTGCCTATACATTTAGTCGGGAGAGGGTGGTTGTATTTTTTTCTGATTTGCTGAGCAGTGCTTCATGGATTACAGGAAAAGAGTGGTATCTGTATTTTCATGTTGTATAAACCAGCCTCCGCAAACCTGGTGCCATCCAGATGTGTTAGTATCCTCTAACTAACAGATGTGTTAGTATCCTCTAACTAACAGGTCTGGTTCAGGGATGCTGGCATTGTAGTCCAACACATCTGCAGGCTTCTACGTTGGGAGAGGCTAGTTTATACTATTTTTTGAAAGGAGATCTCTTGCTCCATATGCATGTGCCTTTGATTCTCAGCAAATCATAGTTTCAGTGGTAGATGTCTGTATACATTTCCTCTTCAAACATTATAGAAAAGACAAGGACATCAATGTACAAAAAGTGTTGCAATTTATCTTCTGTTTAGGCTGCAATAATATGCATACTTCCCTGGGAATAAGACCCACTGAGCAGAATAGTACTTCCTTCCCAGTAAATATGCCTAGGTAATTGGTTTCCTAAAAATGTAAATTTTATGAAAAAAATTCTGTTGGTTACTTTTATGTGCCAAATAAGGATTGATTTTTAAAAGTCCGGCCCTCCCCATAAAGAGGTAGTGCAATAAGAAATGAGTTGACACATTCTTTATATAACAGAAATGGAAGCTTTGGTTTTGAAACACAAACTGGATTTGAAAAGATGTTTACTTTGGTCCTGAGCTTTGAATGGTTGTTAGTTGGTTACCATTCTTTATTGTCAGTTTGGGTAGATTGCAACTGTGTTATCTTCATGATGGATTTTTTTTTGTCTGTATTGTCATAGGTTAGGGTTGCACCTTAAGACTGATAATCAAGTTCTGCATTAGCTGCAATGTGAACACAGAGCTCCCTCCACAAGAAGGGTTTCTCATTCACTTCAATGGAGTAATATTTTAATTTAGTTTATTTTATTTAATGCAGCCCGTCCCCATCCTGTGGCCTCTGATATTTTGGACTTCAGCTCCCATTAGCCCTAGTCAACATGGCTAATGATCAGGAATTCTGGTCATTGGTCCGAAATATCTGGAAGGCTGGACAAGGCTGATTTAAGATTTGTTTACCCCACCTTTCCCAAAATAGTCCCATAATGGCTTAAAATAAACACATAAAAATACAATAAAATATAACAAAACAACAGATAAAAGCAGTAGATAAAATGATTACATAAGCCTCTAAAGCCAGTGGATAGAAGACAAAATAGCTGAGACTCCAGTATTGTTAAAAGCCATTGTAGGTGGCTTCAAATTTGACTTCATCTGATACCTACATAATAACAATGATGAACATGCATTGGATTGCACTCTTAGGGCTTTAAAGATAAAACCCAGCAAACTGACAACCACTGAAGATCTTTTAATAATAATAAAATGTGGTTGTAGTGATTAGCACCAGATAATCTGTTCATTGTACCCTGTATCAGTTCAGTGGCCTAATCTACACCAAGCAGGATATTGCTTTATGAAAGTGGTATATAAAAGGCAGGAGCCACACCGAGCAGTATGTGGTATGTGTCATTGGCCCCCAACACTTTCAGTGCACTTCAATACCACTATAAAGGCTCCTGCCTTTTATATATCGCTTTCATAGTACAATATCCTGCTTGGTGTAGATTAGGCCTATATATACCTGGAGCTGACCCCTCCAATGAAGCCACCTTTTTCAAGAAGAAGTCACCGGATTGGAAAAAAAGTATGTTTTTATTTTAGATTGACACCCATAGAAGACATGAGATTAGATTTATCCAGCATGTGGAGAGAAGAAAGAAAAAAAATAGTGCATAAGATGCTATTTTTCTCACTTGATGCATGTCAATAATAGTGGAGCATTTAAAAATATTTTCCAGTGGAAATGTGTTTGACAATCATTTCAGCTAGCTCTAGTATTACATGGCAAAGTGAAAAACATTTTTTTAAATGTACTCTCCTATTCTCCCCACCACCACCAAAGTTAAGCTAAAAATCTATTAAAGTCACATCAAAGCAACAACAAAAGTCCAGTTTAGAGGGATTTATGAGGCCGTTCTACTGGTTGCAGAATACATAATTTTGTGTGTTTGTTTGGTATTTAAAGTTTGTAACTGGTAAGTCAGTTTAATCAATAGTTCCATGTAATGAAAACATGCAGCTGTTGCTTTGGGATCGAAATATTACTTTACTTAGTATTTTTGCTTCAGGCTTTACAGAAGAGAGAATCTCTTAAGTTATTTTGTTTTGAGAAGAATTTAGATGCAAGTATTATAGATGGGTATGTTGTTAACCCAATAGCTAACATATACAAACCTAAAAACTACTACTTTTTTGTAAAAAAAATGCTGGAAAATAGCTGCATGAAATGTCAGAGCAAAACCTCTCTTAATGTTTTTATTTTTTATTTTTAATTCATTTATTTTGATTTATATCCTGCCTTTCTTCACATGGAGCCCAGGACCACTGACAACCCATATAAAAACCATACAACGTATAAAAACTATTAAAACATCTCTAAAATTACAATACACAATTAAATACATTAAAACCATCACTAAATCACTAGAAAACAGAAAACACTTGCTTATATCCCCAAAGTTTGTACAAATACTTATGTCTATAACTGGCACCTGAATAACAACAACACAGGGGACAGCCAAATCTCTACCAGAAGGGCTTTCCATAGGTGGCTGCCATAGTTAAGATGCAATCCTGTGCATGTTTAAATACAAAGGATTTCTCCTTTAGTGTTATACCCTAGAAAACAGAATAACAGAATCCAACTTCCCATCCTAAATGTAGCATTTCAGCTGGAAAGCCATATCCAGCAGTTTGATGGTGGCTTTGGTAGATGTGTGATAAAAACCTTATATATGTTAGGGCTGTTCGAACATAATGGTGGCGTTTGGTGGCAATTTGTGGGTTAATTAACCCATTAATTGTGGGGATGTGCTCTCTGTGTGAGTTGCTTCTGTTTTCCAGGATTAATCTATGAATGTCTCTTTGTTACTATGACATCCGAACCCGGGGACTTGGAGTTGTTCTTGGGTTTAAATGACCCCAAGTTAGCCCATGGTTTATTCTTGGGTTAACTTGTGGTTCTTTAACCCACAAGCAACCCCAGCTGCCCCTGTTCGTAAGTCATGGTAACAACCCACGAATGTGCCACTTGTAGGTTGTTGAAGGAAACTGGAAGCGGCTCATGCATAGCACACATCTCTGCAATTCATGACTTAATTCATGAACAAACTGCTGCTGAATGCCGCTGTTACATCTGAACAAAGTCGTTGTCTTTGAGACAGATCAAAGAGCCTGCACACACAAGAAGTGGCATAATACAAAGCCCAATCTCCGTTTTCCAGCCACAGCTCCTATCGTTGCATCTGTGGCTGCTCCTGAACTCCAGTATTGGCACAGCTGGGTTATGGCAGGGTGTGGTCGAAATGGGGCCTTTCTACAGGTTTCATAATGTGACCATTTAGACCATAGCACTTAATTATTAATTGTCTACAATTCTTGCTTAGGACCAGGTCCTTGTGAAGTCAGGGCACGTCCAATTCCTGGAGAGCAATCAGCCTTATTCTGTGGTGGTTCGTCACCTGTCCCTGACCATCCACCAATGGGAGCAATTGGGGGACGAGCATCAGCTTTAAAGACTTCCTGTGGGATGTCTGCTTTTGGCACCTGCTTCCTGCCCCACCCCAAGCCTATTTTATATATTACTTGTGCTCATATTTTCTGCTGCTACATTTTAAGTGGCCGCGCAGGCATCCACTTTGTTTGCCATTCACATATGTTGGCAAATTCAGCTTTGCTCCTCTATACTTTTCTGGCAAGAAAAATAAGTACTAATTAGGTTACGCAGGCAAGATCCCCTGAGAGGGAAGGAATCTCTACCTTGCAAGGGTAGCATGCTAGCCGAACTAATTAGCCTCATCATCAACAGTACTGTTTTTATTAGCATTAGAGCGTCTTCTCACTCCGATGTCTGAAAATTTAATTGGAGAGGAATAAATACAGCTATTTCACGGAAAGGCATGGTTATTGCAAGATGGTAGTTGCAGCGTCTTACAAAGTTATGCTTCTCATATCATGAGCTCAGGTAAAATAGATGCTCGAGGCCAAACTACATGTTTAATTCAGTGCTGTTAGGGATGTTGCAAGTGAATACTTACGATGGTTCATTCCCAAGCAGGGCACAGCTTGGTCCACACCTCTCTATCCCTGTCCCCTGCCCTCTCCCCTAGCCTCCAAACATACTTGGGGCAGGAGAAGGGGGAGACAGGTGGGGATGAGGGAGCTTCACTATCCTGTCAAGGAGGGCATGGGGATTACATGATGCAAATCATGTCCATTTCTGCTAAGGTGCTATCCTCAGTGGAAATGGAAACCATTTGCATCACGTTCTCCCTACACATACTGGGACACCTAGTCCCGATGCCCTCCTTGGTGGGAATGAGATGTTCCCCTGAGAAGCTGGAGCCTCCCATCATTGTTGGCAAATTTTCATTCTCCTGCTTTAGAAATGTTTGGGAGTCTTGGGGGGTGGGGAAACTTGGTGAAAGAAGTAGTGGGCACTTCATAGAATCATAGAATAGTAGAGTTGGAAGGGGCCTATAAGGCCATCGGGTCCAACCCCCTGCTCAATGCAGGAATCCACCTAAAGCATACCTGACAGATGGTTGTCTAGTCACCTGCAACTGTTTTATGCTTGTTTGCTTGCTTGAAGTGCTCAAAGATGATTGGTCCTTTGTGCACTTGAAGTACATGCAAAGAATCAATCCCCTTTTAGGGATCAAAGGGATGCCCTTGCATCTGTAGTTATTGCATGTAGCTACTATGGCTTGGGGGCACTGATCAGGAAACATGATGGTCAATTAACCCTTTTCTCCCATGCTATGGTCCTAATAAAAATTACCCTTTCCTCATGAGGCAAATTGCAACTTGGGAGGGAGGATTTTTTGTTGGGACCACAGCAGTGGAGGAAACTGTTAAGACCCTTCACCACATTCTTTGGTCACAATCTAGGACAGGCCCATCGCAGTGGCTAGTTTTGGATAAACATACAATCACATTAAATGCAGCTATGTATTGAAAACAACATATAACTTGTCCTTTACAGGAGTATTCCTCCCTGATTGAGGTTTGACCAGAAACCCAATGCAAATCTTGGAGGGTTGGCCTTGCCATAAATTGGAGTGAGGCAACTTCCTCCATTTTTTTTTAAAAAAAAATACTCTTAAAAGACAGCAAATAATAATGGTCAGTTGTTCATTTGGCTATACTTTTCCACTACTTGGGAGGCTGGGTCTGTGTTCCTACTGCAGTTTGAATTTTCCACTTCAGGTGTTACAATGCTGTGGCCCTGGCATAATGGAATTCTTTCCAAGCAGAATTTAGAGAAAAAGATAATCAGTTTGCTTTCAGTAGCATATGTGTGAAGATCTCGGGACCAGACCCTATAATTCTGCGAAAGAGCATTGATAATTGACAGTCAATGTTTGACGTTCTGATACTTAAGTAATCCAGGTTTTTCAATGTGCTTCAGATACAGTACTTTTAAAGACTGGTTCTCTGTAGTTACCTGCTGAGAATGTAAAACGTAGATGATATTAGTCCTGTCCCAGATTCCCAGACGTTATTCTAGTTAAGTGTGTTACACTCACTGGAGAATCTGAACAGTGCGAACAAACTCTCTTTTGTTTTGGATCATTCTACAGGGTTCAGCACCATTTTTTGTCAGTGCTACAGCTGGCACCACAGTTTTGGGAGCGTTTGATCCTCTGGATGAAATAGCCAACATCTGTGAAAAACATGACCTTTGGCTGCATGTCGATGTAAGTTCATTTTAATAACATTTGTTCTTTGTTTCAGTTGTGTTTGTCTATCTTTTAGCTGATGGACTATTTTCACAAACTAGCACACTGAAAAGCGGCAGTTAATTTTACAAATTCAGGTAATGAGACTCTGGGAACTGGATTATATTTTATTTCTTTAATGTTGAATTTGTGCATTGTCTTCCTCTATGGAGTTCGGAGCATTTTTATTTTGATGTAGTATAGATTGAAAAATAGTTACTTTGGTTTCCCCATGGAAATAGGTGAGAAGTAGTTACTTTGGTTTCCCCAATGTGATGCACTTTAGCTAGTGCAGCACACTGGGTTTTCATTTTTTTGGACTAAGAACTTGTTTGCACAGTTAGAAATACTTGGGAATTTGTTGAAGGCTATGCTTACTTTGGCATTGATCAATGTTTTGTTTAATAATTCTGCCATGGTTATCTCCTGGATTCCTTAAGATTGGGGAACCTTTTTTTCCTACGAGGGCCGCATTCCCTTGGGGGCAATGTTTGGGGGCAATGTGTGTGCTGGTGAGGCCAGATGGCAGAAGAGTGAGACCAGAGTGGCAGAAGAACCATACTGACTATGGCATGGCCATAGTACCTTCCTCTCTTTTAAGAGAGAGGGAGGGAGGGAGGGAGGGAGGGAGAGAGAGAGAGAGAGAGAGAGAGAGAGAGAGAGAGAGAGAGAGATCTTTCTCATATACACAGAGTCAGAGCTCCCCACACTTACTGATTCAGACCCATTCATCCACATACCCCATTCACATCCATCCATCCACACACAACCCTATTCATGCCCATTCATGCATCCATACATACACACAGCCCATACATACACACAGACTCGGAGAGTCTGAATTTCGCCTTGGCTGAACTATTGATCATAGGCTAGTATGGTGGTGATTGATTGCCCTAGTATTTAGTGAGTATTGAATTATTTATACTGAAAATGAGGAATTACTCGATTTCTGTTGCTATGCCAATGGCAATATTCTTCAGCAATGTCCATGGGGATTCAGCAGTTCTGTTTGTTTAACATTTCAACGTTCTAAACTGACTCTTCGCAGAAATATATGACAAATGCGTGACTGAATAATATTAGAACTACCCTCAGTAGTATTCCTGAAGGATTTCACGAAAACCATTTTTGCAAACAAAAGTAAGGAGTGTTAACCTGAAATGATATTTTTACCATCTTGTTTCCATTGTATTTGGTAGATTTTGGTAGGGATTTTCTCTCTCTTCTTGACTATTGGTTATTGGAGACAAAATGTGGATCTGCTAATTCTTTGAAAGACTCTTTGTTTCTTTTTTGACGAAATCATTCCCAGAACCCTATTCATGCCCATTCATGCATCCATCCATACCCACAGCCCATTCATACCCATCCCATGTGCACACACACCACTCAAGCTACTAGAGCAAGGATGGAGAGATTGCTCTGTCTGTACTCATGCAACTTGCCTGGCCTCTGTGCTGAGGAGAGAAAAGAAGCATGCAGCAGGCTGCTGGTGGAGGAACAGGGTGATCTGTTCCTCCACCAGCAGCGCATTTGGCTTCTTTGTTAGATGACTTTTGAATGCACGGATCCAGCGGGATCCATCTTTTCATCACACTCTGCTTTTTCTGCCCAGGCGGGAAAGAAACCAATTCTTCCCTGCGTGGGCATGAATGTCTTTTCCACACTGCTCAGCTTATCCTCACCAATCAGCTGACTGATAGGAAACAGTTGAATAGCAGCAAAGAAGGCTCTGCAGAATTGCATCACAGGGCTGATTCTGTAGTCATATGCCCTCTTTCCTGCTGCTCAGCTGTTTCACACTGATCAGCTGAGCAATGTGGGGAGACTATTTTCATCAGGATCACACAAAGTAGGTTATAAAACATTAGGCTGCAGGAAGATGGTTGGTGAGCAGTGGAGGGAGACTGGTCCTGTGCACCCCATTCCTTCCCTTCACAGGCAATCGTTTTTTCAAAACTGACAGAGCCTAATAATTTATGATGACAGAAGCATGCAGTCATCTCATTCCTGAATATGCAGATATCTGGATATGGGCCAGTTTACTTTACTGCAGAGAAGAATCAGTATTGGTTTAAAATACAGCTGTCTCCGAAGGTTAGAAGTGGTTTAGTTTTCCTACTACTTTTCTCAGGTATTTTGAACGAACAATATTCTAGAATGTTGAATTCTAGAAATTCTCAATCTCTTTGCTACAAGAAGTGGCAGTGGCCACTTCTTGTAAAGTTACATGAAAATTACATTAAAATGTTATCAGCATTAGATAAGATGCCATCTGAGGCATCTTGTTCCTGATGTGTGTGAGGTTGGCGAATTTAAAAGAGGGAATTTGGACAGTTTTGATTTTGTGTTAGTTTAGCATGTGGAAGACATGCTAGTGATGTTCCCCCAAAGCAGGGATGGAAGCAAACTTCAAAGACTCTTTAAAATAATTTAAACACCAAGGTGGGTTTCCTTCAGCTCAGATTTTGATCTGAGCTGGAAGGAGTCCCCAGCTTCCCTTCACCCATCTCCAGCACCATCCGCACACTCAAGCACACTGCTCCTCCCCCCTCCCCAATAACGTTGGTGGCAGTGGCGCAGGTGTGGCAAGAAGAGAAAAGGGAAGGGTTTTGCCCCCTCTCTTCTCTGTCTCCCTGGGGCTTTCTATATACAGGGAAAGCCCCATGGTGGCCTCGAATCTGTGCTGCATAAGTTATATGAGCAGCATATAATGCGGCTTTCCTGCAAAGCTGTGCATTGAAAAAATTGGGGACCTACCCCAGTTTTTTCAGTGGGAACAAGGTCAGTCTGGCTCTTCTGCCATCTGGGGCCTATCTGGGGGGGCATTCCTGGTGGAAGGTGACTGGCGATTCAGGAAGAGGGTGGGCAGTGACTCCGGTACCCGGATGACTGACGAAACCCCCCCCCCCACTCCCTCCTTGGCATCAGAATTACCTGACGCCACCCCAGCTAAGAAAAAATGGGGTTAGGGGGTTGGGGAAAAGGCGGTTCCAACTCAGTGCCATGAAGACAGGGCCCCTGCATGCTTACAAACAGTGTGAGGGGGCACGGGGACTGTGGGACATGTAGTTTTTCCTGTTACTGCAGTTGTCCTGTGCACCTTTATTACTAGTTGAAATTGAAATGGTCAATCCTATGCCATAGTTACTTGAATGTGAGCACTTCCCTGACCCAACAAGATTGCAGCCTCTTTAAAGAGAATCAGGTGAGACCAAGTGGGTGTCTGTGCGATATGGCTTTGTAGCCAATTCCCTCAAAACAGCACAGAGTTGTTGCTGCAAAGCTGAACCAACAAATATAGTTGCCAGGAGGGAGCACGGGCTACCTGGCTGGAAAACTGCAGTGCTGGCAGCCATTTGGCTCATCCAGCCCACCCCCCTGCCCTGTGTTCCCACGCTTACCCTGGATGGGGTGGGGGAAATCACAATTGGCTTGGATCCGCCTCCACCAACGCCCACTGAGCTGAACCCGAACCAAGATGTAGAAACAACCTGATGAGCAAAAACAACAAATTGTGGTAAAATGACGCTGAAAAAAGGCTCAGTTTCGGGGTAAAAGCCCAACATGGCTGCAAGTTGACGGCTGAGTCATATAAACAATGCAGCACCACTGTGCAGACACCACGGGGTAAATAGACCATGTAAACATCCCCTCCCCCTTGTGTTCAGATAACTGCAGCATTTCCCAGTTTGGTGATTCATTTGTTCCCACTATAAGAAGAGTAGGGGACAGTAGTAGAATCTAGGGCTGTGCACCACCTCAGATCCGAACCCCGAATCCGAAGCGGGTTGGGGTGGTTTGGACCCTTCCGAACCAGATCCAAGGTGGTTTGGGTGAAGGCCGAGGTGGTCTGAAGCCAATTGGCTCTGAAGCTTCGGGCCGCCTCGTCGCTACAGAGCCGGCCCCACCCATCTCCTTACCTGCTGCCTCCGCCACCATCTTTCATCTGGCAGCTTCTGGTGCTACCGCCAGAAATGAAAGGGAGTAGGCTGCACGATTTTAAGTTACTGCGCGGCCTACTCCCTTTCATTTCCAGCGGCACCGGAAGCCGCCAGAAGAAAGATGGCAGCAGCGATGGAGGCAGCAGGTAAGCCCCCTTCCCCACTTACCTGCGTCCGCCGCTGGCTTGCATCCGGTGGCTTCCACTCGAGGATGCTGAAGGCCGGAAGCAGGCCTGCTTCCAGGCTTCAGCATCCTCGAGTGGAAGCCATCAGACGCAAGCCAGCGGCAGACACAGGTATGTGGGGAAGGGGGATGGGGGGCTTACCTGGTGACTCCGCCGTCTGCGGCAGCAGATAGTGGAGGCACCAGGTAAGCGGGGAGAATTTTCTGGGTGCCGGCTGCACAGCCGGTACCAAGAAAACTCCGAGTTGCCTCAGAGAGTCTGAATTTTGCCTTGGCTGAACTATTGATCATAGGCTAGTATGGTGGTGATTAGGAACTGATTGCCCTAGTATTTAGTGAGTATTGAATTATTTATACTGAAAATGTGGAATTACTCGATTTCTGTTGCTATGCCAATGGCAATGTTCTTCAGCAATGTCCATGGGGATTTAGCAGTTCTGTTTGTTTAACATTTCAACGTTCTAAATTGACTCTTCACAGAAATACTGTTTATGACAAATGAGTGACTGAATAATATTAGAACTACCCTCAGTAGTATTCCTGAAGGATTTCAGGAAAACCATTTTCGCAAACAAAAGTAAGGAGCGTTAACCTGAAATGATAGTTTTACCATCTTGTTTCCATTGTATTTAGTAGATTTTGGTAGGGATTTTTTTCTCTCTTCTTGTCTATGGGTTATTGGAGACAATATGTGGATCTGCTAATTTTTTGAAAGACTCTTTGTTTCTTTTTTGACGAAATCATTCCCAGAACCAAAAAAATAAATTGCTTCCTTAGTATTGCTTCATGTTGGCTGCTGATGTAGCTGTCATGAGGATGTTATTTGATTATCAATAGAAGAGAAAGCACCATTCACGATTTCTTTATAAAGTTGGCCCAAGTAATCTCGATGTGTATTTGGGTATGTGGAAAATGCCTGGCAGGTATGAACTGATCCCAGATGGATGGATGCACAATTCTGCAAGGGCACCTCTGCTGTAATTTATCACTCTCCTCTGTTCAAGCCTCCTGAGAAAAAGCTATATATAAAATGTGCTAAATCTGTAATGGCCGGGGACAGATTCAGATCACCAAATATAGGCTGTTATTTATGACTTAAGCCCCTATGAAGCAAAACATCAGTATAGCATGCTAACAGTACAATCATTTCCCTTCATGGATCCTTCCTGAAGGTGCTGCTTCTCAGGAACTGTATACTGGTCCCTGTTCCTTCACCACCCAGTGACTGTGATCCTCTATCAGTTCTGCTTTGTTTATTTCCAACACAGTCCCCTAGACCTTGTTTGCTTGCTTTTCCTCAGAGCTTCTCTTGTTCCTACGTCCCATGTAACACATGTCCTTCAAACTGGCCTTTCACTTTCCTCACGTATTCTATTGCCAACATTCTACTTTTCTCTGTACAGATAGAATGTTTATGAATATTCTATGACATTAACACAATTCTGTTATTAGCTGTGGGTGGGGGGAGTCTTGTCTGGAGCTATTTTATTCCTTCAATTGATAGCAGTATCAGTTGAGACAGAATAATTGAAGGAGTTCATTCTGCTTGTGGGAATGTAACTGGTAAAATAAGTTTTCCAGAATTCATTTTGAAGATTTTTTGTGAGTTCTGTTAAACTCCATGATTATTCAAAGAAACATCTTCATATTTCTTCAGCCCTTTAGTGATCCAATTGTATGAGCCCATCCCTGTCTTACCATACTCCCACTGACAGAATAATTGTAAAATATTTCCAATGATTTTCCAATGCATTTAAGACTAGAGGTACATATTTGGCAATTCAGCCCTTTTCAAGTAGCAAGTGCTACTTTAAACAAAGCCATCTTGCAGCGTTATGTACAGTGTGATCCTCCCCCTTGTCAAGATAGGGGGAATGATTGTGATTTCACAATAAAAAACTATTTTCACTATCAATGGATAGGCAAAGAATGCATAAAGAAAATCCACATGAGGAGAATGGCATCTCCAAGATGTTTCAACTTGAACATCTGTTTTAGAACGCATGGGTTAGGTCCATAGCAAAGTATTGATCAGCACAAATCTGAGGGGAAATTGATAAAATTCAGTTTCAATAGCACTTGAAGTCACTGGATTGGATCTAGTATAAAGTGCTGGTTATTACCTTTAAAGTCCTACATGGCTTGGGTCCAGGCTACCAGCGGGATCGCCTTCTCTAGTATAATCCGCCCCACACACTTTCTGCGGTCTTGGGATCATCCCGAGACCGCAGAAAAACCGAGAAAAAAGGGTAGGGTGATATCCCAGAGAAAGGGAGGGATCTTCCCTCCCTGCTCTCGGGATCCCCTGTGTGTCATGTGGACACACAGGGACAATCCTGGGACGATCCCTGGGATATCACTCCATCTAGCTATGGCCTCTGACTCTGTCTCTGTTTCTCTCTCTCTCTTTCACATACACACACCAACTCAGTGAGCGCCAAGAAAGGTGTCCAGGGGCACACTTGTGTCCACAGACACTACAGTGTCTACCTGTGCCTTAGGCTGATCCTTGCATGTGAAATGCATACATTGCATGCACAGTTCAGAAAAGGTATTTGCAGTGACATGTTAGAGTTGATGGTTAGCTTACCTGTCCAGTTATGGGTGTATGTGTGTAGCGATTGCAGTACAGAGCCTTGTGCAAGGGATATGGGCACTTTCCACAGGAGCATGGCCCACAGGTGACATGGGGCACCAGCAGTCTTTGTGTTTTTATATCTGAGGATGTATTTAAGGATCCCAGCCAGTATCCATATATATTCTTCCATTTTGGATTTGCAATGGGTAGCACGATCCAGAGAATCAAGTCATTATCCTCAACACTGCAGAAGTTTTTAAATCACCTATTGTGTCAGTTTTAAATTACGTAATGCTGAATTAGCATTTTATAACCTTTAACAAATATCTCCGCAGGCATCATGGGGAGGCTCAGCTTTGCTGTCAAGGAAGCATCGCAAGCTTCTGCATGGCATCCACAGGTATGTGAAGTTTAACTTGGAAGGGTAGGTGTTGAAGGAGGTTTGAAAAGGGAATGGAGAAAATTCTAGTTTACTAAATGGGTGTTAAATGTTGAAAACTATGACTACAAGATAATTTTCTGTTTTCCTCCATTCATCACTTATAGGGCCCATTCGGTGGCATGGAATCCTCATAAGATGCTTATGGCAGGGATCCAGTGTTGTGCCCTTCTGGTTAAAGACAATTCTGTAAGTCATTCATTTATTTTCCCAAATGTGCTCCATGTGTGCTTCTGCTGCATTATGGGAATGCAGATTATGACTTGCGACTGCTTCATCATTAACTTTCCAAATGCAAAGTATAAAGTAGCAGAAAATGTAGATGTTGTTTGAGGTGCTGACAGGAGAAAAAAACTTATTTGAGTATGATGTGACTTCTGCAAACTTAAACTAATGGGGTTCAATACAGACTTGGTCATGTTTAGTAACTAAGGCCGTTTCTACACCTGCCTTTTTTCCTGGGATCATCCCGGGAGCATCTCTATGCATCCAATGACACACAGGGGATCCGGGAGCAGGCAGGGACAATCCCCCCATTTTCCTGGGATTACCTTAGGTGTAGAAAAGGCCTAAATTAATTGAATAAATCCCATTCATTTCATAAGTCTACTCTAAACCTGACTTAATCTGAGTGCAATTCATGTATTTTTGTATTTGCAAAATAGTTTTCTTAGAAGTAAGAGGGGGGAAACAGCCATTCTCTAAAAAATAGGGATCTTCTAGAAATTATAAATCTCAATAGGGAAAAGGATGCAGGAAGAAAGTTGCAAGTGAATACCCAAATCTATCTATACAATTATCTATAAAAGCAGGTTTTAAATTCTGTTGTATCTTAACTTGTAGGGAAACTGTTATTAAAAGAAGCATCAGTGGTATTTTTCAGCTTGGAGAATTTACCATATTTTAAAATAATGTAATAGAAAATATTCATTATGTGAAGCTGGGAAACGTGACTTTCTTGCATAGGGTGGAAATGCCCAACAGCTACATCATAATTGCAGAAAGTATAAAGAAATGAGTGGGTATATATTAGCCCTTGATCCTCTCATTTATCTTCTTAATTATGTTAAGGGGTTTATTTCAAAAGAACATAAAATTCTTAACATGATGGTTTACTGCAAGAGCAGGTCTTATCATGCCTTGTTACCCTCAGCCTCTATCCTTCCTCCTCCTTTTCAGTGGTTTGTTACCTTTGCTTTTGCATCGCTGTGTATCCCCCACATCATTCTGTTCTATATTTAGAGTCCACCTCCTTGGAAACTGACTTATCTTTTGCACAGGTTGCTTTGTGAAGTCCATATACATTGATAGCATACAGATGATGGGACAGTATTTATCAGCACTAATCTGAGAGAACATGATAACCTTAAATTCCATTGGTAGTTGAAGTAGTTGGATTAGATCTAGATGCAGACAGCAATTCTATGCTCCCTAAACAGTATCCTAGAATCCCTCAGGATTACTTAGTCATGCTTACTTATTGAAATCAATGGGACTTATATTAGTCATAATTTGTCCCATTGATTCAGCGGGGTTACTCTAAGTGTGGTGAAGTCTAATAATAATAATAATAATAATAATAATAATAATAATAATAATAATAATAATAATTTTCTTACCCGCCTCTCTGGGGTAAGGCGGGGAGCAACAATAAGTATAAATACATAAAATTGATTAAAAACATAGTACACATTATTAAACATCCTAAAATTCCACTGGGTAGGCCTGCTGGAAGAGATCAGTCTTAATAGCTTTCTTAAATTCTAAAAGACTTTTAAGTTGACAAGTTAACTGTGCCATTCCACAGTCTGGAAGCAGCAGAAGAGAAGGTCCTCTGGGTGATATTTGTCAGCCTAAATTTGGCTGACTGAAGTAAATTCTTCCCAGATGACGTGAGTGTGTGGGGCGGATTATACTAGAGAAGGCGATACCGCTGGTAGCCTGGACCCAAGCCATGTAGGACTTTAAAGGTAATAACCAGCACTTTATACTAGATCCAATCCAGTGACTTCAAGTGCTATTGAAACTGAATTTTATCATTTCCCCTCAGATTTGTGCTGATCAATATTTTGCTATGGACCCAACCCATGCGTTCTAAAACAGATGTTCAAGTTGAAACATCTTCTCATGTGGATTTTCTTTATGCATTCTTTGCCTATCCATTGATAGTGAAAATAGTTTTTTATTGTGAAATCACAATCATTCCCCCTATCTTGACAAGGGGGAGGATCACACTGTACATAACGCTGCAAGATGGCTTTGTTTAAAGTAGCACTTGCTACTTGAAAAGGGCTGAAGTTTTCACAATGGGAAATTGCTTCATCAAAAGGGCCTTCCATTTCATCTTGACAACAGTAATCTTATACATACCATGTGATCCAAGAATTTCATTTGTCCGTTACTTGAAAAAAAAAATGTTTTTCAAAAGAGGTTTAGAATTAATATTGAGTATCTGGTAGAAGTCCAGAATATCAGTTCTGGAAGTTTTTAGGCACATAAGTTATTGAGGGCTTCAAAAGAATCTGATCAGTTGTTTTGTTGTCGAAATGAAGGTATTAGTGATCACAGTGGTAAATATTGCAATTATTTTGTTGAAAGATGGATTTTGTTTTCATATTTTAACAATTAGTTTCAGGATAATGCTCACTCCTACATTTTGTGTTCAAGAGACCTGTTTTCCTTAAAATGTATTTTAAAATGGGAAGTATTCTCTCTTCACCTTCTCTTCCAATGTGATCTAAAGCCCATTGAAACCAAGGCCGTTGCTAGACGAGGGTTTAGCCTGGTGCGAGGCCCGGGCTCCCTGCTGTGTGTGCAGATGACGCACAGGGGATCCTGGTGTCAGCCCGGGCTAAACCCTCCCTTGACCTGGGATAACCGGATCCACTTGTGCATGGCTGCGGAAGGTCTAGCTGGTTCCGTGGCTTTTCCCGGCTATGCAGCTTATTCACGAGTAGCCGGGAAAAGCCACGCACTGGGCACAGCGCTCCATAGGAGTGCTGTGCCCATCGGGCTGGGGGTGGTGGTAAAATCATCGGGGAAGGAGATGGGGGCCGGGGGAAGGAGAGCGGACCCTGCAGGAGAGATGGGGGGGAAGAGCGGAGCCAGCGGGGGAGATCACGGACCAGGGCAGCGGAGGGGGCATCAGACATGGCGGATGGGGGGAAGAAGAATGGGGCCAGGGCAAGGACATCAGGGACAGGAGGGAAGAAGAATGGGGCCAGGGCAAGGAGATCGAGGATGGGGGGTGGAGGGGGCATCGGACATGGCGAGGGGGGTGGACATGGCGAGCGGGGGGGTGGGCGAGCGAGCGGGGGGTGGACGTGATGGGTGAGCGGGCAGGGGGCATCAGACATTGTGGGGGGAAATCAGGGGCAAGGGGGAGCGGGGAACCCTTTTTTTTTTTTTAAAAAAAAGCCTTACCTTTTCATTGGTGCGCTCCTGCGCACATGCCCCCTTTAAGATTTAAAAAAATGGCCGACGCGACGGGGCTTTCCCTTACTCCGTCGCGTGTTATGTCTAGCTAGGGGCGACGGCCCACACTAGCTGCAGCACAGCCTCGCCCCTACTCCCCACCGGATAATCAGGTAGGTCTAGCAAGGCCCCAATAGTATGGTTTTAAATAGATTTTTATCAGGATCATATTTTCAAAATGTACATTACAACTTGCATTTCCATTTGCATATATGAATATAGGCCCTTTCTACACCTAAGGATTATCCCAGGAAAATGGAGGGATCATCCCTGCCTTGTCCCGGGAACCCCTGTGTGTCATTTGGATGCACAAGGATGATCCCGGGACGATCCCGGGGAAAAAGGCAGGTGTAGAAATGGCCATAGTCTCTGGGCAACATCCTATGCTGCCTGTCTGCACGTGGGCTCACCACTGTGTTTGTTCCGTGCGCGGCCAGCCCTGCCACCTTCGTTGTGCAAGTGGCACCCACCAGTTGCGCAACAGAGAGTTAGCGCTTTTGTGGGCAAGTTCCAAAACGAGTGAAAACACTCATTTCTGGAACAGGGCAGGTCGGAAGAGAGCCCTCTTATGCCATTTCTGCCACCTTGCCCTGTTCCAGAAAAGAGCTTTTCTACTCATTTTGGGTTACCCCTGAAGTGCTAAATCTTAGTTCTGCAAGTGGTGGGTGTTGCTTGAGGAACAGAATTGGTGGGGCTGGCTGCATGTGGCTAGTGACTGGTGGATTTTGCCCAATGTTTTTATTATGCTACCTGGTGATTAGTTAATTTTGTCCATACTTTTCTGAAGCTATGGAACTAGACAATGTTTAAAAGTTCAAGTGACCATGCAACCCTATACATATCTAGTTAAATGTAAGTTGCACTAATTTCAGTGGAACCAGGCAAGTTTGTATAGGATTGTAGTCTACACATATCGGTGAACAGAAGCATCACTGAAATGCATATGACTTAGAAAACAATGTTACAAGGTACGTTTGAATGTCATTGAGCTAACAAAAGAGAAGTGTAAGCTTGTCAGTTGAAGGAGATGGAAAGTGTTTTAAATTGATTGAAATGGGAAAACATTTGGACTAGAGAGACAGTGAAACACAGAGATTAGTAAATCCATTGTAAAAGCACAGATCAATCAAAGCAATTGGTGGGTGTCCTCTACGTTGACAAGAAGTTCAAGGGAAGAGCACAGTGGCTCCCACGATGCCCTGTTAAAATTAACCTTTCACTAAGTGAACCCTGTCATTGCAAGCTGGAATTGTCTGACTGTTTAGTTAGGAGAACAGTAACCAAGTAGGGTTGGTAACGCAGCTATAAACATTACAAAAATCTTATTCTGATATTTGTCAGCACCTCCATGTGACATTTTGGAATCAGCTTTCATCAGGACCATTCTTTGAGGGTCTTGGAGAAGGCTCTGAAGACACACTTGTTTTCACTTGACCTTCTCAAAATCTGTGGGCTGCAGGTTTTATTGCTGTTATCTGTTTTTTATAGTACACAATTAGAGGTTCTGTTCCAGCGTCTCAGCACCCATATAAGGCTATAAGATGGTAAACCTGCCTTTTCCCCCCCAATACAGTACTTAATCTGTTAATGACACCAGATAGCTCATGTCAGGTTCATGTATATTTTAGGATTTGCCTCGACATATTTCCCCTCCTTTTTATATCAATTTGACAGGGTTATCTATGTCCTATTGTAATGCAGATTAAAAACCTGTACATACCCTTTCATTAGGAGTATTGTCAGACTCCTTGTACCACTTCTTACATCCGACAGGCAAGAGACGCAGAGAAGTGGCATGTACTAAACTTATTTTCTGTCAGCACAAACTGGCATCTTCTATATTCTATTTAAAATGGATTACGTGCTTCTTGAGAGGATGATATTTGACGATCTTTTGAATTTTGGTGTGGTTCTATAACCTTCACGCTCTGCTGATAAATTGTACAGGATACCTTTAGCTTGAACTCTGACTTGCAGACCAATTATATTTCTGAGATGGATTTATTTGATGGAGCTAGATCTGAATTGTCCTCTTCCTATTACTGGCTCCAATACTCTCTTATTTAGGTTTCCTGCTTTTGTTCTCCAGATTCCAATGGTTCTCTACTGGGCCCCTCTCACCAGTTACCATTCCTTTATCCTTCTTCCACGATCCTTCGTTCTTAGCCCTACAGTTCCAATACATGCCAGATATTTTCTCTCTCCTGAGGACCTTAAACTCTTTAAAAATTTAAATCTCTAAAAGTCATTCAAAGTAAATGTGTGCAGATTTTCAAAGTAGGCCTTCCTTGGAACAGAATTTGGACCTGTTGGTGCAGAGTATTAAAATATTGCTATTTATCTTTCGTTTTCAAGTGCTTATACATATTCTCTCAATTTTTTTTTCTATTTTGTGACTCAGAACTAAGTGTGGTGCAGGGCTGTCTCCCAAAGCCTGACTTCAATAGGATAAGGCCACTTTAAGGCCTTGTTCCAGCTTGATTGTCCTCCTCCCTCAGGGAATTCTCATAAAAGGCTATCCTAGGCTTGCTTCTGGCAGACACTGAGGGGGTTGATCTGGTGGTAGTAGAATGGATCTTGATTCCAGACCATGACTCCTCTCCTGGTTAAGGAGCTGGAGTGGTAAGAGGTCTCTCTTGGAGATTCGCTTAAGGAAGTAATTCACAGTTGTCCAATGTGGCACCTGTAGGTGCTATGGTACCTGCAGGCACCTCCAGTGGTACCTGTAAAAAGTTCCCCAACGTGGCATCAGCAAAATGTTTTTTTCTGATTTTTTAAAATATACATATATGGATTTGTATATATCCATAGCAATGAATACATATGAAATGCACACAACTTTCTAGCAATTATACATAGCCTTCAACAAAAGCAGACCAATTATCCAAAGAAGTATCCATTTGAAAGTCATGTCTATATGCCACCAGTTCAGATATTGAAAGTGTTGTAAGGTCCTCAACCCATTGCATTACAGGAGGCGAGTGTTTATCCTTCCAGTGTTGTAATATTAGTCCTTTAGTTGTCAAAAGGCCACAGAGAATCCATTTATGCTGACCATTTGTTAATTTCCATAAAGCAGGCAAATAATTTAAAAGAGTGTGTACATCAGTGAATATTAAAGACTGTTCCAGTACAGAATGTATCTGTGCAATAACCTCCTTCCAAAAAGATGCAGCTACTGGACTGTTACCAAGACATATGCGTAGAAAAAGCATTAGCTGTCAGTAGTTATTAAAGAGACATTGCAGTCACCAACAGAAACAAAACTAAGGTTTTTGGTGAACAAGACACACCCTGAGATCTATAGGTGTGACAGGTAGACGGCAAAGTGGCGATCCACTGATTTGGCACTTTGTGGTGGTACCCAGAGCAATTTCTCAAATTCCCAAATGTGTCCATGGATCAAAAAAGTTTGGGGACCCCTGATGTAAATTATAACTCTGAGTAGGATGTATAGTCTTCTGGTGTTTTTTTTTTTTTTGGCAAAACTATTTCGTATTAATAAAATTTACTGTTTTTCTAATCTGGCTGAGATATGCCTGAGATCTCTAATCCCCCTCCCCCACACCATGGCATACCCATTTGAAGGCTGCTACTACTGGGAATTGATAAGTCCTTTAAACAGAGAGTTGCTTCTAGGAGCAGGGGAAAATATTAGCCTTACCATTACACTGAGCAACTTAAGGTGTGATCCTATGCATGTTTGGACAAATATAATGCTCTGCAATTTTTTATGCTTGGTGTTTGGTCGTGTGTCTGCATTTTAAGTAAATAGTTATTGAAGTTCATTAGTAGTCATCTTGCCAATTTATGGAAAGCGACTGCAGCTAGGTGCAACAGTTCTTAGTTCTGGAATAGGTGTTTCTATGCAAATACAAATTCAATAGTTCTTTCTTTCCTTACGTCTCTTTTGCAAGTTGACATGGAGAACCAGTTGAGCACCCACCCTCCTCCTTCATGAGTGACAGTTAAATGATAAAAGGCTTTGCATAGAGCATCATCACACAGGAGAAAGTCATGTTTCCTTACCATCGCTTCTCTGCTCCCGGTTTTGTCCTTCATTACTTCTTCTTTCTGCCAGGAGGGGAAAGAGGAAATAAACAAAGACCACGTGGTCCATTCAGGGATCATTTGTATCACACTGCTTTTTCGGCACATTCCGTTTTTTTAAAAAAAAGTCAGATTAAAAGGGGTCTGCGATGGGAAATGAGCGGAAGGGGCACAGGAGGTGAACTTCATAATCTAAAGGACGTGTGCAGATCCCTAAGTGAGCAGTAGTGAGCGAACGATAAAATGCTCGTCTGATTAACCTCATAGGCTTTCATTGCCTGAAACTATTTCACTTTTCCTGTTATGATACATGTTAAAAGACTATGGTTTTATCTATGCAAGTTAGAATTGCTAGCGGAGAAATTTTTTAAAGCACCTTGGCCTAGGAGCTTCTTTTGCTTCTGTTTTGAAGTAAGGGAGGACCTCGTTAGTGTGTGTGTGTGTGTGTTTGTGTGTATGTGTTGCAGGGTACATACTGACTCTGGGCTCATCTACACCAAGCAGGATATTCCAGTATGAAAGTGGTATATAAAAGGCAGGAGCCACACTACTGCTTTATAGCGGTACTGAAGTGCACTGCAGGATCTACACTACTGCTTTATAGTGGTACTGAAATGCACTGACAACTGTTGGGGCCCATGACCCATCTACATCAAGCAGGATATCACACTATGAAAGTAGTATCTGGTATGTGTCAATGGGCGCCAACAGTTGTCAGTGCACTTTCCACTATAAAGCAGTAGTGTGGCTCCTGCCTTTTATATACCGCTTTCATACTGGAATATCCTGCTTGGTGTAGACAAGCCCTCTGTTATTATTCCTATCTACAGCATAGATAAGGTAGTGGATAGTGCAGTTCCAGCATGTGGTTTGTAGGGATTGGGTGTGTTGAATGGCTGCAGTGCACCTGACACCCAACCCCTGCCCATCCCCCTCAAAAAAATCCTGTTGCCTGGATATGCCTTGTATTAAAATTAAGTTCCTGCAGATGCCTTTTCCTGAATAATATTCAGTTCCTAATGCAAATACAGACAAGCTAAGCCACTCAAGTATTGGGTAACCCAACTTCAACCTTCCCCCTTTTCCAAAAAGTTGGAGTTGCTGAGGTCATGGTTCAGCAGGCATCTTGGAACAATAACTCCCAGCCATCCTATTTCATACGGGGTTGTGCCCTTGTAATGTCTGGCTACATTGGGTTCTTGTATCTCAGCATTTTAATTATACATGTATATGGTAAAAGTTTCTAATGCTGCTTCGTCTTATGTTAAAACAGGACTTGCTTAAGAGATGCTACTCTGCCAATGCCTCATACTTGTTCCAGCAAGACAAGTTCTATGATGTCAGCTACGACACGGGTGACAAATCAATCCAGTGTAGCAGAAGAGCAGATGCCTTCAAGTTCTGGATGACCTGGAAAGCACTGGGGACAACTGGTCTTGAGGAGAGAGTAAACAGAGCCCTCGCTTTAGCCAGGTACTACCTTTCAATTACAGAGGTTTCAACCTCTGTATAAAATCTTATAAAATCATAAAGTAATACTAATCAGTGAATGATGTGTTGTGATAATATCAGTTTATTAAGCTTAAAATGTAAATTTATTAATTGCCCTAAGATGAAACTATAGCTGGAAAAATAGATACAATGAAACAGATTGGCCCAGTTCAGACACAACAACAACAACAACAACAACAAATTTATTTCTTACCTCCCTCTCCCTTTAGATCAAGGCGGGGAACAACATTAGTATAACAAATCAACACATCTTAAACATTCTTGATTTCACATTCATCTGGGTAGGCCTGCCGGAAAAGGCTAGTCTTTAAAGCTGTCTTAAATTCAGAGAGAGAGAGTTAATTTTATGAATCTCGTCTGGCAGGCCATTCCACAGTCTGGGGGTGTCAGAAGAAAAGGTCCTCTGGGTAACAGTTGTCAGCCTAGTTTTGGCTGACTGAAATAAGTTCTCCCCAGAGGACCTGAGTGTGCGGGGTGGACTGTATGGGAGAAGGCGATCCCGCACGTAACCTGGACCCAAACCATGTAGGACTTTAAAGGTAATGATCTTGGACCCATTGATTATCAAACCTTGCCTGCCACTTACCCTTCCCTTCTCTTGGATGCCTTAATGCAAAACTTCTAAGGTTAGTTAAACCATAGTTTTCTGCTGCATTCAAATTAGGAAATTATAGTCTCTAAGCTCTTGCTAGAATCACTTTCAAATCAGGATCAAACCATGGTTTGCAATTCTGGTACATAGTCCAAATTTAAGTTACAGTTTCCCAGTTCAGACACAACAGAAAACTTTACTTTAACAAACCACAGAAATAATAAATTACGGAGAGAAGGACGGGGGGAGTGTGTGGGCACAACACATATTCTTGATCTGACGAACCATAGTTTACTGCAGGATTGTTCTGTGGAGGTTCTCCATCCAGCCCGCAAGCTTTTTCTGCAAGTCTTGCTCCTTCTCCATGCAACTTTGTGCAGGAAACCCCGATTGTTATCTCTGATCACCAGTCAGTCATCACTGATCAGATGAGCCCGAAGTATGCATCTGAATTATATTTGAAGAAAAGGCTCAACAAGCATCCCACCATGAGCTCCATGATGACGGAAGTCCTGTAGAGACAAACATGCTGGAAACAAAAGCCGGTCATAATTTTTCTGGTTAGATGTCCTTTGGGCCTACTGATTAAACTATCATCCCATCTTATTATTCTATGTATATTCAGAGTTAGCTGAATATACATAGTAGTATCAGTAAAAGAATTGTTCGTCATCAAGGTCATTCTTCCAAGTTCACTTTGCTAAGAACATACAGATTAATGATCCTGTTGAGATCAATACTTCCCTTTGATGGTTGGGATTTAGCCAGTGGTGTATCTAAGTGAAAGTGGCACTGTTTTCCAAAGAAGAAAATTGCCTTTATCTGATAATGACGAGCCGTGATATTCAGCACAGTAGCTGCTTTGCTAGCTGAGCATCAGGCACCAGGACTCTACAGCTGAGGCATCAGTTTCTCTGGGCAAAAAGCCAGGTTTGTTAACTATTTGACCAACTGTACTGCATGTTTCTGGATACGTTACAGTAAGCTTCACTCTGATGCTGCAGAGATAATATTTCAGAGTCTCTGAATATAGACTGTCTTCATTCTGGAGCTAGCCTACTGACCTTATCAATTGAGGGCAAGTTTTCCCCCCCAATGCCAGGCTGAATTGGAAATATTTTCACTTGGATTGCAATATGGTTTGTGTTGTATATCAGCCACTATACATTCACCATTTATCTGTCCCCTTACTGCTTTCCAGGGAATCCTGGGTTCCATATCTTCATATTAGACTGCAGATCTGAGACTCGGTTTAGCCATTTTCCTTACAGGGGCTTGATATTTTAAGTTAATTGCAACAGAATGCTGAGCTGATTCTTTAGGAAATATTCTGTATTTTTTGTAGTAGTGCTTCCAAAATCACATTTGGGCTAAGTAATATGGTTGAAAGCTATGTTTGCTCTGTGCATGTGTCACAACATTACTGCTGTGTATTTCTTGGGTAAGTCAGAATCTCTTACAGTGGTAAGAAAATGTTTGTGAACCCTAATGATAATTACGGAAATTCCATAGTTTGCCATGATAACCTTCATAAAATATAATTACCATAATAACCTTCATGAAAGAAAAAAATCAGTTATTTTCTAAATATCTAATAAGGTTTATTAACCGTCTTGTGAAATAAAACAATGTATAAATTAGGCAATCAATGAGTACTTAAGAGTCAGGGTATGTGCAAAAGTAAGTGAACTCCTGGTTGGATCAGCTCAGTTAAAGGGAATAAATAGAACCAGATGCTTAAGTAATTAGTAGATCTTCAGGGGTGAGTTTAGGAGGCCCCATCCTATAAGATGATCAGAAGCTTTGTGAGTTTGGTCTTCATCTAATCAGTTGTTTGGTGAATGCCATGATCAAAATATATCTCTGAGGACCTCAGAAAAGCAGTTATTGCTACTCATCAGTCTAGAAAGGGTTTCGAAATCATTTTTAAGGATTTGGGGCTCCACCAATCCACTGTCAGATAGCATAAAAATGGAGAGGTTCAAGACCACACTCACTCTACCCAAGAGCAGTCGTCTTACCAAAATTTCTCCTAGAACAAACTGGTGCATCATCCAGGAAGTAAAAAAGAATTCCATAGTAACATCCAAGGATCTGCAGGCTAATCTCACTTTGGCTAATGTGAGTATTCATGACTCAACAATCAGAACAAGTCTGACCAAGAATGGTGTTCATGGAAGGATAGCCAGGAGGAAACCATTGCTCTCTTAGTAGAATATTACTGCCTATCTGAAGTTTACTAAATATCACATAGTTGATCCCCAAGACTTCTGGAACAATGTTCTCTGTACAGATGAGTGAAAGGTAGAACTTTTTGGCCTCAGTGAGAGTTGTTGTGTTTGGTGAAAACCAAACAATGAGTTCAAACAGAAGTACCTCATCCCAACTGTCAAGAATGATGGTGGAAATGTGATGGTTTTGGCCTGCTTTGCTGCCTCAGGATCTGGATGGCTTGCCTTCATTGACACAACCACAAATTCTACAGTGTATCAGAAGATTCTAGAGGAGAATGTCAGGTCATTCATCCGTGAGCTGAACCTGAGTCGAAAGTGGGTCATGCAACAAGACAGTGATCCTAAACACACAAAAGAATGACTGCAGAAGAAGAAGAAAAATCCATGTTTTAGAAGGACCTAATCAAAGTCCAGACCTAAACTCCATCATAGTCTTGTGGCAGGACCTGAAGTAAATTTTCATGCAAGGAAGCCCTCAAATGTCACTGAGTTGGAGCAGTTCTGTCAGGAGGAATGGGCCCAAATTCCTCCAAACTAATGTGAGAAACTGACCAACAATTACAGGGAAAGCTTACTTGAAGTCATTGCTGCTCAAGGGGTTCCACCACATACTGAATCTAAAGGTTCACATACTTGTTCACACATGGATATTGAATGTTGAATCAGTTGTGGATAAATGTTGAAAAAGCACCATGTTTGTGTGTCATTTGTTTAATGAGGTAATCTGTTATTCTTTATCTGGGATTATGGGGTTAGATTAAGGTCTAATACCATTTTAGTTTGGAAATACATTACAATCCTAAGGGGTTAACAAACTTTTCTTCACCACTGTATTCTTCCTTTCCTGCTTGCAAAATGTGAGTAATATCAGCCAACGACCTAATCTACACTAAGCAGGATGTTGCACTGTGAAAGTGATGCATAAAAGTGATGCATAAAAGGCATGAGCCACACCAAGCAGGATATAGCACTATGAGAGCAGTATGAAAGCATTATATGGTATGTGTCAATTGGCCCCAACAGTTGTCAGTGCACTTCCATACCACTATAAAGCAGTAGTGTGGCTCTTGCCTTTTATATACTGCTTTCATACCACTTTTATAGTGCAATATCCTGCTTGGTGTAGATTAGGCCTCCTTCTCAGGGTGTTGAGAATGAGCAAATGAATAAAGAATGATAAAACACTATGTACTTTTTCATCACATTAATATAGAGATAAACATGAATCACAATTATAGGCTTTATTATAGGGATACCACATTCATTTCGGCAGTGTTGGTGCTAGTGGCAACAGTTCACCATGGCAATCTGGTTGCATGGATATATACTGAAGAGAGAGAAGTCACATGTACAAACCTTGTTAACAACAAACATCTTGGCAACGCTCTATACTCTGACACAAACACTTTCTCTAGTGTTTATTGTCTTTAGTGAATCCTCTGAATTGTCTTGGCAAAATCTCCTGTGGAATGCAAAACTCTGACATGTGTCAGCAATTCTGTGGGTACAGAACCATTTAAAACTAGATTGTCTTTTATTTTATACATTTAATTTTGCAAGCTCCTTGTCTTCCTCTGCTGCTTTGTGAGCTCAGGGTATGCAGTGATAACTATGCTACCAAAGAAAACTGGACGGAAAGGCCATAGTGGAAGCATACTTCCATCATTTTTTCAGATGTACATTATTTTGTCAGGATCAAGGTCAGTGGAAACTTCTACATGTTTGCTACAGAAACCAACGTTGCTCAGCACTGAATGACTGGAATGTCTGGTGTCATAAGTTCACTGCCCAGTTCCATTTTTAAACTATTTTAAAATTATGCTTAAAAGAAAAAGAGGATGAATGAATATTTAATTGAATAACATAGATGTGGATATATATCGTATACCCTGCCTGAAGCATGAAGGAATCAGCAAACGAATCACTGATAAACGCATCTGCAATTTTCATTGGGAAGCTAGGAAGAAGCTGGACTTTCACCCTGGGGGAAAATGTGCAGTGACTCCTTTTTCACGGTACATTTGTACACAGCCTTTATTTAACAGCATTCTTGTCAGAACTGGGGTGCGCTAATGAATTATGAATCATACGGCGATAATACCATGGAATAAGAATGCCATTTTCCCCTGTGAGAACACAACTTGAAGAAATCATTGTTTGGAGGGCCTTTGACTCCAGTTTTACATCAGCACAAATAAAGCACTCAGTCCTTCTCTGTCCCTCCAACTTGTTCCCCCTGCTATTCCTTACCCCAAAATTATCTTGAATAATAGATATTTGTACTTATCATATTTGTATGCCCCCATTCCTCCAAGGCATCTTACTGCTGTGGAAAATATTGCCCAATTGTGGGTTGCAACAGGAAGGCATGGAGTAAGGGATCTAAGTGGATATTGCCTAGTCCTAGAATGAGATGTAGAAATGGGGAGGATGGGATGAAATTTCCAGAGCTGTCCTTGGTCTTCTATAAGGTAAATCTACTTATGTGTAAATTGATACACAGCACATAGTTAAATTATGGAACTTGCTGCCACAAGATGTAGTGATGGCCACCAATTTGGATGGCTTTAAAAGGGGGTTGGATAAGTTCCTGGAGGAAAAGGCTATCAATGGCTACTAGCCCTGATGGTTGTGTGCTGTCTCCAGGATTCGAGGCAGGAAGCCTGTGTGCACCAGGTGCTGGGGAACATGGGTGGGAGGGTGCTGTTGCACCATGTCCTGCTTGTTCATCCCTGGCCGGTGGCTGGTTCGCCACTGTGTGAACAGAGTGCTGGACTAGATGGACTCTTGGTCTGATCCAGCAGGGCAATTCTTATGATACTTCGAAGAAATAATAGTGGGTGGGCTGTGACATAAATCTGATCCATGTGGGTAGTTTGACATAGTGTAAAATAAACCTGTTACTAAGCAATATTCCAGCCATTCAGTCTTAGTTAAAACATGAACACAACCATTCAGGAACAGTTGACTGCTTAATGCAGGGATAGGCAATCTTTTGGGGTCCATTTGAGAAACTGCTGAGGCACAACTGCAGATGAAAGCATTGGCCTGCAATGCTTTGGCCTGCATTCATTTCCTAAGAATGACTCTGAGACCCATGTGGTCCAGCGATATTCATGGGAAAGTATGGCAGCTGCTAGAGGCCCTGACTTTATTTTGAAGAAATTGCAGGTGCCATGAAGAAAATACGTTGTTATAATTTTTAAATGGGAGGGGTAGGGCACCTCGACAGGTGCCAAGGAAGGTGTCCGAGGGTGCACTGGTGCTCATGAGTGCTACATTGCCTATCCCTGGCTTAATGCAAGGATACTTCCAGATGGAGGGCTTTAGGGCTACCAGTCAATTGGACCCAAAAGGTTGCCTATCCTGGCTTGTCAGTCACCACAGTGCCTTTGAGGGCTTCTGGAAGCTGGGAGGAGATGTACTTAGATAGAAATTTGGTAGAATGCTGCCTGTATATTTCTCATTGTGCCTCTTTATATGGAGTCGTTAAGCTTTTACCAAAGCTCTAAACATTTTGACCTTCTCATGATAATAGCATGGCTACATTGGGAATTAATACTAAGCTGTTCTGCAATTCATTTTGATCACTTTATATTATTATTATTTTTGAGTTCCACCACACAGGATGTTGAAGAAATGCCTTTGATATGCCCCAGTGAGTGCTCTTGCAAACCCTGTCATCAGACAAAGGTCATTTCAGAGTAATAAATTGCTCCTAATTCTTGGAAGAGTTTTGTGTTGGCAGAATGACCAGAGTTGGAGGATTAATTCTATGGTTAAATCCAAAGTAAATGTATAGTGTTTAGATATGGATGCATAAATTTAGTAAGACGTAGTAAGCCGATATCTAAGGATCATACTTAATTGATGGTTAACACTGACTGGATGTTTAAAAATGTATAAATGCTGTAATCTCATATTTGGATTAATTAGGTAGTTTATATGACCTAATTGTTAATGCCTGCACGTATTCATTTATATATGTTTAATTGCAGATACCTAGTGGATGAAATTAAGAAGAGGGAAGGATTCCAGCTGCTGTTGGAGGTAGGTTTGTGCCAAGTGCAACTTGATATTGTGGATGTACATTACAACAAACATTTTGGAACTGATGATGCAAGGAATGCTAAAAGCTATGTTACGTAGACAGTATTTCATTTCATCAGCCTGTTCACTGCTTTGGTTTGGGGGAGAGGAGACCTTTAGGATGTAAGTAATCACCTAATATGTAATTCAATATGGAGTAAAATGGGCTCCTCTACTCTCATCACAGCGACGGCTGAAAACTACTGTATATTGAATATTTTCCCTTGACTTAAAAATAAATAAATAAGATGGGCCCAGTCATTGCGAACATGTGTAATCTCTTCATGTGACACTACAGAGTGTAGTGTCACATGAGAGTTTACAAAGCATGAAAAGCTTCAGATTTCCTATGAAAATGTTTGTGAGATACTTTAGAGTCTAGCATGATGATCGTCGTAAATTCATAGTGAATTCTATCAGTAACCAAAACTGCCATCTGTAAAGAGCCTGTCCAATAGTTTGAGATCATGCCTGTATGTAAGCCAAAGGCTGGCCAGCATTATTGAACAAGTATACACTTGAGTCAGTCTCCTGGTATCATAGAAGAAAGCCCACACCAGGCAAAGGGTACGTGTCCTTTGTGATAACCAGAAATTCTGCCTTATATGGAGTTGTGCATCAGGTTGTTGGTACATCCAGTTCTGACTGAGCACTACTCTCTTTCCTGATTCCACTGCTTGAGATCCTTAACTCGAGATACCGAGCTTTGAATTTAGTTATTTCTGCATGCAAAGCTTACTTCTATGCCAAGAAAGGGTGGCTTTTGCAACCTGACTCATTAGCAGTGGATTGCTGACATAAACATATAGGACTAGCAACCTAGATTTGGATCAAGTTGAGTCCTGGGCAAACTCTGCAAGAATAACAACAGCAGCAAAGGTGGGAAGGTTTAGTAGCTGAAGCGTACGCCTCAGAACTGGAAGGATTGTGGTTCTGATCTTCTAGCATCAGGCATCCGACACTGTAAAATCACCACCAAAAAGTTTAGTATCTGTGCAGACATTCAGCAATTTAGGCAAACTAGAAATGTTTCAGAAAGGACTGTTTATGGTGCAATTGCCATGCCAAGGTTTTTGATGGCACTTCTGTGTAACAATGTCACTAGGTATGAATTATAACATGAATTGATGT
Organism: Elgaria multicarinata webbii; assembly: GCF_023053635.1. Classification (NCBI taxonomy): domain Eukaryota; kingdom Metazoa; phylum Chordata; class Lepidosauria; order Squamata; family Anguidae; genus Elgaria; species Elgaria multicarinata. Next base: position 23,917,422 of record NC_086171.1, read on the forward strand.
AATGACACCATGTATTATAATAACAGACCAGATGTAGGTGTGGATAAGAGTATCCATCCAAAACAAGAACATTCATCTGCGGAATAGCCCTGGTATATTCAAAAGATACTTGGGAAACATTCTCAATTTTCTCAAAATTGTTACCCAGGAATATTTACTGGGGATAGATGAACCTTCGTGCTCCCACACCACTCACCAGACCCCCACTGCTCCCCCCAGTAGGCTTGTGGGACAAGCTGCCAGAGAGTCCGTGGATCTGCAGTGTCCCTTCTTCCCTGCAAGTGCCATTTTGTGGAAAATGGCAGCTAAGCTTTTTACGTAAATTCCCATTTTGCACAAAATGGCAGCCATGCATGGCCATTTACACAAAATTGCAGGAAATTTGTATAAATGGCCCTATTTATGGCAGCCATGGTTTCCCACAAAATGGAGGCTTGCAGGTATGCCGGGATCCCTGCGCTTGCCCAATTCGGCACGCACTGAGTCGGACAAGTGCAGGGCTCCGCAGACTGGCATCCAGGGCGCTGAGTTGGCAGAAACCCTTATTTTTAAGGATTGATATTTCCTGAGAAAGGAAGGAAATAAACTTTGTCATGTAAAAAGAAAGATTGTGCATGGAGCAGGGGGTTGGACTTATAGGCTGCTTCCAACTGTACTGTTCTATTGTTAGATCAATGTTCTTTCACCCAAGGACGAGATCCAAACAGCCCTTAAGCACGACTGCCGCACACTATGATTCTATCCCACAAGAAAAAGAAGAACTAAGGATTCTTCTAGTCATAATATTTTGTTGGTGTTCAACAATCAATGAACTGGTTACCCACAAGTGGTACATTCAGGTTATAGATAGTAGCACAGTCACTGAGATGCCAGAAAAATCATGGCAGTTACAAACCTCATCCTCATCCACTGTTGCAGTTTTTAACTTTATTTCTCAGAGCGCTGACTGAAAGCCCCCTGAGGAAAGATTTTTTTCTAGATAATAAACTATAATTGTACCTTGGTTGCTTGAGTATGTGAAGCCATCCTCTGTCATGACAGTCTCTCCTTGCTAAGGAACAATCTGAAATAAGATAAAAGAACATCCAGTGATGGCAGTGCATGTTATTAGTTAGTTTTTATTCAGTCAAGCATTTGGGTGGCAGTTGCCTTATGGCAAGTACAAAAAAAGAAGTAAAAACATAAACTGAGTGAATCGGACATGAATGAATAGTCCCAGCTTGTTTGCTCCATAAGAAACAGTGGGCCTGTTCAGAAGACACTTTAATCCATGGCTTTAACCATGGTGGCTAAGCCAGAAAGCCAAGCTGTGTTCAGAAGACACCTTAAACCGTGGCTTTAAATATGATGAATAAGGCTTTTTTGCTTTATTCACCATAGTTAAAGCCATGGTTTAAGGTGTCTTCTGAATGGGGCCAATGTTTATTTGGGAATTCTGAGTCTGAGGGCACAATCCTATGCATGTGTAGACATAAAAAAAAGTCCTACAACTCCCAGCATTCCACAGACAGCTAGGAGTTGGACTTTTTCTGTCTAAACATGCATAGGATTGCACCCTAAATGATCGAATGGTGGGGTGTACCTAGTGCTAGTGAGGTGACACCTCCCTCTTTTGGGGTGCTTCCAGACAGATGGCTCCTAATGCTACTGGCCAAGACGCATTATTCTACTCTTGACTGGTAGCATCTTTCATTTCTTAATCTTTTTCTTTTTTGTGGTAAGAAAAAAGATGGCAGAAGCAGCGGAAAACACAGGAAGGTTACAAGTGGAAGATGATGATGTCTGGACCTCTTGTATTTGAGCCAGGGCAGTTACACTTAAAAGCCTCATCTGGAAGCACTCTTTTTCTCCAGAATCCTCTGAAAACTAAATTCAGTGTTCAGCAAGTGCATACCTGGGCCTGTTCCTGCCAGAGAGAAAGCTTAACTTCATCTTATTTTGTAGCAGCAGGTGGCACGCTTGCTGATCTCTTCCTGCTGACAACTGTATTCTCCTTGATGATTAAACTGTATTTAATACATTCTTTGAAGGAAGGCAGAAAATGATATTATGAATAGAACCAGTGCCCTTTCATGAAAGAATTTAGCGCAGCTGGTAGTTTCTACCCACTTGGGAGGAAGATTAGAACTGTAATTGAGGTAGCATTCACATTTAGGAAGAATGACAGTGTGCTCTAGCTAACCCCTCCATTTTGATGCCCCTCCTTTTTTAATCAAAAGTGTTGAGAAAGAACTGTGCATTTTATAGAGGGGGAATGTGTTATACCTATTATAGTTACTTAACAAAATAAAACTTATTCTAATGAAATTCCCTTTTCTATCAAAGGTTATAGCAGGGGTGAACAAAACATGGCCCATAGACTCTAGTGTGCCCTGGCCCTACACCACAGAAATTCTGTGGCATTGTGAGGTGAAATTTGGTGGTTTGCCGCTGAAATTCGCAGCAAACCACCATTATTATTTTTTGCTGCCACCAAGCTGCGAAATTGCAGTGATGCGCAGTGGGATCATGGTTTGCAGGGGTATCCAGGGGTGGAAAAGGACCCCTGGACCTCCTGAACTTGCCCACCCCTGATTTACATTCTTAAGTGTATTTGTGATTGTTTTGTGTATGTTAAAATGATCATACACGAGCATAGAATCAGTCTTGAGAATTATTATTTTTTAATTGTGGGATATAAATTTAACAAACAAACAAACAAACAAATAAATATAAAATTTACAAAGTAATGTGGGTCAGGGGGAGAGAGAGACCTGGAATAAGTAAACGGTCCATTCTGTTCACCTTCATGTTACTATATACAAATATTAAATAAGACCGCCAGTTAATGACAATGCGACTGATGGCTACCAATTTGGATGGCTTTAAAGGGGGGTTGGATAAATTCCTGGTGGAAAAGGCTATCAATGGCTATTAGTCCTGATGGCTAAGTGCAACCTCCAGTATCAGAGGTAGTATTTATTTATTTATTTACTTATTAATTACATTTTTATACCGCCCAATAGCCGAAGCTCTCTGGGTGGTTCACAAAAATTAAAATCATAGTAAGACAACCAACAGGTTAAAAGCACAAATACACATATTTACTATATACATATGTATATAGTAAGCCTATATACATCAGTTGATGGGGAACATGGGCTGTTGTACCTGTGTCCGGCTAGTGGTTCTCTGTTCGACAGCTGGTTGGCCACTGTGTGAATAGAGTGCTGGACTAGATGGACCCTTGGGTCTGATCCAGCATGGCTCTTCTTAGGTTCTTATGTTCTTATGACAGTCCAAAGCCAAGCCCATGATCCGAGGTAAGATTTTCATTCTAGCCACATTGGCTGTGATATTTGCACAAAATGTGTAGATTGGTGAACTTTCTTTGTATGCCCTAAAAACTTTAATTCTTTTTTTTTAGCCGGAGTATGCAAATATTTGCTTTTGGTACATTCCACCTAGTTTGAGAAACATGGAGGAAGGACATGAATTCTGGGAGAAGCTTGAACATGTGAGTACTACATCTTGTTCATAAGATCACTAACTTTTTAATAGCAGGGCTCCTGTGCATTTAATAGTTGCATGACAAACATCACATTTAGCAGGGGATGTTTTTCCTAGTATACAGTGTACTGATACATCTTTGTCAGTTGAATTTCTGCTTGTCACCCAGCTCTTAAAGGCCTTCCCAAGGGAAAAACTCGGCCACCCTAGTGATGTGTGGATTTATGCTCCTAATACACATTGAAATAAAACTGAAATCTACTTTTGGACATATTCACAAAGCTATTACAGCATCAAAGTGTTGTTGTTCATCCATACATAGGTATTCGTGGGATTTAAAAGTTTACAGCTATCTCAGACAAGTCTAATTAAGTTCTCTATTAATATAATAGATGTAGACGTTATACAAGCCTTCCTCTTGCTATCAAAGCTGCTAACAGATGGCAGAGCTGAGAGAAGATGAACAGTGTTCTCCATACCCATTGTCTAGGCACACCATTCATTACCTGTTTTAGACATTTAACATTGTCCTTGGGACTTGCTTTGCATTATTAGTGGATATTATAAGCGGGAAAATGCTTAAGAATACATTTCTGATGTTAAGTAACCTATAAAAGAACTTAGAAATTGGAATGGGATAAAATTAATGCTAGGTTTTTTGGTAACCTTTGTAAGTGGTGGCAAATGCAAGAACTTGGGGAGAAAAAGTGGGAAAACTGTGGGTGTGTGCAAAGAATGCCACAAAGAGGTTCATTAGGAAAAAGATGTTGCACATTAAGGAAATTGTACAAACGGTCTGCCATAAAGGAATGAGAAATGTCATGCATCACTCATGTTGCTAGGTTGTCTTAATACTTGAAATAAACACGCAGGATATATAAACAGAAGTATGTCGTTCTAGCAGCCTAACCCCATGTTCTGCCGCATTGAGGGACTAGCTCACAGTATCTGGCAAAAGCCGGCACAAAATGACACCTTGTTCCTTCGCTCCAGTGTAGCAATCAAATCTTGTTGATCACTCACAGCTAATTATAAGAGTTTTCTTTTTCTTTCATTCTTGCTGGCACAGGGAAGGGGGATTGAAGGGGTACCTTCTTCCCATCCCTTTGCACAGACCCCTAAGAATATATTTGGCCTTATAACATATTTTTTGTGAATCGCCCAGAGAGCTTCGGCTATTGGGTGGTACAAAAATGTAATAAATAAATAAATAAATGGAAGCTGACAGCAGCTTGTACTATACTTTTCTTATAGTAATGGTGTTTCTGGAAAGTGGAACAAAGCCATGTAGCTAAAACTCATGTGCAACAGCACCATGAACTTGTGGTTTATGCCAGTCCTGTTGGTTTTCAGTAGTGGCAAATAGGTAAACATCTGACTTAGAGTAACTCCCCTGAAAAATTAAACAGTCCTATTGGTTTTCTGCAGATGGGCATAGGCCATAGCTAGACCTAAGGTTTATCTTTGGATCGTCCAGGGGTCAAACCTGTTCATCTAGGTGACACACAGGGGATCCAGTGCTCAGGCAGGGGCGAACCCTGGATGATCCCAGGATAAACCTTAGGTCTAGCTGTTGCCATACATATTCGCTGTCCTCCCATGTGGAATAAGTTAAATCTGTATAATTTGGTGCCCTCAACTGACAACCAATTTATGCTGACTGTCTTGGTTTTTTCTCTCTAAACATCTTCCACCATTCCCTAGCCAGCCATGGTGGCTGGGGAATGATGGAAGCTGTAGGATTTTCTGTTTAAACATGCCTAGGATGCACCCTTAATGGCTGATCCCAGGAGATATTTGAGATGTTAAGCTCTTAATGGACCCTGATTCATATTTTCTGGTTCAGTGTATCAATTATGACTGTTGTTTTGACCTATGAAACAAATATGGAGACTATGGTAAAGGATACATGTAATCGGTCTTTACCCTTAAGAGCTTGTGTCACTTTTCATTAGTTGTGAGCAATTAGATGCCTGGGAATGCTGAACAGGGGGATATTGACTAACCATGATTCTAGAGATGTAAAAGGCAGGGATGTTTCTGTCTGCAAAAATTTATTATTATTATTATTATTATTATTTATTTATTTATTTATTTATATAGCACCATCAATGTACATGGTGCTGTACAGAGAAAAACAGTAAATAGCAAGACCCTGCCGCTTAGGCTTACATTCTAATTAAATCATGGTAAAGCAATAAGGAGGGGAAGAGAATGCAAACAAGCATAGGGTAGGGTAAACAGGTACAGGGTAGGGTAAAACTAACAGTATAATATAACTGGGTAAACAGAAAGAGATATTACAATCAACTAGCAGTTTGGAGATAGCATAGTCTTTTTTGCAAAATACATAACGAAAACTATTCGTGAACTGAAACTGCTGAAGTTATGTAGATGGAATGATAAATCTTGAACTGTTTTTGCTAGTACTGACCATGCCCCCTGGTGGCATTTTTGTTCCTTTTCACTTACAAGCATTTTGCAATGAAATAAAGTTAACAAGATAGAGAACTTCAAGACGTTTAGGGTACAATCTTATGCAAGTTTAGACAAAAAAAGTCCTACAGCTCCTATCTGGGGAATGCTGGTTGCTGTAGGACTTTATTCTGTCTAAGTGTGCATAGGATTGCACCCTTAAAGAGTTATAACAAGATTGTGTTTTGCTTTGTGTCATGTGTTTGTGGGTCTGGCGTTCAAATTTAAACATGACTTTCCTTCTTCCATGGATTGCTATCAATTTGAAATATCGCCATTCATATACTTCCAAAAGACAAATACTGCATGACTTAGAAAAAAAACTGCCTTCATTTCTCCAGCTACTTTGTGCATGCTATTTCAATGGCTGGGTTCACACATCACCACAATCCAGAATTCAACAACCCATACAATGGGTTAACATCATATGTGAATCAGGCCTATAGGCTGTGGTAAGGGAATGTGGCACATTTCTGTCTTGGGCCTGAAGACCCTGTTCAGACCAGTGAAAGTCACTGTATGTTGAGTGATTTTAGTACAGATCTCAGAAAGACCACTCAGGATGGGAAAAATATAAACATTTTGAGACCCATAAAGATGGAACATGAACTATCGCTTCTATATCACCCTATCTATATATGATAAAAGCTATTTTCAAATATTATATGATACTTTGACATGACCAGGAAACAGAACCAAGCCTGGGATCTGCTGGTGGGGTGAATTTGGATGAGAGATGTGAGCAGAGAGAGGAGCCTTCCTTATCCCTGCTCTTGACTCTTTTACCCACATTGCTACCTCAATCCCCATATTGTTAATTTGTAGGCAGTGAAGGCTTCGAAAAGGCAGAGTAGGGTTTGTTCACTGCACTTTCAAGGAAGAGGGTAATGGGGATTGCTGCTTTACTCAATAGATGAGGGGCTAGGGGGGGGGCGGAGCTGGCCGCCTGAGCAATGGCGGGTTTCTTCTGAGGCTCTAAGCGGCGTTTGCCGGAAAAAGCAATTATCTCTCTTCTAATGGGCATAAATCTTTGAGCAAACGACAGAAAATGATTATAAAAGTCACAGGAGCTGGAAAAGCGGAGAGATTTGAAGAAGGGAGGTGAGATGATTGATATTTAATACAATGTCTGTGTAAACGGCAACACTATCGAAACCGAAAGTAACACTGACGCAGTTTAAAAAGAAGGAATTTATGCTTGCTGGACATTGATTTGTGTTATAACCTTTCATTCTTATCTCACATGGGAAAGATTGAAATGCTGGCTTTGTAAGGTGGAAGTTGTTGATTGGATTTATTGGCGTGGTGAGAAGGGGGGGAGAGAAGGTGGAAGAAGCTGCATTCGGCATTCGGTGAGGGAGATGTGGGAAGCTGAGAGGCTGCGAATGATTAAACTGATCCCCTCTAGTGAATGCTGTTGTGAACTGGATATTCCCCCCCCCCCCTCATGAAGAAGGAAAAAGTGTTTGATATATAACAGAGAAGCCAGCATAAGTTGCTAAGGAAGTGAGTTACACTCTAAGATTTATGCCCTACCCAGAAGAGTCCCATGCCTAACGTTAAAAGAAAGATCAAAAGTTGGGCAAAGCTCAATATACAAAAAAAGAAAAAGAAAAAAAAAAGAAAAAAAAGAAGAAAAAAAAATAAGAAACCTTCAAATCATAAAAAAAGGAACTTTCAAATCATAATTTGGCATACCTCTCCCTCCTGGAAAGGACAGCCCCTGGAGTTGAGCAAGAGGAGGAAGATAAAGACCCAGTCCCTTTGGATACAATACCAAATAAAGAAAAAAAATATGACTGAAGGAGGAGAAAGTGGTAGTAACCCTCCCTCGTTGATGGAGATCAGGCCCATTATAGCTGAAAATAACATTGTTATATTTTTAAAAAATGGATCAGCATATGAGTGAATTTAGACATCAATTGTGTATTTAGCGGATAAAAAGGCGGAAAATTCGGATAAGATCAAAAAGATAGAGGCTAAAGCGGATTTGGACCAGAAGAAATAAGAGGCTTTTGAGAAATCAACTAATATACAATTTAAAGAATGGGTACTGTGATCGATTGCCTTGGAAGATTAATCTAGTAGATCTACTTTTTGAATAAAGCAGCTAAAGGAGTCGCAGGGAGAAGATCTTAGAGAAATCATCGTGAACTGGTTCAAGGAGCTGATGCCTGATATATCAATAGACGGATTGGATCCGGATCGAGTCCATCGTGTGGGGGGGCAAAACCACAAAGGGGCAAGAGACATTTTGGTGAAATTTGGTAATTATTATAAAAAAGAGCAAATTATGAAAGAATTGAGATTTAAGAATCAGATATAATATAAAGGCAAACCAGTGCAAATTTACAATGATCTTTCTCAACGTACATTAAATGGGAGACGTAGTCTTAAACCAATAACGGAAACATTAATGAAGAATAAAATTCCTTATGCATGGGGTTACCCGGTTTTTTTAAGATTTACATATGGGAGGAGGGAACATAGAGTAACCTCATTGGATCAAGGTAAAGATTTGCTGAAGAGGCTGGGTCTGGATGGGGAAGCAGATGGGGCTGGAGTGGGTGGGGGAGGGAATGAGGCTGGGACATCTGGAGAGTAAGAGAATTGTTAATTATGTTTGGAGATAATTGCAAATAAAAATGCTAATATAGAAACCTGCCGGCCAGGCACAGCACTGCCTCCCCCCTCCCCCTTTAAAGTAGATGGCTGGAGTACTAGACTCACGGGGATATGGGGGGGGATTAGAGTGGGGGGGTGGGGAGGGGGGGAAGGTAGGGGAGGAGGGATTGGGGTAGGAGGGTGGGGGTTTTATGTATGGAGTTTGTGTTTTTATGTAAGCAAGTTTGAACTGCTGAGCACAAGGGATCGGAAGAGATTTCAAAAGGGTGATTATGGATAAAAAGATAAAGGTATCAACACTCAATGTTAAAGGTTTAGGGGCAGTCGTGAAAAGGAAGAGAATAGAACAAATGCTTAATAAAGAGGGATCAGATATTATAATGATCCAAGAGACACACCAAGGCTCCGAGAATTCGAATATGATAAAATTAAAGTGGCTAGCCTATTATGAAAAGTCATTAGGGACATCAAAAAAAAATGGAGTGGCCACTTTGATTTCAAAAAAAAGTGGGTTTACATTAGAAGAGGTAAAAAAGGATGATAAGGGTAGATATCTTATGTTAAAAGGTAAAATTGAGGGAAAGGTCTATACTTTGATTAATGTTTATGCCCCAAATGAGAGGCATAGAGAGTTTTTTATAAAGTTGTTTAAAGAAATAGAAGAATTTAAGGAGGGGTATGCTATATTAGCTGGGGATTTTAATATGGTTATGGATAATAAAAGAGACAGGTCAAATCCCACTAATGCTGAAAAGAGGAACAATATGACTATATTGAATAAATTAGTAAAAGAAAATGATTATTTAGATTCGTGGCGCTTACTTAACGGGAATAGGCCTGGATTCTCATACTTTTCCCCAGTTCATCATACATACTCCAGGATAGATCATATATTTGTTTCAAAAGACTTTGCAACGAGGATTTGTAAAATGGAAATGGGGGTAATAAAAGTAACTGATCATGCCTTGTTAAGTTTAGAATTTACAGTTAAGAAAGATTATAAAGAGGCATATAGATGGAAGTTGAACACAAAGATATTGAAATACAATAAAATAGTAGATAAAATTCGGAAGGAACTGTCGGAGTCATGGGAAATTAATGAAAAAGGAGGAACAGCTGGGTCAGTCATTTGGGACACCATGAAGGCTGTAGCAAGAGGAATCTGTATTAGAGAAACATGTAGTTTAAAAAGACAACAACGTGCAGAACAGGAAAAGTTAGAGATAGAAATTAAAAACTTGGAGGAAAGATATTGGCGAAGTAAAGATAAATATAAATTAGTGGAAATACAAGCTAAGAAGAAACAATTAGAAAATTTAAATATAGAAGAGATTCAAAAGAATTTAATGTATATGAAAAGGGAATATTTTGAAAACAGTGATAAGAACTCGAGGTTGCTTGCCAAGCTCACACAAAAAGAAAAAGGGAGGAATGGGATAGAAACGTTGAAAGATAGCCGAGGGAATTATTGTCATGCAATGAAAGCTAAAATAAAAATTTTTCAGGAATTTTATCAGGAATTGTACAAGGGTAAAGAAATTCAACAAGAAAAGGTGGAGGAGTATATTGGAAGGTTTATAAAGAAGGAAATAAAATCAGAATATAAGGAGTTAATGGAGTCAGTAATAACTCAAAGAGAAGTTGAAGAGGTTATTGATAAGTTAAAAGTGGGTAAATCACCAGGAGCAGATGGTTTGGGTCCAGAATATTATAAGGTCTTCAAAGATTGTTTAGTTCCAAAATTAATGGAACTTTATAATAGGATATTATCAGGAGAGAAGATACCCGAATCATGGGAACATTCAGTGATAATTCTGATCCCAAAACCAGATAAAGATTTGACTAATCCCGATTCTTATAGACCTATTTCTTTAATAAATCAGGATGCTAAAATTTTTACATCTATTATGGCCAAACGACTAAATAAATTTTTGGCAGAATATATAGGAGCAGATCAATGTGGGTTTGTGGTAGGAAGACATATGCATAATTTAGTGGGTAGAGTTTTAAATGTAATAAATGTAATAAAAAAAGCAAATATTAAGGCAGGTATTATGGCATTAGATATTTTTAAAGCTTTTGATTGTGTGAGCTGGCAGGCACTAAAGAGTATTATAGATAAATTGGGATTTGGAAATAAATTTAAAAATGTAATAGAACAGCTATATTCCCAAAATACGGCGGTAGTGGTGGTAAATGACGGACTTACTGAAAAGATACGACTAGCCAGAGGAACAAGACAAGGATGTCCGCTCTCGCCGGTCCTTTTTGTAATGGTTATGGAAGTTTTGGCGAAGGCACTAAGGGAGGATAAAGAATTAGAAGGAATTGGAGAGGTAAGGGAAATAAAGCTAAACATGTTTGCGGATGATACTTTATTGACCATTAAGAATCCATTAAGAAAATTAGAAAGAATTAAATATCAGTTGAGGGAATTTGAGGAAATTACAGGGTTAAAAATAAATTGGTCTAAATCAGAGATGATGTTGTTTAACTATACTAAGAAGGAAGAAAAGGATTGGGAATTTAAGGGAATGGAATTGAAAGTTAAGAACGAGATTAAATATTTGGGAATTAAAATTACAAAAAATCTAGAGAATTTAGAAAGGGAAAATTTAACGAGGTTAAAGAAGGAGGTACTAGAGAAATTGGAAAAATATAAAAGATTAAATTTATCTTGGTTTGGGAGAATAGCTTTGATAAAAATGAAGATATTAGCTAAAATTAATTTTGTATTTAGGATGTTACCTATAAAAATATCAGAAACCGAGATAAAAAGTTGGCAAAATATTATTAATAAATATTGTAATGGAGAAAAGAGAGCAAGAGTGAATAAAAATAATTGGTACCTAAGCCAAAAAAAAGGGGGGAATGGGTCTCCCAAACATAAAATTATACTACGTAGCAAATAGATTAAGACATGTTGTAGAAGCAATTATGGGAGTAGGAGATTTATATTGGATGGAAGAAAAAATCATAAGTAAGGTAGAGATGAATCTGGAGAATGTTTTTTTTAAAGATGGAGGAAGAAAGTGGGTTGGAAGTATAGATAATCCACTCCTGAGGACTCAATGGGAAATTTGGAGTAAATTTAAAGGGAAGCTGCTTCCGAGCAACTCTCCCTTAGCACCGATAATAATGTTAAAGAATTTCCCAGAGGATCTAAAGGGTAGATTATGTAAAATATTAAAAGAGAAAAATAAAATAAAATTAAAGGATTGGGTAAGAGATATTAAAACAAGAGAAGATATGGAAAATTTGTTAAAGGAGAAGAAGCTATCTTGGCTAGAATATGGTCAATTAGAACAATGGAATAAAAAGTGGATTAAAGATAATAGAATGTGCAGAAAGATGACGAGGTTTGAAGAATTAGTAGTAAGTAAGGAGAAAGGAAAAGGAAGTAGTATAGTTTCAAAAGGATTAATGAGTGAAATATATAAAATATTGTTAGAGGAGAAGTTTAGAGAGAATACAGAGAAAATGATTTGGGAATCAGATTTGAAGATACAAATAGGGCGACAGAGATGGGAGGGACTATGGAAACAAAGAGTGTTGAGAAGTTTATCAGTAAGAATAAAGGAGAATTATTTTAAAATTTTATGGAGGTGGTACCTAACCCCGGTTAGATTGAATAAGATAAGTGATCAACATTCAGCAAATTGTTGGAGAGGATGTGGGGAAAAAGGAACGTATTTACATATGTGGTGGCAATGCAAATATGTACAAAGATTATGGAAGATGGTGTTTTCAGAAATTGAAGAAATAGTGGGAATGAAAATAGAACAAACACCAAAAATAGCATTGCTGTCACTATTTGAAGATATAAAGTGTGGAAAAGGAACTATAGAGCTGATATCGAGTTTGTTGGTTGCAGCACGATTGATGATAGCTAGGAAGTGGAAGATCCAAGGGGAATATTCTATTGAGGAATGGTATAAAGTAGTATGGGACATAGCCATTAATGATAAACTGACATGCAATATTAAGTGGAGAAAAGGCGTAACTAAAATAAATGAGTTCGAAGGAATCTGGAAACAGTTCCTAGTGTTCGTGTTTACTAAGGGAAGTGGGAAACCACCAGCAGAAGAAATGATTAGATTTTGGACTCAAGAATGATCCCGAGGTGGGGGGTGCACATTTATGTTAAGAATGAAGATGTTGTAGTGTGATAAGGCATATGTAATAGTTTTTGATATTTGTACTCAACAATTATTCAATATGTATGCAGCAGATATTTGATGTATTTTTTTTTCTTATTGTGTTAGTTTCAGTTATATTTTGGAAATGTTTATCTATGTTTATATAGTGTTGAAAATGAATAAAAATTATTATAAAAAAAAAAAAAAAAAGATGAGGGGCTAGGGAGAATACTTCTCACATTTTGCCTGCCCTAGACAATGTCATTAAATCCAACGCTGTTGCTGCCATATTGCAGATCTGTTGGTGGATCCAGTTTCCCCCCTCTCTGCTTCTATTGAAGCCACTGCTGTTGGCAAACTGAACTACCCAACCCTTCCCCCTGTGTTAGATTAGAGCAGAGGTTTCCCAGTCATGCCAACTACGAGGTCATGATGATGTCTGGTATGATTTGGCACCTCCCTCCCTGCAATCAGAACAGCGGGGGAGAGGATAATGAAAAGTCTGCAGCCCACAAGATTATTACAAGGCCTTATGGAGCATGAGACAGACAGCCCACATGCAAATAGGATGGAGGGGAATGGAAAGGATGGAAGGCAAGCCCTGTAAATCATAAGAGCATTACCAAACACGTAAAATTAAATGTTCATTAGTAGAAGCCAGTATATTATTACTTAATAAAGGAAGGATATCTTGAATTATGGCTTTGGCTCTCGGATAAATTCCATCCATCTCCTATCCATAAGCGGTGCATGTCATGACAGAGTAAATGGTAGTTATCATGTTATCTCTCCTTAGAGCTAAAGGTGATATTTTTGCAAAACCAGCTAATATTAACAGGCTTTGCATGTCTTACTCCAATAAACGTCTCTATTAGCTGGTACAGTCTATGTACTAAATCACGTTTCTTGTCCTGATGAGAACTATATTTTGTTACTATTATTATTTATGTTACTCTAGTTACTAATGATTGTTGAAATTACTGATTAATGTTGATGATGATATTGATGATGTTGATGTTGATCACAAAGCTGATGATGATTTAGATTGCTGATTACCAACTGTGGCCTTAGCTAGACCAGGATCGTCCCTTTGCATCCAGATGACGCACAGGGGATCCTGGGATCAGGGAGGGATCATCCCTCCCTGGCCCCGGGATACAGCCCTACACTTTGGGCCTGCTTTTTCCACGGTCTCGGGTTATTATTATTATTATTATTATTATTTATTTATTTATATAGCACCATCAATGTACATGGTGCTGTACAGATTACACAGTAAATAGCAAGACCCTGCCGCATAGGCTTACAATCTAATAAGGGTTGAGCCTGCGACCGCGGAAGGTGTGGCCCGTTGCCGCGGCTTGAGCCAGCTCCGCGCTATTACTTGCGCGGAGCCGGGAGCTGCACACGGGGCTAGGGTAGGGGGAGCGGGGAAATCATTTTTTAAAAAACCCACAAAAAACTTACATTATGTCGCTCGAGCGCTCGTGCGCTGCCGGCCCTTTAAAAATAAAAAATGGCAGGCGCGACGCCTCTCTTCTTGAGGTCATCGTGCCTTACGTGTAAACGGGGGTGAGATCTCACATAATTCACAACACGAGGTCTCCCCTCCTCTCCCCGGACTTTACAGTAGGTTTAGCTAAGACCTATGATTATTTAGTTACTTATCTTTTTAAGGATGATCCTAAAGGTATGGCTCCATTTCATTCTCAAGTTAAACTGTCAGTTTACCATCTCTGTCCCTCACCTTTCCCATTTCCAAAAACCCGGGAATGAAGAGTTTGATGAGGTGAGCATTCTCTATCAAGACTTCTGTAACGAAACCCTTCTTACAATTCCGTGAAGTGAGAGGATGACTATTACAATCCCACTTTGTGGTAAAGATCACTCTTTAGACATTTGAAAATAGTTTGAAATGTTTGTGAACACATGAAATTTATACTGAATCAGCCCATTGGGCTCTTCAGTACCATGTATTCCTACTGGTAGCAGAGGTCTCAGGCCTTTATTACTGAAGAAGCCAGGGATTGAAACCTAGCATCTTCTGCATGCAGAACTTGTGCTCTGCAAATGACACCCCCTCATCCATTGCCATATTTGTCCCATTCATTATCCTACCTATCCTTTCAAATGTTTATTAGGTGTCCCCCCCTTTTTTTAAAAAAAAAAAAAAAGTCTGCACATATTCATTTATTCAGAAGTCCCCACTAGTCATATTTCTACTCTTTCCCACACATAGAATGGTTCATTTCCAGCTAGGCTTCCCATCAGAGCCCAGGGCATCAAATGTACATATAGTTTGTACATATAGTTTGACATCTGGTGCTCTCCAGATGTTTTGGTCAATGGTCAGAAAAACTAGCAGTTGTAGTCCAACACATCTGGAGGCCACCAGGTTGGGGAGGCCTGCCCTAGATGTACCTGAGCAGAAAACTACAGTTCACCTTTGTTTAATTAGTCGGATAAGAAGTGAACAAACTAGAGAGACAAAGAGAGGAAGCAAATAGACCTTGCCATAGGTCATTTATAGAGAACATGCTCTACTTCGGTCCCACATATCTCCAGTTAAAAGGTGATGGGAAAGAAGCTTATCTTCCTGAGACTTTGGATAGCCTCTGTAAGTCAGAGGAGACAATACTGGTCCAGATGGAAGTATAGATTTACCTGGTACAAGCATCTTCATATGTTCCTAAGTTGTTAAGA
Organism: Elgaria multicarinata webbii; assembly: GCF_023053635.1. Lineage (NCBI taxonomy): Eukaryota > Metazoa > Chordata > Lepidosauria > Squamata > Anguidae > Elgaria > Elgaria multicarinata. Next base: position 23,932,853 of record NC_086171.1, read on the forward strand.
AGTTTGAATAGAGTCTCAATAATTCATTAAGAGATGCGTACTTGCATTCTGGATGAATGTTAATAATAATAATAATAATAATAATAATTTATTTCTTACCCGCCTCTCCATTTTGATCCATATATTAACTTCATGATTGGCCTAGAAGTTGCATCTGGTGCAGAAAGAAGCAGCCAGGAATGCAAAGTGGAATGCCTGGCCATGCACATATTCTACTAGTGTTGAAGTAACTGCTGTGGCTACCTTTTAGCTACTGAGCCAAGTACAAGGTCTTGTTGTTGGCAAATAAAGCCTTGAACACCTTGAGGCCAGGTTACCTGGCAGATCGCCTCTCCCAGTACAGATCTGTGTGATCATTAAGATCTTTGGAGGAGTACCACGCCTTGCAGATTGCGGTCTCACAGCAACCAGAAAGTGGCCTTTTCGATGGTGGCACCCACCTTATGGACATTTGGGAGGTGCCAAGCCAACTGTGGCATGCTTTAAGCACCATCTAAAGAACCATTTCTTCACTTAGGCCTTTCCTGAGTGAGTGTATTGCCCAGTCTGTTTGTAATTACGGTGTTGTGTTGGTTTTAATTTTTATATATATAAATGTTTTATATAAAAGTTTTAGTTATGTTTTATATATTTATGTATCTTGTAAAACATTTGGATATATTTTAAATAAAGTGAGTGGTATATAAATCTATTAAATACTACTACTACTACTACTACTAATAATAATAATAATAATAATAACAACAACAAATTTGGAAGGGTTTTCAAAACATGTTACCATATGCAGATACACATTTTTTCCAATATAGCAGATGCCTAACTTCTTAAACACAACAACAACTTCTGAACTAGTAAAATCTTCAGAATTCCTCAGATTTATTTTATACATTTATATAGAGTAAATTGTACAAATTTTACAGATTTGTTGCCCGTCAAAGTAGAACATCATAGGTGCTCAATGGACAAATAAGATGACCTAGTATCAGCCAGTTTCCTATCTTACTGTGGACTCATACTTTTGGAAAAGTGGAGATATAATTCTGGTAGTGATTACAGCAATAGTCTACTTTTTAAAATTGCATTCATTTGTGTGAATGTAGCTAATTACTGTATTATTGTAGTTCAAAGTTAAAAATAGAAATACTTTAAGAACGGTTTCTTTCAAATTTATCAATGCCAGAATATTGGATCTGCAGTTTAGCTCCAGATAAATGACCATTATTTTCAAACAGTGAAATCTGACATCTGATAAAATTGGAAAGCACAGTCAATAATATAAGATAGAACTGTCAGTGTTTTCAATTCTTAAGGAATGTGAGGATTAATGATTTTTTTTGCAATTTAATTAACGTTTGTTTTCCTGCACCATTCATCTTGGATGTAAAACAAATGGTCATATAAGAGGCTTGGGAAATTGTGTGTGTGTGTTTTGCTGTGCTTTTAAAGATTGTCTGTTTGGTGCTGTTATCTGTGTAGGTTAAGGGATACATTTTATCCAGCTATTAGTGGCTTGCCTGAAGTTATATAAGAAAGAAATTGAAGTTATATCTACCTTATCCTCCATTTAGGTCTTTAATAGGTGGTGGTCATCTTCTTCTTCTTCTTCTTCTTCTTCTTCTTCTTCTTCTTCTTCTTCTTCTTCTTCTTCTTCTTCTTCTTCTTCTTCTTCTTCTTCTTCTTCTTCTCCTCCTCCTCCTCCTCCTCCTCCTCCTCCTCCTCCTCCTCCTCCTCCTCCTCCTCCTCCTCTCTCTCCTCTTACTCCCCCCCCCAATTAATATACAATTGGATTAGGTTGGAGATGTGAAATGCAATCTTGCCTTTCTGTAATACAGAGCCAGGTCCTCCTTTGACTGTATAATATTTCATGAAGTCGCTTGATTGTCAAAGTCACAATCTCATAAATGAGTAATGAGTGCTAGATTTTTCTATTAGTATTGGCATTTCTGGGTAGTATCCAATATTAATCCTACCTACAGTAAACCCATTGAATTGAATGGGACTTAAGTAGGATTGTGTGAATCACCAAACGCAAGCTTGTCAAATGTTCTCCGAATTCCATCTCAAAACTTGTTCCAACTTGAGTCTACATCAGATTGTAAGTTTTGTTTTTCCTTTTTGCATGAAAATCCATGCATATTTTCCAAATGTACACATCAATTGTGTACTTCTTTAAACTGTATGCATTCTTCTTCCATGTGCAGGTATTTCCCCCCAAAGTATGCGTTTCTTCATGTGCATTTTTCAAACATATGCATGTTGTCTATTGCATTTTTTTGGTCACCTAATCACATTGCAAGCTCAGAAATGTAAGGACTTCAACAGCAGATTGTGTTCGATTCCATGTTCGGTCCAGAAGATGCAAATTAGGTAAATCCTGATCAGAAATGAACTGAAACAAATTTCTTAAACATCCCAAGTCATGACTAACTTAAGTTCCATTCATTTCAGTGGGTCTACTCTAAGTAGAACTAGCCTTAGATACTACCCCTTGTTGTAGTTTTACAGAAAACACATTGTATTTTTTCCTATAAATTGCAATATGCTGGATCTGTGTCATCGTTACTTTGAATTAGTTTCCCCAACATCGACAATGTAGAGGTGAGGGTGGAAGATCCTACATGTTAAAACTTCTCTCCACCAGTACTCATAAACTGGTTTGTAAACCTCCCAGAGAGCTTTGGCTATGGGGAGTTATATAAATGTAATAAATAAATAAATAAATAAGATTCTGTATTACTGGAGTAATGCTTAAATAAAAAAAGTTAGATCCTGAGAAATGCTCAGGGCAGGGGTGGGTGGAAAGTGACACTGCCCCCTCCCCCCAAAAGCTCTGTTCATGAGAGATGCCTCTGTCCAATTTCCAACAATGCCACCTTGCCTCTCAGGCGTCTTGTGCCAGTACCACCCCATTCAACAGGCTCCTCCAACTCTTGGGAAGGGCATTTCTGGGGGCTTGGCGAGGTGCCAAGGGAAGGAGGAGGTGGGAAATCATCCTTCATTCACCCCCTTTCCATGGATGTTTCTCTGAATGCAACCCAAATAGTGATGTAAGCACTCATTGGCCCCATTCAGAAGACACCTTAAACCTTGGCTTTAACCACAGTGGTTAAGCCAGAAAGCCAGGCTGTGTTCAGGAGACACCTTACACCATGGCTTTAGCCATGGTGAATAATGCAAAAAGCCTTATTCACCGTGGTTAAAAGCCATGGTTTAAGGTGTCTTCTAAACACAACCCTGCTTTCTGGCTTAATCACCATGGTTAAAGCCATGGTTTAAGGTGTCTTCTGAATGGGGCCACTGTAATGTAAGCACTGGTGGGCCAGAAACTACTCCATTATATATTTCGGGGACAAGAGCCCCTTTCAAGCATTTTGCACTTTCTGTCATAGCCTGATGGCCTTTTGGCCCCATTGTTTACTACTACTACTACTACTACTACTACTACTACTACTACTTCTTCTTCTTCCTCTTCTTCCTCTTCCTCCTCTTCCTCCTCTTCCTCCTCCTCCTCCTCCTCCTCCTCCTCCTCCTCCTTCTTCTCTCTCTCTCTCTCTCTCTCTCTCTCTCTCTCTCTCTCTCTCTCTCTCTCTCTCTCTCTCTGTGTGTGTGTGTGTGTGTAATCTCCCAATTGAGGACAACACTTCATGTATCAGATAAAATGGACACCGCAAATATAGCTATTTGGGCAAGTAGCTAAGTGACTAGTGGCAGCCACTTGTGTCCCATCCTAAGGTTTCCCCCCAGTGATCCTCAGCTTCTGCTGCTGGCATAGCCAGGATCTAAAGAAAGAGGATGCCTCTGTTTATTTAGTAGAGAGAAGGACAGACACCTGCCGTGTTTTCCTGCCATTGAAATGCCCCTTGAGATGTTGCAGTGCAAGTCTCAAGCGTGTGCTACAGCTGCTAAACTTGTAGGATTTGGGCATCTCATTTTAGGAAAGAAAGGTGATAACAATGTTCAAAGAAAAGCATTTTAACATCATAAGAGTCTCTAGCACATGAAATAGAATAAATGGTGCAAGGGGCTTGAAATTTAGACTCTAACCATGGTCTTTTGAGCTGGCCTTAGGATGCTGCCATTGTAATTTAGAAACAAGTTGTGCAATCTGTAGATTAGTCCTGTGAGCCTTACAGAACACAGCAGTGAAAGAATATGCCATTGGGGGGCACCAGTGCAACAGAAATACATTTAAATCTCTAATTAGTCTACCTGTTGTTCATCTCTTCTGGGTGCAATCATGCAAATTTGCATCCAAAAAAGGAAATCTGCCTGGTCCGGGCTTTTAAGGTGGGTTTTTTTTTTTTTAGTTTTTTAAGAAAAACATCAGCATATTTCGCCCCTGGGTGTATTTACAGAATGCCCTATTTTTCTGAGGAGCTACAATACTACCAGGGAATACCATACAGCTTGTCTGAATTGTCTCCTGCCTTCCAGCAGGCTAAATCTGTTCTCGTTTCTTATATATGACACCTTATATAGAGAATTATATTACCTACAGATTTTAAAGACTTACGATAAAATCTTTTTAAAAAGAAAGACTGTGTTCAGGTGGACTTGGTTCCTAGTAAGGGTGTTTGGGATTGCAATGATAGGACATAAATCTATGTTAAAATAGGATTTTCACTGAAGGCTTCAGTAAAGAAGAGAACTCTGCAGAAGCTGGGAAAACTGCATTTATCGGGAACTTAGCTTCCCCGCCCCCATTTTTTATTGTGAAACGGAACAAAACAGAAGGAAAAAATACATCTTGAAGTAGAAAAACAAAGAAACATTACATATATAGGAATACCATCATTTTTTCCATTGGGTATACTGTTCATTTAAAAAAAGAAAAGTGGGGGGGGGGAGTTATGCATGGGTTTCAAGAAAAGCAGACCATATTGGTTGTTAGGTGTAAGTTCAACTTTTACAGAATGAATGGATTGAAGCATTAAAGCTTCTATATGAATGGATTGAAGCTTCAGAGTGAATGGATTGAAGCTTCTTTACACACTTACCTAGAGTAATTCCTACTGAACTCAGTGCCTCTTACTTCTGAGTCGACATGCATAGGATCGTGCTGTAATTCTGCAAGGAAATCAGATTGCCCAGGACATATTATTATTTATTGCATTTTTATACTGCCCAATAGCCAAGGGTCTCTGGGCAGTTTACAATTACATTAGTAAGAGTACGTGTGGAAACAAGCATTATATCAGACTGTACTTGGAAATAAGCATAACGCAGTGGAATGTTATATAAGAAAGTTTACTGGCAGAATGATGATGATTCTAAAAGATGAGCAGGATGCATCAGTTAAGGCATAATTTCCCATAATGTGCCAGGACACAGTGAGCCACAAGGAATAAATTAAGTAATTAATGCTGTACATGTTTTGACAGGAAAAAGTCCCACAACTTGCAGCATTCCCCAGCCATCCATGGGAGTTGTAGAACTTTTTTTCTGTCTCACCTTAAATAGGATTGTGCCCTAAAGTATCTAGCTTGGAATGCTAGCTTGTTTTCCCTTTTCCTACACAGACACATGGCTTACGGACTCCCATCTCTCCGCTACACCTGGTCAGCCACCTCTTCCAGGGGTGCTCTTTGACAAGGCTTTTGTTCTCTATCACACTGGTTCATTCACAGAATGTTGGGGAGTGTCGTTGTGGATCTAGACACTGTTATCTTCCACTTATAACTCCCCTCCCAAATTTCCCCACCACTACTACTTCCATCTTCTTATCAGAAAAAAATCAATTAAAGAGGAAAAGATGGAATAACTGCATAATGCCTTCTGATCGATAGCGCTAGGAGCCCTCTGTCTGGAAGCAGCCCAGTTCAGAATGATGCACATTTTTTTGCAGGGGAAAGAATGCTGTGAAACACAGAAGCTTGCATCCTGGTAATTACCTTCTCTGATTTGTTCTTTACATTGCTACTTTTAACAAAACAATGTACTGTATAGGGGGAAAGCTAAAGTTAAGCTTACTGATAAAACGCATGACATCTAAAATACTTTGGACATCAGCTTTAATCTGATATATAAAGATCCCTGCTTTAATATTTTAAACATATTCAGTCTTTCCCGGGAGTCCACTGCAAGTGTTGAAAAGTGGCATCAGTCTTGTAGATGAGACAGTAAGTGATGAAATTCCTCCCAGTGTGTGTGCAATTGCTTGATTCACTCACTAGATGGAGATCAAAAGCAACATACATGGTATTCTCTCAATCCTTTACCTCAGTCACAGTCCACACAGCAGAAAATGAAATCACATGATATTGATTGCCTCCTTTGCTTTGGCATTGAAACTTTTCTTTCGACTTCCAGAAAGATTAAACTTTCCCCCAAAAAAATCCTTTTGGAGATTCAGCTAGGAAGGGTTGGTTTTCAGTGGTGCTGAACTGTTAAATCGGTATTGTTACTGGAGTTATGTTGTTTATTTTGCAGCATAAAGGAAATGTTTCTTTTCCTGCCATTACCAGCCAACCATAAAGTAGCCCAGAACTTCAGAATAAAATTAGATTATCATTTTTACAGTGAAGCGATTAACCTATAGCAATGTGGTCAAACTGCATCTTGGAAGCTATGTGTATTTTCTCCCACTTGGAAGCTAGGATGTTTGGAAGGGAAATGCAGCAATACCTGGTGCAGAAGTTTAGGAGAGGTGTCAGCAGCCAGGGCTACAGGAGAGTGACTGTTCTGAAGAACTGAGTTTCCAGATGTATGAAAATCTTTGCATGTACTGTCTTAGCTTGCAGAACTCTTGGTAGTTAAGGTAATCCTGTGATAAAATAACCAGAAAATGTATTCTACCTATATAATAATACTGAAAGAGGATGCTTGTCTGTCTCTCCATCAGCTCCACAGTGCCAAGACCATAAACCCTAGCACCTAAAATTTGCCATGCATACTAGGGGGACTCTAGGGCATGGGCGGGAACCTCCAGAGGTGCCCATGAAACTCTCCATTCTCTGCCCCCTTCAAAAACAAATTTCTTAATAAAACCTTGAAAAACATCAGGTCACCAAGTTCTTCTTCCTGTACCCGAACCTGCCACTGGTGGCTGTTTGGAGGGTTGGAAGAGAAGGAAAGAGCTGCTTCCTGGCACCATCCAATCTTCTTCGGCCACCCACAGATCTTTCCCCCTTTGATCTCTCAATCTCTCTCTCTCTCTCTCCATGTCCAGCCTCCAGCCTTGTTATTTTTCTTCCCACAACCCCTTTCCTCACTATGTCTCTTCCTTCCCTGTTCCTAGCTTCTTCTTTCTCACCCTTCCTAGCCTCTAGCCTTTCTCTCTCTCCCCCCCCCCCCCTCTCTCTCCCATTCATCCATTTCTTCTTTCTCCCAGCCTGGCTATTTCTCCTGCTCATTTCTTTACCTCACAGTTCATACAGTTCGAAGCAAGAGGAGATTAGTAGGGTGAGAGACAGAGTAATACTACTAAGAACATCATTTACACATGCATCAGAATCCCGGGTAGGATCTATTCTACTGCTTTAAAATGGTTTATAACAGTAGTGACAACTGTTGGGGCCCAGGACACGCTCCATACAAGGGCATATCTACACCACCCATTTATCTCGGAGTCATCTTGAGGTCATCCCTGTGTGTCCAAACAACAACAAACGGACATGGAGCTCTGCGGGGGGAGGGGCTCCGTGCCCATCGGGGGTACAGGGGTGAGCTTTTTTGCCATCCCTGGGATGGCTGTCGGCATTTTACGGCGCTGACTTTCAGTTGTTTTTTTCAAACTTACTTTGGTGCTGGATCACGCCCTCACACTCACACAAAAGTTTCCTTCCAGAAAAAACACACATGCTGAGCCGAACGTCCCTCTTTCCTTCCGGGATGTTGCACTTGCGTTTGGACGCTGGGGGAGGATCCCGGAAACTGGAAAGCCTGAGATCCTCTCTCCCCATCCCAGAAAGCCCATAGGTGTAGATGAGCCCAGTTTTCAAACCGTTTTCAAAGTGTCATATCCTGCATAGTGTAGTTCTGGCCCAAGTGTAGCTGCTAATCATTAAGGAATAGTCCTTTTCTGCATCAAAATTAGCGTGCCAACTAAATTGACAGAATGTTATGATTTGGACAGCTGTTAAAAGTCACTGTAGAATTCATACTTGGGTTGGAAATAAGAGTAAAATACATTTGGGCAAAGCTAGTAGTTACTTTATATTAGTGGCATTTGCTATCAGCAGAGAATGTTGGACTCCAGGCTGCTGAGAGGCAGATAAGATTAATAATATACCATCAACTTAATTCAGTTTGGACTGCATCTGACTCATTTGGGTTTAGGTTTGGAGACCTAAGTGTTCACTCATTGTATATATGTATAAGATTCTAGTTCTCAATATTGTCCATGAAGACTGGAAAGCATACAACCAATATGTGCTAAAGGAAGAGCGAGACAATTGTTTGTAACCTATATAATTTCCCATTTCCCCCCTATTTCCTCTTGCCTGTACGCCAAAATATTTTCCTATTTGTGCATTGCATAACCTATAATAACTTCAGAATTGTGGCCTTCAAAATTGAGCTATAAGAACTAGTGTGACGTTAGCTTTGCTGTCTGATTTTCGTAATGTGTTTCTGTATCCATTTTCTTTTCTTTTGCGGGACACAAAATGTGTTTCTAGGTTCCCAGGCTGTTGGTGACAAATCACATACAAAGTCTTGCTGCATTTGTGTTATTGTTTTATGTGTCGCTCAGTATGTTTGAGCACCGATCAGGCCTTTTAGGGTGCAGCCCAGTCGGAAGCCTCTAAAGTGCAAGGCTTCTGCGTATCCAGTCCTCTGACCAGCTGCTGCCAGCAGGCCAGGAGGAGCATGGAGGTGATTTTCACCTGTACGTCCTCCATGTTTTGCTTTTTTTCTCTGAGGGCATGTCTACACCAGCCATTTATCCCAGGATCGTCCTGGGATCATCCCTGTGCATGCAAATGACACACACGGGATCCAGGGAGCAGGCAAGGATGATCCCTCCATTTGCCTGGGATAATCCTTAGGTGTAGAAAGGGCCGGTGTCCATCTATAGATTGGGTGCAGGACTGGGTCATAGGATTCTTTGTATTCTGTATCTCTTCTTCCCTCTCCGCCTTCCAGCACACACCCTTTCTGACCTCTCTGAGGCCATTGGTGCAGTTCTACAGCAGCTGTATAGGGTAGGGGGTGGGTGAGATATTGGGTATTTGAGTCCCCCTTCTAAGGTTGTAGCAGTGTCTACAGCCTAAGAGGGGAAACCCTGAAGAATCCTGTGATCCCTGGGCTGCTTCCCTGGGACCATAGGATTGCTCTCCCCATATATCTGACTCCGAAAATGTAACTGTAGGACAAAATCCAAGTTTTGTTTGTTTTGTATGTATTGCATTTCACCTTAGTGATCTTATTCATGATATAATCAAACATTGATTAGAGAGAGCTTGTAATTTCCAGGTCCTGTTGCTGTGGAACTCATGAGCTATTGATCTGTTAGCCATCTTCTCTCCTCCGAAACTTTTTGTTCTTTCTTTTTGTCCTCTGAGACAGTCTTGGGACCAAATTAGAAGTGACATTAGGAGATCGCCTACTGTAACAGCAGCCTGAGGGTGTGTATGTGTGTGTGTTTCTGAATCCATTTAGGACTGTGGAAATCTTGATGCAATTTCTCAGTTAAAAATACCCCTAAGCTGCTATTTGCTCATGGGGCAAAACATAAGGCACAATATGGTACCTGTATGTTTTGCCTAATAGGGCAAATAACAGCTGTGGTAGGGGTTGTTTTAACATGGTATGGGAAAAGAGTCAAGCTGCTCCTCCATCCTTGGTGGCTGCCGTATGGATGTCAAGTTACTGCCATATATCATGTGTGCACACACACACACTGAAAAGCAATGATGCCTAATAGCTACTGCAGATCAGCAGAGCCATGTGTTTTCCAAATGTAGCATATATATACGTACTGGAAAATAATCTCAGTTACTACATTTCCAGGAACATTTGTAAAAGGACAAGTAGGGTGAGATGCCACAGGAATATACCATTAAAAAAAAAAGCACCACTTTACTGGTATGATAGCTTAGAAATGTCCTGTAGATGTGTTGATAAGTTCTTCATTGCAGTCATTATATCTACAAGATTGTGAAAAAGCAAACAAATACTATTGCAGACAGCAGGGAGTTGATTGCCATTCATCAGTGGCCAGATCTACACCAAGCAGAATATTGCATTATGAAAGTGGTATATGGAGGCAGGATCTACACTACTGCTTTATAGCAGTATTGAAGTGCACTGACAAATGTTTGGGCCCGTTGACACAGACCATATACTGCTTTCATACCACTTTCATACTGCTATATCCTGCTTGGTGTAGATCTGGCCAGTATCTCTCACACAGCATGCCCAAGAACCCTTGTGTTCTCTGGAAGCTTAACAGGGGATTCTCCATCAGGATAAACCTGTAACTGATCTTCCACTGCCATCTGCAGCTTCGTGGGAGCATTTCTTAGAATCCTTTTTCAATTTGCAGAGGTTCTTTAGCACCAAAACCTGTGTGGAAATTGTCTCCTGAAAGAAGGATGCTTAAAAACTACTCCTTTTATATGATTAGGTGTGCGATTCATACATGTGCATGCATTTCTAGGTAATGTATCAGGAAAGAACTGTAGCTCTGTGACAAAAGCACAGTGAGCTTTGTATGCAAAAGGTCCCAGACTCAACCCCTGGCAGTCCAGATAGAGCAAGGAAAGATCCCTGCCTGATACCCTGGAGAGCCACTGTCATTCAGATGGACCTATAGTCTGATTTAGTATGAGGCAGATTTCTGAAGCAACTCCCCCATGGAAAAAGCCCTATGGGGAAAAAAGATGGGTTGGTGGGGTGGGGTATAACATTATGCATGGTGTATAGAAAGTAAAGAGGAAGGAGTTTCTCCCCCTCTCATAATACTAGAACCCGGAGTCATCTCATGAAGCTGATTGGTGGGAGATTCAGGACAAATATAAGGAAGTACTTCTAGGGGATCAGAGAAATTCGTGGAGGATAAGACTGTCAGTGGCTATTAGTTACGATGACTATATATAACCAAAAATGAGAAGGGAGGCACCGAGGATAAACAGAAAGCAAAAAGTGAACTTGTTCTCAAAGGTGCCAAGGGAACCTTGTTTACTTAAGCCTGTTTCACAGACAAAAGCTCCACCATCAGAGCCAATCAAACTAAGCCAACTTAGTAAGGTGGTGACTATCTTTCCTGCACCACCTGCTGATGACTTGCAACTGAATGTGTAGCTTGTTTGGCTTTTTGAAGGTTATTGTGTCTAAGGCCTTAGCTAGACCTACCTGTTATCCCGCGACAGAGGAGGGAAGATCTTGCATTGTGCTTAACGCAAGATCCCTCCTCTGTTCACACACGACGTGTGACAACCTCAGAAGGAGAGGTGCCATGCCCGCCATTTTTAAATTTTTAAAGGGCAAGCAGTGCACAAACGCTTGTGCGCAAAAGGTAAGTCCTTTTTAAAATTTAACTTACTTTCCCTGCTTCCCCACCCTACCCCCGATGGGTACAGTGCTCCCAGCTCTTCGCGAGGAATCGCGTGGAGCCGGGTCAACCTGCAGCAACGGGCCACACATTTGACAGTCTTGAGCTCAGCCCAGGACCACGGAAAAACCAGGGCCAAAGTGGAGGGTAAGATCCCAGGGCAAGGGAGGGATCATCCCTCCCTGATCCTGGAATCCCCTGTGCGTCATGTGGATGCACAGGGATGATCCCGGGGTTCGCCCCGGGATAAAGCCTCGTCTAGCTATGGCCTAAGATGTTGTGAGGTGACATGAATGTTCTATGATGCTTGTTTTATAATGATTGCTTCACTATTTGTATAATAGTTAGCATTTTTACTAATTGTAAATCTTCCTCCTACACCTGTTGCAGTGGCCAGGAAGTGAACCTGCATGTGTGAATCCTGGTGAAAATATCCGTAAATTGCAGTATGGATCCAACTCCTCATATTCTTAACTTTTCACGTCTTGGTTTGGGTTGTTAGCTCATTGTCATTATTAATGCTATATTTTTGTTCATAGGGAAAATATAATGCAAAGCTAAACTCACAAAGTAAATAAATTCCAGAATTCTAAACAAGGGTGTTTTGTCTGTTTTTAAAGCTTTCCCTTAACTTTTTCATATATTGAATATTATTCGATTTAATAATCAGTACGGTAATTATGTCTCATGTCATGATAATGTATATTGGTGCGTGGCTTGCATTGAATTTAATTAGTGCTAATAGAATGGATTGAATAATAGACGGATTAACATCTCTTAGAGAGGCAAATCAGTGAGATGTATAGTTCTTTGGATAACTATTGGCCCCTAGGATATCAGCTCAATAAATCTCATGATTGACCTTTTCTTAAACTGGCACCTGAATCCATATAGAGGAGTGTGTGTGTGTGTGTGTGTGTGTGTGTGTGTGTGTGTGTGTGTGTGTGTGTGTTTAGTTTAGTGGCCCACCTCCTTTTCCTTGTGCTTGTTTGAAAAATGAGTCCAAAAATTTGAAATATGCTTAGTACGTATGCTTAGTACAGAACAAGCCCAATCCTTTCCTTCAAAGATTTTTCATGAGATAGTACTGAGCAGGGAGAAGAATCAGCACAATTATTAAAGTATGACCCTATTCAGATGCAATACTAAGTCATGGTCACCTCTTTCATCCCCTAATAATTCCTTCCTTATGAATAAAAACTTCCAGTCCTGCTTTAGTAGTAAATCATAGTTTCATTCAAACTTGTGCAAACCCTAGTTTACCTGTATGCAAAACACCGTTGGATACTCATTTGCAATCCTTATTAGTTGACAAACTATGGTTTATGGGGTATGGACAAAAGGTGCAAACTGTGCTTTTACTCAAACCAGGAACAGAAACATCTAAATTCTGCACTTGAGGGGAGCCTGAGACTCGAGGCTTTTCATGTTTGTAACCCTAAACCATGGTTTAGCATTGTATCTATATGCAAAATCTGCACCAACTATTAGCTCCAGAGCAGATATGTAGGGTCTGCAGGGAAATTGCCTCCCTCTGCATTCTTCTGGCAGATGCTTTCCATCAGGAAAGTGGACACAGCTGGATACATCCCAATGGCTCTTCACGCAGAGCCAGTATCTTGTACACTTTAAAAAACACATTATGCTATAATGGTTTGAATCCCACTATTGCTTATGAAACCGAAGTGTACTTCACATTGAATACTTCACATTGCTTCAGTAGAATAAGAACAATTGAGGAATCTGCTGAAAAGATCTGAAGCTAGGAGCCAGATAGATCAGCCCGAATACTGTAAAACTGATCCTCCAAACAGGTGGAGTTGACAGAAGTCACTTTACACATTTTTCTGCTGTTGTTGTCTCACTGTTCTCAGATGGCTTTCCACCAATTTAGAGAACATTGTGCTATTTCCAGCACAACAAAATGCGACACGTGGAAAGTAGTAAATACACAGCTGGAAGAACGATTTGGAATTGGCTCTGAATTTAAGCTTACAGCATTTTATTAATTTTGCCATAAACAGCAAAATTTGTGGAGAGGGAGAATGTAATACAACAATCAGTTCGCAGGTTGTGTCTTTATATTAGCTTTTAAACACCGGTCCTGGTTAGAATGGGGGCATACTTGTAAAGCTTACTGGATGCATCAACTGTGATGTATCTTCCTATACCATAATTTGGTTTTGATTGTGCCAGTGATTTAAACTTCATAGCAAAGTTTTCCTGTCTGGACAATCATATTTAGTGGTTAAAGGCAATAACAAACCACCTTAGTATTTTTGTGGGCCGTAAACAATAGTAATATTCCCAACAAAAAAATCCATATTTTCATTACTGTGCCCCCAGCTTTTAATTTCAAAGTAATTTGTAAAAAGTATTAAAAAATAAATGTGTCCTTTTACATTAGCACATATCTCAAAATCCTACAAACTATTTTTCATGATTCCACTGGACTTTCTATAGATAGACAGTGGGAAGACTTTGGCAAGTTTCTATTCTCTAAATTAATGCACTGTGTGGCAAACTCTTAACTATGCTTAAAATATTAATCACTAATTAATCAATGGTGAAAGTGTATTGCTTTTCATTTTTTAATTATAATATTTGGATTAAGCTGTTCTCACATAACTTAAGGTTACTACTCTTTTGTGTTTTAGGGCAGCGTTAATAGTAAAGTTTTTATTGGAATAGTTGTAAAATATTTAATGAGAACCATATAACTGCATTTAATAAAATTGTTTATTGGCAATATAGCTATATAGAGACTTAGAATCCCATCTGGTGGACAGCTTTTGCCTTTTAACAAATAAATAAATAAAAATAGTAAGAATATTTCATGGACATGGTACATGGTCTTGTATGCTGTGGTATGAATATCTCTTAATTGCGAACTGATTGATTCTTACATAATGTTTGTTGCTTCCAGGATGCACCAAGCATGGAAGCACATGTGTGGGAAAAGGCACATTACAGTTTTCAACCCCGGGCCAGATCTACACCAAACAGGATAAAGCACTTTGAAAACGATTTGAAAACTGTATATGCAGTGTGTCTTGGGCTTTAACAGTTGACAAAACTGTTATGAACCGTTTTAAAGTAGTAGTGTAGATCCTTCATAGCTTTTTCAAGAGCAGCCCATTTTACATGCATCAGTGACCCAGCATTTTAAAAAAAACAATTATCAGGCAGCGTGCTAGTGCCTCATAGGTTATTTAAGAACAAACTGTGGGTTGTTTCTGTGGCTTGTCATGGGAGAGACAAGACAGGGGGTTGTCTATACGCTTTATATATTCCATCGTGGCTGCACAGTTGTGCCCCGTTGTTTATATGACACAGGTGTCAGCTTGCAGCCACGTTGTACTATTACCCGTGATGCTGTGGTTTTTCATTGTGTCGTTCTGTTGTGACTTTTTACATTGCTCCGATTTCACCACAGTTGTTTGAGTGTCTGTCCGTAGTGGCTTCAGTTCAGATTAAGACAGGGGGTGTAGTTAGGGGGTGGATCTCAGTGCAGGGTATGTGTGGGAATTTAGGGCAGGGGTTGGCTTGACAATCCCCAGGATATTTAGTAATGGCCCATGGTGATATTAAAGTCTGGGCAATGAAAATAAGGGCAGTTACGATGTACCATGCATAAATTCAATTATCTGTAGCAGTGCAGATGCACAGCTACAAGCTTTCAAAGCTGCAATGTTGCACAGAGTTGCTAGGGGGGAAAAGGTTCTCATGGGGCATGTCTAGGTGGGGCTCTTTTCCAATAAACAAAACAAAACAAAATGGCGGGCATGACTTTCTCTTCCTCCTGGGATGTCATGATCCCAGAAGTAGGTAAGTCCAGGATCACCCCCTTTCCGGCCCTCTACACCCAGGTGTAGACATGCCCATGGTTTTCACTCCCTCAATATTTGCTGCCTATTACCACCGTCTGACAACTGGGCTGCAAATTTTTCTGGTTGGATAGTCCAGGCTCACTCCTGCCATATAACCTTATCAATTCTGCTTCGCAGCAGTGATACTGCGGGGTTTTGAGGGAATCATTAGGCAAAGTGGTGTCATATAGATGCTCCCCCAGAGTTCCTGGTTTGCATGGAACACTAACCAAACCATGGACAGAAGGCCCATGATTTAGCTGCTCCTGCTTTTCATTGGTAGCAATCAGTGCACGCTGCCTCCTTGTGTGAGAAGTGGGTCTTTCCATCTAGAATTTTGAATCTGACATGAGTTTGTCCCAGGAAAAGATTTTTTTAAAATAGATAACCTGTTTCAAAATAGATAACCTGTTTTCATATATGTGTGCTCATCAGATCACTTCAAAAAGTAGCTTCAAGAGCAATATCTGTATAAAAATAATTATCAGTCCTTTGAGTATATTGAATAATAATTGTCAGAATGCTTTATGTCTACAGTAAATCACATTAGCAATACCACAGTTAATATTTTATCTGAAGGACATGTTTCAAACATTTAATATTTGAATACTCTAGAACAGGGATGGGGAACCTCTGGCCCTCCAGACCACTACAACTCCCATAATACCTGAGTATTGGCCATGCTGGCTGGAGATGAAGGGAGTTGGAGCTCAACAACACCTGCTTGGTCACATTTTCTCACCCCAGTTCTAGGAGAATCTGAAGGCTGGGCCACAGATTTCGACTGCCACAAGTTATTTGCTTTAAATAATGTTTGCTTTAAATAATTTGTAGAGTGGCTTGCCCCATGCATTGCCTGCATGTGTGGATAGTTTTCATGCCACCAGGAATTGACACCAGGAATATCTTGCAGAAGTGGTCACATGAAAACCCCTGAAGGCAGTTGAAGCACAGACTGGCTGAAGAGCAGTTAAAAGTTTTCACGAGGCTAAGCTTCCTAGAACACCTAGAAGAAAGATCAAATGAGAATGTATATTTAATGCTTTATGTGTATATGTTCTGTTTTAGAGTTTTAAATTTTGTATACTTGTTTTTATCTCAATTTTAGAATTTCTGTAAACTGCCCAGAGAGCCCTGGCTATGGGAGCAGTATATAAGTGTAATAAATAAATAAAATAAATAAATAAAATAATTGTAGCTTACAGCTCCCCACTGAAATAGAAGTTGCAAGTCATTTGGGTAAAAATGTATGTCAGCAGAGAGAAACTAGACACGTGGAACTATAAAATTTCCTCTGAACACCAAAAGAAAACCAGAACAATAGAAATGAACATGCTTAAGCCATATAGAACTAGGGAACAGAGAGTACTGTATGCACCTTTTCTCCCTAGAGAAGAGATTCTGTATGTGGCAGGATTATTAAAGAACTACAAAGGAGAAAAAGAGCTGTCACTGACTTAAAAGTGACAGAATCAAAAAGCCAGTAGAAACAGCTAGTTTGAAAAGTGTGAGCTGGCATGAGAAGGCTAGAAAAACTGATTTATTTAAACATGTCTCTGATGCAGAAGATCATTGCCCTGGTAGAAATACTCAATGCAGAGCAAATAGCAAAGTGCTGGAGACCAGAAAGAAAGAGGCTTTATGCAGATGCATAACTGCAATTGCCCCTGACCATGTCCAGCATTGTTATAATACAACTGATGCACCAGAGACCAGATTTAGAGCAGTGCTGCAGTAGTGCTTTTTTTTTATACAACAGCTGATGGAAACGCTTTGCAAGGTCTGATAAATAGTTGTAAAGAGGAGAAAGGCATGGATGGAAATGGAAGAGAGGAAGAGTTAGATGGAAGAGAGGAAGGATTATGTAGTGAGATGTGCAAAGGTGTATGAAAAGAAAGAGCAGGGACTTCAAAGTAATCAAGAACCCATGAAAAGGGTATGCCAGTGTTGATAAAAGAGAATGGGCTGATTTGGACTTCATTCTCAATTTGCTAAACCATTGTTTAGAAGGCCAGGAGCAAGAGTCAGGCCAGCATACTCCCCCCCCCCCCTACCCACCCACCACCTCCTTTCGTTGACATGTCCACGCTGGCTAGTTTAACCGATAGTTCCCTGTTACTTCTGAGATTGCTAACTGTGGCTTAGGCCACAGCTAGCCCTAAGGTTTATCCCTGGATCATCCATGGGTCAAACCTGTTCATCTAGGTGACACATGGGATCCAGTGCTCAGGCAGGGACGAACCCTGGATGATCCCAGGATAAACCTTAGGTCTAGCTGTGGCCTTAATGTCACTTTACTAACAAGGATTTTGAAGTTCAGTTTGTATTCCCCCCCCCCTGGGAACCTGGGTAGTAAAATGTAATTAATGGCACAACCCCATGGACCCTAGACACTGTCTAGTCGGCCATAGGATTGTTCAGTTCCTGGGAATCATGTTCCCTGCTCCCTTGTAGTCAGCACAGTTCTGCAATAGCACCCCTAGTGGCTGTAAAATGAAACACATAGAAAAGCAGAGAAAGAAAACCCCAGGGGTTGGGGAAAACATGTAAACAGCTGAAGACTTTTTTATTCTCTCAGTATTTTAACACTTAATTTTAACTTAAATTTAAATTTTACTGTTCTAACACTGTATTTTAATCTTATATCAATTTTGCTGTGTGGTTTTATCCTGGTTGTGCTTTTGATACTGTATTTTGTATTTGTGTTTTTAACCTGTGGGTCGTTTTATTATGGTTTTTTGTGAACCTCCCAGAGAGATTTGGCTATTGGGCGGTATAAAATAAAAATAAATAAAGAATCAGTTCTTAATCTCACAAAGAAACTGGAAGTAGAAGCCTTATTAAAGGTGCAGGTTAAAAGCTCCTTGTAGAAAAGCCCATATAAGTCAGACTCCTATCCATGAATGAAATTGTGTGACCCTTCTCATAGAACATTAGTTTTCTGTTATATAGTAAGGGGGAAAGTATAGAAATAAATGAGATGTGAATGATGGTATTTAAAAAGTACTTCTATATAAGGCATTGAAATAAGGATTATGGGTTTTCGTGAACTCCACTTCTGTTCTATTAGGTTATATGGCCAGGTAGTCCTGTGTATTTTACTGATTCTTTTACTTTGCTATGAATATCCTAGCAGTCTCTATGAAGGGCATTGCAATAATTTCATGCTAAACTCTATACAAAAGAGTTTGGGCTTGCTTAAATGTTAATGTTTCCCTTTAGACCTACCAAAAACAGAGAAAGAAAGCATCATTATAACTTTAATCCCTACTGCATTGCAAATCAGGAGAACGGTACACATGTATCTTATGCCAGATGCTAGCTCAGGTAATGGCAATAATCATTGTGAATAGGAGGAAACCATTCCAAATGTCTCAAGGGACATTTATTTTTCTACAGTAGAACTGTGTCAGGCTTTTTTAAAAAATAAAATAAAAAATAGCAAGTTGTCAATAATGTAATGTTTCCCTCTTGAATGTACTTTTCCACGTTGCACTGTGATTTTTGTTCTCCTGGAGGAAAAGAACAAAAATTTATCCCAATGCGTACAAACTATGAAAGGTTTGGGGGTGGGGATACTCTTTTAAGATGACATCCTTCCTTTGGAAGGAAGAATAAAAAGTTTTTCACTAAACAATGTTTTCACACCTTGCTGCATAGGTGAGTCTCAAATAAATTATCTGGTCATGGTTTTTGTTTTTTACATAAATAAATTGATATTAAATCTATAGCACTATTAGACTTTTAGGGTTTGATCTTGCCATTTGGGGTTTACATTTATTACAATGAAGACTACTATTACTGCTGCCAATTTATACATTTTAATTTGCAGGTTGTTTTAGAAATGTGCTTTTGATGACTTTCATAATACTCCTGTATTTTAGGTGAACCCATCATGGGATTAAACCAGTGGGCCAGTTTGCATGATCATACAAGCCACCATGGCTTGTTTTAGTCCCTGATGTGTGCTGGTGTATGCCAGGCACCATTTTCCTAGTTACCCACCTGGTAGTGGCTTGTTGCATCATCCAAACCTGGAAGGCATAATTCATTTGAGGGGGAAACAACCGTCAAAGAGCTTTACAAAAGGCTATGGGTTTATTCAAGCCACAGTGGCTTCTTTTGATTGTGCAAACTGGGTCAATGCATTGTAGTGGATAGAGGGTAGACTTCAAGTATGAAGATGGCATTGAGCAACTGTTTATATGGAAGAGCAATTCTGAGCATAAAATGGGTGATCTCATGTCTACTGCCCATAGCTTCTTTCTGAAAGGGCAGAATAAATAAATGGAAGAGAATGTATGGGATTGGAACATGCTTTTCCAACTCCAAAACCAGCACAGTGTTTATTACTCCATACTGGCCTTTGTGTCTCCATATTTTCCACATGATGAATGAGAAAAAGAACTGTATAGCTTCTTAGCATGAGCCATGGCTGATGGGTAGCGCAGCTGCTTTGCTTGCAGAAGGTCCCAGGTTCAACTCCTTGCTTTTCCATTTAGGGCTAGAAAGAATCCTGCCTGAAACCCTGGAGAGCTGCTGCCAATCAGTGTCAACAATACTAGGCTAGATGGACCAGTGGTCTGACTTGGTATAAGTCAGCTTCTTATGTTCTTAACTGGCTTCAGTAAACCTGTAGGACAGGGAAGGATCCACAGCTCCATCTTAGGTACCAAATTCAATCCCTGGCATCTCTCATAGCAGGTCTGGGAAGGACCTTGACTGAGGCTGTTGGGAGCCTCTCCCAGTCAGAGCAGTCATCACTGGCGTAGATGGACCAATGAGCTGTCTCTATACATGGGGCATCCATATGTTAAAATATTCATGCACACACCAAACCACTTCTGTGCCTACCCTGGGGCTTTGCTAATTAACTTCCCCAAATTCCAGGGAGCTCTCTGACTTTGGGGAGCTACTTTTGGGAGCTCTTCTCACCACAGGAGCAGTAGGAAGAGTGTCTTCAGAAGCCCTCGTGCATGGACAGAATGCTTCTGGACAATGTGTTGAATCTGAGCCTTAATACTTTATAAACCATTTTTTTCACATCATTTTGTTTGTTGATTCCAGTATTTCTTACTCTGCCTTTTGGACACAACATTTCAGGATACAGTTTCCCATATTATACCTCACAAAAAAGGGCCTGTTGGGCATCTGGAGTAGATGCTTGGCTGAGCAAAGCAGTGGGGTACCATCTATGGAATTATGAACCAGAATCTCTCTTCCCCATCCGCACCCCTCAAAATGTAACTCATTGAACAAATTCAGAGGCATCGGTTTCTTCGTCTTAATAATATCCAGTAGCTCTGAGGAATGTGGAAGTGGTTACAATTATTTTGACAAATGCATTTATCGCTCCATTTTGTTGTACGATATAGCACAAAGGAAACACTGGTGCAGTCATGCACAGCAATAATTTATTAGTGGTTTAGGGATATGGGCCCAGAACAAATCCTAGACAAAAGAAAAACATGTTTGGGTTTTGACAGACTGCTTTGGCAAAAGGACCAGAGCTGGGATTGAGTGTGCCAACATTTGGTGTTTCATTTGTCCCAGACAGGGCGACAGCTGACAAATGACCTGAGTTTGGTTTTAATTACCACCCAAAAAGAAAAAAAAGAGAGCCTTTCAAATCATCTGCAACCAATTTCATAGCACTAGAGATACACAAGCAAAATATTTGTGGTATTTCACTTGTCTGCATGATTATTTTAAAGCAAATACATAAAGGACACAGCTTTAATATCATGAAATGGTGGTCTGCTTTGGGCTTATGATCAGTTCCTAAGATTGAAGCTAAAGTTAGGTGCAAGTGTGCTGTTTGGAACAATGTTACCTTCCATATCAATTACCTTTATCTTTCCTTTCCTTTCTTTTTTAAAATATTCATCGAAACCTGCTGCTGACAATCTCGACTCTCTTCTTTCAGTCATGGAGCGTGATGATTAGCAAAAATGATATAGTAACTGAGTTCTGCTGATAGGTAGTGGTGGTGCCATTATAGACTGCATTGTACCATAGAAATGCATAGGGCAGAAGCGCTCTTCAGGCATCCAAATATCTAATAGTGGAGGGGACATGAGGATGCTTGTGGATTTGAATTTTTTCATTGGGAATATTAAATGATGGATATGACCGCCATATTTTATTGATTTTATTCAGTATATTGTGAGCAATGTACAGAAGAATTCCTTAAATCATAGAAGAAATGAGTGGCAAACTTGGAAGATCTGTTTAAATTTCCTAAGGTCAATCACATAAATGCCTTTCCCTTTGGGCAGTTCCCACCCTGCAGCCATTGGTTAGATTGCAGGTCAACCACCATTACTGGATTGTATTCAGTGTGCACTGGTCTGAAGTATATTTTGCCAGTATTTATACTTCATTTCATTTACATAATATAAAACAAGATTCTTAGGAATGGACAGACCACATAACGAGAGTGCCCAGATTCTCTCTTCAGATAAAATAATATATATATATTTTAATTAAAAGCTTTTAATTAAAAGCTCTTTCCATTTTATTCCAGACATTCATAATAATGATATGATTTATTTGGTAACCTGGTTTTAATATTCTGCTTTACTCCAAAAATATATATAAGCATTCTGTGCCTCTATAGAAATTAATGGGAATTTGCATGAAGGCAGTGCTCTTGCCCATCTCAAATGCTAATTTTAATAAATCTCAGATGAAGACAGCCCATAGTTAAACGATGGAATTTGCTAGTGAGGGCCACAATTTGGATGGCTTTAAAGGGGATTAGAGAAATTCATGGAGGATAAGGCTATCAGGGGCTACTTGTCCTGATGCCATCATGCTACCTCCAGTATTCAGTGACCTCCAGTCGCTGGGGAACATGAGTGGGAAGGTGCTGTCGTCCTTGTGTCCTGCTTGTGAGTTCCTGGTTGACAGCTGGTTGGTCTAGATGGACTCTTGTTCTGATCCAGCTAGGGAATGGCGACAGCCCGCCCTGCAAGCTCACTGAGCACTGCCTAGCTGGCCCTGCTCCAGCTGTGCTGGCCCGACTAAGTGTTTGCCGTTGCACACATCTGGGGCCTCTGGAAAGTGCACAATTCCTCCGGCATACCATTAACTTTCCTTCCCTCCTCCCCACTCCCCACGCCCATCGGGGCCTGAAAGGGTCTCTTAATGCTTGCATGGCTGCCCCCTCCCCCGCGCCCACTCAAGCATTAAGGAAACCCTTTCAGGCCTGATGGGCACAGGGGAGGGGAGGAAGAGGAGAAGGGTTTTCCCTTTCTACTCTAACAGGGGCCACCATTATAGTGGGAGGAAAAAACTCTCCCATTCTAATGGCAGCTGCCATTAGAGTAGAAGGGGAAACCCCTTCTCTTTCTCCCTCCAACTGCTGATGGGGGGGCTTAAAGGCCCTGTTAATAAGGGCTTTAAGACCCCCGGTGGTGGTGGTGGTGGTGGGATTATTGTGATTTCCCCAAGGCTGGCAAAATTGTGTAATTTCCCCCTCCGTGCTAGGGGAGGGAGAAATTATGCCATTACCACATATTGGTGGGGAGGGGAAGGTGGTGTGCAGGACAGGCTGGAAGTGAGTTCCACCCAGATCTGCACCCCCTTTGTCAGTATAGGGACCATGGGCCCGGGAGGGCCAGACATGGAGGCATCTGATGACCCTGCAGGCCCAGGCAGATTTTTGCCCCATCTCATGTCCTTGCAAATCCTTGTAGGAGAAGTCTATCAGTGGCTACTAGTCCTGATGGCTATATGCTCCCTCCAGTGTCATAGACAGTATGCCTGTATCACGGATGTCCATGGCTGGGAAATCTGTCTCTCTTTTGGCTCAAAGGAGTTCCACGGCATGCCCAACTCAGTCTGCATTTGTAGGCTGAGCTATGGCTTTCCCCCCAAACTCCATGCACTGTTTTTTTAAAAATGGAAAAACTGCAAACTGCATATAGAGTCATGCTCCCTGATGGAAAACAAACTGAAGTCTGACGGGCTGAACCGAGGAAAGCCTGTCAATCTCCACCCACCAGACAGATTCCTTGTGTATCCCTAGCCTGTATACAGCAGTTTCTGGGGAACATGGGCAGGAGGGTGCTGTTGCACTCAGGTTCTGCTTGTGGACCTCCCACAGGCAGGTGGTTGGCCACTATGCGAACAGAATGCTGGACTAGATGGACCTTAGGTCTGAGCAAGCAAGGCTCTTCTTACGTTGTTACGACAAAGGTAGTTTTGAGAACTAGTTTTGCTGTCTGTTCTCCTTTTGAAATGTATAGGGACTTTGCCTAGAGGGAGTGCCTGGTAGGTCATGAGACAGTAATGTATTTTGACCTACTTGTGAGTAAAAGCTTAAATCTGAAATTTAGAGCAATTTGTTATAGATTTGTAAACTGTTTTGCTGGCCTACATGCCAATATTCAGTCTAGTGCTTGAGGACACCCTGCGGCTTAGTGGAACTCGCACGAATAATGAAGATAGATTAATCATCCGAAGCTGTTCATTTTTTAGAATATGTTTGGGAATCTTATGAAGTGGAAAAGAACTACCCTGGGAGAGTGCCAATATTTTCTTGCTCTTATGCAAGTTAATATTTCTTCGACTTTCTCATTCTTTGGTGATATCTCTTTTCAATTCACACGCACACACCTTACTAATGTGATTCACAAAATGTAGGCCTCATAAAATGATATTTTAAGTGTTCTCGCTTTGTGGCATAGTACTTGAGAGCTAGCAGGTCCACAGGCTCTCGCTAAATTATGTACAGTCTTTCTCTTGCTCCATTTCATCTCATAACATACTTTGCAAAGACGAAGGGAGAAAAACGCAAAGGCTCAGCTGCGATATGGTCAAAGGGTGGAGGCCAATTATAAGGACACTGCAAAATAAAAACAAAAAAATTGAAACAAATCCTATTGTAAAATAAAGGAACCTGCAAGCAATTTCTGGCAGTTACTGAGCATCCATCCATACCTTTCATTGACTGACAAGAGTTGGCAGGAGAGAAGCAGATGCACTCTTTAGATTTCTGATTGGTGCTGTCCCAAGGGCCGTCTATATGGTCTGGAGGCCCCAGGGTGGCTCCAAATCCACCTGCATTGGTTCTATGACGCAGCAGCTGATTAGGAGCTAACCATGGGGCAAAGAGCTGAAGACCCACAGCAGAAAAGTCGGGGACTTACCCCTACTTTTCCTGCCTTAGCGAGGACAGTGTTGCTCTTCCCCATCTGTCCTTGCTCATGCTCAGGCACAGTGCCAGGAGGTGTCCCTCAGTGCAAGGCAACTTCTCATTGGTTGCTGGAAGCCATGGGAGGGGGAGGGGGTGGGCCCAGCTAACCTAATGGCCACCAAAAATCCTGCACTGCCTCCCTCCATGTAAAAAACTTGCTGCCATCCTGCACCAGCGATACCTTGGGGTTTCCTGCCAGCTTGGCCTCATGAAGACAGCTCCCCAGTCTGTTTGCACGAAAGAGGTATTCAGGCCATCATTGTGCTGTGCTTGCATGATATGTTGCCAGTATTAAAATCTGCGGAGTGGCTGTGTAATATGACTTCTACTTGCATTTGGACCAGATTCCCGTCCTCTGACATAGCATTCCTGCAGCACTAAATCTTCCCTTTTATATTTCCTGAAAAAGCAATTTTGAGGATTGAACTGCAAGGAAATGAACAGAATTCCAAAAATACCGATTATTTCTATATATGGGAAGAAGAGGCAGAACTGGGAGGAGCAGTGTCTTTCTTTCCTGTGGACCTCTTTTCTTCCATTCGAAGCATGTTTATAATGTATAATTTCAGGGGTTACGTTTTGTTCAAGAAGGGACACATTTATCTCACACCTGCAATTTTATTGACATTCTGACTGCTGGAGTGGAATCTGGATAATTTTATTCTAATGGTTCTTTTTAAAAACCAAGCTTGCACAAGGGAAGGGAAGGTGGTTCATAGCAGTTTTTGGGGATATCCTATTTCCTTCTGATGAAATAATGAAACAAGACCACCATAACTTGGCTATAACCCAGACAGGGACTCAGTGAGCTCTTGTGTCTTAAATCGATGTTTCAGTATATGTTTTGTGGGCATCTATCAGTGGCTTGTGATGCTTAATTTTGCAAATATTGTTAATGCAAAATAGAAGTAGTGGATGAAAAATACTAATACTTTCTATGACTTACTTTGAGTAGTGTTTGGGATGTTTGAAAAGTCACCTGGAGTCTTATTTATTATCATAAAGAGCAGGCCTCTAGTTAGTCAGTCGCCCACTTGTCTGTGTGCAGTCTACAAGGGCATACAGGTGGGTGGATAGGTGCAGGGATGAACACATTTGTCAGTTTTGGTTTCTCCTCTTTCTCCTCTGAAATTCATCCCATCCTGTTCCCCATCAGTTTTTGATGTTTTTTAAAACAGTGTGCATTTTTGGGGCACACTTTTCCTAATTTGTATATTTTTGTATGCCCATTTGCCTGGTATACACTTTTACGTGTTTTCTTTGATGTAATGCTGTTTTGTATGTTTCCCCCCCACTAATACATTTTCGCGCACGCATTTCTGTTGTTATTGTCTCTTTCTCGCTCATGGCGTTTTTTTCTAGACGGACATGACGGGCATTGCCAAGTCATGCTATCTTTTACAGATTCAGGAATTTCCTGACAATTGAGCATGTTTTAATTATGACTGCTTTCTGAATGGTGGTATGGATGTATTTTGGTAGGCCCAGTTTCTGAAGGTTTTTTGTATAGTTCTGTGATGTGATGGCGGTGACTGATGTGACTAATGGAATAATAGTGACCTTTTCCTGTTGCCATAGTTCTTTGACTTCCATGGCCAGTGGTGTTGTTGCTGCTGTTGTTATTATTATTATTATTGATTTTGAGAACTACACCTTCACTCTGAATAGTGCAAATTCTGATAGATAACTGTGCTCTGGTTCAGTTAATGATTTGCAAAGTGTGGATTTGGAAAGTTCTTATAGAACTGTGAACCAAATGACATTTTCCCCAAGGTCTAGATGAGAGCAGGCAGATTTTTTTTCAGACTGGGATATTTTTCTGCAAGGTTGATGAACATAACATGTTTTTAATTACGTATCAAACACGTATCAGGCATTCTAATAATTTATTTATTTATTTATTTAAAATATTTATATCCCGCTCTATATCACTAAGATCTCAGGGTGGCGTACAGATAAAAACATACAGTATAAAACAATAAATATACACAGTTAAAAACAAATTAAACCGTGATCCAAGTTAAAACAATATATAATTTAAAAGCAATAGATACAGTTAAAACAATGTGCCAGTGAGTTTAATCATCAAAGGCTTTGTTAAAAAGCCGTGTTTTTACTTGGCGTCGAAATGAAATCAATGTTGGTGCCAATCGGGCCTCCAAGGGGAGGGCATTCCACAGTCAGGGTGCCACCACAGAGAAAGCCCTCTCCCTTGTCCCATCATAACGTATATGTTGCATTGGTGGGATGCGGAGAAGGGCTCCTCCAACAGACCTAAGGTCTCGGGCAGGCAAATATAAGGAGAGGCGCTCCCTCCAGTATCGAGGTCCCAAGCCGTTTAGGGCTTTAAACATCATTACCAGCACCTTGAATTCCGACCGGAAGCATATAGGCAGCCATTGCAGTTCCTTTAAGACCGGTGTTATGTGGTCTCTGTATGATGTACCCACCAGCAGTCTAGCTGCTGCATTTTGCACTAGCTGCAACTTCCGCATTGTCTTCAAGGGTAGCCCCACGTAGAGTGCATTGCAGTAGTCTAATCGGGAAGTTACCAGTGCATGCACTACTGTGGCTAGGTTGTCCCTGTCCAGGAAAGGCCGTAGCTGGCAGATCAGCCGAAGCTGACCCCAAGTACTCCATGCCACAGAATCCACCCGGGCCTCCAGTGACAATGATGGATCAAGGAGTAATCATCTTCATGGATCAAGGAATAATCATCTTCATTCATTAACAGTTAAATCCTATGCATGCCTTCTTGGAAATAAGCTCCATTGAATTTAAAGGGGCTTACTTGCAGATAAGTGTGTATCAACCTAAGACATTCCCTTAATCTCTCCCCAGATCTCTTGTAACACCAGTCTTATTAACAACTTCTCTTTTTCTCTCATATTTTTCCTGGCATTAGAATTCAAAAGGCAAAGTCTGGTTGCACATCACAGTCTGTGAATTGGTGTTCATTGTGGCCACATATTTGATTCACGCTTGTGTCATGTTGTAATCTTTAATATCCAGAGAGTCAGCCTGTAATAAAAAGCTAAATAAAAAGCTAGTCTTATTGCAAAGACCAGTGTGAATGAAGCAAGGCAGGCTAAGATGAAAATAATATATGCCAACTTTTCAAATGTAAAATTGATTTTAGCCCAACAGTCCCTTGAACATAAGATGCTAAAATAGTGAGGTGTATGGTGTTATATACTGGAAAATATATTGACTTATTTTCTGACATTTATATCAAAATTAATTGCCTGTGCTTTATCAAGTGAAATGTATGTTGTCTAGATTGAAAGAGAGATACAATGCTATTAAGTCAGGGTAGGCAGCATTATATTTCTTATGTAGATCAAGTGGCAGGCTCTGGCACTGGCTTTTTGAGACTAAGAAAATGAGGGCAAAAATCAAAGTTGGCAGTATATTTGCTCATTTCAAAGAAGCACCCCAGAGCAGGTAGAGGGGAGGCTGCAGTTTTGAAGGTTATGTGGCAAGTATTTATTTTCTAAATAAGTGCTTATCAGGCCAAGATTTCTATCACAGTCTGAGAAGACCTTGATTCTGCTACCCTTGGATGAATTTCTGTGCTGTGTTTTTTTGTATAGCAACTATATCATGACTAACACCCTGATTATGAATGCATTTTATTTCAGTGGAATACACTTCCAAGTAAGTGTGTTAGGATCTCTGCAGTTTATTCTAGGGACCGGAGTGAAATTTGTTCAATTCTCAGTTCACACTTTCGAATCAATATGTGAACTGAAATTTGGTTATCTTCTGAAATTCACACTTCCCCACATTTTGTAATAGAGTTCTCCAATCAAACAATGTGTACAAAAATGTATATATTAGGATTAAGTGTATATTAGGATTATGTGTATATTAGGATGCATTAAGTTGGGGAAATTGCTTGCAAAAAATGTATGTGTATTTTAGGCAAAAATGCACATATTAAGGAAAATGTGCACCAAAATGCTTATGATTTCTCATGAAAATGTGTGTGTGGTGGTGGTAGGAATCTCAATGTTCCAAATGAACCAAGCTTAAGATGAGGTATTTGCAAAGTTTGCGATGATCTGAACTTAAGAATGGAATAATAAGAAAATGAAATAAACCGAAACTGACAGATTTGTCTATCCCTAATTAAAACACTGGGAAGTAAGTCAAGTTGAAGTCAGTGGGACTTAGTTCTGAGTAAACATGCATAGAATTGCACTATATGTTATTCCTGGCTTTAGTATGTTTGCCCTCATTCATCCCAAAAACTACCTCTAGACACCAGTTCAGAATTTCCACTGCCTCTCTGTGATTAGATGTTGGAAATGAAAGATAGAACTCCATGTCATTTACTGTACATACCGATGACACTGCAGCCTAGATCTCCAGATGACATCTCCCAATGGTTTCATTGAGATGTTAAAAAGCATAGAGGACAAGATAGAACTTTGAAGCACCGTAAAGCCCAGTGGCCATGGAGTGGAGCAGAAATCCCACAGCATCACCTTCTGGATTTGTCTTTCCAAGAAGGATTGGAGGCACTGTAACACTGTGCCTCAACGTCCCATCTCAGAGAGCTGATCAAGAAAGATGCTGATGGCATCAAAAGCCACTGAGAGGTCCAGGAGAACTAACAGGGTTGCACCCCCACAAACACACACAAACATTTCCTGGAACAATTAATCCATAACAGCAACCAAGGCTGTCCTTTGGTGTGTGACTATGACCTGATATGAAAAGCCAAAAGGAGGAAAGCATCCAAGTCAGGACAGAAAAAAGGAGAGAAACAGGTTCTCAGGATGCTTAAAGCACTTTTATTTCAAAACCCAACACATTTCGGCCTGTGTTCTTTCAAAGGCCTTCTTCAGGGGGTTGATAAGAGAAGTCTGCAGAAATACTCCTACCAAGGTGATTGTCACCTTGCTAGGAGTATTTCTGCAGACTTCTCTTAACAACCCCCTGAAGAAGGCCTTTGAAAGAACACAGGCCGAAACGTGTTGGGCTTTGGGGCTTTGAAATAAAAGTGCTTTTAGCATCCTGAGAACCTGTTTCTCTCCTTTTTTCTGTTAAGACCTGATATGGAAACAATAATAAAAAATATTTTTTAAACTAAGTGAATTTAAAAAACAGCTGGGGAGTTGGGTGTGGAGATCTGCCAGAGGAAAAACGTCCTGGTAAACCCAAATTGGCATCTGGCAAATACATGGCACTGGGCTGAAGGCCAAGAGCATCTTGGCAGGGCGGAGGGGGGATTAGTTGCTCATCACTCCAGCATGTCCACTGATAAGATTTCTATTGCTTTTATAATGCGAATGTGGTGAAGAACAGGGAGAGTCGGAGAGTCAGATACTAGTTTACATTGACATACAGATAAACAGTATTGCTAGTTTAGAAGACAGATGATATCAGGGAACAGAATCTAAGTCCTGTAGTTCTTCTTTGTCTTCTTTAAAAAGAAATTGCATTTGTAAAAAGTAATTACAAAACAAGCCATGTAGCAGAAAAATATAGATCCACATCTTGATTTTGATACATTACTTATTGCAAAATTATGATCTGACCAAATGACAATGTAACTCCAAAGTAAACTGTTTTGAGTTTGGTAACATGAGTTGTACACCTCTAGTTTTTGAAGATGTATATTGCTATCCATAATGTAGCACCATTTTATGCTTTATGCTTGGACACCATAGATTATGCAGGCCAGGTGGTGGAGGTGTCCTGTCCAGTTTTATGGGATGAATTTCAGTTGTTCAGGCCTGATGACATGGACAGAGTGCTTGAATCTCTCCATCTGTGGTTTGACCCCCTGCACTTCTTGGCTGAGTATAGCCAGTAGATCTGACCTGAGAACCTAGGAAGTTATCAACACTTCCTTGAGGGATGATCAACTATCAATCTCTTTTATAGTGATCCTGGTTCAGCCGCTCCTAAAATTAATAATTTTAGACCAGTGTTCAATCTTACATTTCGGGGCAAGGTGACAGAGTGGGTGGTTGCTGTCTAGCTTCAGGCACTTCTGTATGATACTGATTATCTGGACCCATTTCAGTCAGGTTTTAGCCCTGGTTTTGGGACAGAGAGGGCTTTGGTTCCCCTGTGGTGTGACCTTTGCTGAGAGACAGATGGGGAATGTGTCCCTGTTGGTTCTCCTAGCCCTCTTAGTGGGCCTGTTCAGACAAGACGCTAAACCATGGTTAGGCCACTAACCCTTTTGCAGCAAAGGGTTACTGCACATGTTCAAACCATGTTTATGTAGCTACCATGGTTAGGAATGGTTCGCAGGACACACTAAGCCATGTTGAGATCAAAATGCTTAACCAACATGGCGTGTCATCTGAACAGGGTCAGTGGCTTTCAGTACCATCAACCATGGTTCCCTTGTGGAGACACTATCTGAACTGAGAATTTGAGGCACTGTTTTACAGTGGTTCCATTCCTACTTGGATGGCTAGTTTCAGAAGATGGTGCTCAGTGGCTCCAGTTCTGCCTCATGGAGACTCTGTTGTGGCATCCCTCGGGGCTTTATTTGGTCCTCTATGCTTTGTAACATCTAAATGAAACCACTGGGAAAGGTTGTTCAGAGAGAAGTGTCATCAATATGTGGATGACACCCAGCTCTACCTCTCCTTTTCATCACAAGCTGGTGAGGCAATGACAATCCTAAAACAGGACTTGTTTTGTTTTATGATTGTAAACTGTCTGGAGGGCACTTGCCAGTACAAATATAAAAATCTAATGATTTTCTATAACTGCTTTGTTGTGTTTTCATGTAAACCTCTCTGGTAATTTCATTGAACGCCAGCATATAAATCCTTACAATCAGTAAATACCACAGCAAAGCAGTCCAATACATTTCAATAGATTTTACTGCTGCTTAGGGTGCAATCCTTAATTTAGGGTATGATCCAGTCCATGTAGTCTTGAGTGCACATAGCCCTTGTGTATGTGCGGCTTTCTTGACTAGCTTGGTTGACCAAGGAATGGGGTGTCTGTGAGAAGGAATTTCAGATGCAGAAGCAGCTCACATGTAATAGCAAGTTTCAGTGGTGCACAGGGCCAAGGTATAAGGTTTTAAAGAAATCAAGTGAAAATATAAAGAGAAGGATCCAATGGTGCCTTTGCATTAGTGTTATTGACATTGCACTAACAGAAACCAGTGCTTGCACAAGTTCACTGTTACATCCTTCCCATCAGTTGTCATTAAGGGTCTCATCGGGGGTCGGGGGAGAGAATGGTGTTTCCTTACCGTTGCTCTCTTCCTGGTTCTCTTCCGCATTTGAAATGAGCACAATTACTCGGAGAAGAGAACGGTGACCATGTGGCCTGTACATTTCAATGGGACAGCGCTCTCTAGTGGGTATTTTATAGTGCAAGCTCAGAAGAGTCGGGTTTTCTGAGGTTTATTTTCTGATGCTAAAACTGAGAAAAGCAGCAGGAGGCTGCCTGCTCTGACAAAAGGACCTGTGAACATCCATGAGTAGCCAGTAATGAGCATGCTATATAAATCGCTCAATTAAAGAAGCTCTAAAAGTAAACCCTAATGTAAGTCATACTTTGAGTAGACCCATTGAAATGAATGGGACTTCAATCAATCATGACTAACTTAAATCCCATTCATTTCATTGGGTAGGACTTGTGTTAGATTTTACTCTAGGATTCCCATTAAACCATGTAAACATAAGGTTTGATATTTATTTCA
Source organism: Elgaria multicarinata webbii (assembly GCF_023053635.1). NCBI lineage: Eukaryota > Metazoa > Chordata > Lepidosauria > Squamata > Anguidae > Elgaria > Elgaria multicarinata. Next base: position 23,965,105 of record NC_086171.1, read on the forward strand.
CTCTTTCCTTTCCTTTTAATTGTACCTGTTCTGTCTGTCTGTTTTAATCTTGTATACTGCCTTGGTAGGGTCCCATCCTAAAAGACAGCCTAGAAAGAAAAGAAAAAAGAAATAAAGGAAGACTTGGTCGTGACTCACAGTCTTGCAAACTCGTGTCTCTTTGCAAACAGTTATTCTGAGTAGGTTTCTTCTTTCTTTCCTTCAGGTTGCACCCATCATTAAAGAGAGAATGATGAAGAAAGGCAGCATGATGTTGGGGTACCAGCCTCATCGTGGCAAAGTGAATTTCTTCCGCCAGGTCATTATCAGCCCCCAGGTGAGCCGTGAGGACATGGATTTCCTGCTCGATGAGATCGACTCACTTGGGAAAGACTTGTAGTTGACGTTCCACCATGCTTGGCGCTAGATTAAGAACGTTTGCAATAATATGGTACTAGACCATGTAATCTATACATAAATAAACAAACGGCTGAAACTACTGTCTAGAATGCCTGGGCAGAAGTGGCAGTCCATTTTTTTCTACTGCCACTCTAACAAGGATGTGATGCTTTTTGCCTAACGTGGGCAGCTACTCAGCTGATACACATTGTTAAAATAGGCCAGATTAACTACTGACATAAATTGCTATTTATTAGTAGAAGTGAATGGCGTTTGAGCCATTGCTGAAGTAGGGCTGAGTTTAGGCCAGTGCATATTAAATAAAGAAGGACCTTTGTATGTGTTGTGAAGATAAAGGTTGGAGGCTCAGAATTGTTGGGGTTCTGCTGACGCAAGAGTTTTGCTGACTGATGTGCTAACTAGAAAATGAAGTGTTACATGACCAGTTGGACCCTACCAATTTTTCTCAGAAATTTCCATAATGCTCTGTAGAGATCAAAATATTGCAATTTATGTATCATCTTTTTTAATCCTTTGAAAAACTAATGAAGTATAATTTCTGAATCTCAATTCTTATTAAATCTATATTCTAAAACATCAGCAAAGTATTTCTTAAGCATTTTAGAGGCATCATATTCAAGTTAAAGAAATTTCACATATATAAATGTGTGTTTGTGTGTGTGTGTATATATATCTCCTAGAGCTGTATTTTTATATGCTGTGTGGCTATTTAAGATAAGGATTACTGTATTGATTCAACCAGTGGTTTGTTTCTAAAGATGTAAAAACTATCAAATTTCACTTGAGCAGAGTATAAACTTTGGGAAGATTACACTAAAGGTAATATAAGTGTGTAATAATTTGGAATTTGTTCATAATATTCAAATAGAGGCCACTGTTTTTGGTAAATACTTTTGTGAAGCTGAAAAAAACTACAATGTTTTTTTTGTCTATTTAATTTCATTTATTATAGTATGTTTTAACAAATTGGTTTGTTATTCATGGTCTTGTTCTGTTGTAGGAGTTTTGCTGTATTTGCCCACTTCAATCTGGAGGTTGCGCTTGTAGCGTGGTGTAATAATTAATTTATTTGAGATCTGTATTTTACCTGCTTCTTTGTGATGTGTATAGTGCGTAACAGAATTGTCCAGCTTCAGCATTGTACTGGTACTTTTTTGTAGCCGCATATTTAAGTCTAACAAGCACAAAACCCCTGTGTTTTTAGTTGAATTTTGAATTAAAAGTAATTGATAACTCTTCTGAATAAATCCAGACTTTTGATTTTTTTTTAACTGAAAACAACGGCTTTGACTCTTGTGTAGAGCTAGTAAAGGTGCAAACTCACAAATGCCCCAGCTTTTCCATGTACCTATCACACTCTTAAGTATTTTACTGTCTTCAGAGCAAAGGAAAGAGTATAGTGGCTTGTATAACTATTCACCTCCTTTTGACTTTTCCACATTTTGTTGTGTTACAACCTGGAATTAAAATGGAGTTAATTGTCATGTTTACCATTTCATTTACATGACATACTTAACACTCTGAAGGTGTAAAATATTTTTATTGTGGCACAAACATTAAGTAAACAAAAATGCACAGGAATTTGTTGACTACATAAGTATTCAAACCCATCCACCCCCCTGAGTCAATACTTGGTAGGAGCAGCTTTGGCAGCAATTTCAGCTGTGAGTCTTTTGGGGTAAGTTCCTACTCACTTTGTGCATCCAGATCTTGCAGTATTTGCCCATTCTTCTTGGCAAAATTGCTCAAGCTCTGTCAGGTTGGATGGAGGCCATTGGTGAAAGGCAATTTTCAAGTCTTGGCACAGATTCCCAATCGGATTGAGGTCTGGGTGTTGTTTGGACCATTCTAAGACATTCAGGTTCTTCTTTGTAAACCACTCCAGTGTAACCTTGGTTATGTGTTTAGGGCCATTGTCTATTGTCAATCAAAATGGAGAGGCAGGTAAGAAATTATCTTCTTCTTCTTCTTCTTCTTCTTCTTCTTCTTCTTCTTCTTCTTCTTCTTCTTCTTCTTCTTCTTCTTATTATTATTATTATTATTATTATTATTATTATTATTATTATGTGATCCTCCGTCGCAGTCCCAGGTCCCTTGCAGACTGAAACAGATTTTACTCTAGAATTGTCCTGTATTTGGCTCCATCCATCTTTCCTTCAGTCCTGACCAGTTTCCCAATCCCTGTCAATGAAAAGTATCCCCACAACATGATGCTGCCACCACCACGCTTCATCGTGGGGATGGTGTTCTCAGGACAATGAGCACTGTTGGCTTTGCGCCACGCTACACATAGCATTTTACACTAAGGCCAAAAAGTTCAATTTTGGTCTCATGAGAGTATAAAAGAGTGAGAGAGCCAGACTGGAGGCAGGTGAAAGATCAGGGTCAGAGAAAGATGGATGGGGCAGAAAGAAGCAGCTTAGGGTAAAGAACTTGCATTTCTGCAACTTTTCTTTTCTTTTAATGCCTTTGTATCACTCAGCTCTATTGACTAAATACCTTTAGTTGTAATTTGCTTCTTTTACTTGACTAGGAAACTATTGTGTTAAGTCACAAGTGTCTGGAGAGTCATTCACCCCATGTCTACAGCCTAAACCCTACATTACTGGGAAGATAAAAAGAAGGAAGGTGGGACTCTTAAGGAGCCAAGAGATCCTAAAAGCCACATCACATCTAGGTAGAAACGCGTGGCTCCTGACACTTCTCCATCTTTGCTTCCTGAAAACAGGAAGTAACGAGGCCCATTTAGTCTGGCAAGAGAGTGCAGCAACCAGACTTTTTCTGGGGGGTTTTGTGGCGCAAGGAAGGCCAGACGGGGCGTGAGAGGCAGACAACGTCATCTGAGTAATCCGTGAGTGCCCAGAAACGAGCATGCAGTAAAACGCTTGTCAGATGGAGCTTTAAAAGTGCTGCTCAGGGAGTCCAGGTCATAGAAGGAATCCTGACAGCATGTCTATGCAGAAGTGACCCCCATGTAATTCAATGAGACTTCTTCCCAGGTAAATGTCTGTAGGATTGAAGCATAAGTGGTCCATTTACTAGCTAATGGAATGAGGATATCAGTAATCCATAATAGGGCTTTGTTTGCCATTTCAGTTTTATGACCAAAACATACTGATTTTTGGGACAAGCCTAAGATATTAAGCATTTCTAAGGAGCTACACCACATGAACCACAAGGTGTTGCTAGCATCTCTTTGCAATCTTGCAAAGGATACTGGACAGCAGCTCTTGGACTGTGTCCAGCTGCATACAGTCTGAGAATTACACACACACACACACCATCATCATCATCGGAGTTCTTGGATTTCATGCTGCTTCACTCCTAAAAATATTGTTGCCCTGAGTGACAGGTTGGGTCGCTGCTGCAATTATGCCAGTCCTGTTTATTGCAGAATAATGTGAGAACAGCGAGTCATAGTGTAACTTTCTCCCTGCCTCCCTCTCTCCCCACTGCCAGGATAAAATTAGGAGCTAATGGCAAAGTAGATTCACAGGCAAATATTTACACATTTATAATGGATCAGATTCATATTTCAGCTGAATCAACCGTGCTGGCCGAATTGGACTTCTCCTCCTCTCCTCCTCCTTCCCATGGGAGCCCCATCCAGACCCCTGAAAATGCTACACAGAACATCAAGAGACCCTGTTCAGTGGGGTGAGCTGTGGTGTGTGAGTGTAGGGGGGAAGGGGATCCCCTAAAATTGAGTGGAGCCCTTCCTCTTGCAGAAGGCAGCTCCTGGATCCAACCTATAAGCGATGCTTACAGTTTTTTCTTGGCTTACATCATTTCCTTCAAAGCATTAAGTGTGTATCAATACAGACAACAACACTTTAACTCAGCCTGCTCCAACTCCGGTTGTTTTGGACTACAGCTCCCAGTATTCCTGACTGTTGGCCATGCTAGCTTGGGCTAATAGGAGAAGCAACGTCCAGAACATTTGGAGGGCAGCAGATTGAGGACGGCTGCTTTATCCAGTCCTTATCATTTTATATCAGTCCAGACAACGTGGGATTCTTGGCAGGTCACCATTAAAGAAAACACCCACCTCGGACAATCTCTTCCAGCATTCCAGTTTGCAGGACCTCCTCTCTCCACCTATCAATGGGGACAAAAAGCCTGCAACAATGACAAAGGCATTCGGTGGCATATGGCCTTTCTGTTTCCTAACCTTTCTCTTACCTGAGCCAAACAGTTTAGGATTTGCAATAGCTCTCCTATGAGAGGCTATCCCTTATTCTCTCCATGACGTCCTTCAAGAAAGAACTCGCAGCTCTGCCAGCAATGTGTGCAAATATGAAGCTGTAAAATGAGGACAACTCCACTGAGAGCATGCAACCCCACACTGTGCCATTCCTCTCCATTTTCGAAACTGAGACATTACAACAGTTTAGAAAATGAACAGGTGAGCGTACCCGGAGTCCTGGCATGGAAAAGTACACCACCCTACAATCCCCACTGCCATTAAAGGGATCCAAAATCTTAAATCGGCTAGCTACAAAGGTGCCCCATGGAGCCACAGATCTGTGCTGAATTCTTGTGTGAGCTAGCATTGCTGTTCACTATAGTGGAGAGGGTGTTGTTCAGCTCTTGGCTGTCCTCTCCATAGAAATCAGGGGTGCCCAACTCACAGCTCCCCAATCTCTGCTGTGTGTCTTCTCCCCCAGATCCCCAACCACTACCACCACCAAAATGGCCGCCAGAAAATTCCCTGCCCAAATAATTGCTGCAAATGTCTCTGCTGCGGTACCATGTTCGTGCAGCCAAAATCTTCCTGCTGCTATTGATGGTGGGGTAGCAAATGCCTCTCCCAGCCCCCAGCAGCCTGGTCTGGGATAGCTCACTGGAAATCACTGGAGGCTGGGAGAGGCTTTTGCCATTGATGCAGGCCTGGGGGCCTTTCCCAACTCCCCATCTCTGTATGAGGTATATCTGTGTCGTATGGGGGAGTGCATGTGTTTCTGTTTATGTGTGCATGTTTGGGGGGTTTAACAGTACATAGTTAAACTATGGAACTCACTACCACAATATGTGATGGCCACCAATTTGGATGGCTTTAAAAGGGGTTTGGATAAATTCCTGGAGGGGAAGGCTATCAATGGCTACTAGTCCTGATGGCTATGTGCTACCTGCAGTAGTAGAGGCAGTAAGCTTCTGTATACCAGTTGCTTGGGAACATAGGTGGGAGGGTGCTGTTGCACCCATGTCCTGCTGTAAATTCCTGATCAACAGAGGGTTGGCTACTGTGTGAACAGAATGCTGGGCTAGATGGTCTGATCCAGCATGGCCTTTCTTATGTGTGTCCCTGTATGTTATGCATATGCAGCCCCCAGACCCACATCCAAGACCAGGTGCAGCCCTTAGGAGCAAAAAGATTGTGCACCGCTGATTTACATGGATGGGGAAGCCATTAGGGACAGGGATAGGGATGCTCTGTTCATGCAGTTCAAGGTCTATTTGCTTCCAAGGAAATGCTTGTTGTGTCTGCTTTTGCTTCATCTGCGGATGACTCTATTCCTTTCCCCCTCAAATCATAGTCTAAAAATCACTAAGGAATTAATGGTATAGAGGATTCTGCCATAAGCCAGATGTTAGACTTAAAACATTAGGAAGACTGATAAACTATTTTGATATTTCATTGGCCGTTGAGATAACAAGCTTATGCTACGTACAATTTTGATTCTTGAATTAGTACACAGCGTCGCATTGCAACAGCTCCAACCGGCCAAATTCCTTTCCGTCTTACTGATCCCTGTGGGTTTGAAATAATCTTATCCCTTAATAATGTCAGCAAATCCAGGCAGGTTATCAAGCTCCTCGAAATTATCCGTTCTCCAATTTATTTACGTTTGCAGGTTGGCCAGTGTCCTATGCAAAAATATTATTACTTCATGCTGAAATATTGTAATTGCACAAATAATGTAATTGCACATAAATTCACCATGTCATGATTAAACATGCTAATTGCAGGTTGGATGCACTAAAAACTGCGCCAGTTGGCAAATGCATTGTTTACCTTGGGGAGAGAAAACACGATGGAAGATGGGTGGTGGTTTTCCTTTTTCATTTTTAAATTGTCAGGCCATGCAAAATTGGATACTTTTGTTTCAAATGTTAAATTACCTGCTATTCTAATTTTCTAACTAAGAAATAATTAAGCAGGAATAATATTAACATACAATGAGAAAACAAGGCAATTTTGCAGGCTAACAGGATTGAACAAAAAGCAGAGGTTTTGTGGCAAACCTATGAAAACATAGTATAATCCCAATTGATCATGTGTTAACTGAAGTATTGTTGAAACTCTTGGTGAACATTTATAATGGTTCCGTAGTGAAGAGCTGATGCAGATTAAATGAATCCTGACACATGAGTTAAAGGCTGATATGCAACAGAATAGAGATAATTCAAAAGGATGTTTAGTGTTTTTTTTTAAAATGGTTTTTAATGCTTTATGTGTGTATGTTCTGTGTTTTAGAATTTTAAATTTTGTATACTCGTTTTTATCTTAATTTTAGAATTTCTGTAAACCACCCAGAGAGCCCTGGCTATGGGGGTGGTATGTAAGTGTAATAAATAAATAAATAAATAAAATAAAAGGAGTACAACAAATGGGTCTCTTTTTCTCTCCCTCTGCAATTCCTATAAGAATCAACTTAAGACACAATCCTATGCATGTTTAGATAGAAAAAGTCAGACAAAAGTCAGCATGGCTGGCTGGGGAATGCTGGGAGTTGGTCTTTTTTCTAACGTTTATAGGATTGCGCCCTTAGATATTTCCCCAGTAGCCACTTGGTAGCAGTGTTAGTGGTTTGCAGCTTGGATGGCCATGCTAGGGGTTGAGTCTAACTTCTTCACTGGAGACACCCAACCCTCTAGAGCAGGTCTGGAGGGAACATGGTTGGCTGCAGGAAAGAGGAAGTCCCATTCCACCAGCACTATTCATTTTATGGGTACAACAACAAATCCAACCCTAGAAATTCATTATCAGCTGACAACCAATTAGATGACATATATATATATATATATATATATATATATATATATATATATACACACACACACACACACACACACACACACACACACACACTTAGCACCAGAACCTCAATACAGATGCCTATATAGTCAATGAAGTACAAGGTAACTCACAATTTCATAAACAAAAGCTACAGATTATTAGAAGGAAAGGTCATTAATAGCTTCTTTTTTAATTCTCAAATGTATTAACCACCAGAACCAAAAGAGCCTCCAATTGGAAATTGCTCAGGGCAAATATTAAGATAGATAGATAGATAGATAGATAGATAGATAGATAGATAGATAGATAGATAGATAGATGAGTGAATTAGTAATGGATTGTACATGGTAGCACAAGCATAATGGATTACAGCTAGACGGGGAAAGGAAGCCCCCTCCTTTTTTTAATAAGGTGTTTCTCCTACCAGTCAAACCACCTCCCCAGCGTATGGTTTGCTCTCTTTGTAAGTGAGAGATATTGGGTTGGATCCTGATTTCATTAGGAGTAGACCCATTGAAGTCATTCGGGGGAGGGAATGCCAATCATTTTTCCGCACTCATTGGGGTTCTTGGTCTGGCGGCATTCATTTCAGTCAGAGAGTGAGAGAAGAGAGAGGAGTGCAAAGATACTGTTTGTTTAGCATTTGCTGCAAATCTAATTTATTTAGGAGAGAGAGGGGGGACCTGTTTTCTCCATTTGGCTGTCTTTAATGCTTTGTTTGTTTGAGCTGTTTCCCCGCAGCATGTGCACATCCAAAAATTTTAAGCCATCCTTTTAAAAAACCTTTTCTGTGAATTGATCCTTCAAATATTCTTTTAAGCCCATTCAAGGCAGCTGTGTGCGTGTGTCTGTTCTGTTTTTTAACTTAAAAATCAGAAGAAAAAGCAGTTTCAATTGAAATCCTTCAAGCCAGCCCACTGTCCGTGTGACTGTTGTTTGATTTCCCCCATTAAAAAAAATCTTCTTCTACTTGTATGTTTGTGTGTTTTAGGATTGTGCCATGCACACAAGCAGTACACACTTAATAAAGCACACTTTGATAACATTCCATGATGTGTGGGAAACACTGACTGCCGCTGGTGGTTCTGGCCATGGGGGGAGAGGGGTAGTGCAGGGCTGGTTGGTTACGCCTTTCTGCTCTGTCTCATAGAAGTCATCCACATTGTGAAAGTGCTGCTGGGCTAGCATCATCAGTGAATAAGCTTCTATACCTGAGTCAGGCAGGCTCTTTATTTCAGTTAAACTATATCTCCTATTGGCTCATTGGGCTTCCAGTGTGTGTGTGTGTGGGGGGGGGTCCACATCGTTGTCATCGTTGTCATCGTACTCCTCCTCCTCCAAGCTGTTGTTGCCTTGACTCAACTCACTCCAATGTGCCCAACCGACAGTGGGGGCGTGTGCATCCTCCTCCTCGTCCTGCAAATCTCCTGTCCTCTCTGAGGATGGGCAAGCTGAGTGCTGCTGTTGTGGCATTTATCAATCTATATTTACTTATTTATTATTGCGCTAAACACTGATCCTGCTGCTTCGTTTCCCTTTCCCTCGCCATGCAGATCAAACCACGAGAGGTGCCTGAGAGGACATTTGAGTTTGGACTTAAAATTCCCCGTAGATCACTGCATGCAGGGACCTGCTCCAGCTTGGCATGCCTAAAGTCCTCTTTAAAAGCTGTCATGGTGCCAATTTTCATGTGTTTAACTTTAAAACTGAGGGAGCTATAAGCATTTCTGTTAATTCCCATGGACGATAATGTAGCATTTCCCCAAAAACGGAATGGTTCTTTGATGGGTAATTAGATGGGGCAGAGAGGACCTGCTCTGGAACTCGGGGCAGAGAATCACCTCAATGAAGCTCCATCCTGAATTTCGGGGCAGCGAGGACCTGCTCTGCACACCCTATTCTACAGTACAGTAGGTAAGAACATTTCTGTATGTAGTTTCACTTTTCTCAGATGAGGATTTTATTGTGCTTCGAACACGGAATTTTAAGAGGGCTCCAGACAACAACATCTTTCATTTGTAACCTCCCATGTTTTCTCACCACTTCTATCTTTTTGTCTTACAAAACCACCCCCCAAAGACATTAAGGAGTCTGGGTTCACACAACACGTTAACCCACCATGGATTGTCATGTTGTCTGAACACAGGGCATTTTCCCCAGGGTGGCTTGTTAACCACACAGTGAAGTTTATTTTTCTTGAACATTCCATCTTGAAAACCTAGGCTTGTTGTTGGGTTGTTCTTAATAAGCCACACTGCATGGTTAATGAGCAACCCTCGGGGAAACACCTTGCATTCAGACAACATGATAACCCACCCTGCAGAAAATGTGCTGTGCAACATGATAACTCAAGGTTCAACAACAACCGACAATGGGTGGGTTAGTGTGTTGTGTGAACCCAGTCTTTTCAACTGGTAGCATTAGTAGTAGCTGTCCATCTCAAAGCATGCTCAGTCACTAATCTAGGATGACATGTAAAATAACACTTCTATGAACTAAATATACATTCTGCATGCAGCAGTACAGCTTTGGATACAACCCAGTATCCGCAGTGGTTAATGCATAATGACTGGAAATAAACATAGCCTGGAATACTTAATTATGTCACTGATGCAAAAATTACAAAAAGAAATAAATATTATCAATTTAATGAAAGTATGGTATGCAGCTCACAGTGCATGTAATTTCTTCTTCATTACTTCTGGCTGTCAATTAACATAGTCATTAAAACATAATTCATACTAAAAACATGGAAAAAATGGATTACAAATGTATGCAGATTGTTCAGCATTGCCTTTAACGTGTTCCTGCAAAATAATTACTAGCAAAGTTTGTGGTCCTGCATGCGGCTATGCCTGCTGCAGGGGTGGTTATGATTAGAAAACCCATTCCCATAATTAACACAGTAATTAGTTTACCAGGAATCCTGTTTAGAATAGGAATAAAAGTACTTACTATGACTTGGGTCCAGATCAACTGGGCTTATGGAGGTGGATTCCCCCACCCACCCCTTCCTACAGTAGCCCCTCCAGCCCCCTAAAAATGCTACTCAGAGAATCAGGAGGACTCTGTTGATTGGGGTGAGCTGTGCTGTGGAGATCCCCCAAAATTGGGCAGAGGGACCTTCTGCCAACAGAGTGGAAGGTCTCTTCCTGTTGCGAAGGCAGATCCAGAATCCAACCCAATATTTATTTGTTATATATACAATGTACAGTGCCTCAGAGACAACTTTCTAACGTAATGAAAATGTACGTATATATGGATGCATGTATGTTTGCATGCATGTCGTTTTATGTTGTTTATATAACTGCCCAATGAACAATGTCCTCTGGGCAATTAACAATAATTAAAAAACATAAAACAATACAGAATAAAACAACCACGAAAACTAAGTAAATCCTAGTCCCAGCCTGTCCCAGTCAGGAATCTTGCTGCCCTGACATGGTCCAGCTGAAGTATCTGGACTTTTCCCCCCACATAGAATCATTTGCAGTAATCCATTCAGGAGGTTACCAAAATATGGATAACTGTAGTAAGTCTATCTGGATAGGGCTGCAGTTGGTGCAGAGCATCTTCTAGCTTAAGGTCACATGCTCCTTCAGTGATAACGATGGATCTAGGAGCACCCCTAAACTGTGAGCCTGACCCCTTAAGGCAGCTTTCCTCAACTTGGAAGTGGATCCAGATTTGGTCATGCTTAAAGAAAACCCATTGGAATCAATGGGACTTAAGTAAATCATGACTAAATTAATTTCCATTGATTTTAGTTGTTCGACTCTAGGCATGACTAAATATCTATCCAAGGCTAGATATTTTCAACTTCCATCAGGCCCAGCCACTGTGGCCAATGGTCAGGAATCCTGGGAGTTGTAGTCCAGAATGGTGGAGGGCCGCAGGTTGGGGAAGGGTGCTTTAGGGGTAGGGCAACCCCATCTAAAACCGTAAATAAATTGAAATGGTACTAATATAAAAATGGGAAAATAAAAGGTTCTAATGGGCAAGAGGGCGTTTCCATCACATTAAAAAAAAAGCTTGGGGATTCTTTTTTCATACTAGTGTGCTTTATTTGCCTGTGCAATAAAGAGAGATAAAAAAGAAAACTATGATTGGCATGCTAATTAAAGGCTCTTAGAAGAAGAACTCGGAATGCATCTGTAGGATAACAAAGGCATGCCAGTGAGTTAATTGGAAAATATGTAAAGATATTGCTTTACCTTCTTTTCAAGGCTAGAAGAGCTTGCGGGTTATTCCCCAGGCCACGACTTAACATACTTTGTTCATTGTGGTAACACTTGTTAACCTTGTCAGTAATCCATTGTAGTAAGTTTTAACACCCAATATGCACTTTTGAGAAAGCATTGTGAATTTTTCATATGACTACATATATTCTCACACATCTTATTGGAAGGAGATGTTGCATTACTGTCTGTGGACAGAGGGGGCGGGGGGAACAAATCCAAACAGCATGATCTGAGCATAGCATTGGCATTCCCATGATATTTGTGCCTTGCATATTTTACTAGAAGCGGTTTAAAAGAAGGGTTCTTGCAAAGAGGTTGCAGAGGCTGCTGTGCTGTTGTGATGGTCAACTCGTTGCAGTCCGGCCAAGACATCTTCTTTGTGGGTTATTGTGAAACTCCATTGGTTTCTCCCAATTCCCACATTCAATATTATGTATAATGACCAAAAGGGATGCAGTGTTTAAAAGGATTTGTGTAACTTCCCAAATTACTGCTCAGAAAGGGCCAAAACAGAATACGATTAGAAACCATAGTGTGCAGGGAGGGGGTTTAATTCTTCTTCCCATTCCATGGTCCTGATGAAAATCTCCCTCCAGCATAAGCTGCTAAGAGTCCTGTGAGGGGAACATCCATTGGCAAATGGAAATGGATCAACACATCTAACATCAGCCTGTCAGTGATAGCTCCAGAGAGCTTCGGCTATTGGGCGGTATAAAAATGTAATAAATAAGTAAATAAATAAATAAATTTGGATAGCCCTGGGGCACGGCATCTTCCAAGGCACCTCTCTCACACCAGTTGCTATTCCTCCTCCTCTTTCTTATCTTTGCTACCACTTGCTTGCTTAACAGAGATCAAGAAGGCAGTGGCATCTTCTGTTCCTTCTTACCACCACCATTGTCTGGGCAAGAGTGAGGCAGGTTGCAGTGATGAAGAGGAGCATGTCCAGGGGGCTCTTTGGCAGATGCTTCACCATGCCTACTCTTGACACCAGCCATGACGTCTGTTTTGGTCCTGAGGTGCCTAGGTATAGAAATGGAAACTGTAGCCACTAGAATCCTGATGCCAGCTCACTCTTTTTTTCAGATGGCTAAATCTCCAGTACTAAGTTCACAACGTCTTTCTGTATCTGGGGCTGGGTGGGGAGGAACTGGTTTGAAGTTGAACTCCGATAAAACTGAAGTAGTGTGTTGGACAATCTTGTGAGCTGGCACCAGTAGGGAAGAGAAAGCATCCTTTAATATATATCGCTGTGATCTACCAGCTTAATATTCCTGAATTCATTGCTTAAACCCGAAACCCTCAGGTCAAAATAGCTGTCAGGAGTGGCTTTCACCAACTCTATCTTGTGAGAAGATTGCTACTCTTTTTAGATGCATGATGACTGTAAGGTAATGCACTCATAGCTATTAGGTAAGACTATTGTAGGCTGTTTGTGGAATAAGGGCCAGCATTCATTTTGGAAATGATAAAATATGGAACCAAATAAGGTCAACTTGGTTCAGTTTTCATTCGTTCTGAAGCCAATGCAAGATTTCAATGCAGGGGATGAAGAATGAATAGGTGCACTTATTACTAGAACCCCCATTTTACAGATGGGGGGATCGTTACTGTCCCAAGATCATAAAGTACATTTTTATGGCTGAGCCAGTATTTAGGACCCTGGACTCCCTTGTTGATGCTGAACATAGTTTTCCACTTAACCACACAGCCTATTCCTCACTTCTAGACCATAAGAGCATGGGTATAAAATAAGCCTGGAACAGAGCACAGAAGGACATTCCATAACACAGCTTTTCCTAACCTGGTTCCCTCCAGATGTGCTATGGGAGTCCAACACAGCTGGAAGACACCAGATTAGAGAAGGCTGCCATAATCAGTCTCTCATTCTGGTTGATGGACGGAAATGAATTATGAAGTCAGCCTGAGGATTACTCTTTCAAAAACTCTTACAGATTTTGATCTAGATCCAATCTTTTAAACAAAATCATAGCCTCTTTTAATCTAAAACATTTTATTTATACAAAAATACAGTAAGTGCTTGAAAGATTATACATGTTCACATTCCTATTTTCATACATGTTGTACAGTGAAAGTGTTTCATGGAAGAATTAAAATTTCCCTTTATATGTAATAGTACAAAAAGTTTAGAGTGGACTGGAGCTACTTGATGCTCTCTCTTAGCTTTTGCCACTGCATGAAAAATATCAGGCACAAGACAGTGGCCTAGTTCGCACGATCACTGTGGCATCATTTGCCCAATTACCTACCCAAGCACAGCTTGTCATGTTGCCTGAACCCAGGCAGCATGGCTTGTTTGAGGGGCAATCAACCCTAAAACAACCCACAACAGGTCATGCGGTCCAGTCTCAGAGTAGACACCCAGGGTGTGTATACACTACAAATTTAAACCAACATCAAGCCATCTTGACTCTCATAGCATAAGAGGACCCCTGCTGGATCTGGCCAAATGTCCATGCAGTCCAATGTTCTGTTTCCTGCTATGGCTCCTTGACAACTGATATTCAGCGGCAGACTCTCGCTGAACCTGGAGGTAGCATGTAGCCGTAATGGTCACTAGCTATTCATGTTTCTTTCCTCCTTGACTTTGTCTAGTCCTCCTTTAAAGCCATCTGGGGCCAAACTAAACATTTTCCTAATCACACGTCGTCAGGGCCGGCGCTACCATTAGGCCAACTAGGCAGCCGTGTAGGGCACAGACCTCAGAAGGGCACAGTACTGCCCTTTAAGGGTCACAGTTTTATACAAATTAGCTGTTTTAAGAAAAAACATAATAAAAGGAAAATGTAATAGTTCAGAAACTCTTCTTGAACAGCTGAATCAAAGTTGGTGTTGGTGTGTGTGTGTGTGTGTGTGTGTGTGTACAAATAGCTTGCCTTGCCTAGGGTGCAAAATAGTCTTGCAGTGCGCAAGGCCCTGATTTGACTCAGGGTTAGTGTTTTGGGAGGGGGGATTAAACCTTCCAAATCCATTTTTCCTTGAAATCCCACCCTCACATAAGGGGGGGGGGGGGAGAGTTAAAAGAAAAAAGTCTCAATTGACTCCAATGAGAACTTTTAATCTTATTTTAACCCCCCCTTCCCCAGTGGTGGAATTTTAAGGAAAAAAATGAGGGAGGGAAGGGTTTAAACCCCACCCTCTCAAAGTGCTGCAGTTGTGATCAGAATCAGGGCCATGAACATTTACACAAAGGCAAAGAAAACTATCATGCATGACTCCTCTATGTGCAATTATCCAAATGTTTAGTTTAGCGAAGCTCTCACAGCTATCTACGAAGGAACACTGGCAAATCGCAGTTCTTGGAAGTTAGGCACGACAGTAAAACCAGTTTTGAAATTAGTAGTTTGGATTTGTAGCATAGACGCACCCTGCTTTTCAGTTTGTAGTAAAGCTTCTTGTTTTTTTCCTTCCTATGCAGCTGTTTTCTGGGATGCTACCCTGGGAAACCACCACTAGAGGTCACTAGATCTCACCTCTGGTGAGCAACATTACCCCAGGAGAAATCCATCTTGCCAGTAGCTCCACAGTTCAGTACATAGCCTGTTGCTATTAAATCTAGATTCCATTTTGTTGAGCTTCTGCTCCACTTAATGCTTAAATATTTCTTTAAAAATCAATATAAAAACAGACACGAAGCTTTTTTTAAAAAATAAATATTTCCACCATAAACTTTAACTCCTATGTGAATATACCTTTTCTCTCCTATTGGATAAACAAAGCAACAGCTCCTAGGAAAAAAAAATCTGTGTCCTGTATGATAAAAGAATTGCACGTGATATACATCTCTTAACTCTGAAGGATTGTTTCTGGTGCCCACTGGTTTAACTATATTGGCAAAAGATTCCTAGTCTGTTAGGAAATAACGGCAAGGCATAGAAAGCAGCACCTGAAGCCAAATTTGCAGGCCCTCAAAACAGAGACAAATTGAGCAGCCGGATGATTTAGCAAGAAAACGGTCGAATTCCGTCATTTAAAATTCCTTGTGAGGCCAGCTCCAAATCTAAATATTTTGGAAGACTAAAAGAATGTAAGCCATGCCTGTGGGGATCAATTTAGGAATGTCCTCTTCTTGCCAGGAGTTCTGAATGACTGCAGGCCGCGTTGGCTACAATGCACATTAAGAAGGGCCAACGCCGATGCCTGCCTGTAGTGTGGGGCAATTCTTTCCTACGTCATCACAGAAATCCAGACACTCAGGAAGGTATTCATGTGTTGTCCCCTCTCCTTGCACTGGGCATGAAATCAAGTGTGAACTTAAGAGCTCAAAAAACTAGACATGATGTTAGCGATCCCACAAAGGAGGGAGGGGGAAGTCTACTTTTTGTCAAAATGCACAGCAAATGCAAAACATCTGTTTCAATTATAATTGGCCCTGGCTGATTTCATAGAGTTGGGGGCTGGGAAACCTATTCTCAGTATGCAGGCTGCGAACATGATGTGCAAGTTCAGAGAAAGGGAGGAGGATAGAAATTAACAATCCTTTGTACAGGCATGAAAGGAAGAAAAACACACACCATGATCTTCCAAATTCTATGAGGTTTGGGAGAAAAACAAATGAACAAACCAGAACTTCAATGGTCCCCCGAACCTACAAATTCGAAAACGTTCATGAACCAGCTGAACAACCAATGCATAGATAAATGTTCGGGTCTCAGTTGTGACTCTTTGTCCCACAACTGCAAAAAAAGTAGTGCAGCCATGTATAGCATTAGCAGTGCGTTACTATGGTTTTTATGGTGTGGGTGGAGTAGGGTGAATAAGGCACTTTTGCTGCCAATACAGCAGACATCCTAGCAATCCAATGTAGGATTTTTTTTTCCTTTTATTAATCTCTGGGAAGATGCTTTGCAGAGATTTACTCTGTGTGTGTGTGTGTGTGTGTGTGTGTGTGTGCGTTCATGAAAATGTATGTACATACACACACACACACACACTTGCTCTTCCATAGTTATATACAAGCATTGATAAAGTGCAAACATTATTGGCATTTTGTACAGTCTCTTTTTCTCAGGAAGCACCAACATAGCTTATCCTATGACACAGTCAAGGAAGCTATTGCTATGGTATGACACTTTGCCTATCATGGCTTCCCCATAAAATAATTTCTGTTTCTCTGGAGCTGCAGTGTGGACACATAGGCAGGATCTTCAGGGCCAGAGAAAGCGAACTAAGGGCCCTCTTCCTGTTCTGAAATTGTGCACACAGAACGCAAGAGCAGCCTTTTCTCTTTCGTGCAAGTTTCCTCTTGTGGATTGTTACTTGGCACTGTTCACAGAGTCCTCCTCGGGGATCTTCTCTTCAGAACTGCTTCTTCCCGAGAGACTGTCTTGGTACTCAAAATCATTAAACCGCTCCGCTACGCACTGTGCAGTGAGCCGGGCTTCGGGATCATGGTCCCAACACTCGACAAGCGTCTCACACACTTTCTGGATGCCCTGGAATACACAGAGAAAGAAATGAACGTTTTCAAAAATCTGAAAGCTACATCACTCTGCAAATGCAAGTTCCTCTCCCTGCAAAACACAGTGAATTAGAAGTCCGAAGGGTGTAAATTTATACAGAATCTACTCATATGGTGTTGGCGTTACTGTGCTGTAAGAATGCTAGTAACACTTAGAAGGAAAATACAGCATACTAAACTGACACTATACATGCTTAAGTGAAGACAGGAAACACAGCTTGTCACGAATGATAGTAACCAAAGCTACTGCTTAAATCAGTCACCTTTTATGTTAGAGAAAATGGGTCTGAGCCGAAGGGCTTCAGGATGAACATTCTCATTTTACAGATGGAGAATTGAGGCTGTTGATAGAGAGCGGCTTGCTGCAAACATTGAAGTTACACCATTGTTTGGACAGTAAGAATTCTCCACTGTACATCATCATTGGTCAACGTAGTGGTTAAGTTTTCCAATTGATGGGTATGTGGTTGAGGTGGGAATAGATTGGGATTTTATATTGCGCTTTTAGATTTTATATGGCGCTTGAAGTTTTACAAGGTACAGTTCTTCTTGGCATAGTAATGACACTACAAATGGTCAATTTTTTTAATATGCCCATTGAATTTGTTGTTGGGCAGGCACTTTTCAAATATGGAGAGAACAAGGGAGCTAAAAGATTTAGGAATAATCCAGGGTTTAGTTCTGCCTTTCATTATACAAATCTGTGGGACCTTTGTCACAATGAGGAATAACTGAAAGTCATGGCTGGGAATATGATCTTTGAGTCCTAGTCATCTGCTAAGAGAATAGCTCAGGAAGTATGGAGTACACAATGGCTTGGATCCTAGAATGAGTGGGAAGAAGTTTGCACAAGGGGACTTTCCACCCTTCCTCATCCATCATGACCTTGTGCCCCTCAAAGTCTCTCCTGAGAGTTAGGGAACTCTTCAGTTTAGCATTTGAAGATACATTGGGGGAGTCTTGCTAGAAGAGGGGACGAGGGGGAAATTTGCCAAAAATTAGACAGAGCCACCTATCACAAACTCTGTTCATTGAAGGTGGTGCCACCTGATTTTGCCTAGAGTCCCAGTACTGGGAAAAAGGCAGGATATAAACAAATAAATAAATAAATAATGTTCAACTCACCCTCCACATAGGATTCAACTATATGTTGCTAATTGCATAGTGTATAACTCAAGTTTGTCTTTTGTTTTGCTCTAGTAACTGCATGTGGTCCTGATTCGGATCATGATTAGCCATTTCCCCTAATAATTCACTGGGGGGGATGACATTTTTTATTTTAAAGCTCCACTGGAGTCAATGGAGGGCTTTCTCTTATTTAACTTTCCTGCAGGGAGCAGAGACAGGGAGCTGCTGGAATTTCTGGAGGAAAAAATGGGTTGGGAAAAGGTTTTCATCTTTATCCAAATTTGGGCAGTATGCAGTTACACTAGAGTAAAATTAGAGATAACCCTCAGCTACACGCTAAGCAATTAGAGTAATATGTAGTGTAGTTCTTGGTCTCCCACCGTATACAAGAGAGTTCCCACACCTTTCCAACCCACCAGAGAGCTTTTCTGGAGGCACAGGAGATTGCACTGGGAGGAGGTGAGGGGAAGGTGCCCTTGGGTAAATGTCCTCCCACTTGCACCACTTAGATCCAAGCCATTGTTTTTAATAGCACCAATTATTCCATAGTGGGAATTCCACTGTTGGTGCCTAGTCCGTAAATGTAAGGGTTAATCCCATCTCTATTAACACTGGATGTAGTGCAGGCCTTAAGCACATGAGTACAGTTTCATGCCTTTGGCTCAGACTTATTAATTCATTAAATCATATGTTAAAGCATTTGGATTTTTATTTCAACAGAAGAAATCATGCAGCAAAACTCAGCTATTATCAGGAAGGAAATGGTTTCCTCTTTGGTTACAAAAACTGAAATTAAACAGAGTTAAGATGAAAACTACTGTGTTCTTTTTTTTAAAAAAAAAAGCTTCACAAAGTCCTGCATTAATTGCATAATTTACCTAATCGTTTATGTTGACAGATGTCAACAGTACAATTTTACTGGAAGTATACAAATAATATTCATTTACCCTGCATTGAAATTACCAACATTAAAGTTAAAATTAAATATTAAATATTAACTTGAAATCAGTAGTGCAACAAATCTCATTAAGATGTGAAGGGGAAGGGAAAGAGTACTGAGTAAAATCTATTTCAAAATTTAGTATTATGAATAATGGGTACATTACAAAAACGCAACTGCAGAGGGAGAACATGAATATGGAAGAGCTAATGCAGCACAAACAACTGCTTCAAGTGTCAAAGTTTTGCAAAAGTATTAACAGTGCAAGTCTATGTTTATCTACTTAGAAGTAAGCCCCATTTTCTTCAAAGGGGTTTATTCCCAGGAAAATGTGCATAATAAAGTGCCAATTAGCAAATATCAAAGGCTGATTCATAATGTCATTTCCACTGGCATTTGACACACCTAGTCAGTAAATGGTCCAGATGTGGCCAATGGTCATAAGCTGCCTATGCATGCCCTTGCAATGAAAGTATCATAAAATGTAAGTGGTCTGTGCTACTGCAGTTATAGCATCTTCAGTGACAAAATGCAGAGGCCACAGAGGAATCACAGGGGAGATAAAGAGCTGGATTAGTGACCCTAATGCAAACAACATAGGCTGATGCTCTTACCTGATGGTTGAGCCACGAGTTAGGAATCTCCGGCCGCCCCCTGTCCCGCAAAACATTGTCCTTCATGCTTTCAACACATGGATGCTCTCGCACTTTAGAACCAAAGGGTGGCTCATAGTCTTTCACCTCTGCCAAGGGAATATGAAGACAGAGGGACGCTCAGTTAGGCTTGTGGGTCAAGATCACAGAGGGCTGTTTTATTCTCCTTGACAGAAACAGAACCTGTTGACCACTCTTACCCATTACTATCTGACCAGCAACATAAATAGCACTGAAGCATTTTCTAGGCCCACTTCCTGCATGTACAATATTGCCTAGCCCTTTTTCAGTATTATCCCCCTTTAAAAGATGCAGACTGGCAATGACAGTGGTGGGCCTGGAATGCATTTCTCCAGATTCAAATATTTGGAATCCTAGAATCCTTCATAGAATAGTAGAGTTCAGACCAGCTTTCCCCAACCTGGTGCCCTCCAGATGTGTTGGACGGCAACTCCCATTATTCCCAGCCAGTGCCCATGCTGATTGGGTATGATGGGAGTTGCAGTCCAACACATCTGGAAGGCACCAGGTTGGGGAAAGCTAGTTTAAGCATTTTCTCCCAGGGATACAAAATTGAATTTTGCCTAACCAAAAGTTCTGTAGAGAGTTAAGAAGACAAGTTCTGTACTTGGTTCCCAAACCTTCTAGGTCCTATTTCTATTTGCTGAGGGATACGATTTTATGATGGCATATTTCAAAACAAAAGATACAACTCTAAAACTGATCAAGCCAAGACAAAACCCTCACCAGATCCAAAGCAGATTCAAACCCCCAATTCACTTCCCACATATAAATCCCAGCACAAATTAGGAGGTCTTATAGTACTTCAGAGCTCTGGAACAACCATCAAAACTAAACAAAGAAAGGGAACAAGGGAGGGGAGCATCAGTGTATGTCTGCATAGATGTGTTTTAATTTTGTTTTTCATCATGTTGTGCGCTTCATACAGAAAAAAATACAGCAAAACAGGAACAATTACAGTAGATTTCTATATAATGTAGAAATCATTGCGCTTTCTCTGAGAATGTATGTACTCACAGGGCTCTAATGAGCCTCTGGTATTGGAAGGAGATTAAGTGGTTGGCCTTTCCTGTTGCTTTTTCTTTTTTCTCCAAAAAAATTGGGAGAAGTTAGGAATGCAAAAAAAGAAAAAGAAAAAAGAAGTCTAAGAAATGCAGAAAGCAGCCATTCCCAATCTGATGGCCTCAGGATATTTTGACCCACAATTCCCAACATTCCTGATCACTGGACATGCTGGGGCCAATGGGAGTTGAAGCATAAAACATCTGGAGGGCACCAGGTTGGGGAAGGCTGCCGTAAAGACTAGAAAGGAAAATAAGCATTTGCAAAGTCCTAGCAAAGATAACAAATCTTTGTTGGCCAATGCTTATCATCCATGCGTCATTTTCTTTCTAGTTCAGTATTGATGATACTGGTCTATCTAGCTCAGTACTGGACACACTGGCCCATCTAGCTCAGCATTGACTTCATTGGCTGTCAGTGCTTTTATCAGGGTCTCAGGAAGCAGCCTTTTCCAGCTCTACCCAGCAATACTAAGGATTGAATTTGGGACCTTCTGCATGCTAAGTATGTTCTCTGCCACTGAGCTATAGTCCTTTCTTAACTACACCTAAAACAATGATAACATGTAAAAAATATTCAGACTGCTATTCTATTAAGGCTCAAGTCTTTTGCTCTCATATCCCCAAAGCAACACACCATAAAGTAGCCTTAGATATTTCAATAACGTCTGTAGCCTTTCACTTACACTAACAAGATTAACGTAGCCTACTGGAACACCCTGAAGAATATAGGAAAGAACCACAATGTCAGCATACTTAGACTAGAAGCCTATTTTGTGTCATGTTGTTTTGTGTCATGTTCTGCAAGTGATTAAAACCTTTTAGTTAATCAATAAACTGAACTGAACTATAAGGGGCCTACAGGCAAAAGCAGCATGGTTCCTATCAGGATTCGTGTTTATTGAATGTAAATGTGCATTTGTAATTTCTATGCATTCTTGTGATGAAGTATCAGTCACGTTCCAGTCTAATGGACACCACAAATTCACTAAACACTGTTGAGTATGGATAGTCTACATATCAGGCAGGCTGTGTGAGATAATTCCCTATTATCTATTTTTGACATGAAAGGAAGCAGGACAAAACTGAACACAGACACAAACTATATTTCCTGGAGCCAGTCTAAGGAAACAAGTGTGACATGAAGCAGAATAAAGGGCACTTTAAGAAATGCCAAGCTTTCTTCTGAAAAAAAGAGGAAGTTAATAACACTACACACACCCACACCCCTGCACAGTTATTACTTCTACATAACTACCACACAAAATCAATGGGGCAAATGTATAGGTAACTAGGAGCAGGCTTGCAGCTCACGTACTTAATTTTTCTTTAGTGAAAGGCAGTTAATTAAAAAGGCAGTAATGCCACATTTTGGAAATATAATTACGTGGGGAAAATAGTTGACCATGCCTTCTCTCACTTCTCCATTAAATTAGTTAAGTGTTAAAATGAAAACTGTGTGAAAAATTGCACGTGCTAGTTTTTGTCTTTTCTGTTATTTCCATGTAAAGTTTGGTCAAGTAACTTCCTAAGTAAAAGCACATGCCTTCTCAAGATGTGGCAAATGAAAAGTGCAGGTAGTGTGCCATCCTTTCCACTGAGGCTATTTATTTATTTATTTATTTATTGCACTTATATACCGCTCCCATAGCCAGGGCTCTCTGGGCGGTTTACAGAAATTCTAAAATTAAGATTAAAACAAGTATACAAAATTTAAAATTCTAAAACACAGAACATACACACATAAAGCATTAAAAACCGTTAAAAAAAACCCCTATTGTTTACTACAGTCAATAATAAACTGACCATGGATTTATTCCCCCAAACCAAAAGCTTTTGAGCAATGGGAAAATGAAGTGTAGCACTAGCCTTATTCAAAAATATTAAGCCTGTCCTCCCCACTGCTCCCTAGAACACCAAAGCGCCATCCCCCACCTGTGTACCCTTTTCCCCCTGTACTTTTATACTTAAACCAAAGGTATTGTTTTAGTCAAGCCAGCAAATCTTTCAGGCAATGCAGTATTACTGCCTTGAGCAGCTCAAGGCACAGAAGCCATTTTGAAAGGTATTTTCCAAATTATTCCCTGGTAACCTTGCTGATTCTGACTGATGTCATGTACTGGCAACAAAGATCTAGAAAATAAGCGGCTTTTAGAGGGCTGTCAGATCACTTAACGCTCCCTGTGCTTTCCTTTCTCACAGTATCCATGTCAGTCGCAAAAGCAAAATGCTTGGATGGAAATGATATTTCTCACAAAGCATAACATCTGGTACACAGCTGTTGTGCTGACTGAAATACCAAGCTACATACAGGGCAGTGGAGCAGTTCAAACTTTCTCCAAAGCAGCATTGCTTAGTTTCTAAATATGACTTCTAAATTATACTCCAGTGAAACATCAAGCAAACTGTGCACTCCTCCTTCCCACACACAAAACTTCCCAGCATTTAGCCCAACAAGTAATAAACTGGCCTTTTTCTCAGGATGACTCTTCACCTGCAGCGACACCGCTATTTATAGCTTCAGCATACTGATTAAAGCCCATGTATCTTTTCTGTTTCAAGCAAATGCTGGCTGACAAGGATTAAGACACTATGAAGAGTGTATTCAGCAAATCTTCACTTTGCGTCTACCTCACAAGCTTTTCAAAGACAACTGCACATTTCACAATCTTATTCCCAAGCAAAATGCAGTGTTACAGAAATATGCACTGGATTTAAAATGCCATTTCAAACAAAAGAAAACACAACATTTACAATATATTTGGTTAATGCCACTGTTGCCTTGCCTTCCTTGTCCCACAAATATCCTCATGGTTCCCCCGCCCTGTTTTTATAAATACTCTGTTAACTGACCTTTTAGAGTGAGGAGATAAGGATTTGCCACGAGCAAGGGTTTGAGTCATAGCATTTTAAGCCAAGGGTGGAAGGAAGTGGGATAGCAAGTTCAGCAGCAATAGCCACAACATGGAAGCCAGTGAATGATGAATGACTCAGCTATGTGGACATGAAGGCAGCCATATTTGGAAACTGAGAAGCTTTTGTTCCATTACTGGGATGGCACATTCATTATGGATAGTATAGTGGAAAGCATTTTCAGAGATTCTAGTACACACCACAAGTTCCACACCGTCAGTCTAGTACACACCACAAGACCCACACCGTCAGTCAGTCAATTGGTAGCCAATCATACCAGCACATTTTCCTAAATGTCTTGGCTGAAGTACACAACTCTTTTCAAATTGTATAGTTTTAAAACTTTACTAGGTCACTAATGTGGTACATGCTACAAAAAATAGTTGTGATTTGCACTATTCGAAGCAATCCACACTGTTTTAGCTTATTTAGTTAGTAAAACCATCCTAGTTTGATTTCTCATATAGCTATAATATCTATAAAACAATAGTTTATTCTGAGGTCTGAAAACTTTGCTTCGTTAGTAATGCACAATTCTAGGTTTATTATCTATTTTAGCCCTGACCTAGTTTGCATGTGTATTGCACATTTGAGCAATGCGATAATTAGCTTCTACCAGAGATTTTTATTTTTAAAAGAGAGATTTATAAAGAACTCCACCCTGTTCTACCTAAAGTAGTACATGCTTTTTTCTTTCCTGATCATATTAATTTTAGGCCATTCTGTAACTTCCTGTTCAGAGCAGCTGTGAGGGCGGTTCTTTCCCTAGGCACTATTCCAGGGTGCTCAGACAGAAACAGGAAGAGACCTCAGGCATCAGCAAGGATGAAAAGAGTCTTCCTGAGCAAACAGCTCATCCATGCCTTTAAAAGGCAAGCTGTGGAATGCAATACGCCAGAATTCTAAAAAGGCAGCCAGGGGGTGGGGGGAACCCATCTGATTTTTATTCTTTCTATAAAAAGAATTAAAAACAACTAAGGTCAAATCAGAAAATTAGAAATTACATTTTGGGTCTGAAGTGTTTACCAATCTGTATGCCACTGAAGTATTTAACTGTAATCCACCCCCATAGAGTGATGGTTTGCACAGTTGTATGATGCTTCATAACCTGGTAATAAACAATGGAGCCATTGAATGGAGCTATAGAATATCTTTATGCACACTTAAGTTTCTTCACACAGTCAGTCCTCACATGCCACACCAAAAAAATCAAGGCTAACAGATGCTCTGTCTCTGTCACGCACACACACGCGCACACACACACACGCAGGTTTAGGGAAAAGGCATCCTCTTAGTGGTCTAGAGCTGCATTCCATTTTGTTGGCTGGAAATGTCTTTTCTATGATAATGCTATTTGGTTCCCTCCTAGATGCCAATGAAATGAGTACACCAGCTGGGCAGCAGCAGATGCCTAGCGTGCTCATGGAGATGCCTCTGTCTCCATAACGTTTCCTAAAGATGTGGAATTCTGCACTTTCTGAAATGTTAGCAGAAGGTGAACATTTCAGGCTTGTCTGAGAAACCAACACATTGTTTGCAAGTACACCATAACACCATGCACTAAAACGTGTCTGATCAATTCAGCAGTAATTTGTGGGGCATATCTAAGCAAAAAGGTTACTTTCCCAGGTGGAACTTAAATGTTACAACTACAGTTGCATCAGTTCCTTTGCAACGTTACTAAAACCGAGGTTTTGCTGAATATAGAAAGGAACAATAAGACCAGAGAGTTATTTGTTATTACTTTCAAATTACATACAATCTGTTTCACTGTACCACTGCTTTTTTGACTAGAGTTAACATATAACTGGATAAGAAGCTATTAGAAGTGCAAGGGATGGAAAATCTGCAAGAAGTTACAGAAAGCCCAAAAATTAATACAATCAGGAAAGAAAAGGCAAGTACTATTTTATGTAGAACAGGGTGGAATTCTTTATAACCCCCCTTTGAAAATATATAGATCTATGGTAGAAGTTAATTATCACATTGCACATTACTAAAGTGTGCAATACATAATGAAAACTAGGTCAGTGCTAAAACATACAATAAACCTAGAATTCTACATTACTAATGATACTAAATATAACAGATTTTGGCAATGTGAATTGTTAACCACAGCTGCACATGACTACTAGCAAAAAATCTTTTTAAAGTTATGTTTTAAAAGTTATACTTTTGTAAACTGCCCAGAGAGCTTTGGCTATGGAACAGTATATAAAAGTAATTAATAATAATAATAATAATAATAATAATAATAATAATAATAATAATACAATACAGAACAGTTTAGAACAGGCTTTTGCAACCTGGTGTCCTCCAGATGTGTTAGACTACAACTCTTGTTAGCTGGGATGATGGGAGTTGTAGTCCAGTTGTAGTCCACCTTCCAACCTGGAAGGTGCCAGGTTGGAGGAACATAGTTTAGAATATAGTACATGTCATGATGGCATAATTCAGTTCTGTTCTTGAAGCTAAGGAGAGATAACTAGCTTGGAGACTGCAGGGATGGGAGACCACTTTGAGCTCCTTGTCGAATGACAATGTTCAAATGTAATAAATCAATAATGTCTGGAAATACTGCTTCTGCATAGTAGTATTTAATCTCATCTGAGATTATCTATCTATCTATCTATCTATCTATCTATCTATCTATCTCAGATACACATATACACCGTATCAAACACAGTGCACTACACATACCTCCAACACCATTGCAGCGAGATGTCATTTCCCACAGAACCAAAGCCATGGAATACACATCAGTCTGCTTGAAGGATTCAACATTATCCAAGTTCATTCTGGATTCCAGGACTTCAGGAGCCATGTACCTTGCTGTGCCAACCTGTCAGCAGTTACAAAACAGTTAAAAATGCTTTTTTTAATGGAAGAATCAGTTCTGGAAGCTCACATAATACAGCTGTATGTAACAACCTTTTTCCCCCTTGAGTATATCTCGATTTATTTTTAAAAAAATCCATCATCATCATCATCATCAGCCTGCAGCTATGCAGAGGAAGAGGCTCTACTAAGAAAACAGGTGTAAGCTTGTTTTTCGAAGGTGCAGTTACTAGGGATAGGAAGATTTAATCATCACCCCAGTGCTGTCTCAAAGTGCACACCCTATCTTCTCTCCCATAAATGTGAATAGTTGACATCCATTCATAAAATAAAAAGAGGAAGTGCACCATTTGGGGATACCCGTCCACCCCAACAAAAGATGGCCCAGTCCTTGCTGACAAAGATCCTGCAAGGGATGATGGGCACCCCTGCAGTTATGCCAAGCCCTTCACACAAGCATAACCAACCCAACACAAAGGTGGGCATTTTGCCAAGTCTTATTTTAAATCTGCTAGCTCCCCCCTCCCCACGCCTTTTCTTTTACCACTCCCCATGCCATGGCTCACCTGCCCACTGTTGGCCAGGTCATCTACAGACAGAGTCGGATCCAGCCGCAGTGATAGCCCAAAGTCACAGAGGCAGCAGGTTAAGTCATTTTTCACCAGGATATTGGAGCTCTTTAGATCTCTGTGGACAATAGGTGTTTTGGGTCGGCCACAAGGTGTATGGTCACTGTGAAGATGAGCAATCCCTCGAGCCAAAGATCCACCCAGTTTCCAGAGGTCCTCCCAGCTAATTATGTGTTTTATGAGATATTCCTGCAAGTTTCCCCTTGAGTGGAAAGCAGTGATCAGCCAGTACTGTTTGCCTAGGTCTGTCTTGCGCTCCTCTGCTGTGAGGAACTGAAGGATATTCTCATGCTTCAGATTTATGTCAGAGAAGATGTCTTTCTCAGTCTTCCAGGAGGCATATTCTTCATAGGAGAAGATCTTGACAGCCACTGTTTCAAACTGTTCCGACGTGTTTTGTTTCAGTTTAGCCTTATATACCTCAGCAAAGCGACCTTTGCCCACCAGGGCGTCTAATTCAATAGGCAGCAGTTCAGTATTATGGTTAATGTTGTTGGCACAAGTGGAACTGATGTCAGAGCGGTCATCATCTAACATAATGGCGCACACATCACTACAGTCTGTATGTTTCCTGGACTTGACATTCTTTTCCCATGCCTTGTTGAGCTTCCTCCTCCTCTGAATGCGGTAGCAGTAAAAGATGAAGATGACAGCAATGGCGATCACAAGCAATGGGACAAGGCTTATTAGTGCAACTTTAGATATCACATCTTTCACTTCTTCTATACTTGAGGTGACACCTAGAAGAAAGGGATTAAAAATGGCTGAAATATGTATACAAAGGTGCTATAACAATCTGGAAAAATGCCTATAAGATTAGTTCACACTAGCACTGCAGCTCCACTTTAAGATGCAGTCAGGATCTATGGAACTACACAATGCCTCATGCCCAAGGAGGGTCACTGAAATCCTGTTTCTCAAACAACGGTCTTCTGTGCCACATGGTAAGTTAAAATCTCATTGAGTACATACTGGATGGGTTCATCTAAAGAAGCTTTTTGGGGTCTTGGTTTCTACACTTGAGAGAATGCTATTTGAGATCTTTGGGGGAAGCTCTTGTATCAGTACCACAGTAATCGGAGGAATGTTTGGTGAGAATGAGAGGGGATCTTCTTGGTTGCTCCCAGGCTGTGGAACTCTTTGCCAAAGGAGTCTAGGTTGCCTCCGTCTCTGCTGACCTTTTCCAGCAGGGCCTTTAGCATATAAGCTGGTCTACTGGTCTGGGTGCTATTTTTATTCTTGTATTGCTGCGTTTTTAAAATTGTATTTTAATTTATTTGTTTTATGATTGCGTCAACCAAGTTTTAATTTAAAGAGGCTTTTGTTTTTATTGTTAAACACTTTGAGCACCATTTTCTGGGGGTAGGAAAGCAGGATATATATCAAATAAATAAATAAATAAATAAATACTTGGGCATACTATGGCAAAGCATAAAAACAAAACATAAAACTCACTTCAGGTAATGCTGTGTTTACTTCTTCTTGTCTGGATTTAAAATTGGGGTAAAAGGGAATCTCTTGCTTATTTGTCAATTCCCAATGTGCATGTGAGTGCATGTATGACTGCTGAATGGGGTCTGGGCCAATTTCTCTTTTCATTGGTCAGCATTTAGCCAAAATGATTGTCGCTAGTACCAGCATCAATACAGTCTTGTCATTCTTGTAGTTATAGGTCAGAGGCAGTATCTAGTCAAAGAGGAAGCCAGAACAACTGCACTATGTTTCACAAGACCGCTTAAAAAAAAAACACAATGTAAGAAGTTTAGTCTAGACTAGGAGTGTGCTTCATCATGATTTTTATTATCGAGTTAATTTAGTAAAGCAAGATGGTTTCTTTGAGAGTATTGCTTTCCTTTTCTTTTTTTAAAGTGTAAAACTGTTTTACTCAACAGATGAAAATCTAGTCTGGGTAAGAGACAATGGAACAGATAGCCACAGTGGAATGAGTGGCTTGTGTAATCAGACTCTTGGATTGACTGCACAAACTCGCTTTTCGGGGGCGGGGGAGACAAACACACAGTGTCTGAATCACTCTATTTTCTCTCTAAAATCATATTATTTTTCAAAATCAAGTCATCTAAAATACTATCTATTCATGAAATGAGGTTCTAAAATACAAACACCCAGAGAGTGAAAGCAAAGAAAAATAAAAAAGTGAAAGATGAAAAGTCATGAGGTTTCTAATACAGAAGTAAAGGGAAATGAGTGAAGTCCGTTTGGCTGCAGGTTAGGAACAAACAACACATTACATGCAAGTGCATACAGAAGTGCCCTGAAAACCCCTTTTCTTTTATACAGGAGAAACTGCTTCAAGACAGGTGACTAGGAGTGGAGAAGCAATTGGGGGGGGGGGTGTCCTTTCCTGTACTAGTTCCCCGCTCCAAAAGCCTTCCAACAACTTTTACCCTGTGAGGTTTCATGTATATCTGAAAACCCATGTTGTTTGTGTGGGGGGTGGGTGGGTGAGTGGGTGTCCACAGGAACCGCTCAGGAGCAAGGAAACTGTAAGTGGGGGAAGGGTACAGCATTCCTTCCTCCTCAGCACTTTACATTCTCAATGTGCCTTCATTCCAGAAACTTTTACTTCCTGTACAAAAATGGGTCTTGAGCTGCTATTAACATTGAACGTTAATGTGTACTTTTGCCCTTTAGAAGGGTACAGATATGCCACAACCAAGTTGCCATGTTTTATCAGAAAATTTAACAGGGTATTTGTTAGAATCCTGGCTTCCTTTTAAAAATAAAAGCATCTAGCCTGTCCTGTTAAATGCTCACAATTTGCAAGCTGTGCCAAGCAATGATTCCCTACTGCAGCTACAGAGATCTCTGAGCAATGCTGAGTATCTTACATATTATTAGCAATCGTTATGTAGCTAAAACAGTAGCATCCATGAACAAGGGGGTAGTAAAAGCAGGCTTGGGGAAATCCCAACATTTGCAGAAGTATCAAAAATACTTTAGGAACTAACCCTAGTAGGGAAATGCAAACACTGCCTGAGGACAAATAATTCTTCTTGGGGTAGGGAGAATAAAACAGGGAGTAAGTACAATGGAGTGTCATCTAAAAGGGCATGGCTGGCTGACTGGAAGCATGAACAGGAGCACTCCTCACTGCATGTTTTGTTGTAAGTCCCATGTGCCTTCTTTATAGTCAGAATGCAAGAGTGGGGAGAGACTTGGAGGTGATCACCCATATGATGCTGAAGTAGCTAGGAAGTAGTGGACAGTTACAGGTGGTAGAAGTGAAAATGTCCTAGCAGTTCCTGAGTGGCCAAAAGTATTAACAGATGAAGGAAAGAGTTTAGAGCCATTAGAACGAGCACAATGAGGAAGAAAATGACTGGGTTAGGAGTGAAGAATGCAAAAGAAAGATACTTGGAAGAGCAGAGAAATCAAAAGGACATGATTTTTCAAAAAATCCCTGCAAGAGAATAAAGGGAGATTTACAGTTTCTGGGACTGTGGTTCAGTGACTTACCAAACACTTATTGGATTATTTTGTGGCATATTTAATACCATCCAATACGTATGAGAATTAAAATTTAGAAGGCTAGTGAAAATATTCATCTGTTTTGCATGTGCTCTCTTAATGGGAAGCTTCAACAATCTAAATTGGGCTGCATGCAATTCCAGCATGCCAGCTGCTTGATAACTCTCCACTCTATTTTTTATGAACCATCTTTATGGCATTTGTCAAGCAGCAGGTGGGCCACGATACTTAACCTGCTACCTATGGCCCAGGAACTGCTTGCTGTCCCAGACTTGATAAACATAAAAGCCCAGTTCTAGATACCCCATAGGGTTCAAGAAAGAGGAGGGAAGCTCATTGCCAGCAGTGGGTATGCACCTCCCAGCCCGGCTGAAATTGGTCTTGGTACAAAAAGCACCCTGAATTTTTCTACCCATTTACCATTTCTTATGTAGAGGCATGTTTTAGACACTGTGTCTGTCACTTTGAGAGAAGGAAGCTCTCACATAGGATGTAAGGATGAGAAGAGAAAGGAACAGGGAGATACAAGTGAGGATAGAGAATTGCACAGCTGGCATTCTGAATAACTAAATGAGGCTAAGCAGTTTCACAAACATTAATATAACACCCCACTGTTCTGTTTCAAAAGCCTATAGGGTTCATTGATTAATGGTGCACTGTACATTGTGTTTTGTGGGCTATTGGTTCTATGCTGGCTATTGAGTTTGCTACTGATTAATTTATGATATTGCTTTTATTTATAAAGTTCTGTTGTAACCAGCTTTTGGACATTGAAGAGTCAAAAGGCAGGGTATAAATTAGAGTAAGGAATCTGTGCTCCCCAAGATGTTGGACTCCAACTCCCAGTAGTCCCAGCCAGCGTGGCCAATGCCCAGAGATGAAAGGAGGTGGAGTCCAACAACATCTGGAGGCACTCACCCTTGGTGTAACTATTTTCAATAGACAGACTAGCTCATTAATGGTTTGGGGCACATCAGATTACCACCAATCACAACACTGGGGATGCAATCCTACACACATTTATCTAGGGGTAGGTTCCATTGAACTTAGTAGGACTTACTTCCAAATAAACATGTATAGGATTGCACTGCAAAGTAACCATCATTAAGGCTGCCAACAGGAGTTTCCATTTTTCTTTAGTAACTCTATGGACTCTGCACATTATTATTATTATTTTAAAAATCTCCCATTGGAGATGTGGGCTCCTTCCAACTTCATTCTGCTCTCCTGTCTGAATCCTTCATTTTAGTTTAGCAGTTGCCCATGTTCCTCTGGTGTAGAACCAGCCACAAAGGACGCCCTCTCCAAAATGTGTGTGCATATCCCTTCCATATATACAAACCTATTGTAATGCTACGATTATACTACAATGGAACAGATACATGAGTCCAGAATTAAAGCCAAATCATTCAACTTAACATATATTTATTTAAATAATAAGATTCTCTTTGGGCCTCGAGCATAGCAGGACAAATAGCGAAGGGCAGAAAATGAAGTTGCTTGCCTTGAATAAATATTCAAGCCTATAAAAAAAATGCACATCACATTTGCTTGTCCTGATTCTCAAAATGCTGCAAACTGGAGTTTGCTTGAAAAACTTACTAGGGAAGTACATTTAGGAACTGTAGTTTCATTGTCAGCAAAGAGAAGTATCACCCTACCGATTCTCTTATCTTGCTTTTTAATGGAGGAAAGGCCACATAAAGACTGGAGCTAGTGAATTATGCAGGGATCAACTCCTACTCTGACAACATCTTAATGACTGGTACCCGCTATAGATTTCCAGACTTTACTCCTGCATAGATTCCACAGAATTTAATGGAATTGAGAACCGTATACTCATGGACTATTATATCAGATGAATATGTTATAGCCAACATCTAAGGAGAGCTGAACACAGATGCAATCAGTTGCAACAGAATATTAAAAAGCATCCAAAACCATTTGGTAAGTAGTGATTATTGAGAAACAACACTTTAAGATAAAATGTGTCTTGCTTTAACTTGTACATTTAGCATATCTTCTACTGTTTGCTGGTAATTTTCTGGAACAAATCAATCTCTGTAAACTGGTTACCTTGCCCCAGTAAACACACATTAGTCACCACTATTATATTCAGCACTGGTTTGATACTGCACATGTTCTCAACATTATTGTTTTGCCAGCATTAGTTACAGTTTATATCCATTTGCAATTATTGAAATATCTTCTGAGACAGCTTGATATAAAGCTGGCTCTGTTCCCACACAGCAACAGGTGGGCAGCAGTCTTTAGGCTTGCAGGATCTGTCTTGTTTCTCAGTAGAACCCTGAGGTCCACCAGCTAAATGGCCAGGTGCAAAATAATGGCTCAGAAATTACCCTTGCAGAACCAGGTGCCTCTGAACACAGGCTCAGCCCAGGAATTATTTTTCAGTACTCAAAGTGGAACAGGCACACACATCCTTTCACGCAGAAATCTCCGCCTGGTCCCCCCACCTGCACTCCCCAAGCTCACTGGAGGAAAACAACCCTTTTTGGCTGTCACTATTGTTAAACCATTGGGAGCTGGAAAACCTTGCTGATCAACTGTAAATCACCTAGAGATCTACCGATAGACACTCATCTGCCTTTTACCTACAATGAAAACATATGTGTCAGCCATGGCGAGATTACTTCTAATTTTATGAAATTCAGGAAAACAAATTGAAAATTAATCAAACTGAGACTCCTCTTGCCATTCTCCCATTGCATAATTCAGACACAACAGAGTTACATAGATGACCAGAAAGATTCTACTTATTTTCTTTATTTAAAATATTTATCTCCCGCCCTGTATCACTAAGATCTCAGGGTGGCGTACAGATAAAAACATACAGTATAAAACAATAAATATACACAGTTAAAAACAAATTAAACCATAATCCAAGTTAAAACAATATATAATTTAAAACCAATAGATGCAGTTAAAACAATTAAAACAATGTGCCAGTGAGTTTAACCATTAAAAGCTTTGTTAAAAAGCCATGTTTTCACTTGGCGCCCGAATAAAATCAGCATTGGCGCCAGTCGGGCCTCCAAGGGGAGGGCATTCCACAGTCGGGGTGCCACCACAGAGAAAGCCCTCTCCCTTGTCCCATCATAATGTATATGTTGCATTGGTGGGATGCGGAGAAGGGCTCCTCCAACAGATCTAAGGTTTCAGGCAGGCAAATATAAGGAGAGGCGCTCTCTCAAGTATCGAGGTCCCAAGCCGTTTAGGGCTTTAAACGTCATTACCAGCACCTTGAATTCCGACCGGAAGCATATAGGAAGCGTACTTATGCAGCTTGTGTTCAACTACATACTACATAGGGGTTGTGTTTTTTTAAAAAGGTCTCCACTACAGCAATGCCTTATGATAACACAGTGGAAAAATATTTAAAAATATGCAAGAGTCTATTGCATAAGTACAGACTGCAAACTTTTAATGGTTGCGGTTTAATACTGCTATTTTTTTGAAATGACGTTAGTGAATTAATACTCTAAATTTCTGAAATTCCAGTTCTGAGGAAATTGCAATGTAGTTACAACCCTTCTTTAAACATAATTAGAACACAGTGTCTCACATCTCTGATAACTGAGGCACACATTTCTTTTGAATTAAAACTGGAGGTACATTTCGGAGCAGACAATATTTACTTTTAGGGAATGTAAGCATAAGTAGTACCCACCCTCCAAGGAGCCATTACCTGGATTTTTGTAGGAATCCCTGATCTCAACAAGCCTCCTCATTAGGAGACAAGCCCAGAGCAGTGAATTTATACATAGATGAAACAGGCAGCTTTCTTTAATAGTAAGTCTTTCTCCCATTGCACTTCTGCAATGAGAGTAAACTGAATGATCCAAGAACACCTGATGCATAGAGGCAGAAGAATAACCAGGTGGGACTTAGCATCATAAACAGAGCCCTGCTGGATCAGACCCAAAGCCTACCTAATCCAGCATCTTCTTTCTTACAGTGGCCAACTACTTGCCTATGGGAATCCAACAAACAGGACATTGAGGGCAATGACTCTCCTCCTCTTTTTTCCCCTAATGACTGCCTCTGATCCTGGAAGAAGCATATAGCCAATATGCTAGTAGCCATTGATAGTCTCATCTTCCACAATTTGTCTAATCTCCCTTTAAAGCTAAATTGACCATCCCAACATCATTTGGAAGTGAATTCTATAGTTTTAACTATGCATTGTGCAAAGTACAGTGTATCCTGGCCTATCAAAAGGAGGCAAAGCCAAAGTAATGAAACATGTGAAGCCCCTGCAGGCAACCTCCTCTTGGTGGCTAGGAGCTTTGGGCTTGCAGCTAATCCCTAATTAATTTCTCATGGCACCCCAGACAATATTTTTGGAATTACAGAACTGACACATTGCTTAATTAGGAGTATTCATGTATTGTATTAGGAATATCGTTGTAAGGGTTCAGAATGCTGGAGGGGGAAGTAAGTAGTGTTTTTGGAAGGTCTCCCTGGGGATTTTGATAGTGGGACTTCATAAATAGTCAAAATACATAAAATTACTTGTACACATTGAAGTTGAGATAAGGATTACAAAACAAGGAAATATGAAACTCAGCAACATCTCTTTTGTTAACTGCAGATAGTAGGACCATCAATCCTAATAGTGCACGGGCAGTTAAAGCTGATGAAAATACCTCAGTCCATCATCTACAAGATAGCAAATATTCCCATGAGCTTTAATTTGAGCCCCCTTATTTCTCCCTAGCTTTCTGTTTCACTATGCTACTATTAACCTTTCTTAAATATCTCCTATGTATCTGTTATTTTGGAAATTATTAATTCTAGAACTGTAGTACATGCATTCTCCTCTCATTGACCTGGTTAGCATGATCACTGCAGCTTAAGCGAGCAATGGTGCACGCCAGGCATGATCTCAATAATCACTGCCTGGGTTCATCTTGCCGTGCCGTCAAACCTGGCATGGCTTGTTGGAGAACTAAACAGCCATCAAATAACCCAACAACAGACCATGCGTTATTTGAGAGTGGTTTAAATTCACCCTCAAATAGGTTATTTGAAGGCGATTATTTAAATCACACCCAGCACATGCTGCAGCTTAAACATGCCACTGTGGCTTGTTTAAGCCACTGTGATTGTGTGAACTGGCCTGAAATCTATGTGGCCAGGTTAAACAAAACTCCAAGAGTGACTTCAGAACTATAGTGCACAGGAAATTATTTAAATTCTTTTCCTGTTGCCACTTCCTTGACTTTTGCCTTTCTAACCCTTTGAGTTTCTAGGCCTGAGCTGTTGTTCATGTTAGCTGCATCCAATGAAAGAAAGAACACATCACTCTGGGGATGAATTGCATTCTGTAGAATTACAGAAAATCAATCAATACTTAGGCAACATTTTTTAAAACTAAATGGCAGTAATTTATTTAACTAAATGGGTTAACAACTACAAATGAGTAACGCATTTGGACCAATTAAGTTTAGTATGTAGGCAGTTTGCACAACAATGCAGCAAATTGTTTTAAAATATAATTTCTCTGGGTCATCTGAGATATCTATACAAAGTTGATTTCCAAGCAACACCACAAACATAGGCACATGTAGCAGATTTCATTAGGGTGTGCACCCAGGGAATTTTATTATATATATTTTTAAAGGCAAACATTTATTGAATTCACAGTCATAAAGGACATTGTTTTTATTCATTCATTTATTAAACAGTGTAGACACTGATGTCCTTTTCTGCATTTGGCTTGTCTGACCACGGGAGGGCCACTGCAGAGAATGAAGAAACACTCCTCAAGTCCCAGCATTGGTGGGGCTTTGTGGTAATACTGGCTGGAGGAGGAGCTTATGAGGTGATATTAGCCTCCGGGGACCCTCCTCCTGACCTCTTTGAAGTGTGGCTCGCAGAGGCTCCCAGCAGAGCAATTCCTTTTCGTACCTGCTACTGGGAGCAACAGCGTGCATTGCGGGGCTGGGGGGCAGTGGCAGCAGAGCAGCCAGAGGACAGCCAGAAGACCATTCCCACTATGTCTGGATCACCTTCTGGATTTTTACCCAATGACCCCCTCAATCTGGCACTTATTGCTTGAGTCATTAGGGTGTGCTGGGTATGCGCACATCCATGACCACAAACAAGACTTTGAATTGACCTACACATTCAGAAAAGTCACATGGCATGCCCCTTTCAGACTGAAGTAATTCAGAGAGCAAGCTAGAAATCACATGTTTTACTGATCATATGTTTGGGAATTCCCCATATCAGCCCCTCTCCCATGTAGAAAACTAAGGGTCAAACTGTATTTTATGTTACCTATGTAGCAAGCCACTTCTTTTTAGCTTTTCATTTACTCTAAAGTAAACCCAGGGCTCCCAATCCAACCTGGGACTGCAGCATGATTAGGTGAGGTTTAATCCTTCCCTCCCCAGCTGCAATCCACCTCTCAAACCACACACCTGGCAGTTACTGACAGTAACTATCAATAATTTCTTTCTACTATCAGTAATTATATTCATGTGCAGGGATGACTGAGATGGTGGTGCCATGGCTAAGTTAAACCAGTCCACTTTGCAATCCTAGGTTGGGGCTACTACACTTACTTTAAAATAAACAAAAACTAGAAAGGGGGCTGCTTGCCACGTAGTTAATGTGTGACATATAGTTTCAGCCTAAAACAAAAGGGAAAACTCTAGGCATCTCTTCCCTTCTCCCTGACTTTCTATCATTCTATGGAAAAATTGCAACCCATTCTCATACTAATTCTGAAATGGTAATGCTCTAGATAAATGTAATTTTCCTGAACTGCAGTTATTACTTATATAGATATGCATATAAATTTTAATCATATGAGCTTAGCATCAATGCACTACTACTACTGCTACTACTGATCTTAACACCACACCCCTGCCTTGGGAAATAAGAGAATGTTGCATCTTTAATTCATGGTGGGTAGAAACACGTGGAAGAAATTGGGAAAATGAGACAATAAGAACCTTCCAATAGTCTAACAATCTACCAGTTAACTAAAGAAATATACAAAATACAAAATAAAAAATACAGACTTAAGACAATCAAATGTGTCCTCCAGTGTGAGCACTACAAGTGTTTCTGTAGAAACTTCTATTATTTTTACAATACCAGATAGAACCCCAGGTATCATTTTTTGACTGTTTTGCTTCTTTTCCTCCCCCCCCCCCCCCGGTTTGGAGGGAATTTTTCTCCCCCAACCAAAACAAAACAACAACAGAAAAGTAAAGAAAGAAAGAAAAAAGGTCTCTTTACTAGTGCTATTCAAATAGTTACAAGAATAACTGAAACAACACTGGCATATTTTGCTTTAAGAGACTTCCCCACCACCACCATCACACTCAAAGTTCCAGTTTACTTGCCAGCCTGCCACAATTTTGTTTGGCAAAGAGGGACCATAACCTAAGTGCCATATGCTACTCATTCTCAAATCAGTTTCCCCAAAAGAGTCCCCTGCAGACAATCACATACACTTCGACAACATTTAATTTCAAGTGATCGTGCAAGTTAAAAGAACATTTCTCTCTGACTCAGAGTATGATTCAAAGATTGAGTTATCAGAATGAATCATATCCATTTCCTTAGGCACACACTGAGTTCCAGTGTTTCCCCAACCAACGAAAACGTGGCAGGTCTAAAATTAAAAAATAAAAAATTCACAAGAGATTTGCAAAGGTTTAATTCTAACCATTGCAAATTTTTTCAGATGTAGGTTCCATGGGGGCTCTCAATAACTACCATTACTGACCAATCATATGTAAATAGGGAGAAATGTGCCTTTAGAGACTTAGGTTAGCAATCTCAGCTTTCACAAGATTAAGGCCGACAGTTCCTTAAACTAACTTGCCTGTAGCTAAGAGCTATTTTATTAGAAGCTAGTGTCTAGTCACTCTGAGAAATTAGAACCTGCTGTTGCATTCGTGATTTCTTGTCTTTAAACCCAAAACAAACATGTCTTTCTACAAATAAATCAGCATTTCAATACGTCTTCAACAGTTTGGCATTTACAACTTATGGTAAATAAAAACAAATTAACAGTTAAAATGCACCTTGATTCAAAATACATTCACATCAGTGCAACTCACTTTGCCGACATCTGTAAGCTATAGCCAAAACAAATGGATCACTCTTAGCTAAATTAAATAGGGCAGAAAAAACATCTCCATAAACATACAAGAAAATCCACACTCCACTAAACAAGCAGCAACAGCCTGCATACATGGGACAAGAGCCACATGAAGGGTGCATCTGGATGACAGTCCAAAATACAAAATTATTACAGGCTATTATCTAGTTGTCTGGAGGAGCACTGGACCAGCTGGCCATGATGTTCTGCTCAGAGTTAAACACAGACAGGAAACCGCATGTCTGATACTGTAAAAATCGTTTGTCTTCCTGCCATGGCTAACCAGGCAAATAACCCAGAGGGGCTGTTTTCATTTAAAAGCAACACTAATCCACAATAATAAAAAAGAGAATGACAATGCATCAGTTGTGTATGGAATGAAAGTGTTACAAAAGGAAGTTTTGGATTTCACTTGAACATGCCCTAACTAGACAATCCACTATGTTTGGAGAGATAGACACCCTACTCCACATTTCAATTTTCTTAGAGGAGACATTTCATGACAGCAAAGTTTAAAACATGCCCAGATTAGAGGTGGAAAACACAATGAGGTATGCTAGACCACTGCGCTAATAAGCAGGGTTGCTTTGGAGGTGGGGGCGGGGGATGGGAAGGAAGGGGAAATCTAAAGGGGAATGTGAACCAGAGCTGCAGTACACAATAGAAAATGATCCTGGAGGTCTTTTGGAATCACTACTCAAATTGCAATATATTACCATTTCCCTCTGAACAATGCATATATATGCAGGATGCAAGATGAAGCCTGACCTGGTTGGTGGACATTATTGTTGATTATAGTTCAACTCAGGCTTTTTCTAGCTGCCTATCAAACCTAAGCAGGCTCAATCCCCCAGGCTGAACTCAGGTCCACGACATTATTTTCAAATACCCTTATACCTCAAATACCCTACAAAGTAAGGGGACACTTTTATTGACTGTCAAGACCTACAAAGTAAGGGGCTGTACTCTAAATACATATGCTGGTCATTTCATTAATAGTTTTCATATAAATGTTGGACAGGTGTGTGACAGGGCCACTTTTAGATGTACAACACCCTTTTTTATGGTGGAGTTACATTGGATGATCTACTGAAGCGTTTCCAAGAAAAGATGTAGGTTCTCACTTTAGAGTAATAGTGTCTATGGCACTTCTACAGAACAAAGTGTGCTTAATGGAAATGGATACACAGCTTTCCGTGCATTCCTGTAACAAATTTTGTAAGCATCAAGGCAAGAAATAACTCCAAGATGCCAACTGTACTCAGCTGGTATAGCTTAAGGAGAAACAAGTACAAATGTGACTAATTTATAAGAAGCCAGCTAAAATCTACAATATATCGGTTACTTTGGAGTGCAGATCAATGGGTACTAATATGTGATTAAAATTACTATTAGTCAAGTGAAACGGAGACAACTCATGGTAATCAGCATTGCTGGACGAGGTTTCTAATGTACAACAGAACACGAAATCCAATAATAGTCCGTTGTACGTGTGAAGGAAGTGTGAGCACATGGGATATTCTGCAAACAGCATGGAAAACAAACATGCAGTGAGCAGGCCCCACATTAACAAGCTCAGTGCACAAATAAAGCAAAAGAATAAGGCTTACTGCACATGTGTGTGTGTGTGTAGATGGGTGGGGAGAATATAATGTCTAATCCATTCATGAGAAAACAGGAGTGGTAGAGATCACTCCCATGTTAAAGAACTTGCAAAAAAAAAAATGTATCACATTTGTGGCACCATCAGCCACAAATGACACTTGACAGTTCCATTTACTTTTGGCTTGTCACGTTGAAACAGCTTGTTCATTTCAATCATTTATTAATTGCTTGCTTCCTCCAAGAATTTTTTTTTAAATATTGAAACAACATACAATAATAATTGAGTTACAAATAAAATCAAACCAATATAAAACTGCCTGCTAATTCAACATTAAAATCCATATAATCAAGACTACTAAAAAGGAATCAGCAACAACATAGCAGCACATCAACATTAAAAGAAAAAACACAACAGCAGGAAGAATTATATTTAGTGAGCTGATTGGCTCTGTAGTAGACTATATTCATGCATATTTATACATGTTGCCCTTGGGCAAGCTTATTCAATCT
This sequence comes from Elgaria multicarinata webbii, assembly GCF_023053635.1. Taxonomy (NCBI): domain Eukaryota; kingdom Metazoa; phylum Chordata; class Lepidosauria; order Squamata; family Anguidae; genus Elgaria; species Elgaria multicarinata. The sequence continues at coordinate 24,006,181 of NC_086171.1, forward strand.
CATGGCCTCCAATATCATCTGTACGCCGATGATACACAACTATATCTGTCATCTCCGGAACTTTCTCCTGATGTTCACGATCGTATCTCGGCATGTCTTTCAGATATCTCAGCTTGGCTGCTTCATCGTCGCTTGAAGCTTAACATGGCAAAGACTGAATTGCTTGTTTTTCCTCCTAAACCTTCTCCTCATCTCTCATTCTCTCTTACTGTCAATGATGTTACGCTTACTCCGGTCAAGGAAGCTCGTAGCCTTGGCTTTATCTTCGACTCCTCGCTCTCCTTTATTCCTCATATTGAGGCAGTAGCTAAATCTTGTCGATTTTTCCTGTATAATATTGCCAGAATTCGATCATTTTTGTCTGTCTCTTCTGCCAAGACGCTTGTTCATGCACTGGTTATTTCACGGTTGGACTACTGCAACCTTCTTCTCTCTGGCCTTCCTTCTTCTCACATCAGTCCGTTGGTTTCTGTTCACCACTCTGCCGCAAAGATCATCTTCTTAGCTCGCCGCTCCGACCATGTTACTCCGCTTCTGAAATCTCTTCATTGGCTTCCAATTCACTTCAGAATCCAATATAAACTTCTCCTGTTAACCTTCAAAGCTTTTCACGGTCTAGCTCCTTCCTATCTCTCCTCTCTCATCTCACACTATTGCCCCGCTCGTGCTCTTCGCTCCTCTGATGCCATGTTTCTTGCCTGCCCAAGGGCCTCTACTTCCCTTGCTCGGCTTCGTCCATTTTCGTCTGCTGCCACTTACGCCTGGAACACTCTTCCAGAACATTTGAGAACTACAAGTTCAACCACAGCTTTTAAAGCTCAACTAAAAACTTTTCTTTTTCCTAAAGCTTTTAAAACTTGATGTTGTGCAGACTTCTACTGTTACTTTCTACTGTTAGTTTTTCCCTACCCTGTGCCTGCTTACCCTACCCTGTACCTGTTTGCATTCTCTTCCCCTCCCTATTGTTTTACTATGATTTTATTAGATTGTAAGCCTATGCGGCAGGGTCTTGCTATTTACTGTTTTACTCTGTACAGCACCATGTACATTGATGGTGCTATATAAATAAATAAATAATAATAATAATAATAATAATAATAATAATAATAATAATAATGCTGCAAATACCTAGAGAAGCAAGGCAGGTAGACTTTTATTAACCTCCTGAAACAGTTACCAATATTAGCGCTTGACAAGCTTTACTGGGAAGAACTTCCTAGAAAGAAGATCTCATTTGGAGTTCCTGTTCTATACACCTTCTTCACAGGCAGAACCAGGAGTAGTTCATTTTCAAATGATCTAAACGGTCATGGGGCACATATGGGACAACTAATGCTCCTTACAGGAGGTTTTCAATTACAACTGAAACCCAGTTGTTTAGTAAAGCTGTTTTTACAAAACATACTAAGCTAGAAAGCAACCTCTTGACTAGAATCTGACCACTGAAAGTTGGCAAGGTGATAGAAGAGGCGTCTGTCAACTGTAGCAGGCTTTAATTCAGTGAAATTATCTCAATTAGCCTAAAGTCCTCTGTGTTTCAATGAAGTCGCTATATTGTTTCTGCACAGAAGGCCAACACAGCAACATACCCCACTTGAAAAGTGTTGCTGAAGCCTACATTTTAAAATGCTGTAATTCTCATTGGTTTCTGTAAGCACCTATCCACTTATTTTTTTCATAGAAGTCAGTAAACAAGGCATGAATGAAATCATTAGAGTCAGCTACTAGCACATTATCTACTTGACTGCTCTGCCAGCACTGAGATAATGGACATCATTAAATAGGCAGACAAGATAAAATGTGAGTTTAAAAAATAATAATGAAAAGCTCAAGGCCAAAATCTCCCTAAGGCAGGCTCATCAAGTATATTTATTGGCTGTGTAAAGACATGGATTCTACATCTGAAGTAGTGAGTTTACACCAGTCTATGTAAATCTGGCAATCCTCCCTTAAACCCATTTCCTGATTATTATTATTTTTTTTAAAAGGCAAGCTCTGTTGTGGTAGAAAGATGCAGCCGGAATATACTTGCCCACTTCCTGATTTTGATACCCTTTCATTTGCTATCTGGAATGTAAAGTGTAACTGTACAGTTAAGGAACATAAAAAACCAACCCAATTATTAGAATGTAAGCCTATGTGGCAGGGTCTTGCTTTTTATTGTTTTACTCTGTACAGCACCATGTACATTAATGGTGCTATATAAATAAATAAATAATAATAATAATAATAATAATAGATCTCTGTGACGCAATGCAATATACAGCCTAAATTTTGCATTTATGTTGAAAATGTCTACTTCATCTGCATCCTCATCTCAAGCTTCAGATGAATTTCTCATTTCTCCTTCCCAAACGCTTCATTCATCATATACTTCCTGTCATATACAATCTTACCATTCACCCTGCAAAACAGAGTCAAAGCCCTGACTTTATCATTAGCTCCTTTCTCCTTTGGCTCCTATATTGTCTGCTGCCAGTTTGTGCTGCTGCTTCATTTACAATGTTGCAAAAATACAGCATTTCTTCTCTATCCCCCTGATGAAAACTCAGGTTCAGGACTGAACCCAAACTATGAACCTGAGTCTTCAAGAGGAGTGTAACCCCATCCATCACAGGTTGAGTCCTTATTCCTCAATCTACCCTTTGACTGACCAGGAGTACATCTGTCTTCTCTGGATTTGGCTTCTCCAATATTGTCTTCTCTGGTCTTTCATTGCCTGACCTTGGTTCCCAACTTTTACCCAGCACTCAGCTGCCAAAGTCATTAATCTCTCTTGTTGCTCTGATCACACAATGCCCCTATACTGGCTTCCTGAGTGTTTCTGAATCCAGCACAAGGCCCTTGTCTTTTCCTTTGAAGTCTTCTACGGCCTTCACTCTACCCAATCCCCTTCTCTCTGTGTTCTTATATCCTGACACATCCCTGCCCATGTTCCCCCAGCTCCGCCACCACCCAAAGAGCTCCTGCTTCCTCAGAAGACTATTGCTCTGATGTCCTACTCATAGGTTTCCCACAGACAGCTGGTTGGCCACTGTGTCAACATAATGCTGGACCAGATGGACCCTTGGTCTGATCCAGCATAGCTCTTATGTTCTTGTGACTCCACCCTTTCTCTCTTGCTGCTGCATATGCTGGGAACTGCATCCCAGAACACCTGTGTGATGCCACCTATGATTGCACAGGCTATAGCCTGAACCATGGAAGAGAGAGGAGGCTAGTAAACCAGCTAACATAGCCCTCTATTTGCTCTTCCTCTCTTGCAGTCCTCACCACTACCACCAAGTGGATGTCTTTATTTTGGCTTTCCTACTAAAACAGCCCTTTATCCTCTGCAATGTGCTTACTGACACATCTGACTCTCTTTACTGGATAGCATGGCAAGGCAATTAGGTGCGGGTGGAAATAAAGACATCAGATGAAGTTAAAACCAGCACCAAATGTAGTTTGACAGTATACTTTTTGTAATAAGATTTCTAGGGGTGAGTAAAAAGATTTCAAAACAGTTTTAGTAGTTAACCATAGAAGCAATTAGAATTATGAAAGCAACACAGAAAAGCACAGACATCTAAACGTTGTCTAGACTATTGGCCTACTTTAGCCAAGATCTGGCAATAAACAATTTCTTTCAGCTGATCCATTACCAATGCAGCTTCCAGACTTCTTGCTTTTAGTTCAGTTTCTTTTGTCCCTGGAGTACGGGTCCTTTGCAACACTCCCTGTTCTGGCTTCTTATTCCAATTCTAGTTCTCTCCCTCCTGCTTGCTAGTTTTACTTGCATACACTAGTACAACTCCCCTGCCATTCCTGTTAGCAATAAGAAGGGCTGCAGAACTTAGATTTGTTCCTCCCCCACCGCACTGTAAGTTTCAGCTTCCTGGGCTAGCTTGGTTTTAAACTTTAAAGCTCTAAATGGTTTAGGGGCTGGCTAACTAAGGGACTGCCTGTCTCATTATGAACCTGTCTGTTTATTAAGATCTGCATTACAAGTCCTTCAGAGGATATTGCCATTTTCAGAGGCCCATTTGACAGGTACACTTGAGAGGGCTTACTCCCAAATCGTGGAATGCACTTTCTCCAGAGCTATGATCAGTCTTCACTCTCTCTGCTTTAAGAAAAGGTGCCAAGATATATCTTGGCCTTTATATTATTTGTAGCAGTGTTGATGTTTTTAATGTTATTTTATTGATGGTTATAGCATTTTTATGATGATGTTGCTTTTTATTTGTTGCACACCACCTTGATATATTTTTAAATAGAAAGGTGGTATAAAAATACTAATAAATAAATGAAAATCTCTCCTCAAACTCTGTATTTTCTGTAAAGCCTTTCTAGAGGGAACAACCCCTTAGTTCCCATGCCCTGCTGTAATTTAGGTTGTAACTACACTTAAGCACATAACACGTAAGTATTCACATATTCTTTCTCTGTTTACACTTGCCTTCACTTCCCTCTTCTTCCTGTTTCCCCCATGTCAAATGTTATACTGCAACCTTCTTGGGGCAGGGACTTGTACTCCATGACGGCAACATATGTGTAAGTAAATGAATACATAATTTCAAAATAGCTAATGTAAAAGGTGTGTTATTAAACCTCCCACTCCTAAAATGTTTTACCACCAATCTGGAATTATATGGAAAGAAGGTACAATGTCGCATGGGAGAGTTCACATCAATGTTAGACTTCAGGTTGGGCAAACAGGACAGCACACATCAAGGACAGTTTTATCTCTATTTACTGTGAAAACTCACAATGAAATATTCATGCGGTATAAGCTCAGGGCCTGTGACCAATGTGCTCATACTGTGCACCCAATTCCCTAAAAAAAATGACATATTTCTAAGAATGAAATCTCCCAATTGGACAAGTCCCCCTCTCCCCTGCCCCAAAATGAATTATTGAAAAAGCTTTTCTTTCTTATAAATAAAATTTAGTGAATTTCGTAACAGGATTGAACCCCCTCTTCCTACAGATAGTATCTATGGATGTTTGGCTGCTCGTGATGAAGGATGAACTCAAAGCCACCTTGTTATAGCGAAATTAGGTGCAAACCTTGAAAGTGACACAAAAAGACTTCTCAATACAGTTCCCACTGGAACAGTCCTGGCCTTTTTTTTCTTGTGACAAAGGAAGGTCAATAATTTTCAAAACAGGAAATCCTAAATCAGAGGAAATCCTAAAGAACAAAACCATGTTTTTTCCTGGCAGTCACGGTGCAAGGGTAAAAGGAGAAAACATGAAACAGAGGTACATGTACAAAATGGAACCTCAACACAACTTACGTTCTGAAAAAATAAGTTCATCATTGCATTCTTCTGCTTTGCAGGAGCACATAAACAGCAAACCTCCATCTCCCTTCTTCTCTTTCATCTTACATGTATCTGAATCAAAGTCATCCAATTTGTGGCCATGGAGCTTTAATGTGGGATCGTGACATATTGTTTCTAAAGTTACGTTTTCATCATTCTTTCTCCTAAAAAGGAATAATTAAAAGAATTAATAATTAATTAAGAAGGAAGATAACACATGTGTGTGATTATGTGTGTGTGTGAAAGGGAGAATTAATAAATGAACGAATGAACAAATTTTGCTGTATCAAAAACAAAATTTCCTTTAAGCTTTGAAATATCATTGCTACAACCTTTCTGAAATTTATGCTAGGATAATGTCAGTGGCAAGACTCAGGATTAAATTATTTGAAACATGTCATATTGGGGAGATGGTGTCATCTCTACCTATAAAGTGGAAAGTATGTGTGTTTAACGTATGTCCCTAAATGTTTATCTACTTCCACATATGGTACTGCCTTAATGCTGTTCACCCAGACAGGTGTACATGGGTCAGAAAAAAATCTAAAAACATGAATTTGGGGGGTTTAAGTATTTTTAATGAATTTAATAAAAACCTAGGTTTATACCTACAACTCCCAACATGCCTTGGCCAGAACTCCCAGCAAGCCTTATGTAGGAGGCCAGACTTAATGGCCTTTAGTGGCCATTGTGATTCCTAAAGTCAGTCAACTCAATTCCACATAAAAGGAAACAACCCACATAAATGGGCTGCATCCATTTGCAGTGCCTCTTCCCACCTGCCAAGTGTGTTTTTAAAATCATAACTAGATACAACAGCATGTCTTTCAGAGGCTGAACTCTGGACGTGCTCAAAGGTACCCCGTCCTGATATCAGTGTTCTCAGAAACTGACGGAAGCACACATCCAGCCCTCACCCTTAAGAGGGAGAGGGAAGGAGGAAAGGGAAGCCCTCTGCACATGCCCAGAAACATGCCTGACAAAAGGGGGCAAGTGCCCGGCCCAGTCCCAGCCCTTCAGAACAGGCTCCTGATGTCGGCTAAGGCTTTCCCAGCAGGACTTGGCCGGAGTTCTGCGCGTCCACTGACAGCTGCTTACCTCCACTCTTGGCAATGCTACTCCTCAATGCTGTGTCAAGGTGCAGCATCAGCCATGACGAGAAAAGCGCCTCTCAGAGGACATGGGCACCTGAGGGCCGCCAAAGGCATGCTGGGAGGTGTAGTACTGACATCAATATCTCTCAGTCCTAACTCGGCCCCCACTTTCCTGACCTCTCGTTAACTGTCTTTTTTCTCCTTCTGACTTTCTCCAACTGCCACTAATTCCGCCCAGCATTCCATTCTAGCCTCAGCTGTCAGTCATTCCTCCATTCCCTCTTCTGTTTCAATAGTAAAGTCAAGCTTTTACATAAAAATCATAAACTTTATTCAGTAATTTTTGCATCTGTCTTAGAATGTTGTGGTTTAGTTATAACAGGGGGGAAAACCCCAACATAACAAATCTCATCATGTTAAAAGGCCTTGGAAAATATATATATTTAAAAAAATCTCTTGGCACTTAAAAGCCATTAGTGCAGTCACTAGGCAAGCCTGCCTGGGAAAAAGAAATCCATAAGCAGAGTGCCACAACTAAGATGGCCTGCTCTCCTGTTGTCTTCCACCACACATCAGATGGTGTTCAAAGATTTAACGCATTATTCAGGACTAGGCTTAAGTCTACAACTCCCAGCATGACTTGGGTGGGAGGGAAGATTTATCAGGCTTTGGAGCCATCATCTGGAAGTGGCTCGCCATCCTGGGCCTGAAGTGAGAGCGCCTGGGTTGGCTGCCTCAGTTACTAGGCCCCATCAGGAGCAGAAGGGAAGGAGGTCGCAGCTCTGGGCAAAAGGCATACTGGGAGTTGGAGTTTTTGTTTTCTGTGGAGACAAGGAAAATCATGACAACAGCTTCAAGGAGGCCCTGGCCAAGCATTAAGGGTGTGAGAGAGAGAGACAGAGAGAAAAGAAACTAATTTAATTTGTTTTAAAGTTACCTCACAGGCCTAGGACAGGCCTACCTTGCAGGGTTGTCATGAAGGTAAGAGAGGGGGGTGGAAATGAATTCAATTTGTTTACAGGTTAACTCACAGGCCTACCACTGAACTGCTATTTTAAGATGATTACCTCACAGGCATATATATCTTAGGGGACACGAGCAAAGCTGGGTAGAAACCTGAAATTTGGCACGCTGAAAGGTCTGGCTGTACAATGTACTAGAAAATCTAAAAACATGAAATTTAAATTTAAAGAAATTAATAAAAAACCGAGGCATATGCCTACAACTCCCTGCTCTGGCCAAGGCATGATGGGAGGTGTAGGCTTTTCAGGTAAAACAAAGAAATGTGGTTTATCATGAAGCTCTAATTTAAAATACAGTTCTTATTAACACAATTTCCCTTTTATTCTAACAAAACAATTTACTAACTCAACCAAACTGAAAAAACCAACCAAGGGAAAGATGAATAAGTTGCATAGAAATTTATTATATATCAAATAAATGTTATAAACTTTATTCATGGACCCGAGCAACGCCGGGCATATCTGCTAGTCCTTCACTAAAGAGAACTTTATTCCTTGATAGATTTGTCTGCATTTTGACCATTCAATCTTCAGCATTTTGTGGGGGGTGGGGAAAAAATGAAAACACGGTCAAAAGAGGCTGGGAGAGGTGAGAGTTTCGGAGAATTTCCTCCTTGGAAACAGGTTTTCCACATACCTTTTAAAATGTAGCCAGCTGTTGAGTGGTCTTGTCTCTTTCTTTTTATTTTTTCAAAATACCCTTGGCATTTTCAGGAGCCCAGGAATGCTAACTGGATGCTTATAGGAGAGAGTGAGGTCACATGGTCTCCAATAGGCATTCACAGCTGGGCTCCTCCAAATGCTGAGGAAAGGGGTGTGTTTTTTTTAAAAAAAACAACAACTTAAAAATAGGAAGAAAGTCCCTCAGCAACCAGCTTCAGCTCATCAGCCATATATTGTGGCCTACCAGGGGTTCATCCAACCCTTCTGTGCCTTCCTAAAAGGTAATTTGCGTTGTTGGATCCAAGGATCTCACTTCAGTAATTGTGCATACAGAGGTCCTCTTATATAAACACCAGGTGCAGATGAGGATCTGGGGACTGGGATCATTTTCATTCATTTTACAAGGTAATTACCACCATGCAGAATTAGATTATGGGTTATATATGCTAAACCAATGTATTATGTAAAAAGGAATGGAAATAAAGCTTTTGTTTTTCTGTAATTCATATTCTGGAATCTCAAATCTGTTTCCAGTCTAATAATGTTATGGTTGCTGCAGTCATATGACATGAAATATATCAGAAAACAGGGGGATTTAAGCAGCACATTTTTCATATCCAACTTTTTTAAAAACAACAACAACCACCAGCCTTCCACTGTTATCCAAATCCATGGTACAGACAACAGTCAAAGTTTTGGAATGAGTACCTAAAGTCCTGATTATGCCTTGTTAACTAAAATATACTTATAAATGGAGTGATGCAATTATGAACCAAATGAACACCTTTGCGTTTAGTCAGAATAAACTTACCAAACAGCTGCACATACTTCATTCTTGTCAGCACAGATAGCAGTAAGGTTGCAGCGGCTGTAGCAATGACCTTCATTTCTACAGCTAGTTAATTTAACATCACAAAATCTGCAAAGTGCCGGAAGTTTGATTTTACCATCCAACATTTTGGATAAATGACCTTCAGCTGTAAATAAAAAGAAAAATGATGTATTAATAAGTATATCAGACTTGCATGTCAATCGTGTATAAGCACACATTGTGTAGAAGCAGATCGTACAGAAATAAAGGAAATCAACTGTCTCAGCCTTCCCCAAAATGGTACACTCCATACGTTTTAAACTATCATCTTTGACCATCCCATGCCATAATCCTTGACCACTGGCCATGCTGACTAGGGTTGATGTGAGTTGCAGTCAAAACATTTGGAAGTAACTTGTAACAACCTAAGATGGTGATAACTGGGTAAAATAGTTTACATTAACTTCTTAGGCCAGTCCAGAGATTTACAAACCAGGACTGCGCATTAACTGATTGGACTTTTTTAAAAATGGATGAAATTGGCCTAATTGGGAAATGGTTTTGTTAAATCCCCACCACTTCCTTTCTCCTAATCACTGTGCTGATTCTTGTGAATATTTACTTGGGAGTAAGTCCTTCTGGAAGATTTCCTCTCCCCAGCATTGCCACCACCTAAAGGGAAATTGCTCCTTCACTGGGGAATCCCACCTATGGAGTTTATTTATATCAAATGCTTATATTTCATGGTCTAAGGAAATCTCTACCACTATAACTCAGAGTTCTACAAGTTGACCCTTTCCCACTGCCACCAATTCTTACTTTAAAACCTTCTAGGAGCTGCTATAAAAGGCTTAGGTGGGAGATGGGCACCAACGCTAGAGACAAGATGAACGATTTAACAAGCAATTTACCATATTTCTTCGATTCTAAGACACACTTTTTTCCCCATATAAACATCTCTAAAAACGGGGTGCATCTTAGAATCGCAGGTGTGATTATTATTGTTAGAATCAAAGCTTTTTTTCTGTTGGTGGTGCTGGAATTAGTGTGCGTCTTACAATCGATGGCGTCTTACAATTGAAGAAATACGGTATTAAAGGGATATTTTATACATAAGAGTTTACAAATTTACTTTGGAGTTTTCAAAAGACAATTCTTAAGGACTTGAGAGCAGGTGACTGGGTTCAGGTGACTGCGATGGGAAAAGAAGACATCATGGCTTCTCCTGACGATGCTCATGCCACACACACTATCATCATTTGCATAATCTCCCATGATGCAGCGTGGGTTGATGTGTCATCCAAATCTGGTTAAGGGCTATAGGGTGGGTACAAAACCACTCCCACTAACCCATGTGCTGGGTTCGGGCTACACACCAACCTACACTGCATCACAGGGGATTATGCAAATAGTAATCGTGTGTGTAGCCCACATGGGTGGAGGGAGAAAAGCTCCTTGCTGCTACAACCTCTAATGACGTTTTACCTCAGGTCAAATTCCCTAACCCTCCACCCCAGCTAAATACATTTACAGCTAGGTCCAGCTCCTGGGTACAGTCTTTGTGCTGTTCATTTAATTTACCCGCTGTGCTCAAATTACATCATAACAGGGCTTTTTTAATGTCCATTGTGAACAACGAAAGAGCATTGTAGCACCATAAAACAATAATTAATTTATTTCAGCACAAACATTCATGGGTCAAATGTGACTATGGAATCAATGGAGTTGTTTTTATTTTTTGCCCCACCCCTGGGGGATAGGGGTGGAATTTCAAGATGCATGCAGCTAGGTAGGGAAAGTTTAAACTCCCTTTCCCAGAGCAGCATAGTCCCAATCTGAATAGGGGTTGCATGTATTTAATCTGAATTAAATAAACCAATCACACATAGCACTGCTATGTGCGGGTAGAAGAAAGTTTAGTTTAGCTCTAAGGGTGAAGACAGACTTGCCTTCTAAAGTATGATGGAAGCTGTATGAACATATACTTCAAAATGTACTGATTGTTTTAGTATCATGACAGTGAATTTGTGTTCAAATCACTCCCACCACCCATTAGAAAGCAGGTCTATCTTCTCCTCAAGTATAACAATAGAGACCTAAAGTTCAAAAAAAGAGAGAAACACTGCTATAGGGAATAAATTGTTGACCAGCATGCCCAAAGCTTTACCAGAAAACCATGGAAGAAACTAGGTTTGTTCTATTCCTATTTCAAATGAACAGAGGAAATAGCTTATTACCACTGAATACAAGTTTGCATAATGATACAAGAGTATAATTTGACAGGAGCTTTCAGCAGAATGATTCAATGAGCAGAAAGCTTTTATTTTATTCTGGAATGGTTACTGGAAAAAGGAATTTCCTCTTAAATAATTCTGAAAGTCCTCATGGTCTCTAACAGCATGGAAAAAATTCTTCACACTGACCAAGGCAAAAACAAGTCATGCTGAGAATGAAGCAACACTTTAGGAGGCAAACTGGCATTTATCTTGCAAAGTTAATACAGGGCTTAGGGTAGTGGTCGTCACTCTTTTTTAAGCTGGAGCCACTTTAGCTCAAGGCACCAGCACTGAGGCCACTTGGAGGCCTTTCCTAGGCCATGGGTGCTTGGAGGTGTTTGAGGACCTCTGCTCATCATTCCCCTTCACAGCATCCAAGCAAGACCTCAGCAGTCAGTCACCAGGTAGGCAAATGCTGACAAGCTAATTTGGTGCTTAGATTGGGACAGATCCTTTTCTCATCACTGAGAAAGTGGACTGCTCTACTCAGTGCTGCAAAATCTCCCATTCCAGGTCTGTTTCTTGCCCTCTTGCCCACATATTCAATTTTCCCTCCACCTTCAGCACTTGTGCACTGTAGCTAGCCCATCACGTTGCTCTTTGGCTCTTGAACTCTACCCCTACACCACAACTAATTGGCCAATTGCTCCTGCATTTTCCCTTTCCCCAACCCCAGCAACTCATGAGCAGCAGGTGTCCTGACTCCCCACTTCAAAGTCTCATCAAGTAGCCCAGATCACAGAAGCCGGCTGCTAAAGCAAACAACAAGGCAAAACCAGAGAACCCCAGCTAGAAGTGAGCAGCTACTGCAGAACTGTAGAGTGTAAATGAACAAATGAGAAGTGGAGAGCTACACATGAGGAGATTGGGATTCACCAAAGGCCCTTGGAGTGAAGAACCCTGGCTTAGGGAGCTATTTGCAGGGGGAAATTGGTGGGCTGGAGGTGCTTAATCCTTCCCTCATTGACAGATTTTCCCCTGCAAATCCTTTCCCGAATGTTTAGCCCTTTTAGCTCATTTTCCCACAGCTAGACTTCAAAACAAGAAGCAATGCCTGGGGAGGGTGGTAGAGGAAAGAGAACTGTTCTAATTTAGTCATTTACAGGAGTGAATCAGTGGGAAAAGAAAGGGTTAAGAGCCTTTTCTTCCTACCCACCAAATCTACCCTACAAATGCCTGCCACTACCCATATTTTCCCAGTAAATATGGGTGTGGGAGCAATCATTTTCAGAGATAATATCTAGTTCTGGCCTGAGATCATGCACACAAATGAGTATTTTTGGAATTATTATTTTGGTGGAAGCAAGCATATGCAAATATCTTATTGCATTTCAAAATCCATTCATGTTTTCCCAGATGCTCCATAAGCAAGTTCCTTGGGCCCTGCCAGAACTTGCTAATTGATCTCTCCTGGGTAGTTCATGTGGATTTTCAATTCTGATGCAAAGGTTTGCATGTGCACTTCTCTATGAATTATTGGAATTGCATCTTGTGGAAGAAAATGTGATAATCAGGAGCCTTTTCATTTGAAATTTTAGTGTGCCACTGGCATGGAAAATAGCACAATTTACAGAAAAAACAACCTACATTTTCTACTCCTTTAGTGCTCTGGTAACATGTCAAAGATGACTATTATTTTGATTCAAATTGAAGTGGGTGAGCATAACAGTAAGTAACTAAATATAGTGCAAGTAAAAAAGATGTCCTAAAACTTTAGTAGAATGCTAGCTCAGGTTTTTTTAAGACACACAGAACTGTTTATTTATTTTTACTGGAGGAGGTGCACATTTTTCAGAAGAAAAAACCCCCACCTCCAAGCAACCACAAAAATCACACTACCCACATGGAAAGTAAATCATTTATTTGGCATGTTCCCCCCTTTGTTCCTTTCCCTGGAAGTTACAAGTGTCTGTATCATAGCAGTGGCATTTCAAAGGCCAGTTTTGAACACACACTCACGTTCTCTTAGCAACATACACACTTCTGAACATAGACAAGCAGCACATCACTCATTTGCAACGGAATGCTTACATTTCACATTTGTCAACCTCATACTTTAAAAATAAGTTAAATGGATCTGTCCAATTGTCTTTATGTATTATCAGCAACACACTAAAATTACCCCCTCTCTCATTAAGATCAACTGGAGAAACCTTGCTAAGGGTTGCTCCTATTTGGGAAATGGGAATCGTCAGGCAGTGTAGGTTTTCTCCGATGATGTGGGACCTTCTCTGGGATGATGACCCCTTTCTCTGCCTATTTTAATAAAAATGGATGTTTGTTGGTCAGCACCATGGCACCAAGATAGTGAAACCTAGATACTAGAAACATGACATGCATACTAAAGGGACCTAGGGGGTGTGCATCTCAGAGTCATTTAGTTTTTTAAATGCAGTAATTAATGTTAATTAACTTAAGTGTTTGAAGCCTGAAATACCACCTTCAGTCACTAGGTGGCAGAACTACCTAGCCAATGCATACCTTTGCAATCAACACAGTTTAGAGCCAAGGGAGAGGTAGCCTGAGGAACAGAGCCCTCTCCCCACTGCTGTAGTATACCCCCATAAAAGGAATGGAGTAGACAGAGACTCCCTTGTGTGCTATAGGGGTTCACCATGGGAAGTGGCATGCCTGGGGTGCCAGTGGGCATGGCTTCACTCAGACAATGAAACCAACTCTGACAGCTGTGCAACTTTGCTTGAACACTTCACTGTATCAAATTAAGGGCTACTCCAATTCATGGGAACCCAGTCTGTTCACCAATTGTGGGCTACATTGCCTAACAAAACTAACTGAGCCCCGAGTCTTGAGGACTTTGTTGAATAATATAAGGGGTTCGTTTTTAATAGGCATTTTATTTATTTATATATTACGTTTTTTACATATGAAATAATCTGAAAGTGGGATTATGATGAGTATGTTTGGTTAGCTTCTATATGATGTGTTAGCTGAGGGAGGAAATTTTATATGATCACATGTAGGTATGCCCATATTTTTTTTAATGGAGAATTAGTTTATGAGTTCATGAGTTTATTCTTAGATGCTTAAATAAAACAGGAAGGAAATGTCTAAGCAAGCACCACCAGTTTTGCTCCAAAAATGTGTGTGGTACAATCTGAGTGCCAGAAGCATCTTCCAATGAGGAATGGGTATATGATGTTTCAGAAAACAGAACATTCAAAGCCCCATGGAAGTAAAAGAGGTTGCTGAATGTTGACCATTGCTGAATAAATACATTTGACAATAATTGTGAGGATAAACAAAAATAATTATAAAAATAATAACTAGAAGTATAATCAATATACATCTATTTAGAAGTAAATCCCACTATGTTAAGTATAGGATTAGAGCCTTAATGAAACAAAGCCAACTTGACTTTTTTACTATAGTATTTCAAAGATCCTGATATGTTGCATCAATAGTGCAGGTGCCAAGGGTGAGGCAACTAGGGGTTTCCTCAAATGTATAAATTATACATACTACACAGCGGTGGCTAGACTCAAATAGACAGTGACTTTTGTACAAGGTCCACAAAGTTATATCCTTTAGTTGTGATTTTAGTCCAAATTACTTCAGTTGCATTTTGAATGTATTTAGAATTGCAACTGTGTTATGTTTTCCAAATTACTAAATATGAAGAACACACAAAACCCATACACAATATTCATATTTTTGAACAAGGTAAAATATACACCGAAGATGAGAGTAGAAGAGGGCATTTATTTATTTAGAATATTAGGGAAGAACAGGCCACATAATTCATGTATACTTCTCCCAAACACAGCACAGGTAAGGGATATTTAGTATAGGATACAATACTGAATAAAAACAAATAAATACAACAAAAGAATTATTGCTTTTGTTTCAGTCAAAAACAATCCAAGCCTTACTGAAGATGGTATCTCAGCTTTGAATTTGAATTTCCTGTCTTTTGTTGGGTTTTGTTGCAAACATCAAGTAAAATGTATGAGTATATGCTTTATTTCCTGTGGGGGTGTTTTTCTTTTAAAAATAATAATAATGAAAGGTCATAAAATGCATATGATTTATAGTTCTGACCAAAAAATTGTTTAACAGTCATCACTGCAGTATTTTGAGAAAGCTGTGCTGTACATATACGGGCTATTCACACATAAAGACAACCCATCTGTTTAAAAAAACAATGGGCTGGTTCGCATGATCAACACAGTCCATCATAGCTTATTTAAGCCATAATCCATGGCCTATTGCAAGGTTATTTAAGGGTTGTTTCATCCCCAAACATGCCATGCTGTCCAGGTTTGGACAAGACAACTGACCATGGCAACCCTCTGCTGGGGGTTGAATATTCAAAATGGCCTCCAGCACACCTGTGGTGATTGTGTGAACCTAATCAATGGGTTGTCATGCCTGCCTCTT
Organism: Elgaria multicarinata webbii; assembly: GCF_023053635.1. Classification (NCBI taxonomy): domain Eukaryota; kingdom Metazoa; phylum Chordata; class Lepidosauria; order Squamata; family Anguidae; genus Elgaria; species Elgaria multicarinata. The sequence continues at coordinate 24,021,754 of NC_086171.1, forward strand.
CAGCTTTACAGTACAACTCACAATCAACTATGTCGTAGATTGTGCAGCATGACGTTCAAACCTAGACCAGTGGGCCTTAGAAAACAATTCAATGCACATTCAAGATGCACTTTGCTGGGGAGAATAATTAAGAAACTGTATAGTTTTTTTAAGTATCTAATTGAGAATGCCTCTAAAAAAATTTTTAAAAGAGAGGAAAATTTCAGTCATCACGGTCAGCACATTTTAATGCAAGTTCTTCTTAACAGATCTGCTGACTAAACATACTTTCCCCCCTCTTTGAATCAATGTTTGTGGATGACATTGTAAAAACAATATTTGGAGTAAAGACTTGAATTATAAAATGGAGATTTTTTTTCTATCAGTTACCTTCAAACACACACAATCATCTTAATCCTTTTGGACAAACACTTATCTGAATATTTTTGTGTTTAAAATTTATCTTATGTTTGTCATGTATTTCCTGACAGCGCAAAACGAACAGATTTTTAAAACCTTGAGATTTGCATCCTTGATAGATGTTACCATCTGAAATTAATGGGGAAAGGGCTTACGGGCATAAGAGAAGCACAGAACTTACATAAACCAACTTTTAATATGACCTCCATTATTCTCAGGAAAATCTTCCACAAAATACTTGCACTTTGGAGTCTTAGCATTCCCTAGAAATGTATAAATACGATGCTACGGTGTGTCAGATTTCATGAGAAAGAAATTTATGTGGAGATAGCAATTTATCAACCATATGTTTGGTTATCAGCAAACCTATTTTATGCCTCATTGGTCACATCAGAAACTTCCTTTCTTTGTTGTTTAAAAGCTAGCCCTCTAAGCAATCTGACAGAATCTGAATCAACACCATGCAGGGCATAGTAGTTAAACAGAAGGAAAGCATAAAGCAAGTGTCAAATTTGTGTTTAATAATGGGCACTTGTCAGTCAAAATGACAAGCAAAACTGTCCCTCCTCAGATGCCACGGTCTGTAGGGAGATTGCTGAGTTGGCAGAGGAAGGAGGTGGCAACTGTCTTCAGGTCTTTATTACTCAAAATTTCATGGATGCCCAAAGTTTGGCCTGCATTCTAAACATGCAGCAAGAACAGGGCCTGAAAAGTTCTATTGGTCAACCATAAGTCAGGGGAGGTAGCCTGTGCAGTCTACCCACACACCTGCTTGTATGGAAAGCACATTGAGGCTCTGGAGTCAATGGAGATTTTTTTTTCTTTTTAACCCACCACCCTATGGGGAGGGGGGAATTCAGGACAAAAAACTTAAAACGTTGTCCCTCCCACCACCCTGGTACCGACCTGAATCGGGGTCATACGTACTTACTCTGGAGTACAGTAACATTTAGTTTAACTTCATACTGGGATGTTGTTTTTCAAAGTTAGCTTTTCTTGGACACCAATGTGGCATGTTTCTGCCTTCCATCTCTTTGGACTGTCTCTTGGCTTGCTTTGTTCACAAAAAAAATGGATGAAAGAACGACCAGCATGCACATATGAAAAACACCAGTAATATGAGGAGCCTCATATGTTCCCCAGAAGAACCATCTTAGTTGATAATGGAGGATGACCAATCCAGACATACTTTAAATCCGTTAGACTAGCACCCTCCCCCTATTCACACTGGGATCTTTGTGCAGATGGTAGAGGGGATTTCAATATTAAAACAACTTTACAAACAATTCATGGGTAAGTATACCAAACCATACATAATATAATGCATTTTGTTATGATGTTCTTCAACTTCAGCAAGAAAGATACAGAAATATACCAAAAAACGCACTGAGCTCATACAGGTAAGTTCAATTTGTTATCAATATACTCCCCCCCCCCTTTATTCATTCTAACCACAAATTTTGAAAGGCAGCTGGGACTTGTATTGTTTCATCACCTTGATTTGTGTATGTAATAAAGTCCCACCAATCAGCAGTGAATGATTCCCTTTTTTTCCTGTCCCCTCGACACTCTTACTTTGTGTTAGTTTTTTCTGATAATCCAAGCTCCCATACTATATTGTACCATTTTTGTGTCATCAGTCCTGTTGCATTTTTCCAGCAGCTGGCTATTAATAATTTGGCTGCTACCAGCAAAAATCCTATTAAATTATTTCTTAGTAAAAATTCATTGGTATCTTTGAATATGTGAAAAAGGGCTAATTCTGGGGTTGCATTAACTTCTGCTCCAATTATAGTAGATATTTCATGAAGAGCTGTTTCCAGAAGTTAGCAACTCCTGCACATTCCCACATGTATTGAAATGAACCAACCAATCCACACTTCCCCCAGCAGAATGGTGATTAGCTCTTATCCATGCGGACTAGCCTTACTGGAATTAGATACCATTTTTTGTATTAACTTTATGGATATCTCTTTACAGTATGCTGAGGAGGCCCTATATGGAAATTTACCCCACAAAGCAGACCATTGTGCTTCTTCTATTTGCAAATTCCAATCTGTTTCCCAAATCTTACAAAGAAGTTGCTGTGATCCCATATCTTTTGAGATTAGTAGTGAATATAGTCTCAATACCAGTCTCTTTTCTTTTTCGTCCATGTTTATTAGTATTGTTTCAAATTGTGTTATATTTCTGGTTCCCTGCTTTAACCTCCACTGTCAAATTTAAGGGGATTGATTATGAGGATTTTGCAACACAAGGAGAGGGGAGGATTAATCCTTCCCACTTCAGCTGTGATCCCGCCCTGAAATCCCACCCTCCCACTTCCTGGAAATGAAGTTTAGAAAAAACTTCACCTGGCACAAATAGACATTCTTGGAAATAGATCTGAGGCCAGGGCACCACGGACTGAGTCCTAGCAACACTCCTGCTGCCTGGGTATCACAACAGGAAGGGTTATATCCATGTCATCCACACTGCTCTTAAAAGCTAGTGTGTTATGCCATATTCCTTTAATAAAGTTGTGGCTATATAATCCTGGCTATTGGCATCCATCTATTTCTTTTCCAAAAATAACACCTACTCACTAAGATACAAAGGGTGTTCTCAACAAGGTGATCCATTATAGGTGAAATAGGCATTGATAAGCCTCATACTGCTTACAGAGTGAGTATCTGCAACCTATCTAATACACGCAGGGAGAAAATAAGTAACAGAGTTAATTAATAGATAGAGTTGGAGGGTATGAGCCTGCACAATAGCTTGCATTATAGCTTGCAACATTTAATAGTATCAGAGGTGGGTATAAGAAAATGTATCTTTCATTGCCTCGAGCAACTTTTTTTTTTGTTATCTCAGATCATGCTTGACAAGGTTTAACAGACTGAAATCTGAAGCCAGTGTTCTTTTGGGGATGGGGGTACTAACTCAATGAAATAGATTTTGCCAAGTCCAACAGTTTAGACCGAGATTATTTAATAAGGCATGGCAGGTATAGTACATTCTTCTACAATAAAAACAATGCAACAGATATAAATACCATCACAGTAAGTACACATAGCAAACTCATCTTCTCTCACCTCAAAACCTGCACACATCTTATCCCCTCACACCAAAAAGATTCAGTCCCCAAAACTCCAGTAAAAATCTAAACTCACTCTCCTGCAGTGGCTAGGCGCTACATACCTCCATGTTCTCACACAGCCAGTAACAGCCCCTGCCCCCATATCCAACTGATAGAGGGAAGAGACCAAACACAAGACCCACCTCCAGGAAGGAGACCTACTTTCTCATAATTTTTCTATTTGGCATAAATATTCTATTTTGGGACACGAACAGGAAGTCATCACATGCACAAGGAATTTCAAAGGCTTAATGTGCCCAATGCTTATGTGAATCAGCCATTAGCATATCAGTTTCCTTTTCTAGATGCCCACAAGAAGATAAAGTTGACAAAACACAAAGAGAAAAAACCTCCAGTTACGCAGAAGTGTGTCTCAGGAGATCAACCCAGAATTATGTATTCATAGTTCATTTTCTATGTGAATGATGCAGGAAATGCTTGACATACGGGCCACCAAACACTTGATTCTCAATATGTTTTAGAGTTAAAACTTAGCATTATTTAAACACAACACACAACAAGTGTGCTGCTTAAAACTTGAACAATCTCTGGAAAACCTGGGTTCCAGATGTGTAGGTCCATGCTGAGGGTTCGTTTACTACTTTTTGCAGCCTCTGTCAAGGAATAATGGTATTTTATTTCTTCTGTGATCATGTTATGTCTGCAGAAGTTTACAGCTGTAATATTTAAATCTAGACTGACTTCCACACAGATGGCTATTTATACTCATACCTTCAAAGTATTGCTATTTATTCAAGTATAGGCTTTCCATTAAAACATGTGTTAAGTAACTTTTCTTCTTTTACCCAGAATTAGGAAGAGCAGCCCTGCTTACATTTGTATCTGTTTCAGAGGCAGCACACCCCCCCCACCCCCAGCTCCAGTCTAGTCTTGGGAAAAAATCATCATCATATGCAATTAAGATGCAAATATAAGGTACAACCTCCAGCCCCTAATCTATTTTTTTTCCAGTTGTTTCTCAAGTTTGGAACAAATTTTCTCTCTCTATCTTATGGCCTTTGCCCCCTGAAAATCCAACATATGTACCACCAAGTCACTGTTTATGCTATTAAACTTCTTTTGCTTCAAGCTCTTCAGCAAGGGCAGCATAAGAAGATCTGGAGGGCCAAATCCTTTTTCAGATTAATGGAGATTCAGTTTAATAGAGATCTTATCTTGAACATGAAACCACTATCAAAACCCTACATACACATTGCTCTCTTTTCTTCAGCCATGTTCTTTTTGCTGCTGTTCTAACATTTTAGTATGCCAGTGTTTGAAATACTGTACTAAGTGGGCTTTGTACCCTCAGTGAAGCAATCATATGAAGGTGTGCAGTACATGAGCAGCTCACAAATCAACACAACACCCTACTGAGTTCCACAGGTTGTGTGAACAGGAGCTATATGTATACTGGCTGTACATCATCATCATCATCATCATCATCATCATCATCATCATCATCATCATCATCTATTTCTTACCCGCCTCTTCCTCTGGATTGAGGCAGGGAACAATAGGCTTGTCCAGATAACTGTGCTTACAGTTCAAATCACATCTCTGCTATGAGTGCACCAAGTGGCCATAGGACAGACACGGTTTCTAAGGCTCAGCCACATCTGCAATACAGAAATGCTAATTCTGACTCACCTTACTGTGTTGTTGTAAGGATTACAAGAAAATAAGGTGTGCAAGGTAGTCAGAGTCTGTAGCTCAGTGGAAGAGCACATGCTTTGCATGAGGAAGGTCCAAGGGTCCATTCTCAACATGCCCTGGTAGGGCAGGAAAACCTCCTGCCTGAAATCCTGAAGAGATGCTTCCAGTTATTATTGACAATACTAGGCTAGATGGCCCAACTCAATATAGGGCAGCTGCAAATGTCCCTAGGTGGTTTTAAATAGTTGTAGTTTTATATTGTGGTTTTAAGGTTCCATACTTTATCATTTATGCTATACCCTGTGGTTTCAATTTTTGTGAACTGCCCAGAAATCTTAGGCTATTGGGCAGTATAGAAATGAAATGAAATAAATAAGTGCATTAAATACTAAAAAGCAGTATTTTATAAATGCCCAATTATTATTAAGCAGTTTCCATCTTTCTTTCAGTACTGCCACCTTCAGCGTTTGGTGGTGGTGAGAGAGGGACTTCTTGGTGGCTGCTCCCAAGCAGGGGAATTGCATGCCAAAGGAGGTTAGGTCATTTCATCTCTGCTGTCCTTCCACTGGCAGGCAAAAACATTTTTATTCAAACAGGCCTTTGGTGTGTAAGCTGGGCGGTGTACTGTTTTTATTCTGTTGTTCTTGTATTTGTTTTATTACTGTTTTAATCAAGTTTTTATTTCTCTGTGGTTGCAAGTTGCCTGTTGGGTGCCATTTTCTAGATAGAAAGGTGGGGTACAAATAAAAAAAATAACTAAATAAAATGGGCTGCCTGAATCAGCATGTAGCTTGTTCACATTCTGGTTAATTAAGGCATAATTAATGGCTTAGAGTAATGTGCGAAAGCAGCCAATGAGTCATAAGTATGCAAAGTTTATTCATAACATTCCTAGGTAAACAAAACATTCTGGAATTTCAGAAAACACACAAGCCTTTAAATTAAAAACACAATAGGGCTTACGTGTTTTCTCCTCATTCCTTCCATATGTTATAAGGAAACACAGTGGTCCTCTATGGTCCTCACTGATCTAATCCCTATGCTTTGATATATACTGTAGTGCTGCATGGGGGAGTTTTATTTCTTTTTTAATGTGGTTTGTTGAGCAACAGTTTTGTTTTATCAGACACGCAACTGCCGATAGCACAGAAGTGGAATATCACAGATGTGATATCTGTCTCCTGGCTTATGTCAGCATGGTAGAGAAGTGCTCCAAGGAGAGTATAATTAAAGCTTCCTGGAGGGTGATATTAACAATAACTATGGCTGTCAAGAAAAGGCCTTGGAATTTGAGAGGATGAACTGGGACAACAGACTCTCTGATCAGTAGTCTGCCATAGAGTGTATCTGCCAATTTGCAGCCAGTGTAAAGACCCTTGCAACTAGAACCTCCCCTATTTGTACTGTAAGTGCTCAAAAACCTGAAGGCTCTCACTATATATATTCTATACTAGATAAAAGTCTGATGCTAAACAAACAAACAAAAGGCCTAGCACCACCCTAAAATGACTAAGCACATATTGCTTACTAGCCCAAGTTGTAACTGCAGATCAAATTTAAACTCTATCCTCTAGAATAACAAACAGTTAAGCTATGCTGCTAACAAGCCCCTTGAAAGGATATTTCAGATATTTGTGGCATACAAGGTATTGCATATGAATTTTTTTAAAAATGTCCTTCTTCCTGTGGAATGCTTGCCTTTGGCATAAACTAAGATGTTACCAAACACAGGAAACTGAGTTTTTCTTCTGAAATATTGCAAAGCCTTTCTGTTTATATTTTAAATTACTTAAATGTAGTGTTTGGGGAAGGTTCCAGGTAGATAACTCCATTTACTCACTAGGCATATGATCGGGGAAGGAAAATTGTAGATTACTCACAAGACAGTTCCTCTACAACGATGACCAAAGAGGTCTAAGTGTTCAAAAGAGTTGCTTAAAGGAACTGGCTCCGTTTCCAATGCTCACGATTCCACTTGCATGTGGTGTGTGTCTGCAAAGTGTGATGGGTCTCATCCTTCCCTCCACCTTTGAGTGGGGCAGGAGGCAAGGTATCATCTTGTGCTGTGCTTCTCAGGTGGTCCAAGAAGTACCCCCAGATTGCAACATGATCAGCACAAGCCACAAGTTTTGGACTGGAAAGGCAGGTGGAGATATATCCCAGGCAAATGGAGGGGTCATCCTTGCCAGCTCCCAGGATCCCCTGTGTGTCATTTGGATGTACAGGGATGATCCCGGGATATAGGCCTGGTATACTCATGGCCATAGTCTCAGCAATCACATTTTATTTCAGAGATGTTCATACGGTTTTAGCAGTACAGCACAAGGGCAGGGATGCTGGCACTTGTCCTTTTTATACTGCACTTCCACAGCACATGGAGCACCTCTGATCACAGCACAGGAACATGCCCAGGCCCTACTCTTGAATTTGAAGATGCAGAGGGTGCCTGGGAGTAGGAAAGCATAGCATCCCTATTCCATTTCCCAGCTCTGAGCTTGACAGGAAGGGTGAGAATGCTTGGACTTGGAGAATAGAGCAGGTAATTGTCCCTGATCTTGCACTGAACTTCAGAAGTGCAGAGTAAGGCCAGGGCGGGTAGGCAAAGTCCTGGAAATCAACATTTTAATTGGCTACCTCAGCCAGCCAAAGACTGTCACACTCCTGGCTATCATTAGAGATCTTTTGCTATTGGGTGGTATAGAAATGTAATAAATAAATATTATAAGATCAAAAATGGTGTTTTGTGGTATATAATGCCTTAATGCCTTGAGAAGTATACATGTGTAATTTGGTCTTCAGAAGACACATGCCGTCTTTCCCCCCTCTTTCCTTCCTTTTTTTAAAATCTCACCTCCTCTTTCGTATTTCCAGAATAGGTGGTTCATGGCACACCTGATGGCCACAACAAACGGCACACCATGCAGGCCTCTAAGCCATATGTTGCAAAGGCAAGCTTCAATATCTTTCTGCTTGTTAGGCAATTACAATTCCTAGGCATTTAAAAGCACAAACATATGCTGCTATTCTGCAAGTAGTGACAAATCTACTCACAAGTATTTGGGAAGCTGTCATCAGATTTTAACTTCTCATGGGCTCACATAGTATTACCCCAAGAAGATTCTGCTCTCTGCCCTGTGTAATTAGCTACCCTGTGCTAATTCATAGCTCTATCACAGGCAAAGGCAAAATTACTAGGCTTCGCAACTATAAAAACACCCTCAAAGTGGAAACCTATGTCAATTTCTGTCCACTAACACATATTTAAAAGACTAGACAACTTGAGAAAAGCACTATTACAGCATATCATATTTTCCTATGTTTCTTTTTTAAAACAACAACACTCAACATCCATTGAGAGATATTTTCAAGTAACTGAAAACTGAGCAAAGTGCTGCACGTTATGTCAAAATGCAAACCTTGCAACCAAATAGGAACTTAAGACCTGATCTTAGGGCTATTTATTTCAAAAACCATCCATTTATAATTACACTAGTAATTCATGACACACAAATTTTAAGAACTGGTTTTTTAAAAACACACAACACCAAGGCTTTTTAGGTGATGCCTTTCTAAAAAGAGAGACAGAGACCCCCTCATCTCCTTTAAGATCATACCACTGGGGAAAGGAAGAGGAGTGAGCGAAGCAGGATCAGGCAAAGAAAACATCAGTTAGACTGACACATGCATGCACGCTAAACAGAGCTAACTGACATCAACTACCCTGTGGGAAAGAAGTAGTGAGGGAGATAAAAGCAGGCAAAGGGAACATCAAGGCTTGCTCCAGTTGGCCTACCCTATCCAGTGACGAAAGGGTGAGCAGGGCCGATCCACTAGCCCTGATGAAAGTCTACTTAAAGGTTTCCTCTTCCCTCCCATCATTTTTTCCTTGTGTATCATCTCTTTTTAGACTGCAAGCCTTTGGGCAAGGACTGCCTTGTTTTACTGATGATTGTAAGCCACTCCAGCAGACTTTTTTTTTTTCATTAAGAAGCAAGATAAAAAAAAATACTTTCAATAAATAAAGAGTTGTGATACTCCAGTCTAGACTCATTGTAGAAATATTTAATGTCAGTTTCCCTTTTTTTCTTGCTGCAAATTTAGAGAGTTGGTTAACTTTTTAAACACCAGCTTATCTGGTGTGATGGCATGGGATGCTGCAACGTTGATGAAGCTAAGCTGGTCTAGGCCTGGTCAGTTTCTGGAAGGGTGACTCCCACAGAACCCCATGTACATTGATTCCTGCATTGAGCCAGGAGGTTGGACTTGATGGCCTTGTTAGGTCCCTTCCAACTCTATGATTCTATGATTCTACTGTCTGCTGCCATGTATCCTACAATGAAATATAAAATAAGGATCTCTAAAATAAAAATGCTGCAAGTATTGATCAGGGAAGAAATCTAGGTAAAAGATTTCCTCATCCTTTAACACACATAGCAAACTATTCATAGCAGAACCCTTTCAATAGTGCACAGATGCAAGTAGATTTTGTGAAGTGATGCAGATTAAGAAGAGAATGGATCTAGAGCATAAATATATAAAGTCTGGAAATTGACTATTTTATGGCCTACTGTTCTCACATTACTTTTTGACATGGTAAAATCAGCAGGAGGTGATTTTAACCAACCATTCCAATGTGGTGAATATTTCCTTTGACTGCAACTTCAAGTTTTGTGAATGGATTAATTTTCATGCCCCTGAACCTCATAGGTTTACTCTGATGGGGTAAACAGTCCCTTAACATTACATGAAGATGTGTTCAAATAAAATATTCACATTAAACTGAGGAACTAATATTACCTTGTGGTAACTTCACCATGTCAAAAATAACATGAAAATGAACCCTAAGAGCTGCCTAGTGCTGGCATACAGTTTCCTGCAGTTGTGGTCAGCAATTACAAGCAGCTTTTGGTCTATCCTTGCTGACTTTCACTCATTTGCATTAGCATACTCAGTGTTATAGTACCACCTTCTATAAATTGTCACTCTAAAAGAAGCAATGGAAATGGTCCTCCATTTTACTTTAGATTATTGCCTTAATTGATCTCACCTGAACATAAAATGGAGGACCACACCCACCCACCCCTTCCAAAACAAATTCACCCACAACATGATGTATTGCAATATATGCTCCTTAGTGGTACAGCTATACTCAGGGTGCTGATGCTTACCTTTAAAGCCCTAGATAGCTTGGGAGTCAAATATCTAAAGGAACACCTCTCGTTACACCTGACTACCAAAATCTTGAGATCTGCAGGAGAGACTATTTTCAACATGCTTTCCCCTTAACTATGTGACAGCTAGGGACCCCATTTGAGAAATATCCTCCACTGGAACTGGTGCTGACCTTGCTATCATTTCAGCACCAGGTCAAGCATTTGTTTGTTCAAACATTTTAAGTTTGTTTTTTGTACTGCCTTTTGTTGTGTTGTGGTTGTATTTTATTGCTTTTATTACATATTTATTGTTCATTGCCTTGATATCATTTGATGAAAGCCCATTTACAAATACCCAAATAAATAAAATACTGCACTCTCTTTACCATTCCGCTTCCCACATACCACAATAATACTAAATAAAATACTTCCACTTGCCACAATACTCCCACTAGCTCAATGTTGCATATATCTCTCTGGGAAAACCCGTACATATAACCCCTCCTATTCCTCATCCCACTCACTTCAAGTCTTTTCTCCAAGGAATGTAGTCTACATAAAGGGGCGGCGGCATTCCACTTATTTATTTATTTCATTTATATACCACCCCATAGCCAAAGCTCTCTGGGCAGTTTACAAAAATTAGGTTAGGTTTCATGAGCAGGAAAAAGGGGGCAGTTCAGTTCCTATCCTCCTGTTTCCCAAACAGAAAAACCTTTAGCAAGTTCTCAGAATGTTTCCCAAGTGCCAAACTACATGTCATAGACCACATTATTTGCAGTTCAATAAATTCCCCTCCTGCTGGGGAGATCAATCAGGATTGGGACAGAAGGACACATGGAGGGGGCCATTTTCATCGAGACCATACAGAAAGAAGATCAACCTCCCCTTCCCACACAGTCCTGACCTCTATGGATGCTCCTAGCAGTTATTTACATTTTTAAAAAATAATAATAATATCACAACTGCAAACATCAATTAAAGTAATGCTGTAGTTTGGTCCCTAGATTTCCTAGGAGTATTGGGAGTAGGGTTGAGTTAATGGGATGGGCCTATATTGGAGATATTCTGACAAGTCTCAGTAGCTATTAGGATTTGTAGATGCAAGGCAGGCAAGTAAAGTAAGCTTTTTGATGTCTCAAGCCAGGTAGCTCTTGCCATCACACCACAGATCACACACAGTTGATTTTTTGCATTTATAAATATTGTTACACACCCCATATGCTCCAAGCAGTGAGATGTTCCATATGTGGCACTACTACAGCTTGTTTCCTTTGGATGAGCACACTGTGAAGACTTGAGATATTTTAGTAAGACCTATTTACAATTACATAAACCAAGCATAAGGGAAGGCAAAGAAGTACTCCTATTGCAGATCACCCAAAGCTGTGTCCTCAGTTTCAAACCCAAGCTAGTAATACTCAGTTGCTGATCCCTTTTTTCAATTGCAAACTCCCTTTTTTTAAAAAATCAAAACTACACAGTGCATACTTTCTTTTGAGGATTTAACCTCCTGTGTTGAATGGATACCAGAAGCATTTTTACATTACATCCAACCATCCCCCCCTTACAAACACCATGTGGTGTACATTGGATATTTCATATATTACGAAAATGCTACCAGTAATCTTCCATTAACGGTGTGTTGGTAGGGGGAGAAACAGTGGTTTGTTTTTATCTAACTGAGGTTACGCAGGGATAAAAGCCAGGAAAAAGTTGTTACTGCCAGCTGTCTTGCCTATGAAAGAGTCCCATTGCACCCACTCCTCAACGTCAGTCAAAGCACATACTACTTGCAGTGCAATCCTATGCATGTTTATTCAGAAACAAGTCTCACTGTGTTCAGTGGGGCTTACTGCCTTTTAAGTGTGTTTAGGATTACACCCAACAAGACAGTTTTTTTCAAGGCTGACATAATTTGGTTCTCCAAAGTATACTGCAATACATTCCAAGAAGAAGAAAAATGTAATACTTCCAAGGAGAAAAAAGGAAGACAATGGCACATACCTGGCTGACAAAACACAAATCCAGAAGTTATTCTTTTCTTGAAAAGATCAAAGCCCGTTTCTCAGCATTTTGAAACCATTGTACTATATTATACATGTCATATGACATTAATTGGGCAAACTGCATCCTTGCCATAGTGCTTTTAAAACCTGCAGAAAGCTCTTTTCTATAGCTGCGTAGTTTCAAAGAATGATTAATAAAAAGATGCACTTCTAAGATATTCCTTATGCTATATATACTATCTACATACAGGAAAAAGAACCTAAACGGTTTGGGGCCAGGTTATTTGAAGGAATGCCTCCTCCCACCACAATACCTGATGGAACGCCTCTCCTGACATGAACCTACCCGTACACTGCGCTCAACATCTAAGGTCCTCCTCCGAGTGCCTACTCCGAGGGAAGCTCGGAGGATGGCAACAAGGGAGAGGGCCTTCTCAGTGGTTGCCCCTCGACTGTGGAATGATCTTCCCAATAAGGCTCGCCTGGCACCAGGCATTTTAAGCAGCATTTAATAACGTTAAGTTTGTTTTTAATGGACCCCAGAATTGTTGTTTTAAATGGATACTGTTGTTGTTTTTATACTGTTTTTATGTTTTTTTTTTAAAAAAAGTGTACTTTTAATGTTTACTATTTTTAATTGTTGTAAACTGCCCAGAGAGCTTCGGCTGGGGGGCGGTATATAAATGTAATAAAATAAATAAATAAATATGTACCTGCCCGGACCTTAAGATCATCTACAGGGGCCCTTCTCCGTGAGCCCCTGCCAAAGGAAGTGAGGCAGGTGGCTACTAGGAGGAGGGCTTTCTCCACTGTGGCACCCCGGTTGTGGAATGAGCGCCCCAGAGAGGTCCGCCTGGCGCCTAAACTGTACTCCTTTCGTCGCCAGCTGAAGACCTTTTTATTCTCTCAGTATTTTAACACTTAATCTTAAATTTTACTGTTTTAACTCTGTATTTTAACCTTATATCAATTTTGCTGTGTGGTTTTATCCTGGTTGTGCTTTTTATACTGTATTTTGTATTTATGCTTTTAACCTGTTGGTTGTTTTATTATGGTTTTAATTTTTGTGAACCGCCCAGAGAGCTTCGGCTATTGGGCAGTATAAAAATGTAATAAATAAATAAATAAACAAACCTTCCTCTGCTCACCAAAAAAACATTTGGCTCTGAAGAGTTAGGTCTGTGTAATCTTGTATCAGTTTATGTTCATTAGAGCTTAGATTACTAGAATCTCATCATTTCACAAAAATTGGTAAGAGCTCACATATGTCTGAAAACAGCATTGCTCTTATAGCAAATGGTGAGAGATTATGGCATCTGTAGGCCCAAATATCTAGACAGCCAGAAGTTGCCTTCCTCCCATTGCAGACAAATGTATCAAATTCAGTATGTTGTGTGTGTACATATGATTTAATATATAGAGTGCATTTGCACATCATGCTCTAACCAGAGGTTAGCGTGAGGTGCATGAGCAGGAATGATCCACATCACATCTTGGACTTCCCCCTTCCTTCTCCTCTCACATAGCTAAGAGAAAAAGTTTGGAAAATTTCAGTTCCACTTTTAGTTCAACCACAACTTTCTGTGCTGTCCAAAACAGGAAAGGTGGTTATCATTAACTAGGGTTACTTTAAACAAGCCAGTATCTGAAACCACAATATGAAGTTGTCTAATTTTAAACTAACCATAGTTAACCACAGCTAACCACAATTGTCACTCCAGATAATACAGCAAACCACAGTTAAGGGAAAGCAAAAGCTTCCAAACTCCTCTTGAAGCTCATCCCTACTGACACATGTCACATTAAACCATTGTTCACCTAGCATGACATGTGAATGTAGCCACAGAGGTAAAGTCAATGCCATTTAATTATCAAAGGAAACAACAGGAGGGCAAGCACGTGTGTGTAGGTAGGAGTCCCAGCTGTACTGTGAATTTGCCAATGGAACCTTGGCAATGCATAGCCATACCAATATAATTTTCTGGGTCTGATAAGGTCTGAGTTCTGTAAGAAAAAGGATGACAGGAGAAAAAAATGATTCATACACCCACAAACAGGTCAGAGCTTGAGCAATTTCCAAATTCCCTCCCTCCTACTATGGCTATCTCTCACCACCCACAGCCTCTGTTGTTAGGCGGTGTTTGTTCTTTTAAAGAAAATCCTTACATGAAGGTTGCTGGGCGTTGTCATCCCAGAATGAAAACTGATAAACGTAGTAGAAACTATGGAATGGCAAAAGATTCCAGTGAAGATCCAGTGTGCATTTAATGCTTTTAACTGGGTTGAGGGATTACACCATTATTTGAATTTATAAAAATCAAGCACTGGTGTGCTGCAAAACTGTGGATTGAAGAACTTTTACACAGGCCTCAGTCTATATAGGAAAACATGTTATTCCCCGTATGAATGTATCTGTAACTGTCATACTGCCTTACAAATGTTGCAACAATGAAATTTGAAAGATTACTTGGGGAGGGGAGTTTTACCCATTTAATTTTGTTTCCTTGGGCCCATGTTATTTAATATTCCAAGTAAAAGCTTTTCATTTAGAAATAGTTTATGACACAGAATATCTTTTCAAAATTAGATAAGGTTTGTCATGTCAGTCTATAAGCTTAACATCTATAGTTAGGTATTATAATCATAGCAGAATTATAATAAGCATTGTTTGCAAAACAGTTGCAGCACACACTTCTCAAAATAGCTAAAATAGTGATTGCTTTCCTTAAAAACAACAACATCCTACCACAACTGCTTAAAGTGTCCTATTTTGTGTAGACATCATTTAATTTAAAATTAAGATATAAAGAAATAAAACTAGAAGGAGCTGAGAATGAGAAATAGACCTGCCAAGTATACATTAAGTTCTTTCCTTTTGTTCAAGTCATATTGAAACCTATTCGGCCTAAGAGATATTGCTGTAAATAAACCCAGGGAGAAAGCCAAGTGAGATTATCATTATCATGCTTAATAATCCTAGCTCTCAGACACACTGGCCAGAACACTGGCCAAGACCCAAACAGCCTTGTGTATGAACAGAAAGTGCTACTGCTGGGTTGAATCCTGCTCAAGAGGCTCTCTTGACTTTCAGGAACAATTTTTGCTAGATTCACGTGGAGCCACAGTGGGAAGGAGGACTAGAAGAGTTTCCAGGATGCATGCATCATCGTCAACAAGAAGAAGCGCATGATCCTGTAGATCTTGCTCTCTGTTGCCTCTTTTCTATAACTTGCAAAGACTGATAACTTACTCCATAAAGACTTACTCCATAAAGAGTTGCACCAAGATAAGCAATATGTGCATACCTTCCTGTGATACATTATATATATATTGCATTGCGTGAATATCTCACCATCATATGAACCAGCTGCAAGTACCTTTAACCTTTAAGGTTAAAGCCCACACACTGACTTGACAAACATTTTGCATATTACTCAATTATGTAGAAACTTACAGGATCAAGATTTAAGTGGTACAAATACCATATAACTATGATCTCTAGGCCAAATTTGTTTTCTGCAATAAGGCACTAAAACAATTAGCAACACTCTACAGATTATTGTTTAATACCACTATAGGTAGTTATTTGGATGTAAAAATGCATACTCTTTAGAGTTTTTTCTTCTAGCATTGTGTTTTAGTTTTGTTAACCATCACTTCGCAGACAATACAAAACCATCACTGTTGTATGTGCATTATTACGGGTTCATTTTCTTTATAAATGAAAATAATTTTACACAGGAAAGTAGTTGTACTAAATCCAACAACAGCAGCATTTATATAGTACCATCAACAAAAATGGTACTTTGCAAAATTAACACAAGCAAAATGACAAGTCCCTGCCCCTCAGAGCTTACAATTTCTACTATGGGGAAACAGTGGAAGAAGTGAGGGAAAGTGTAGGTAACCAGGAATTAATATGAATGTAGTTGTTGGTAAACAGAATGGTGGACTAGATGGAGCCTTGGCCTGATCCAGCAGGGCTCTTCTTATGTTCTTCTTTAGTGGCCTATTTTTTAAATTGTGCCTAAAGCCCTTAGCACAATTTTGGTCCTATCTACAAAACAGATTGCACATACATCCAAAAGTCCACAATAAGCAAAAATTATATTCCTCGGCTCACTCTCACTATTGGTGAAACCAGGTACAGTGTGCATTAACTTTAAGGGAACATAATTCCTCAAATTATAACACTACTTCACAGCATTGGTACCCACAACCAGTACATTTTTTAAAAAAATGCTTTGCACATCAGTCTTCTCTTTAAAATACTCTTGCACTGAAGTGTATTAAATGAATGCAGAGATCCACCCATGAACAGATCAGAAAGCAAAACGAAGAACACCGGCAATTGTGAGACAACTTGAAACCAGGCATCATCCATCCATCAATGTGTGCTGAGCACCACTGTTTTTAAAACTGTGTTTACCACCTTACGATTTTCAACATTCCTGTCACCAGATGCTTTTACCTGCAAGTAGCTTTATCGCAACTGAAGAAGCAAGTGCCATGTGCATTCACTCCCACCCCCCCCCACCCCACCCCCCAAAAGCATGCTACCGAAAATTAATTATGCAGCACTCCTTTACTCATGATTTCTAAAAGAAGAGTTCTTATGTTTTGGATCACTGTGTTACGTTCCCAAAATTAAGGGAACTGAGCTTTGAAATGTGGATCCCTTACTTTGCAGCAGCCGGAGGGGAGTTGATTCAGAAAACTTGAGCACATGATACAGTTCCCCTATTCTAGGGCACAATACACCCTCTTCCCAGCTGTCATCCACTTTCCAAGCCACGCTCAACTAGGCACTAATTTCCAAAGAGCAACTCCTCCCGGGCCAGGTCAGGCGCAGTAACTAGAAGACAAGGCTTCGGCTCCTTGAGAGATAACCCAAGGCCAGGATTCAAACTTCTGAACCACCTTCCTGGGACGTGTAAATTCCAAAGTTATCTCATCCTGTTTAAGATTTTTGGTCACGCTATTCCTCAGCATTCAAAAGAGGGAGATGTGAGAGAGAGGGGAGGGAGGGAGAGAGAAAACCAAAGGAAAAGTTAAGTTATTATTAAAAACACACACACCTAGGAGTGCGAATGGGACGGGGGAGAGAACGTTGCCATCTCTAAAGTTTCTGCTATCCTTCTGCAGCGCTGTTTATTTCCAAGCTTGGCAATTATCGGGAGGCGGGGGGCGAGGAGAGAAAGCGACCCTCAAGAAACAGCCACACACACTGCCCAGGCAGGAAAGCAAAGGAGCGGTTTTACCTGTCCCCCGAACCAGCGGGTGAGCCGTGCTGTGCAGGAGAGTCCACAACAAAACGTGCTTAGGAATCCAGCTCATTGTACGTCCCGTTTGGTGCTCTGAGGCAGCGGCAGGGCAAGGAAGGGAGACGGCCCGGGGGTGGGGGGTGCTCCTCGTTGGGGCGAGGAGAGGCGGGCGGGCGGGGTTCGCGGGGGTGGCGTGGAGGGCGGCAAAGTGTCTCGGAAGCAAATGTGGGTCCAACAGGGAGAGAGGAAAAGAGGCCCCGGCGGAGGCAGCCAGAGCAGCTGCGGCTCGGCTGCTCCTGGGAGTGCGTGTGACTCACTCCCCTTCGCCTCAGCCCTGCCTGCAGGGGAAACAGGAAATCTTAAAAGTTCGCAAACAGCTGGGCAGGACTTTCTTAACTCTTACAGTAGTTCCTTCTCTGGCCCGCCCGCCCTCCCTCCGTCCTCCTCCCTCCCCCCCCCCCCCCCTGGCTCGGCTTCGACATGCAGCCTCTTCACGCGGCTCGGTGGTGTGTCAATCAGGGACCTCAGGCCAAACCCCTCGCCTCAGGGTTCCTCTTCACACGCTGCAAACAAGAATACTGGTAGCGGTGGATGGGCCGCGTTCAACCACAGCTGGATTTATAAAGGTGTTTTCCCTCAGTCTCCATTCTCTCTCTCTCTCTCTCTCTCTCTCTCTCTCTCTCTCTCTCTCTCTCTCTCTCTCTCTCTCTCTCTAATTTATGTGTAAATTATAATAATAATAATAATGTCTAAATTTACATTTTTACATGTATGCATTTATACCATAGGCAAATTTCTATTTCTGTTTAAATTTTAATTATTTCTAAATTTGCATCTAAATAAATTAGTGTGTGCAAATTTTATGCAAATAGCCATCCTCTTTTGTCCACTTTCGGGTAATGCATATCCATTTGGGAGGTGCAAATCACAAGCGGCCACTGTATGTACATTTCTCCTACATGTGTGTATACACCCTTCTTTTAACAAGGTACACTCACCCCTTCTTTTTAGCCCTGTTCTGGCAATCCTTTAAAGAGAGGACTATGCATATGCATGCATAACATTTGATTTCTCTATGCTTTTAAAATATTTTTAAATGAAAACGCCAACATAGCAAACAGTTAACAAAAACAGGTCGTGAACCAAGACCTCCCACTCTGTACTTCGCTTGACTGACTTTTTTGCCCATATAGCTGAGGCATCAGAAGGAAGGAGTGTGTGGAGGCCTGGGCACATGTAAGCTATCCCCTCCCTGCTCACTAGCATGCCGCCTTTTCCTCCTCTCCAAGGTCACTCTTCCATCTTTGTAGAGGCAGCCGACACGGTTCCCTCCACACTGCCTGACCGGGGGGGGGGGGGGGGAAAGAAGAGAGCTCAGACTCCTGAGTCTGAGGTTGGAACACTGTCTCCAACCTCAGACCCTGGAATCCAAACTATGCTATGGCAGCCCAGGCTCTGCCTAGAGGCCATAAGATTGCTCTCCCCAGGGTCTGACCTGGCCTTACGCATGAAGCCAGCACATTAATTGAGGTATATGCAATCCTACTCATTTGATGGGGGCAGGTTGCATGATCTATTCCCCAGTTTTGACAGCAAACATTTGGCCTGTGCATGTAAAATTGTACATGTCTTCAGTGTCAGTTGTAGAAATTTGATAAAGAAATAAATAGGCCTGATGTGCTTTTCTTGCGCAAGGCTGGATTGGACCTCTGATGGAAGGGAAGCAGGGAGGAATGGTCATGGAGGACAGGAGCGGGGGCAGCTGTACATATTCAATGCTTGTAAATGTACGGAGGTTGGATGTGGGGCCAGTGGGCATAACACTACCCCTGCCCATGTATTCTTAATCTGCAGATGTGCCAGAGTACCAAAAGATAAAGGCAGGAGCTGTAGTAACCACTATTTTTTCACCAGGTTATGTTAATCAACTTTGAGGTAGTCAGTGCTTGAAGTAGGTTGAGATAGGATGCCATGCCACTTCTTTTGAGGTGGATCTAAAACTATGTCACTTCTTTTCAAAGGATGTAAAACTCTCCTGGGATGTATTGCTTTTGCTAGTATTGATTTTACTGGAATAGCAATGTTATCACTAACTCCTCAGCAGTGATTTTTTTTTTTGAGGGGGTGTCTGTTTTTTTTTAAATGGAATGACACATAATTTTAGTGCATTGGATTGTCTCCACCCCACCCCTGCCACAAGTCTGAAAGTTAGAGAGGGGAGAGATCATGTATGGTATGGTGTCATTAGTTCCTATGTATGTGTTCCTCTTACCATGCATGTATCCACTTGAAAGCCTGGAATTTAGCCTTTACAACACAGAGGTGCTGTATTTTTATAGGGTTTTCATTGTCCAAGTCTGGCAGCTGACTGAGACAACAACAGACTTTTCAACGTGAGGCTTTTAACTCACCATTTTACTGAAGCTTCTGCTTCCAGATGCTTTGTAGGATCCAGATCAGCTCCTTTACACGTTTCCCCTCCCACTGGGGTTTTTCTTTCTCTACTTTTCTATATGTTCCATTACATAACCACTAGATGGTGTTGTGGAATAGCGGAATTGCGCAAATACACCAGGATTTACAGAAATACCACATTTTCCTTGTTTAAAAAACACATGCTATAATAGTTGCAAAGAATGGGTGAGGCCCTGGAGTATGATGACATCATGTAAAGCATCTGCAAACTACTGTGAGTGAGGAATCACAAGTGCACAACAAATGCCTCATGTAGAAAGGTTCAGCAGTCTAACTGAAAAGGGTTTCTGTCCATAAGGGGGAAATAATACCAAGGAAAAGAAGATGAAGCCCTGCTGGGAACTCACTGTCGGGGTGATTTGTTGCCCCCATAATGTCAAGTTTATGATTTCAGATAACACGCTGTTCTAGAATTGCAGCCTCATCTCAGCTGGATTCTCAACCATATACAATTCAGCCGGTAAGTGGCTGTTTATCCACTATTTGTCTTAAATTTTACCATGCCTTCTTGTGGATGTTTCAACATACAATGAAGCCTACAAAATGTATTTCACAGGGCATGTCTTATGCCTATTAATGCAAATACAGAAGTGAAACAAATATATGGTGTACATGGTAAATACTTGTACATGGTATTCATGAGCAATTCATGTATTGCAATACTGAGTATGAATTTTGGCACATCAATATTTTTGCCTTTTGCATAATCACTTCTACTAGTTCAGACTTGTTCTTAGGAATTCATTCATTGCTGTAAAAAATGTTCAGCCTCAAGCAAGGGCATTTACAAAAGGTTACATGCTAAGAGGTTTATAAAAGTCTTAATTCAAATTGTCAGTAGTGTACACTACATTATGCTTGTTTCCTAGTCATAATTAAATTAGAACATCTGTTGTGCGTAATAATCCTTCACATGAGGCAACCAGAATATTTGCAGTTCCTCTGTACATAATCTAAATTGTGTTATCTTCAATATTAGTTTAATAATGCATTTGTATTGGAGCAGAATTCCTGAAAGAAAGTAGTCTCTACATATTTTCTGTCTTCTCTCCATGTGTGCAGTGAACATGCAGAAGGTGGATAATAACAGAATCTGCCCTTCCCTGCATTCCATGTGTTGAAATGCATGTCTACAACATGCATCGGCAGATAAAAGGTTGCACATGATGGAAGGCCCCCATGCAAGCAGGTACCTGCTTTTTCAGGATTCACAGTTGCATGGAGCCACTCCAAACATACGAGAAAAGACTATGGCAGAGTTCTTCCTAAGCAGTACAATATATCTTAGGCTACATGTGAATTGCCAAGAAAGAAGACATACATCACCAAAAAAAGAAGACAAAAGAAGACACCAATTTGCATAAAATGTGCAAATGCTGATTTGTATGTAGAAGTAGAAGTTTATTGTTGTAACCACAGGTCATAACATAGTAAATCAAATATGCACATAGAAATAATAAAACATATAAGCATCATGCATAACAACAACAGCAATTAATTGGTAAAATACAAATAAAAATCCTAAATATCTAACTGTGGTTATGGCTATAATGAAGGAAATCCTGGTACTAAAACTAATCCCAGGCAGGATCTACACTACTGCTTATAATGGTTTATAATGGTTATGACAACTGTTCAGGCCCAGGACACATTACATATACAGTTTTCATACCGTTTTAAAAGTGTTATATCCTGCTTAGTGTAGATCGGCCCCTAGATGACAATTTAACAAGATGTCTAGCAGGATTAGTAGATACAGTTCTCTTCCTAATTTTAAGAGTCAACAGGGTAAAGATGGTATAACTGCTATCCATCTCCCTAGAAGCAAACTTTCCAGGTCAAAACTTGAAAAATAAAATTATGCTTTATTGTAGGGGTTGTTGTGACTTTTATTCTAAATGTCCGGAACAACTTGATGTCCCATTAGTGCCCATGGTGAGTGCCCGAAGCTCTTAAAGGTTTGATAACATTGGCAGCATATTTTACAGTAAAACAAGAGTGGGCAGCCTTCCTTTTGGCAAAGGCCACATTCTCTCATGGGTAATATGGCTGGGACTATGGGCTCATCTACACCAAGCAGGATATTCCACTATGAAAGTGGTATGAAAGCAGTATATAAAAGGCTGGAGCCACACTATTGCTTTATAGCAGTATTGAAGTGCACTGACAACTGTTGGGGCCCATTGACACAGACCATATACCGCTTTCATACTGCTTTCATAGTGCTATATCCTGCTTGGTGTAGATGTGTCCTGGGCCCCAACAGTTGTCAGTGCACTTCAGTACCACTATAAAGCAGTAATGTGGCTCCTGCAGTGCACTTCAATACTGATATGAAGCAGTAGTGTGGCTCTTGCCTTTTATATACTACTTTCAAAGTGGAATATTCTGCTTGGTGTCGGTGAGCCCTATATGTCAGCAGTGAGCAGGGCGAAAGCCAACACCCAAATTTGGTGGGTTATCCATTTTCTTTTTCTGCCACTCCTTTCTCTCTCTCTCTCTCTCTCCCTCCCTCCCTCCCTCCCTCCCCCGCCTCATCCTTCCCATGCAACAGGCTACCAGGGAAGGAGCAGGTTGCTCTGGCCAGAGATTTGAATGTATTGCAGGCAGAGGGCTTCTGAAATAAGTACAAGGGCTGCATGAAATTAGGACAGGGGCTGCATGTGCCCCTAAGGATGCAGGTTGCCCACCCCCACAACAAAACCTTTGCATACTGCCAAGCAAAATCAATCCCTGTTGTGTGACTGCAGCTCTTACTGAAAATAGTACCTTTAGCAAACCAGACTTGGGCAATCATTAAAATATTGTTCTAACATGATATATGAGAGTGCTTCTCTTTCGTCCTTTTTCAATTAATGGAAGCTGTAACAGTGATGGATTTAACAGGGCATATCCTAAATGCTAGCGTAAAGCTGTCTTTGTACTTTAATTACAAGTCTCCTAGCATCTCAGGACAATTGTCTCATGACGCCGTGCTCTCACTGGTGAATGTAGCAGAAAGTGGTGATGCTATCCTCACTCATGTACTAGAGCTGGGATTAATGATGACATTTCATGGTGGGGATAGAAAGATATACTTTTAATACAATGGCTGTTTATTAGAACATGGATAAGGGGTGCTATTTCAGTTTGGGGGAGATTTTAGTAGCATGGGGATGAGAGATTCAGCAAAATCCAAAGGTTTGTGTTGGAAACATTCAAGGTTATATTGCTTAAAGTGGTGTCGGGGGAGGGGGGCTATGTTAAGTGCAGCTAAGAGCATCTTCTAAATACCTAATAAAACTATAACAGCGTTATCAACATAGAACAGACATCCTGCTTTCTTCCCCAAGTAAAAGGATTTGCAACTTTGGCATGCATACCTATTTCACTGCTTATAACAATAATTGGTATGTTAAACCAGTGAGCTGGTCAGCTAGATATGAGCTCCTGAGGAAAACCACACCAGATTTGAAAAACAGGGTGCTGGAGCATCATTCTCTCCTCTCTATTCTCCCAACATTGCAACCCTGAGAAGTTTCTTCCATTTTTTTCATCCACAAGTTTTTCATCCACAAGTTTAAATTTGTGGCAACTGAGACTCAGTGAATGGTCTGAGAGCACATAATGCTGCAGCACTGTTCAAGTTACGCTGATAACTTGATCAGGACTTGATCAGGAACCTGGATTCGAGATTACTGTAACAGAAATAAAAAAAAATATTGGTAACTACAACCAAATGCTCAGGACTATAAGTGGACTTTCTTTCAAACAACAACAACAACCTGATTAATTAATCATGCCTTTCCCTTTTTGTTACCAGGTGGGGAAACATTTGTTTAATTTGTTTTTACAAATTATAATACCATCCCATCTCTCTATATCTCTAACAAGAGAAGAAGAATATAAGCCCTACATTGCTGAAGATAAGCAATCTACAAAAAAATTCTTTTCTTGTAGTAGCAATATAGAGATTTGTTTTCTGCCAATGAGCATACATAGATGATAGATCCATCAGGGCAAAGAATTCCTTTTAGCACTTATCTGTGCATTATTTTTCCTTATGTTGGTGCCAGAAAAAGAGGCCAATTTCTTCTTCTACGCCTAATCAAAGTGAGAGATTGTGTGTGGCCCAACCTTATAGATGTTTACTCAGTAGCATCATAAACTGCCACAGTCTGCCCTGATTCTGAATGTATTTTCATCCTTTTGTTGGGGGTGGCATGGAAATCAGAGGCAGCATTCATTCAGAAAAGACAAACTATAGCAATAACTCATTAACAACAAAATAAACTCAAGATGCTTCTGTATCAGCTATCACTTTTTTGCATGGGTTATAGCAGCCTTCCTCAACCTGGGGTGCTCCAGATGTGTTGGACTGCATCTCCCAGAATGCCCCATTCTGGGAGTTGTAGTCCAACACATCTGGAGCGCCCCAGGTTGAGGAAGGCTGGGTTATAGGCATATAGATGTATAATCAGTGTGGACATATAAGGGTTGGACATATGTCTCAATGGGTTGAACCGAGTGGTTCCCTTCCTATGACAGAAGATGTCTTTGTGCAATTGTGTTTAGGATTGAAGTTGTAAGTTCATAGCTTGCGTGAGACCAGTGGAACATTTTGGTGGTGTCACTTTTTAAAAATAAACATCTGAGGATCACACTGGGATCCTAGGTAGGCTAGATTTGGCCTGCAGGTCTGCAGTTCCATGCCCTGCTATAAAATGTCATCATGTTGGGAAAAGATACAATGGTCGCCACACAAGTGGTCATTAAAGACAGTGTCATCCCAGGCCGGAAAAGCTGCTAATTTGGCTCTTTATAGGTCTCAGGGAAAGGGAAGTTAGCTAGAGCCAAAAAGACATATGGGCACAGAAACTTCCCATCTTCTTGGTTTCAGCATACATTGCCCAGATATTTCCTACTGTTCTGTTGGCCAAAACAGACCAAAACAATCACATTCAATTAAATGAAAGTCAGATTCTTGGTCTAAGTCCTCCTTGCTGTCTGACATCCATGGCTTCTTGACTGTGTTGGAGCAGTAGCAAAATATTACTATAACGTACTAGGACAGAGGGTCTCCATTGTAACACTTTTTCTCAGCTTATGCAGACACTTCTCCTTGGGTCTTTTGAAGAATACAGCCTGTAATGAGTATTTGGCTTTGCAGTATTGTAGTATGAATTCCTATTTTGGCTTCTAGTGTTCAATAGAAATATAACTTGTGAAATAAAGCACTAGTTTTGCAAAAGAGTCCAGATTGAACTGTTAATATTGTATGGATTTACTTTGGGGATGCTTTTACAATTAGGAAATAGATGCAGAGAAGGTGAAAATGATACCTAAATACGATGTAATTGGACCAGTTTAAAACATCTATGCAAGCTTTCAAACTCTGCAGGTGTTTTTCATCCGGTATAGGTGTTATGTCCAAAGCAGAATTTTAAGATATAAATTCAATATAGTTAGAAATGCAATATCTGGTGTCTTGTTATCTTCCAGATGTGAAGATTGCAAAATTCATTCCAGGAAATCTAGAGTGAGGGCAGCAAACTGCTTTCCCTGATCACTGCCTTGCCTCATACTCACTGGTTTTATCCATAATGAAATCAGCCCTTGGTGGCCCCATGCTGACTAAAGGGAGTGCAAGTTAGTGTTTGCCAGAAGGAACTCACAGCAGACCTCTTTGATGGAAATTTCAACAGTCAGGAAGAGTTGGGTTTCCATAAAGAGTCTTCATGGTCAGGGGCCTTCCAAAGGCCCTCACCCCAGTACGGGGCCCACTGACAAGAATCCCTTTCACCATTGCAGCGTGCTTGTTCACCCATCTCTAGCTCCGGCCCTAAGGGGGAAATAACAGTGTTGTTGAGATGGAGGAGCAGTCACTGCCACTGTCTGCTTGATCATTGCCTTTCTGCCTGGCAAGTAAACAGGTGGTAGTTACGATGAGGAAGAGGAGAAAGAACAACAGTTGGTGATAATGGTGGTAAGGAGGTAGACTTACTGAGGAAGGGGGGCAATGGGGGGTGATTTGCCCAAGAGGCAGCACTGAGGAGGTGGGAGCAGGAACTTGTTTACCAAAGAAAGAAACCAGAATTTCAAGGGACCACGGTTAAGCTGTGGTCTCAGAGAGAAGTCTGAAAGCTTGATAGAATTGTCTCTGAGCCATACAATAAATGCACTGAGGGTAAGTTGTGTTGGGTTATTGTGCCAGAACTTTTCTCTCTCTGGAACTCTGTTTGTGCTCAGAAACAAACACACATCACGCAGGTCTTACACAGCAGAGCTGGTTTATTTCCTTCAGGCTTCTGTGCAGTTCAATTCAGATCAGTTCAGATCAGCACACTGAGGCATACACAGAGAGCAGTGATCATAGAGCAGTGATCAGTTAGCAGTGATCATTTACATTTTACAAAGTGAGAAACTATATACACATCTTACACAATTCTTATCTACATTACATACAGCTGTGATGAGGCTAACTTAGAATCTTGGCAAGGTTCCCAGAACAGCCTCTATCTCAAGGTAATTGCCCACAGATATACTTTCTCTGTTTAACCCTGAGATAGCCATACACACACAATTTTAATGACTAAGCAAGTATTTCTTTTCATATACTTAACAGTCCTCCTCTTGCGCATGTTGTTTAAATTGTGTTACAATCTGAGACCCAGCTTTAAAAGCATCTCTTTGTGTTTTACCATTGAACGTTCCACCTGTCCTTTCTCATTTTGTTTTACTTTGAATACCCATTTACAGGTAATGGCTTTACGACCTTCAGGTAAAGGTACTAGCTCCCACGTTTCATTTTTTCCATTGCTCTGATTTCCTCTGACATTGCTTCATGCCAGCCCTGAGCTTCTGTAGGTTCCATTTCCTGAATTTCCTCAAATGAAGTAGGTTCATAGGCTATTAGT
The DNA here is from genome assembly GCF_023053635.1 of Elgaria multicarinata webbii. Taxonomy (NCBI): domain Eukaryota; kingdom Metazoa; phylum Chordata; class Lepidosauria; order Squamata; family Anguidae; genus Elgaria; species Elgaria multicarinata. The sequence goes on from NC_086171.1 coordinate 24,048,727, forward strand.
AAAGCTCTATGAGAAACCTGTTTGCTTTGGTATTCATCTGAGTAAGGAATTGGAGCTTTGCGTTCCCTTTCTGATCGTCTTGGCATAGTTACAGGCATAGTTTCCTCCTTTACAGTTTCTTCCCCCTCCCTCTCTTGCTGAGATTGTTCAGGAATTTCTTCTGTTTCTACAGCTTTCTGTTCCACAGGCAAACTTACATACTGTTTTGTTTCCTGCATTTGTTCATGAAAAACTACATCTCTGCTCACAATTACACTTTTGTGATATGGAGACCACAAACGATAGCCTTTTGTTTGTGTATCATATCCCAACAGTTTACATTCCAAACCTCTTTGAGCTAGCTTTCCTGGTCTGTTTTCTTTCTGAATATGAGCAAAACATTTACTTCCAAAAACCCTTATATGTGACACTCTAGGTTTTCTTTTGTAAAACATTTCATATGGGGTTTTTTCATGTACAGAGTGGTAAAGCCTGTTTAACAAATAATTTGAGGTGGACAAAGCTTCTGCCCAGAACAGGTTAGACAATCCTGACTCTTTCAATAGAGCTCTTAACATGTTCTGCAAGGTTCTGTTTTTCCTTTCTGCAACTCCATTTTGAAATGGTGAATATGGAGCAGTAAGGTCATGTTGTATACCCTCATCACTGAGGAATTTTTTTAATTGGTTGCTAAGAAATTCACCTCCCCGGTCCGTTCTTAGATTAGCTATAGGTTCTTTAAATCTATTTTTACTCCACTTAACAAACGCTTTAAACTTTCCAAAAGTTTCACTCTTCTGTTTTAACACATACACAAATCCAAATCTACTGTAATCATCAACAATAGACAAGAAAAATCTGTTTCCTCCTTGACTTGTCTCAAAAGGACCTGCAAGATCTGCATGAATTAATTCAAAAATTCTTTTTGTTGTTCTCTCACTATGTTTTGGAATGTTTGACTTATGACACTTGGTTTCACTGCATACATTACATTCTACATAGTTAGAACATGGTTTGATTTTCACCCCTTCACACAATTCTGGAATCTTAGAAATTGTTTTATAGTTAGCATGACCAAACCTTTTATGAGTTAAATGGATACATTCTTGGTGTGGTTTGCAATTGGCTATTGTTTTTGTTGTGACTTTGCTGGCTACAACTTCATTTTCTGTACAAGTATTAATCACATACAAAGATTCTTTCATTATTCCCTGCACACACACCTTGTTTCCCTGTTTTATAGTACAATTTTCTTCAGTAAAACAAACCTCATACCCCATTTCTGTTAACTGAAACACACTTAGAAGGTTTGTTTCTAATTCTGGTACATATAAAACACTTTGTAGTTCAACTCCCAGACAATCAAAATATACATTACCCACACCACAAATCTGGATTTTTGTTCCATTTGCAAGGGTAACACACTTTTGCTTTGAAGTAGAAGTTTCCAAGGTTACAAATGAAAGTTTGTCTTTTGCCATACTTATTGAAGCCCCAGAGTCCAAAAACCAAGGATTCATTGTCTCTTTGACTCTTGCTAGAAGACACTTCTTTGTTGATTCAGCTTCATTCATGTTGTTTTCTTCTCTCCACTTTGCTGTTGACTGCTTTTTCTTCTTGTTGTTGTTGCAATCCCGCCTTAAGTGTTCTGTGGAACCACAGTTAAAGCATTTCCTTGCCTTTAATGCAGCCACCACGTCAGAAGATTTATGGCTTTGTTGAAATTCAGCCACAGGATGTTTAAAGCTCTGTTGTTTTGAAGCTTGTCTTCTTTCATAGGTTTCCAGTAGTTTTCCAGCTACATACTCGAGGGTTAAATTTTTCTCCTCTTGACTTTCCATCATGGTGACAACCGCGTCGTACGATGAATCAAGACTTGACAAAATCACATAGACTTGGTGTATAGTTGTAAACTCCATCCCTCGTGCCCTGAGTTGATTGAAGATTTCTCTCATGCTTTTCAAATGGTTTGACATAGACTCCCCTGGTTTCAGCTTCATTCCATACAGCTTCCGGGTTAGAATTACTTTACTGCCCGCTGTTTCTCTTTGATATACAGCTTGTAGCGCATTCCAGCACTCTTTTGATGTATTCAAAAACTGAATGAAGGAAATTTGAGAGTCTTCCACAGCTAATGCAATAACTGCCATTGCTTTTGCATCGTCCTTAAACCATTTAGCATTCTGTGGATCTGCTCTATCTGGTGGATCCTCTGTGACTACATACCACAGTTCAGCCTGAATCAGATACATTTGCATTTTGTAAGACCATAATGCATAGTTAGAGTCATTCAGCTTTTCTAACAATTGATGCAAACCAGACATATTAGCTCCTGCCATTTCCTCTGCTTTAGGAATTTGTATCTCACCGTCCTCCTGCTCAGAGTCCTCCTCAGAGTCAGCCGACTGAGATTATTCCTCACTTTGCAGCACTGGCTTTAGCTTGATGTCTTCCTTCATCAACAGTTTTCTGTTTTAGCAGACTCCTGGTTCTGATACTGCACCGTTCCCATCAAGTTCTGGTTCTTCTGCCTGGATTAGGCTGGCGTAGGCTGGTCTAGGCTAGACTGGGCCCATAACCTTTGTTGGGTTATTGTGCCAGAACTTTTCTCTCTCTGGAACTCTGTTTGTGCTCAGAAACAAACACACATCACACAGGTCTTACACAGCAGAGCTGGTTTATTTCCTTCAGGCTTCTGTGCAGTTCAATTCAGATCAGTTCAGATCAGCACACTGAGGCATACACAGAGAGCAGTGATCATAGAGCAGTGATCAGTTAGCAGTGATCATTTACATTTTACAAAGTGAGAAACTATATACACATCTTACACAATTCTTATCTACATTACATACAGCTGTGATGAGGCTAACTTAGAATCTTGGCAAGGTTCCCAGAACAGCCTCTATCTCAAGGTAATTGCCCACAGATATACTTTCTCTGTTTAACCCTGAGATAGCCATACACACACAATTTTAATGACTAAGCAAGTATTTCTTTTCATATACTTAACAAGTTGCCCACACAAGGAGTTGCCTCACATTACAGTCGTAGGCATGGATCCCTCAAGGGATGATCATCACAATGTGGGATGAATTTTCTCCTTACCAACAGCATAGAATGTAAGTGACTCAGCATTTTCATTTCAGTCATACCTAAAGAGAACTTTAGGTTTTAAAGGGCAGATAAACCAGTTTACTGCAGCATATATGCAGTAGTAGCCCCCTCCCCGATCATTCTGTTTGGTGCCTGGATTATACTACTATGGTGTAGTTCTTCCCATTAGCCCAGTACTTCTCAAACTGTGTGTCTTAGGCCACTCTGTCAAAAAACAAAAACTTCCTGGATCATTCCTTGTGAGAGAGGAGAAGAGAGATGTAACTTTGGGATGAGGTAGAGAACATGGTCCTGGTGCTGAAGGACCCAGTTCAATCCCTGGCCTCTCCAGTTAAAAGGATCAGGAGAGTAGGTGATGGCAAAGACCTCAATCTGAGACTAGGGTGAATCATCAAAGAAGAGGACATTCATTTCCAAAGAAGGGAACACTGACTCATGAGTCATATAAAATTTGTATAAGATTATTTATTTATTTATTACATTTATATACAGCCCCCATAGATAGAGCTCTCTGGGCGGTTTACAGAAATTCTAAAATGAGATAAAAACAAGTATACAAAATTTAAAATTCTAAAACACAGAACATACGTACATGAAGCATTAAAAACCATTAAAATAAACATGTGGGTGATTAAGATGTGCTTAAGATGTCTAACTTGCAAACTACTCTCTCTCAGCCCAGTAGCTCATAGGTTTGGGGCCATCAATCTGTTGTTAATTCCATGCAACTAGTTTAATTCTGTAGGATCTGGATTCAGGAGGCACTTGCATCTTTCTGAGCACTTCAGCCACAGGAGGGTGTCCATGATTGGTGAGGAGAGGGTGTGGTGGCTGCTCAGGAATCAACTGCCAAAAGGAAATGCATTACTAAAAAAGAGGACATGCTAATCAATACGTATAGGTGCACATTTCAACATAATTATTATAATTTAAAAATATAGTACATCTCACCATGATGTGGAAGACTAAGGGTATAGCTAGACCAGCCAATATCCCAAGGATCGCCTCGGATCATCCCTGTGCATTCACATGATGCACAGGGGATCCTGGGAGCAGGGAGGGATGATCCCTCCCTTGTCCTGGGATATCGAGCTACCCCTTTTTTGCATCTTTTTCGCAGTCTCGGGATGATCCCGAAACTGCAGAATGTGTGGGCGGGTGTTGCGGGTTGTCCCGGCTTCTCTCGAGTAACTGCAAGGAGCCGGGCACAGGGCTCAGGAGCTCTGTGCCCATTGGGGGTGGGGGGGTGGGGAGCAGGGAATTTTTTTTAAAAAAAAAGCTTATAGTTTTCGCTCAAGTGCTCGTGTGCTTCATCTCCTTTAAAAAAATGGTGGGCATGACGGCCTCTTCCTCCTAGGACATCTCGTGCTGCGTGTAGTCAAGGGAGAACCTCCAGATAACCATATCGTGAGATCCTCCTCTTCCATCGTGCTAGACCATTTAGGTCTAGCCATGGCCTAAGACAGGAGCCTTTCTACCTGAGGTATTTATTGTGCCCTTGTGATTCCTCACTTATGGTAGTTTGAAGGTCCTTTACATGATGTCGTCATCCTCCAGCACCTCTCCCATGCTTTGCAACCATTTTAGCAGGGGATTTTTGAACGAGGAAAGTCTGGTAACATTTGTGAATGGTGGGATAAAGCCTAGTGCAATTGCACAATTCTGCTATACCACAGCACCACCTAGTACTCATGTAATGGAATATAAGGAAAAGAAGAGAAAGAAAAACTCCAGGGGGAACAAACACATGTAAAGGAGCCAATCTGAACCCTTCAAAGAATCCAGAAACAGAAGCCTCAGTGGCAGGCTAAGTCTGTAGTGTAGATATGTCCTGTGTTCCCTGCTCAGTCTGCTGTCCAGGTGCTGTTGTTGGGCAAATTAAAGACCCCTGTTCTTCCTTCTGATGGCTCTTTAACTTTAAAAGAGGACACCAATTTGCATAAATGTGCATATGCTGATTTATATGCAAATTTAGTAATAGTTATAATTTAAATAGAAATACATTTCATCTCACCTTATTGTGGAAGACTGTGATTATGTGACCTGTGTGCCTAGCTCAGTCTATTGTCCAGGTGCTGTTGATGGGCCACTTCAAGGCTGCTGTTCTCACTTCTGAAGGTTCTTTAACTGTAAACTGGATTTGGACTGAACAACCCTTCAAACAGAGGACACCTTCAAAATAGAGGACAATCTTTAAGCAGTTCTTCAAATAGAGGAATGTCCTATATAAAAGAGTACACTTGGTGACCCTACCCAAGACCCTGGGGAGCTGCTGCCAGTCAGAGTATGACACTATTGGGCTAAAAGGAAAAATAGTCTGTGGCAGTGGGGTTAATAAAGCACTTAACAGTACACTTACCTCAGCAAAACCTATATTTCTCCTAAGTGCTCCTAGGGCCTGGTGCTTTTGAACGCAATGGCATTTGACATTTTACTAATGAAGACAAAACTCCAGAATTAGCAACACATTTAAGGGAGGCTGGTTTCTGTGCAACAGAGTTTGGAAGGCATGCAGAACGCTTCTCAGCTGGTGCTGGAGGCCGAATGGAGTTTGGAATGGGTCGGATGCGGCTGTGAACAATAGGGCCTGTCACACTACAACAATGTTTTTTGTTCTTATTTCCTTGGCTCTGGATATTTGGATTGAATTAAAGGCACAACGTTTAATTTAAATAGCATGATTAGTTAAGTGTATTTGGGTAGAAAACATGGTGCTAGAGCTGGGATATTCCTGACAGTCAATGCCAATTTGATCTATTTAAGACTGAAACATACTTTCAGATCCCAAATATTTTTTGCGTTTCTTTGTCTGCAACATAAAATACGTAACACTCTGTTTGTTACTTTTTGCATTACAGTATTCCCTTGACACAGAGGGCAATGAAGCTCCTTAGGGCTAAGGAGTAGCTATTCTTAAGAAATATCTAGCTATTGCTCATCTCAGAGTAATTCTATTGTCTCAGAAAGGAGTAAAGTAAAAGAGCAGCTCTCATAGGAACATAAGAAGATCCCTGATGGATCAGACGAAAGGCCGTTATATAGTCCAGCATCCTGTTTCCCAGAGTGGTCAGCAGGATGGCCACAAGCAGGACACGAGCAGCTGGTGTACATAGGCATACTGCCTCTGATCCTGTAGGTAGCATATAGCCATATAGCCACCATGGCTAGCAAGCACTGATAGTCTCCATACACTTATCTAATCCCTTTTTAAAGTTGATAGCCAAGTTAATGGCCATCTCCTCATCTTGTGGTGGCAAATTCCATTGTTTAAGTATGTACTGTATGAAGAAATACTTCCTTTTGTCTGACTTGAATCTCCCAGCATCAGTTTCATTAGATGATCTTGGATACTGTTATTATGACAGAGTAAACTCTCTCTATCCTCTTTCTCCACACCACATATACTTTTGTAATCTTTTGTCATTTTCCCTCTTACTTGCTTTGCTTAAAAACTAAAAAGCCTCAAATGTTGTAACCTTTTCTTGTAGCAGATTTGCTCCAGACTAATGCTGAAGAAATTTTCAACGGACCTGAATAACATTGGATTCCTGAGAATCCAGTCTGTGGAATCTGCAGCCGACCAGCTGTCCCTTGCCAGTGCAGTTTTAGTTTGGGGCATATTTTTATTCTCCATAAACAGAGTAAGATATGCAAATTTCAGCTGCAATTTGTGTATCTTGGGCATACTATGGCTGTAATTAGCGCATTTTATGCAATTTGTATCCATAAACTGCTTAGTTATGCGTAAATTGCAACCGGCTCCAGGGTATTCTGTCAAGCCCCAAGTGGGCCAGATTTCCCCGGACCGGACATCCCCTGTACCAGACTTTGGCAGATTTGCACATGCCTCCTCCAGACCTCTGATAATTTTGGTTGGCTTTTCTGCATATTTTCCAGTTGTACAGTATCATTTCGAGATGTACATAGATGACTAGAATTGTACATAGTAAACCAAGTGTGGTCACACCATAGATTTTTATAAGGGCATTGCAGCATTGGTGGTTTTATTTTTGATCCCTTTCTTAATGATCCCTAATATGGGAGTTTGCCTTTTTCACATCTGCTGCATACTGAGTTGATGTCTTCATTGGCTTGTCCACCATGATGTCAAGCATCCTTTCTTATCAGTCACCACCAGCTCAGACCACATCTGTGTATATGTGAAGGTAGAAATGTTTGTTCTGATGTACATCCCGTTACACTTGTTTACACTGAAACACACTTGCCATTTTATTGCCCATTCACCCAATTTGGAAAGATCCTTTTGGAGCTCTTTGCAATCCCCTTTTGTTTCTACCACCTAGAATAATTTGATATTATCCACACAAACTTTATCACCTCCTAACTCCATGGGTATTAGGGGTGAACAACTTATAAAGCACCCGTTTTATACAGATCTCCTTGCATCTTTCCATTCAGAAAAATGCCCATTTATTCCATTCTCTGCTTCTTGTTCTTTAACCAGTTCCAATTCATAAGAGGATCTGTCCTCTTTTGAATTGGGAACTGGTTAAAGAGGATATGTCCTCTTATTCCATCATAGCTAAGTTTGTTCAGACGTTAGTGAAGGACTGCATCAAAAGCTTTTTGAAACTCCAAGTAAACAGTGTCTCTTGGATCACACCTATCCACATGCTTGTTGACACTTTCAGAGAACTCTGAAAGGTTACTGAGGTAGGACTTACATTTGCAAATGTTATGTTGACTCTTCTTCAGCAAGGCATGTTTTTCTGTATGCTTGGTAATTTTATCTTTAATAATGCTTTCCACCTATTTACCTGGAACAGATGTTAAGATAACCAGCCTGGATCCCTTCTCAAACTCTTAAAAAAGGTGTTATATTAGCTGGCTTTCCAGTTCTTGGTGAGGAGACTAATTAAAGGACAAGTCTGAATTAGTTTTTGACTTTTTTTTTTTTTTGCTTTTTTACGATATACCCTTCAAATTATATTATTGTCTTCCTATATTTCTTTTGCATTCATTTTTATTCCCATTTGGGCAAGATTTCCATTTTCTGAAGGAAGTCTTCTTGCCTCTAATAGCAGGTGCTCTTTGCTGAATGGCACTTATTTTGGAATAAATATTAAAGAAGGCGCTTGGCCATGGGGACAGATATTGCCTGATAAGATAGTGCTGTACAATGACATAATTTTTTTATTATAGAATTTGAGCTGAGGACATTGCCAGACACATTTGCCACATCTTTTTAAAAATTATTTCTTCATGCAGCACTTACAAAGAACTTACCTAAATTTACACCTAAAAGAAAAATTCCAAAATCTATAATTCTGTGGGTGGTGGTGCATGGCCGTTCTTAGTTGGTGGAGCGATTTGTCTGGTTAATTCCGATAACGAACGAGACTCTGGCATGCTAACTAACTACTGACCTGTCTCTCTGTTGCCCCTTGTCTCAAAGATTCTGGAACGTGTGGTCTACTCTCGTTGTCTTGACTTTCTCTCTAGTAACTCTGCTCTCGATCCCTTTCAATCTGGATTCCGTCCTTTGCATTCCACTGAAACAGCCCTTACCAAGATCACCAATGATCTTCTTACTGCCAAGTCTAAAGGCCATTATTCCGTTCTTATTCTTCTTGATCTAACTGCAGCCTTTGACACGGTTGATCACGATCTTCTCTTAGATTCCCTCCATGACCTTGGACTCTGTGGCTCTGTATATAACTGGTTCGCTTCCTATCTAGAGGGTCGCTCTTTCAGCGTGTCGGCTAAAGGCAGCTCGTCCTCCTCTTTTCCCCTTTCAGTAGGGGTTCCGCAAGGCTCGGTGCTTGGCCCGTTGTTGTTTTCTCTATACATGCTGCCCTTGGGTAAGCTTATTCAATCTCATGGCCTCCAATATCACCTGTATGCCGATGATACACAATTATATCTCTCATCTCCGGAACTCTCCCCTGATGTTCGCGATCGTATCTCGGCATGTCTTTCAGATATCTCAGCCTGGCTGCTTCATCGTCGTTTGAAACTTAATATGGCAAAAACTGAACTGCTTGTTTTTCCTCCTAAACCTTCTCCTCATCTCTCATTCTCTCTTACTGTCAACGATGTCACGCTCTCTCCGGTCAAGGAAGCTCGTAGTCTCGGCTTTATATTTGATTCCTCGCTCTCCTTTATTCCTCATATCGAGGCAGTAGCTAAATCCTGTCGTTTCTTCCTGTATAATATTGCCAGGATTCGACCATTTTTGTCTGTCTCTTCTGCCAAGACTCTCGTTCACGCACTGGTTATCTCTCGGTTGGACTACTGCAACCTTCTTCTCTCTGGCCTTCCTTCGTCTCACATCAGTCCGCTGGTCTCTGTCCACCACTCTGCCGCTAAGATCATCTTCTTGGCCCGCCGCTCTGACCATGTCACTCCACTCCTGAAATCTCTTCATTGGCTCCCAATTCACTTCAGAATCCAATATAAACTTCTCCTGTTGACCTTCAAAGCTTTTCATGGTCTAGCTCCTGCCTATCTCTCCTCTCTCATCTCACACTATTCCCCCGCTCATGCTCTCCGCTCCTCTGATGCCATGCTTCTCGCCTGCCCAAGGACCTCCACTTCCCTTACTCGGCTTCGTCCTTTTTCTTCTGCTGCCCCTTACGCCTGGAACGCTCTTCCAGAACACTTGAGAACTACCAACTCAATCACAGCTTTTAAAACTCAGCTAAAAACTTTTCTTTTCCCTATAGCTTTTAAATATTGAGTTTGTTCTGACTCTATACTGTTAGCTTCACCCTACCCGGTGCCTGTTTACACTTCCCTGTGCCTGTTTGCATTCTCTTTCCCTCCTTATTGTTTACTACAACTTTATTAGATTGTAAGCCTATGTGGCAGGGTCTTGCTATTTACTGTGTATAATCTGTACAGCACCATGTATATCGATGGTGCAATATAAATAAATAATAATAATAATAATAATAATAATAATAATAATAATTGGGCAATACCTTTCCAGGTACACAAACAAGGGAGCGGGGGGAAGACGAAAAGCAAAAACAACAAGCAAACAACACAAAAAGCTACTAGAGATACATTATCACAAATCATAATTTCTCATATATTAATGTTTGTAAATAAAAAAGAAAAGAGTGCATAAGGCTTATTTTTTCCAAATGTGAAACATTGGTTAAGAAAATAGTTGTGTCCCGTCCAGCGTTTAAATCTCCAACAAATGCCTTCTTTCAGATTTCTTCCCTCTCTTCTATAATTTCACCTCCTACGTATAATCAAGATGTGAAAACCTCTTTTACATGCCGTGTCTTTCTGTTGGCAGCAAATAAATGCTGGCGACTCTTTTATTTTTATTAGCTCTAACTGCCTCATAACATCCCCAGAAAAGCAAGGGAGTAATGCAAGAAAATAGAAGACTCCGATGACCTGGAGAAAGAGCACCCAAATCTCCGAATAGCTATGCCAGCAGGAACCAAATCACACATCATTGGCTGGTGTAACAAATCTTTTTTTTTTTTTTTCAAATTAGCAATGCATTATAGAAGGTCAGAAAATTTCTCCTTGGATTATTCATTTCCCCTCCCACTTTAAAAGCCCCAAAATGTATTTAAAGATCCTTTTGTGGGGGAGGAGGATCCATTTCCCCCCTCCAAAATACAGACTGTTTCCTACAAGGCACTCAGGTGAGTTCTAGTGTTTGAGACTTAAAGTACATCACAATTTCATTAGCACTTAACATAACTATGTACGCCCCACATTGAGCCTTATTCCCTAGTAAAATGTTTAGGATTGCAGCCCAAGGTGCCATAGGGCCATTTGAGTGTTTTGCTTCAACAGCTACCCCCTCTGGAAAAATAAAATTGGTACTTTTAATCAGCTGTGTCTTAAGTCCCAAAGTGCACTGTTTTCCTGATAGAGCCTGTGGTAGAGTTTGACCCCATCTCCACACCCAAAATTGTAATAATAATAATAATAATAATAATAATAATAATAATAATAATAATAATAATAATAATTTATTTCTTACCCGCTTCTCCATTTTGATCGAGGCGGGGAACAGTAAATATAAAATACATAAAACTGAATTAAAATACAATATACATTGTTAAAACATCCTAAAAACATTTTAAAAACAACCTAAAATTCCACAGGATACCTCCAGAGTCAGTGTCTCTACATAACATGGAAAAAAAATTGAATTATGCTATCACTGTGGCAGTGAATTTAGCAATTTTCTAGTGCTGATTGGAATTAAGTACTTTCTCCTCCTTGGCAGAGTGGGCAGGGATGGATGGAGAATCCCCTGTGGGCCTTACCAGGTTATGGGCAGAGATTCCTCATGCCTGCTGTAGATGGAACTAAATAAGAAAGTAAGTGAACCAGACAGGAAGATTAACTGAGAGACACGGAGCAAGCCTGAAGCCAGTCTAAAGATACAGCGGCAGGGAGGGGGGGAATGCCCCCCCCCCAAAAAAACACCTAAAAAAACCTAGGGGGCATTTCAACTGGCTTGCAGGCCTTTTAAAACAAAACTGTAAAGTGTTTTTTTAATACCTTGTAAAATAAATAAATTAGGGAAGGCAGAGAAAGCGTTGGTGGCTAGCCCCCCTTAGTTCACCCCTTGCTATGGGCCTGATACAGAGGGAGCACACAAATTGAGGGAGCAGCGACCAGGAAGAGATTTAGCACAATAAAAGAAGCCTAATTCATACTACTCATGTGTAGGGGCTCCTCTTCAGACATATACACTCAAAGTGTAGATATCAGGGTGTGGCTAGCCCAGGCACACAACCCTCTGGGCAGGTCCAGTAGCACAGGCCTGCACCCCAGTCGTTGCATGATACCCATTCATAGGAATAACTCATTAAATGAGCTAGAAAGACCTAGATATAGGAAGAGAGACAGAGACCAGACATAGTTGAGCAATCTTGTTTAATAATTAACAAAATAGTTTGTTTTAGATAAATCCTGGCTGGCTCTGTTTTCAAGTGGCAAATGCATTCTTGTATCAGGTTGCATCAGCTTGGCTATTTACTCAGGCCTCACCTAAGTGGTAGTAATATAATTTCCAAGCAGTTATTTTGAGTTACTACCAGTGTGTGTCAGGGAAAGGACAGGGGAAATAGAATGAGGTCACAACTACTTTGCACTTCAGTGCTGTATGCCACCAAAGTGTTAAAACACCGCTTGACTGATATTGTTAATGTGCTCTACTTTTGCAGTATTACAGGTACTTTGGAAATGATGGCACATTTTGGATTGGAAATTTCCTCCAGGGAAATGTAACCAGGTATACTGAATACTGCAGCTCAAATGATTGCTTTTGTTTGTTTTGTGTATTTAGACCTATTTCTTTTAAGGTAAAAGATCTGAACAGTTTATTTCTGGCAGAAATAAGAGATGTTCAGTTTTCTTCATAAAAATAGATGAATTCATCTTTGGGATAGAAAACACATCTTGGTTTGAAAAAAATGGATAGCAGGACAAAAACGGGGGATTATATCAGTCACAATTATTATTCATTAAATGATAAGTCTACAGATTACAAAAAAAACGTTAAGGTTCTAGAACTTTCAAACAAGCAACAAAAAGCAGGGAAATTGGGTGTTAAGGCTCACAAGTCTTAATGCCACATCCTCCCTAAGGAGGCAGAAAATGCAAGTGAAATTCTCATTCTCCCAGAGCAGATAAACCATGAGGACAGGATGGAGAATATGATATGCAGAAGTGACGGTGGGGTTGTGGAAAACTGATAACGAACCACTTAGGGCCACCTACTTCTCTTTTTGTTTTGTTTAGAGCAGCCCTTCCACAACCTGGCACCCTCCAAAGGTGTTGGACTACAATTCGCATCATTTCAAGTCAGTATGTCTCATGGTCAGGAATGCTAAATCTACACCAAGCAGGATATAACACTTTAAAAACAGTTTGAAAACTGTACATGGAGTGTGTCCTAGGCCCCAACAGCTGTCAATACTATTTTAAAGCAGTAGTGTAGATCCTGCCTGGGTTAGAGAAACTGGTCATGGAAAAAGATAACCCAAAATAGTCTCAAAGCCAAAGGAAAACTTGTTCAAAAAGAGAAAAGAGGACTCTTCTCTCAAAAAGGAGGCAAGAACCAGGCTGAGTCTGCTTCTCAGACTTCAGGTAGCAAAACTCTCTGCCCTCAAGGAAAGCCAGGCCTACTTATGAACTAAAATTTCACTCCCATTCAATTCCATAGCTTGGAATTGTGGTAAGGTCTTATGGTAGGGTCTGGTCACACTGAGCAGATTGCTTGTCCACATACACCACACACAGGTCTCAGAAATTCACAGCTGCTGCTAGCTGCTTTAACTCGAGATTGAAGTTAATGAAGCCTTTTTCTTCTGGCAGCCCGGTCTCCTGCTGAGAGGAGATGGAATTACTCCATGGCCAGGAGCCTCATCTCTCCTCCACTCTCTGCTCCTTCCCCCATAATGTTGCCGGCAGTAAGGTAGAAACTAAGCAGCGCTGCCATTTAGTGGGAAGGGAGTACAGGTGTGTGTGTGGGGAGAGACGACAACTTGATGGAGAGGAGACAGTTCTCTCCACAGAGCAGCACTTTTGTGTTGCCCAAAGGCGCACATGGATTTACCGCCCATTGAGAGGACTATTTCCTCTTTGTTGACAAAAGTGTCATCCAAACTCACCCAGTGCTTTCGCTGCAGGAAGCAGCCATTTCCCCTCAAGGTCCCAATCTAGCAGAGGGAGGGGGAGAAAAAGAGACACTATTGAGCATGCATGCAACATACACTGTAATGGGCACCGTATATTTATTTATTTATTTATATCCCAAACCTCAGCCAAAAGGCTCTCGGAGCGGCTTACAATTTATCAATAAAGAAGACAGTCCCTACCCTCAGGCTTACATTCTAAAGAAGACATGCCACACAAGGAAAAGGGGATGGGGAAGGAAGAGGGAGAAAATAAAAAGAAATTAAGGAGACTAGGCTGGTGGGAAGGCCTTGCTTTGTCCTCTCATCTCCCAATGGAGGGGCAAACCAACAACTCTTTCTTCTTCCCCACAGGGTGAAGATGTTGGCCCTGTTGGGGTGTGTGTGTCCAACTGAAGCAGGCTCTGATGGTCCCTGCCTGCTCCAGTCTCCCTCACATCTTCTTCTCCACAGGGTGAAGATGGCAGTTAGCCCTGGGGGTGGTGGGTGGCGGCAACTGAAGCAGGCTACACTCTAATGGAATGAATAAATATTATTTAAAAATCAACTCAAGGTAATTTTAGAAAAAGAAAAGCTATTCCATCAACAGAAGATCAAAGGAAATGGAAATCATCAGGATTTTAATTAAGTAAGGTCTAATTTCCTCTAAAAAGTTGGATAAAAATAATCGCCAATGTAAATCTTCAGATCTATTTTGATTGAGAGAGGGGTTTTTTCTACTTTAAACTGCCCTCTTTCCCTCAATCTTTTACCAATATTCTTGAAATGTTCAGGTTTTGTAAAAGCAACATTTCTTTGTGACTCATGTAAATTTCAGGAAGGTTGGTGAAACAGTTTTGATTTTATGAATGTTAGAATGACTCCCCATTACCCCTTTATAATGGTAGAATGCTTTCCTCCCTGTCGAACCTTAACTAAGAACACACTGCCATGCATTCTTAAATATCAATCACAATGATTTATACAAAAAAACTAAGTCACATTTCACTGAAGGAAAGCATGATTAAATGGTAACTGGTATCAGTCATCCAGCTTTGATGTCTTCAAAAGAGGATGTCTGTGTGTATGTGTCAGCATTATATTTTTGTAATTAATTAAAATATTTCTAAAAATTAATTTAAACATGTCTGTGTGTTTGAAGCCTGCAGCAACACCTTTGGTCATTGGGTAGCTTTGCAGTCAGTACTGTTTGCAGCCAGGGGAGAGTAGACTAAGGACAAAGTTTTCTAGTGCTGTGGAGTAGTACCTCAGGGGATTGGCACGGGCAGAAAAATATTCTGGGCTTTCGGGTTTTTTTTAGATGAGCCCTTTGTTTGTTAGGTTGTGTTTGTATCTGTCTATCTTTCTATAATGCACACAGTGCTTTAGTGTCATAAGGATGTGTAATTTTTTGTTTAATGTAGGTAATAGTCTTAGTTTTAGCAGGTGGTTGCATTTTTAAATTGTTTATAAATACATTAATGTGTGAGTTTTTATTTACGAGTTTCATTTGTGAATTTTCTTATGTTGAAAGTTATATGTATTTGTGAATGGATGCAGTGAATTCATCCATGGTATTTTTGTGCTATATATTTTGGATGTATGTGTATAAAATTATAAGGTGTGGTCATGTGTTGTAGGGAGGTCCTGAGGAAGGAATTCATCTCGAAAAACTTGGGTGAGCTTGCACAAAATAAACAAGCACGTTTCTGATTTTGTGTCATTTGTTTTTTAGGTCCATGTTCTGCCACCCAGGCAAGGGGGTATTTATTTTAATTGTATGAAAAGTGCATGTTTTATGCACTTAAAACAATTTATACTTTTATAGGTTCCTTGTTGTTACCATCTCTCCAGCAGAATAAAAACACTGGAGATGGATGAAAGTTTAAGAAAATCAATGAAATTATTTGAACAAATAAACAAAAGCAGGATGGCTTCACTATTTGGAGCACAAACTAATCATATAGCATTGTGCTGAGCTTTATCACTCTGCAGTTGTTGACATGCTGCCAAAAACACATCCCTGACAATATTGTACCGAAAGCACAACACTGTTCCAACTGTGGTAAAGAAAAACACTCACCCCTCCCCTCCCCGTTGCTATGTACATTGGCAGACGTATATTCTATTAAAAAAATCCGTGCTCAAAAAGTACTCTGGAAACACCTGCCAGCAGACTGTTGGGAAATGTTGTTTAAACAAACTTATCTGCCAACTTTCCAGTGCTATCAATTCCACTGTGCCAAAAACATGGATTATTTTAAACCAGACGTGATGGATAACAGGAACTGGGCCACAGGGATGAGGCACAGAATGGGTCTCAGATCTTGTTTCGAATTGCCCTCAGGGTTGTGACAATCTAACATACAGATATCCTGTTGTTGTCCCTCAACCAGGGATTTAAAGGCCCGCTTCCCCGGCTTTAAATCCCTGGTTAGGGACAACACTGTGAGCAGGAGAAAAAGAGGAAGCCAGCGAAATAAAACTGACACTGTAGCTTTCTCCATCTGCTGCTGCTTCATCAGGCAGGGCCTGAGCTCATTCCCTCCTTACAGGGGCTATTCTTATAAACTGCCCAGTGAGCAGAGGGGAAGAGCAAGTAAACTGTCAGCATCACCATGTCTTCAAATAGGCTTTAAGAATATATATTTTAAAAAATATATAAATCCCCCTTCATTTCCTATCCTTTATTCCCGTGTGTGATGTCCCATACCATATCCTCAGGGTCCCATCTGGCAGCAACATGTCAATGGGCTTGCTTCGTGGTGGTGTCCTCCCCTCTGTGAGACATTGGGCACTTCTGGTCATGTGTATTATTAAAAACTTACTTGTTTACTTTGGCTTTTCCCCAGCATTGCCTTGCCTAAGGGTGTGATCCTATGCATGTTTAGGAATGCTGGGAGTTGTAGGACTTTTTTTCTTGTCTAAACATGCATAGGATTTCACCCTAAGTTATTTAAAAGGGGGAAAGCACATTAGAGTAAAAAAAAGTTTTAAATGTTCCCCTAGTATTTCTTTTCATTGTTTAAATGGTCCCCAGTGTATAAGAGAAGAGAGGTGAAGGGCATGATGGACTTGTGAAAAAGACTTTTGAGTTTAAGTTTTCCCGTAGGTACAGCCCTTGGATGAATTCCAGCTCTCCATCTATCCAAAGGAAACATTTCCTACCCCATTGGTAGTTGTGGGTGTAAAATCAAATAATGCTAAATGCCAGGTTAGTCTGTTTGATTCTGGAGGGCAGAACAGTCTTGGGATTCATGACCGAAACCTGGATGAATGAGCTGGAAGGATCTGATGGTCTCTCAGTTGTATCCAGTTGGGTTTGTAGGATGTTTTCTATCTAAACATACAGTACATAGGATTGTGCTCCAACAGTTGATGTGCTCTTATGATGATCTTTTATAATTTGTTGTATACCACATTGAGATTTTTAAGATGGGATTTAAGATGGGAAGCAGTATAGAAATATTCTAAAATCAATCAATCAATGCCTTAAATTGATATTGTAAGTATGAGGGCACTGACTGTCATATTATGTATCTCTGTAAGGCACTCTGGGAACCTGTTTGGCTCAAGGGTGGTGTTTAAATGCTGCAAATAAATGAATGAGTATCAAACTCTATAACAGAACAATGTGCCTCAATACTTCATATACAGATAGAATCCCCTTGAGATAAATGTTGGGCCATGAACAAGACAAAATTCTGTGCCCCTTCTGTCACAATGAACAGTGGTCGTATCCTATAAGTTGTCCACCTCTTTACAGCAGGGGGTGGGGGACATCTTTGTCCCTCTAGTTGTTTTGTCCTACAACTTCCATCATCCCTAGCCATCATAGCCAGTGGTGAGGGATGGTGAAAGTTGTAAGCCAAAACATCTGGAGATTGGTACCAATCTTCCATATTAGCTAAAATTAAGGATGCATATTTTACATTGCCAGTAATAATTTCATAAAGCTCTGTCCAAGTAGGTGCTATATAATACTGTTCCACACAGACTATTGTGGTATAAATACACTGAAACCCTTTTCTCTGAAATACACTGAAATTCCTTCTCTCAATTCATTACTTAAAATCTATATTAAAAAGTCACCATTAAGCTTGATTGCCTTGAAATAAAAAGGCAATTCCAGAAAGTGAAATTGGCACCATATCCATTTAATTTAGTTTATAATGCAATTGGGCAATAAAAATTAAGAACATGGTTATGAATTTGGCATTTTTTTTAAAAAAAGATCCGAAATATAATAACTAATTCAACAGAACTGGTGAAGATATAAGATATAAGCTTAACAACACTTAAGATATAAGCTTAACAAAGCTGCATAGGATTCTTGTTGTTTTATTGTTTGATTTAATGTGGCTGTGAAAGGAAAATAGACACATGAATCAAAGTATCTTTGTCCCTTAGTACATCTTTAATACAAGTCAAGAAAGCAAAGCACACTCTGAACTAAAAAATGCACTACAATGGGATCATTCTACATGCATTTTAAGTTAATCAGATGTTTAAACAAGCAGATGTTCAGTGCATTTGGTGGCAAAGTTGAGCATCTAGAAAGACTCAAAAGACAGTCTCCATCCATAGTCTATACTTCAAAGATATTATTTGCTAAAGAAACACACATAAAATTGCATCATGATGATGATGATGGAATGCAGATACTTGTAAAGAAACAAAGGGAATGGATGGAAATAAGTGCTTTTTGGGCCTTCTATCCCTGCCTAAATGTGTGCTATTCTATTTAGCACATCTGTAACTTGCACGCCTGGTTTAGAGGTTGGCTTAAATTCAGATTTTCCTTGGATCAGGCCATCCCTTTCTGTCAAATCTGTCCTCGGCCCCGACAGTCCATTCTGTCTCTGGTAGAATCCAGTTGTCTTGGATTTGCCCTTGGCTCATCATCACTGGATCCCTTCCCACTGGATCTCTTCCCAGGTCATAGTGACTGAAGCTTGTGTTGTTGTACATGTGCCATATGTAGAACACAAGCCCCAGTCACTATGATCTGAACTGTGAATCTGGATTGATCGTAAAAATGTGTGCTCAAATATAATGCATGCTCAAATATAATTTTCCCAAAATAGGTTTATATTAGTTCCCCCCTGACCAGCAGCAAGGATGAGCAAAACTGCATATGGTGAAATTACTCTTCTCCTTGATTAAAGCCAGGGTAGGAAACTGTTAAAGCAGCAGAAGGAAACTTGTGGTCTAGATACTTTGGCATAGTCATTGGGGAAGGATAGCCACATGTTGCCCACCCCTGTATTAAAGGTACAGGGATCTTCTCCTGCTGTAAAATCCTTTGAATTAAGCTCCTCTAGAGAAGGTGCTGAGGCCTCCCCTAGACAAGCCTCAGCACCTTTCTAGGTCTTGCTCAGATTGTTATAGTAGATTTCTGATTCTACCAATCCAACGCTGGGGTACTGTCTTCATGGTGCTGGGTTGACACAACCTCCCTCTCAAACCCCATGTTTTCCCTCTCCCGGGGTGGCATTTGGTAATCCCAATGCTAAGGAGGGAGCATGGGGTTTCTGGCTGGTAGCCACCCACCCTCTTCCTGCACTTTCCCAAACTAGCCAAAGATGTCATGGAGGGAAGGGAGTTGAGAGCTGCCACAGAGCGGTGCCCCCACCCTTACCATCCGTCCAACCCCAGAAAAGGGGAAATTTATGAAGGCGCTGAACACCAGGATGCAAAGGCTGCTGCTGTTGCCACCAGCTCCTCCACCCTCTGGAAAAGAGAAAGAAGGCGGGCTTTTTACTCCACCGCTGCCCATTCAAGGGATCTCACGGCAGCCTCTCTTTCTGCCACCCTCTTCTTGTTGGAAGGCGACTGATCACCAATCACCTTCCATCAGCCACCACCCACAGATTGATGTCAGATTGGCACTGGAGCAACATCAGATGGCAGAAGCACCGTCTTGATGTTGCTTCATTTGAAAAAGCCGGGGTAAATCCCAACTTTTTCAAATCACAGCATCGCGGGGAAGCCCCACGGTGGCTGAAAAGCTGTGCTTTCATTACTGACACAGCACAGATCCACAGCTACCGCAGGGCTTTACCCACATATAGACAGCCCCCAAATGAAAGTGAAGTCTTGCATTGATTCTTCTATATCTCCAAAGATTCACATCATGTCAACGTTTCTGGTATTTATCCATTAGGGGAGTGCACTCCACTCCGGAATTATCTGATAACCACAAATATCTGCAGAGCATTCGATCTTCCAGAGTGGAGATTGGCTGCTTCCAAACTCATTGATTAAAATCAGATCAGAGATGTGTTCAATCATAGCTTCTGAAGTCTCTGAATTATCCTGGTGTGTATGTGTGTGGCCTTTGCTAGACCTACTGGAAAGTCCACGACGGAAGAAGGGAGTACCCGTGACGCAAGTACAGACGTCAGGTGAGGCAACTCAAGGAGAGAGCCATTGCGTCCAGCATTTTCTTTTCCTTTAAGGGACAATGCGCATGAATGCTCGTGCACACAGGTAAGGTTTTTTTTTTAAAAAAAAATTAAATTCATTTTCCCTCTCCCCCCACCCTGCCCCTGATGGGTGCAGTGCTCCTCGTGCACGGAGCTGGGGAAAACCATTTACATGGGCCACATGCTTGTGGTCTCGGGCTCAGCCCGAGACCGCAGGAAATACCGGGCCAAAAGTGGTGCCCTTTATCCCGGGGCAAGGGAGGGTTGATCCCTGCCTGAGCCCGGGATCCCCTGTGTGTCATCTGGACACAGAGGGGCGATCCCGGGTATCAGCCCTAGATAACCCCTCGTCTAGCTAAGGCCTCTCTCTCTCTCTCTCTCTCTCTCTCTCTCTCTCTCTCTCTCTCTCTCTGTGTGTGTGTAAATTGAATATCTCCATATTTCGAAGATGCTGAGTTGGGTGGGGGTAGCTTTGATATTGACTTCTGTGGCTAATTAGGAATTGCCACAACACTGTCCATGACTGTGTTCTCCTCCAATTGCAGTGTTCAGGGGAGTGAGAAACACTGTTTGCTGATTCTGGGTGGAGTGGGGAGAGAGAGGGAGTGTGTCTCTGCTCGGACTCAAAGAAGTCAATCATCCACATTTCCACAGTGTGAAAGTACTGCTGGGCTGGCTAAAAAATCAAGACATAAATGGAACTGATTCAAATTTGGCATGGCTAAAGCCCTCCTTAAGAGATATCACCTTGACATGTTTAATCTCTTTATCTATAAAAAGTTACACCATTGTAAGCATTTTTGTTAATTTCCATTTTAAAAAATCCTAAAAAATAAATAAAAAAATGAACTGATCTGATTCAGGGACTAAAGCCGTCCTTAAGAGCTACCACTGTGCCAAGTTTTATCTCTTTATCTTTAAAAATGAGGGAGCTGTAAGCATTTGGTTAATTTCTATTGATAAGAGCGGTTATCTTTGGTACATTTCAGCTGGACTGTTCCAGTGCAAGATAGATAACTTAGGGTGCTTTTTCATTCGCCCTTTGGAGGATTTCACTTTGGAGTGTGATTGGAAGCCTACTGAGCCAAGCATCACAGAGGTGCTGCCTGTGTCTGGGGACCTTGAGGCAGATCAGGGTGAGAGACCACTGTCAATGACAATCCTAACAATTCAGATAGCCCCCTGTCTGACTCAGAGGCAGATACAAAAGAGGGCAGGGCTCCTTCAGCTTTAACTGTTGTGATGAAGGGGGAATTGCACCAGGTGCTGCATGCCTACAAATGACACCTGCTGAAATTCCCTTTTCTGTACAACTGCTAAAGATACAGGATCCCTCTCCTCCTTTTCATATGGTCTTCTATGTACATGCCCAACTGACCATCCCTGGCCCATAAAATGTTCTTGAGAAGATAGGATACTGTGGCAGGCAGTATCAGCTCCAGTGGGATCTAACATGCCTACTGTGGCTGATACTGACCTGTTTGCTGATGCCTACATCTCCTGCTGCTCTGTCAGTGGCCGTTTGCTCCCCCAACCCCAGGATGCAACATCATGGGCTTCAGCTGCAAAGTCCAGATCTAGCTGTACCACTACTCCCCACCCGCTGGTATTTTGGAATTGTCTCCTTCCTGTCCTTCAGCAGGTGTGCATGTACCTGCCTGCCTTGTGTTATTTCCTAGCTGTAGTAGACAATGAAAATAAATTGAGCTTTGTGCCCGGAATGGAAAGGAATGCTCTGAAGCTTGTTGCAAGTCTGCGATTGCAGCTGGAAACATTTAGTTCTGACCCCTCATCCCATCCAACTAAAATCAACAAGAATGTGGTGTGTTGAGCAGAATGACTCTTCAGCTGAGAAGGTAAGGTTTAGTTAGTCACAGCAGACTTCTCCAACCTGGCTGCCTCCAGATGTGTTGGGCTACAATGCCAAGCCTCCCCATCCAGTGTGCTGGCTGCAGATGACGGGAGTTGTAGTCCAACACATCTGGATGGCCCCAGGGTAGGGCAGGTTGAGCTACAGCAAATCTGTATTTAAGCCTAAATACAGTGGTATTTATAATGACCAGTTATCTGATACCCATTCCTTCCATCCCCTTTACAATATGTATGAGTTAAGTAACTGCAGCATTCATGGTCTCAAACAGCACTCAGCACCAATCCAGACAGTGAGAGCACAGGCCTGATAGAACTGTTGAACCATATGCAAGAGATGAGACTGTGCTAATAACTTTGGGTCGACCTGGATGGGATTAAAATTTGATCCTAGGCCCAAATTGGCATCATATAACAGTGATGTTGAAATCCAGTTTTTCATATGGACGGCATTTTGATGTAATGAAATAAAGCTGTTCTTTTACAATTAATTTAATAAACTGGACATTGTTTCCTGGTAGTCATTTATACAGCAAAGCATAACATAATGTGTAGAGAAGTAATGTGTAGAGAAGGAGGAAAAGAAAGACTTTTAGAGTAGATACTGTTTATGTTTTTGATGGTTTTAAATTTTGTATACTTTTTAATGTTTGCTGTTTTTAACTTTTGTAAACCGCCCAGAGAGCTTTGGCTATGGGGCAGTATATCAATGCAATAAATCAAATC
Source organism: Elgaria multicarinata webbii (assembly GCF_023053635.1). Taxonomy (NCBI): domain Eukaryota; kingdom Metazoa; phylum Chordata; class Lepidosauria; order Squamata; family Anguidae; genus Elgaria; species Elgaria multicarinata. The sequence goes on from NC_086171.1 coordinate 24,071,465, forward strand.
AAATCAAACCAAGGCCTTAGCTAGACATACCTTTTAATCCAGGATGGAGGAGAGAAGATCTCACATTGTGTTTAATGCGACATCGCTCCTCCGTTTACACGTGAGGCACAACGACCTCAGGAGGAGAGGCATTGCGCCCACCATTTTTTTCTTAAAGAGGAAGGAGCGCACTAACGCTCGTGTGCTAAAGGTAAGTGCTTTTTAAAATTTTAATTACTTTTCCCACTCCCCGCACCCTAACCCCGATGGGCGCAGCTCCCCTGAGGAGCACTGCGCCCCGTGCACGGCTCCCAGCTCCGCGCGAGGAATCGCATGGAGCCAGGTCAAACTGTGTTCTGTGGTCTTGGGCTCAACCCAGGACCGTGGAAAAAGCGGACGCAAAGAGGAGGGCTCTATCCTGGGGCAAGGGAGGGATCATACCTCCATGATCCCGGGATCCCCTGTGCATCACGTGGACGCACAGGGACGATCTTGGGGTTCGCCCTGTGATAAAGCCCAGTCTAGCTAAAGCCCAAGTCAGGGAAGGCTGTTGTAGGAGTTGACCAATGAAATTATACCTTCATTCAGACAAGACACAGGCCTAATCTGCACCAAGTAGGATATTGCACTATGAAAGTGGTTTATAAAAGGCAGGAGCCACACTACTGCTTTATAGTGATAGTGAAGTGTACTGACAACTGTTGGGGCCCATTGACACATACCAAATACCACTTTCATACCACTTTCATAGTGCTAAATCCTGCTTTAGCACTAAAATTTCATAGTGCTAAAGCCATAGTGTGGCTCCTGCCTTTTATGTACCGCTTTCATACTGCTTTCATAGTGCAATATCCTGCTTGGTGTAGATTAGGCCACAGTATTCACATATGCCAAAGGGAGTGGGGAAACCTGGAAGAGGCCCTATAATTTCAGGTGTGTTCTCCTTGTGTGGGGTTTATATCCTGGAGCTGTGCTGTGATTGGGTGCTAAGTTACACCATGTCCTATACACTGTCATGGTGATGTGGGCAGGGCAGTTGTCAACAACGTGGTGGCTTATTTTAATTTCCCCCTCCCATTAAAGTCAATAGGAGGAAAACTATTTGAGCTGGTGTAAAGTTGCTCCATCAATGATCGAAGTCCAGAGGGATATACGATATAGTGTAAGTGTGATCCTCTCCCATGGCAACCCATCAGACTCATGACTCCTCTTAGGTTTAGTCATTCTACTGGTATATCTTCACGGGTGGAACAACTACACTGGCAGATTATTCCACCAGCATATTTGGAGTGTTCTGCAGATCTATCTGTCACGGTGGTGGCATATCTAATATTCCACTAGTCTAGTGGAATTTCTACCAAATACTACAGTCCCTCAGTTGGCATAATTCAAATATAGGATCATGCCGATAGTTATGAATTTCGGGGAATTGAGACCAGATAAAATGTTTGTTTTAGCTTCCATAACATTACTGGAAATATTATTAAAATCTTCACACACATTGTACCAAGTACAAGTCCAAAGCCCAAACCTCTTGGTTGGCTAATATGTGGGTACCTTATCTTACCTGATATGCACACCATAGCATAGATAGGAGTGTTGCAAAATCTTGGCAGGGATATTGCGCTTTTATAAGGTTGGCTGACTGCCTGTACAGAAATTCATAATGTTAACATTTCTTATCTCAGGAAGCTTCAGTACGACCTTTTTATTGAACCATGGTTAATTTTCTTTGATTGAAAAGTGTCAAAACACTAATTGATCATTTTATTTATTTATTGCTCAACAAGCAGCTCAAGTTCAGGAAGATTTCCCCCCCCCAATATTGTCACCCTCTTCCTTAAAGTGGGGAGATAGACCCTGGTCCACTTGGAAAGTAAGGTAATAGAAAGTAAGGTCATGTAAAAAATAAACCCCTCCCCCAAACCCAACCCTCCCCCGCCATCACAGGGATGGTGAAATTGCTGCCCCCCATGGGCAAAGAACCTCTCGGCACAGTTCTGTGCCCAGCCCCAAAGTTTAAAGTTTTCTTCTTACGTCTTTCATTTCCTTTTTCTATTCTAGGATGATATATTTATCGATTACTTATTTATATTCTTTTCATGAGTCCCACAAATTTCTGTAAGCTTCTGCCAAAGTTATTCTATTTGATTCTTTATTCATATAAAGCTCCATCACACCTGGGGAAAAATGCTGGCTATCATGGCTTCTCTGCTCCTGGTTTCATCGCTCAGTTACTTCCTGTTTGAAAACAGGAAATAAACAATGGGCATGAGGCCCATTCAGTTGGGCGTTGTAATCATGCTGCTTCTCCCATACATAGCGGGAGAGAGCAGCAACTGGACTTTTTCTGGTTTTTCTTGCTGCGCAAGGAAGGACAGAAGGGGTGGAAGGCGCATGAGAGGCAGATGATGTCATGTGAAGGACCTCTGACAAATCCTTAAGTGCCCAGTAATGAGCGAGCAATAAAATTCTCATCGGATGGAGCAAATAGTCTATGTATTTTTGCCAATCTGTCCTGAAAGTATCTCTTTTTTTTATTCCTCTATGTACTCTTAACTTCTGTGTCAGCTTTTCATTTATTGCTATATCCCATATTTTCTTTTTCCACATAGATACTGTCAACATCCAAGCTGTCTTCCAATTACCTGCTATTAATTGCCTTGCGGCTGTTAACAAAAATCCAATTAATACTTTTTCTTTTATCCCTCTGTTTTCTTTAACATGAGCCTCGTGTGGCGCAGAGTGGTAAAGCGGCAGTTACTGCAGCCAAAACTTTCCCCACGGCCTGAGTTCGATCCCAGCGGAAGCTGGTTCTCAGGCAGCTGGCTCAGGTCGACTCAGCCTTCCACCCTTCCGAGGTCGGTAAAATGAGTAACCACGACTGGGGAAGGCAATGGCAAACCACCCCGCTACAAAGTCTGCCAAGAAAACGTCAGTAAAAGCAGGCGTCCCTCTAGGAGTCAGCAATGACTCAAGTGCTTTGCATGAGAGGTTCCTTTCCTTTCCTTTCTTTATTCAATAAAGCTAACTCTGGTGTTTTACGAATATCTTGGTCTGTAATTTTTCCTATTTCTTGATATCCCAAAACTTCCTAACCTTCCTACAGTCCCATCACATATGAATTTGGGTTCCATTAATTTCACATCTTCAACACAAAAGTGATAAATTCTTATTGATTTTTGCTAACTTCACGGGTGTCAGATACTACCTCTGAACTAATTTTAGCGTGCCTTTTATTCTTGTGGATATTATTCGGAAGGGGAATCTATCAAAAATCCTCTGTCTCCTCTTCAATGTCTCTTTCCCATATCTGTTTTATTGTTACTTTCCCCTTGATCTCCTGCTTTATTAGGATTCTATATATTTATGTTATTGTACCCATAATTATCTATGAATTGGCCCATCTCTACTTTTGGCAGGCAAAACACACATGTTAGCTAGTATTTGGAATTTCTAAGTAGTTCAAAATGATCACCACTTTTTTTTTCTTTTTTTTAAATGGCCATAGAAACTGCCTTAAGTTAATTGGTCGTTTTGAAAAAGCTTGAAATAAAACTAGGAAATGACTGAGGAAATAGGTATTAAAAGTAATTCTTGATCTGTGGCACCTTTTCACAGGCTGGAAAAAAGGGGAAATCTTGTAGCTGCTCTACAACACACACACACACACACACACACACACACACACACACACACACACTCCTGAATTTTAATGAGAATATTTTTGCTACAATATTCCTTTTTTTCTTACTGTAATTTAAAAACAACAACAACACAGCCAATATATTTTGTGGGTTTCTTGGTTTCCTCATTTGGATAAAATGCATGGATCTAACAGACTTCTGATTTGCTGTTTTCGTCTTCTTTTTTTAAGGGCACACAGAGTCACATATTGAAGGGATTGCCAAACCTCAGGGAAATCACAGAACAGATAGTCCTGTCCCTTAGGGTACCACTTCTGTGGACTCATCAGGAACATTTTCAGTCCAGGACAAGGTCTACTTTATTGAAGCAATCCGTGTGTGACTAGGTAGCAAAGAACACTATGTGCTTAAGCAAAAACCAATCCCCCAAACTCATTTTTCCATAAACACGACTGGGCAACAGAGACATAACTCCGTTTAATGCTGTCTGGATGACTTCATTTGCTAAACATTCCAAAGCTCACCAGAGATCATGTGATTCACTCTGCTTCATTCACTCTGGAAACTGATCTGTCCCTTTGATTCTGTAACAGCAGAAAGGCCATTTATCAAACCTCCATAAGGAGTGCATCTATTGGGGCATGACAGCCCTGAAGGAAGATTTTGTTCTCTTCCTTAAAATCCTCTCCTCTTTGTTATCATCCTTTACACTCTAAAATAGTCTTGTATATGTGCAACAAATGCTCACAGAAATATTTATATGCTACAATAGGCAGTTTACAACGCAACCACAATCAATAAAATTGTATGTATGCTCCCTCTATGTCAGGGATGGGCAAAGTGTGGCCCACTGTGGGGAGCATGCAGCCTCAACTGCCCCCACCATGCCACTGAATGGACACTGGCAAAAACAATCCTTTTCCACCAAAAAGTACCACTTTTAATGCTATGGAGGTGGATTACAGGCAAGCCGGAGGAGGGGAGCAAAATGCCCCCCCCCCCAGTCATCCCACAGCTCTTTATAAACCTCTATAGCTGCAGTATCAACCAAAAACATTGGCCTATCTAGACCTGTGGAGGGGAAACTTGTAGTATTCCAGATGTTTTGACCTACAACTCCTATCATTTCTCCCCATTGGTTATACTGGTGTGGGCTGATGGGAGTTGTAGGCCAAAACATCCTGAGAGTCACAACTTCAACCCTTTCAGACTATGATGAGGCAGCTAGGGTCTTTCCTGACAACATCACAAACTGGCCAGAAGTAAATGCAGTCAGATCAGAACTAGTGTGGGGGCAGACCATGGAATTGCAGTGGAAGTGAGGGAAAGAGAAATGTTACTTGTGTGATGCACTACTGAAATAATACACATGGCCATAGTAAAGCACCTCTCCCCACCCATAAGCCAATTAAGTCCAGGGTCTAAAATTAGCTAGCTGCACCAATGGTGGCAGGTGAGTTGCTGGAAACAACTATCAAGGGAAAATGATGAAAGAAGCCAGGCATTAAGGATCTGTGTACAATCTGTGTGAGGAGAGGGTGTGCTCTAGTCCTGTGCCCTCCTAGTCCATTTCTGTCACCCTGTACCCAAGCAAGGCAATGGTCTGAAGAGCGCCTCCTGTATCTATGGAAGCTCCCCATGCGGACCAGGATGCTGGAAAAAACATGTGGAGGACTCCTTTGAGAGCTCCCTCCCTTCACATGTTAAGTGTACACAGATCTCAAATGCTTGAAAAAGGCATGTTTGCTATGTGGAACCAATATTCATAAAAGGGAAGAGTTATGTGATAATCACCATAGCCCTGTGAAGACAGTCAACAAGTACTTCAACTGAATATGAATACAGGGATGATGGAGATGAAGAGCAATCAACTCAGCACTGCCATATGTGCGTTGTAGATAATACATCTGCAATGTACCTCTGACAAATGCCTGTACATCCATAGGCACCTCTTTGCATGATTGGGAATGTGGGGTTCCTGATTGTGCAGAGAATTGCCTCTGTATCTACAAGCGTACATGTGCAAGCATGTTGTAGATGTGTGTTGGAATACATGTATGGCAGGAGCAGAGCCTCTTGCTTTGATGTTGCAACTCGTCGATACCTGAGCTGAATATCTGAAAAAGGGCTTATGTGGGCTAGCAATGGCACTCCAGCTGTACTGCTTATATCAATCACTTGTTATATCGGACATAGGCCTTAGCTAGACCTAAGGTTTATCCTGGGGTCGTCCCTGCCTGCTCCTGGGATCCCCTGTGTGTCATTAACATGAACAGGGATGACCCCGGGACGATCCCGGGATAAACCTTAGGTCTAGCTATGGCCAAAGTAAAGGTGGTATAAAGGATGAACTGCACTTCTTAGGGGTGGTTGGAGTGTGTGAAGGCTTACATTTTAAAATTAGATGCAACTTGTTATATAGACACAACTTGCAAGTGGATAAATATATGGATATTTGGTCAGCTTTTCTTGAAACCTTTGTATAACTCCCCCCTTTTTTTTTTACAGTTCAAACGATGGTAATGATGATAATTCTATATACACAATGTATGGGTTCCCCCCCTCCCCCATTTTCACAATGTATTTTCTGTTTAGTTTGTTGATATTCACAATAAAAAGAAAAAATAGATCTCATAATGTACTTAATTCATATTGTATTTCAATGGAATATGAACTATTTGATGCTCCTTCTAAAGCAACAGACCATTGCAATCATCATCATCATCATCCACACTACTTAAATATTCTTCCTCTGGGCCTCTCTAGACTGCTCAAGAGTTATACCTAGTTGAGCTTCAAAACAACTTGTGCTGGTTGTTTAATTGGGGAAGGTCCAAGAGCAGCTCCAACTCAAACAAGCCCACCATATGTCCAATGTACCCTTTTCTGTGGTTTCAAAAGTTGGCCCACTTTAAGGTGCAGCCCACTTCCTCTTTCCACCTGTAGGCAGAAAAGGAAAACAGAAAGCAACTAAGGCTTGGCCAATATGTACAAAACAATCACACTGTTGCTAAGGTCAGTCATAGCTTGGGGTCTTGTAAGCACTGAAGAAGTGATCTACTCTTGAATATATTGCCTCTTGCCTGCTCCAACAGTGGTTGTTTTAACAACATGGTATCTGTTGGGGACAGAAGTTATCTCAAGCGGTGAACACCCTGTTTAGCTGCTGGTTTTGCTACCAGTGTGCATGAGGTGTGGCGCATTTGGGCAGTGGAAGCTGGGGCCTCCAGTATTAGGGGGGTGGCGAACCTGCTTCAGGTTTCAGTTTCAACCAAGGCTTTGCACCTTGGATTGCTCCTTTAGAGTTCTGACTGGTTCTGACTGAAATTTGGAGCAGAGTCACTATGCCTCTGATATCAGAGCCACCAGCCTCCACTTCATTTAGTAGACTTGATATGGGGTCATTGGACAATCTGAGGGCTCATCTACACCAAGCAGGATATTCCACTATGAAAGCTGTATAAAAGAGGCAGGAGCCACACTCCTGCTTTACTAGCAGTATTGAAGTGCACTGACAACTGTTGGGGTCCATGACACATCACATACTACTTTCATACCACTTTCATAGTGGAATATCCTGCTTGGGGTAGATGAGCCCTGAGATTCTCAGAAGTATATACATTTGTAAATTAAAAGAAATAGATTAAACACACACACACACACACACACACACACACACATACACAGCGAGAGAGTGCAAAAATGACATGACAGGCACCTGTGACCATCTAGGCTTCATGGGATGTTGAGGTGACAGTTGAAAGGTGGGGTTGGGGAAATCTAATTATGAGGTCAGGGGGCAGAAGAATTAATAGACGTACTTAAGCCCCTTACAGTTTATAGTAAGTACCTGACATTAATTCTGAGGATGAAAAAATCTCCCCTCTAGGCACTGTATAAGGATGAATCCTGTACAGGTTGCGGGATACTCTGTTGAATTTTTTTCCCTGGCAGGTGCCAGTGTTCTGCTTCAAATTCATAATGAAAGACATGCAGCAAGGATAGATTTTGACAGACTTTCCTGAACAAGATAAGAAACTTGAGAGAGCCTCAGACATTACAAGCAAGCATCACCAGACACCTGCGCAATCATTCCCATGTTCAGCTGCTGACAATTGTTTGAAATGTGTCTGACAAGATATCGCACAGGAAACGTGTGTGGGTTGCAGGTGCGAGTACAACTAGATGTGGCAGAAATTGTGCAGATGGCTGTGGAAGCAGGTTTTCTAATCTCCGTTTGTAAAAGCTGCTCCAAAAGCTACTAAATTCAGAATGGGAATGCATATAGCAGTAATAGATTCTGACGGAATAATAGTTAACTTTAGTAGAATAATAATGGACTACCATCCTGAAGCCAAAGACCTAACTGGCAAACTGCAGTCAAGATAAGAAATCCAGCCCTCTGGATAAAGCCAATGTTTTTGCATTCCCTAGTCTTCCAACTTCAAAAACTTTGGAGCAAAACTCATTGATTAACAAACTAAAACCAGATAAATCTAGCACAAAGAAAAATTGGGGTTGTCCCTTTCCCCCAGCTATCAAAAAAGAGAAAATGGCTCCTCTCAGGCGTACTCTCAAGAGCCAAACCACATGAGCCAGGGCAGCCACATATGTGTTTTACGCAGGTGTCTGCCCTATTCACATATAAAGGCTGGGTCCACACAACACACTAACCCACCAAGTGTGGGTTGTTGTTGAACCATGAGTTAGTGTGTTGTCTGCACACAGTGCTTTTTCTGCAGGGTGGGTTATTGTGTTGTTTGAACACAATGCATTTTCCACAGGATTGCTTGTTAACCATGCAATGTGGCCTGTTAACCATCCTCAACAACCCGAGAACAAGCCATGAGTTCTTAAGATGACTTTTTTGAGAAAAAATAAACCACCCTGTATGGTCAACAAGTCACCCTTCAAAAAATGCACTGCGTCCAGACAACATGTTAACCCACCCTGTGGAAAAGATGCTGCATTCAGACAACACAATAACCCATGGTGGGTTAGCATGTTGTGTGAACCCAGGTTTCATTCCTTTTCATTTATTATATTTTTATACCACACCATAGCCAAAGCTCTTTGGATGAATCACAAAAATAAAAACCCCCATTAAAATACATTACACAAAGTACAAAAAAGCATTTGCATAAAAATAAATAGACAGATAACACACACAGAGACTAAAACATTTTTTTGAAACAACCAGCCAAACACCATCCAAGATGTAAATAAAACTCATTATATGCTGCCAAATGCTTGGGAGAGGAGGACAGTTTTTACCAGGCGGGTCTCATCAGGAAGATCATTCCATAATTGCGAGCCCACGGCTGCGTCTCTTCATCCAGCCTAGTTTAGGCATGGGCTTCATGTAGCCCATGCCTTAAAAAGGGGCTAGTAGATTTTGACAACAATTTGTGCAGTATGTACTACATCGCTCAAATGGCAGTTGCTCAGCCAAGACTAAAAAAAATGCTGATGGTTTATGTGAAGCATGAAAAGTTTCTTATCTTACAGGATCATCCGATATAACTACTTCCCCTCTGACTGCTTGAATCTTATCCTTAAATAACACCTGCACTTGTAAGCCTTGCATGAGAAATAAAAAATGTAGAATATTGTTACAGATAGAGACTAAAAGATTAAATAGTGATCTAGGGCTTGTTGATTACAAGAGAATCAAATTTCACATTCCTCAATGCTATCTCCAGTATTTGGGGCAGTATTTGAACATGGGTGCGAGGGTATGGTGACCATATGAAAAGGAGGACAGGGCTTCTGTATCTTTAACAGGAATGTAGGAAAGGGAATTTCAACAGGTGTCAATTGAAGAGGGTGAACTTCCCTCTTCATCACAACAGTTAAAGCTACACTAGCTATAGTAGAGTGGCCAGATACAAGAGAGGGCAGGGCTTCTGCAGCTTTAACTGTTGTGATGAAGAGAGAATTTCACCTTCTTCAATTGACACCTGCTGCAATTCCCTTTTCTGCATTCCTGTTAAAGATACAGGAGCCCTGTCCTCCTTTTCATATGGTCACCCTAGCTGCGAGGGTGCTGTTGCACCATGTCCTGCTTGTTCATGACTGGCCTGGCTGGTTGGTAGGGTGACCATATGAAAAGGAGGACAGGGCTCCTGTATCTTTAACAGTTGCATAGAAAAGGGAATTTCAGCAGCTGTCATTTGTATATATGGAGAACCTGGTGAAATTCCCTCTTCATCACAGCAGTAAAAGCTGCAGGAGCTATACTAGAGAGACCAGATGTAAAAGAGGGCACGGCACCTGCAGCTTTAACTGCTGTGATGAAGAGAGAATTTCACCAGGTTCTCCATATATACAAATGACACCTGCTGAAATTCCCTTTTCTATGCAACTGTTAAAGATACAGGAGCCCTGTCCTCCTTTTCATATGGTCACCCTAGGTAAGCAGATATAGGATTGCAGCCTTAAATTATACATTTATTTGAATTAATGACTGGTCTGATAACTGGCAAATAGAGGGAGAAAACATGGAGGCAGTGACAGACTTTGTATTTCTGGGCGCAAAGATTACTGCAGATGCTGACTGCAGCCAGGAAATCAGAAGACGTTTACTTCTTGGGAGGAGAGCAATGACAAATCTTGATAAAATAGTTAAGAGCAGAGACACCACACTGACAACAAAGGTCCGCATAGCTAAAGCAATGGTATTCCCCGTAGTAACCTATGGCTGCGAGAGCTGGACCATAAGGAAAGCTGAGCGAAGGAAGATAGATGCTTTTGAACTGTGGTGTTGGAGGAAAATTCTGAGAGTGCCTTGGATTGCAAGAAGATCAAACCAGTCCATACTCCAGGAAATAAAGCCAGACTGCTCACTTGAGGGAATGGTATTAAAGGCAAAACTGAAGTACTTTGGCCACATAATGAGAAGACAGGATACCCTGGAGAAGAGGCTGATGCTAGGGAAAGTGGAAGGCAAAAGGAAGAGGGGCCGACCAAGGGCAAGATGGAGGGATGATATTCTGGAGGTGACAGACTTGACCTTGGGGGAGCTAGGGGTGGCAACGGCCGACAGAAAGCTCTGGCGTGGGCTGGTCCATGAAGTCACGAAGAGTCGGAAGCGACTGAACGAATAAACAACAACAACTTATGCAGTATATTTAACTCTGTTCCATTGCTGCATGCTAGAAAATGTTGTACACTTCAGATATTTGTATATACCTGGAAGGTAGCCCAATAAAAGGTATGGGTTCGAACCAAACACAGTCATACATACGGAAGACAATTGAAATCAATGGGACTTAAATTAGAATTTAAGACCCACTGATTGCAGTGGAACATAGGAAGCTGCTTATCCTGAGTTAGACCATTCGTCCAACTAGCCCAGTATTGTAAATACTGAGTGGCAATGGCTTTCCTGCGTTCTTCCAGCCCTACCTGGAGATGCCAGGGATCGAACCTGGGATCTTCTGCATGTACAGCAAGTGCTCTATCACTGAGCTAGGGCCCCTAGTCTACTCGGACTAAGGCCACAGCTAGACCTAAGGTTTATCCTGGGATCACCCAGGATTCACCCCTGCCTGAGCACTGGATCCCCTGTGTGTCACCTAGATGAACAGGTTTGACTCCTGGACGATCCAGGGATAAACCTTAGGTCTAGCTATGGCCTCAGTCTGGAGCCAATCCATTGACTTGTCTATTGTCATAATTTCATTGTCATAAGTTTGGCACAATCACTTGATAAATCTCTCATCATTTTGACATGTCTATTGGCAAGCAGCATAACTGGAAATCCATAGCTTTTTTTTTAAGTGCTTTTCCTTATCAGTTTCTGTGTTGTGTCTTGCTGATGGAAACTGTTGTACTTGAATATTTTTCCTAATGAATTTTATCTCCTGTACGTTAAAAAGAAAGAAAAAGAAACAGCCCTTCCATTCCATGGGTTCTTTAAGGAAACAACTAGAGGGTGTATTGTGAAAGTAACCATGGGCGTTCCTATACGAGGCCTTAGCGCGCCTTGAGAGCCGGTTTCCCTGCTGTGCTTCCACATGACGCACAGGGGAATCCGGCTCCAGGCCGCACTGAAGCCTCCTCTAACGCGCCATAAGTGAAGTCGCTTATGGCGTGCCTTTTCCTCAGCCCCGGCCTGAGGCGGGGGCTGGAGAACATCTAGCTACTTCCGTGGCTTTTTGCGGCTACTCGCTTACTCACGAGTAGCCGCAAAAAGCCGCGGACTGGCCACAGCGCTGAGCACTGTGCCCATCGGCCGGGGGAGAAGGAGAGACGACACAGCACAGACACACACACACGGAGGGAGAAGGAGAGACGACACAGGAGCGGATGGGGGGGGGTAACTAAAAAAAACCCCTTACCTTCTCCGCAGTCTTCGGGCCGCACGTGGCCCCTTTAAACTTTTTTTAAAAATGGCGGATGCTGCAGGGATCTGACGTCCCTGCGCATCCCGCGTCTGGAAGCCCGGGCGGCGCGCGCTAACATCAGCGCGCTGTCGCCCCGCCTCATTGCCAGCTTATCCCGGCAGGTCTAGCAAAGCCCCATGTTTAAGTTATAACATTGTTTTATTTGGAAAGAGGTGAAGTGAGATGGTACCATTTTTTTTAAAAAATGAAAGCCTTCCTGACCCTCAGCTGGGTTGAAAAATGATGAAATGCAGAGTTACTACCAGCTTCTAGAGAAATATGAGGAGGTGATATGTAGACCATTAAGCTTTCCCATGGAAATTGTGCTTAAAGCCAGGAGACCCAAGTGTTTTCTACTTTGAAAAAAGTAGTAGTATGTTTTGGCCACAGGATGAACACTGCATGAAGTTATTAATTAAGGTGGGATTAAGACAGGAACAAGGATTGAAGTGCATCGTATTGGGACTACCAATCAGGGAAAAGTTTTACAGTCTGTTCCTAGCCTAGAAACTGAAGGCACTTTAGAAGCAAATGAAGAATCACAATGGACAGATCAGAAGATATATCAGAAGAAAAACCTATGCCAAATATGTGCCAGTCAGGGATTGAAAAGGAAAAAAAAAGCAACAATAAGACTAAATATGATTTAGTCATATTTAGGATAGATGCATTTAAAACAATGGGACTTAAGCAAGGCTAACTGAAGTCCATTAATTTCAATGGCCTTAGCTAGACCTAAGGAAGGATTATCCCAGGCAAATGGAGGGGACATCCCTGCCTGGTCCCATTTGGATGAACAGGGATGATCCTGGGACAATTCCGGAATATAAGCCTGGTCTAGCCATGGCCAGCGTGTCTACTTTGACTAAGTCTGGATCCAACCCAAGGTATCTGGTAGCAACAGACTAGAAGCGATAGTTGCTGAACCAGGTAGGAATTAAGGAAAAGATACCTTTTGTAATAATCAGGTGGATGGACTGAGAAAATGTGATGTAGAAACGATGGAAAATGGGGGCCTTGCTAGACCTACCGGGTGTTCCGTGGTTGAGGAGGAGTGAAACCGGATTTTCCTGTTTAGGTGTGACGCCTCATGGTCCACACCTTGTGTGGATTATCCTGGTATTGGAGGGGGCTGGTTGCGGGAGTTTGCTCCGGTTATGCTGCTGTCGGGTCGAGCACGGGTTGCGCAGCCACACCAGCCTGATTTCCATTTTTTTTTTGCCAGCCACACGATTTGTGCGAAAGAGCGCAATCTGCATAGATCGGCGGTGGCGGCGGCCGCAGCGGCAGTAATGGCTGAAGTGGCGCTGCTGCTGTTGTTCCATGCCGCCCCCCCTTCAGGCTGGGCACAGGGGAGCCAGTTGGGATTGGGGGATGACCCACAGGGGGTGTGGCCAGCGGTGGCAGGAGGATGGGAACGAGTAGCATTGTTGAGCGTCAACATTGACAAGGCAGGGATGCTGTCATTTGCTTTTGGGGGTGATGACAGGTGTACTGTGATCCGAGGACAGCAGTCTGCATGAGCACTCTGCGCCTACATCTACCAACACGCCTCTGAGTTTTGTCGGCGATGACCGGCCCTGTGCCCTTCCCCCGCATCCCAACGTCCTTCGCACCACATGTATTCAATAAAATGCATTCCAACTGCATGACGTCTAGTCTTCCTGAATCTACCCCGAAGGGCAAACCCTGCTCATTGGCATCATTAGCAGAAAGAAGGGGGGGGGCTCGTCAGTTTCCGCACCAGCGGAGGTCCGAAACCGGCGTCACCAGCCTGCCGCCGTCACTCCCCCCCCCCAGCAAATGCAGTCAGAAGGATAGGGGAGTGTATTGACACAGTGCAAAGGGGCCCCAGGGCACGTGCCCAACCCTGGGCTGACGGTTCCTTGACCTTCCACCTGCCGCCGCGTGGCCGATGGAAGATGGCCGCCCACTCTCGCTTGTTGCCCCCTTACAGCCAGCTGCCGTGTACCCACACCAATAGGCACACAGCCCTGCATGCCTCTACCGTGCCCGTCATTCCCCGCTCGCCTTTACATCTTCCACGCAGCCTAAACCACCGCCATTAGGACGGTACCTGTGGCTGCCCACCGCGATGAGTCACCAACTTTCCATTACAATTGGATGCCCGCCTTCCCGAAAAGTGACCCACACAGAGGTACCGAGTTGCACATATCCCACACATCCACCACACACCCCCAACCACTCCCCAGACACTTTTTCAGTCCTCTGTTTGTGTGCAAAGCAGACCCAAAAGCTTTTAACCAAAAGCAAAGTTTGGTTAAAAAAAAAGCCGCTGCGCCGTGGCCACAGCGGCGCATGGGGCACAAATGGCGGAGGAGGTTTGGCCGAAGGTGCTGACCACTCCCCTTAGCATGCCTTTTCCTGACCAGTGCTGACCTCGCCGGAAACTGCGCTGACCTCATTTCGTCCCACACCTCTGTCTCCCGTATCCAAATTAGCGCGTGCCAACAGGAAAAGTCGCGCTTAAAGTTGTTTCATAAAACATGGGAAAACAGAGGTTTCACCACAGGATGAACATGGATCCTGGTGAATGTCATGTGGATCTGTCAAGACGACGACGGTATTTAACGCGCGCTACAGCCCCGTCTAGCAACAGCCTGGGTTTCTAAATCACTTTTCAGGATAAATTAGCCTCCATGTCCAAGAAGTATGGATGTTTCTGAAAATGCAGATCATGAGCTTCAATCACAAGATAAGGGTCAATTGGAATATGTTTTCTTTTCTATTTTGGGGAGGGGAGTGAGGAAAAATATCACACATAATGATTTCTCTCTTCTTATTGCCTTGTCACGTTTGACACACTTTTTTCTTTTGCCTGTAACTTTAAGAGCTTGATGGACATACATTATGATGGGACATGGGACAGGGCACCCCGGTTATGGAATGCCCTCCCCTTGGAGGCCCAACTGGCACCAATGCAGGTTTTGTTTTGGCGCCAAGTTAAAACACGGCTTTTTATCAAAGCCTTTGAAGGCTAAATTCTCCATGGTTGCACATAATTTTAATACTTTTTATTACTTTAAAAAAATTTTTTTACTGGTTAAACAATATAATGCTGTTTTTAGCTGCATATATTATTTATATTTACATTGTTCTAATTTTATCTATATGCCCTGCTGAAATCCCAGTGATATAGGGCGGGATACAAATGAATGAATGAATGAATAAATAAATGGAAATTGGTAGCAGCACTTCACTGTCATGGTGCTTGAGTTGTTAATTTTCCTGGCCTTCTGTCTGCTTACTGTAGTCAACAGGAATCTAGCAGTGGGAGAGAAAGATACAGTAAATATATATCTACATGGACCCTAATATCCTCCTCAGAGGCCCTTTTCTGGATTTCCCTGCCAAATGAAGTGCAGCAGTGGCGACTAAGGAGAGGGCCTTTTCAGTGGTGGCATCCCAACTGTGGAATGACCTCCTCAGAGAGGCTCATTTGGTGCCTACTTTGCGGTCTTTCTGGTGCCAGCTGAAGACCTTTTTATTTTCCCAGGCTTTTTAGCAGTTCAGTTCAAAGCACTATGTCAGTGCATTTTTAGATCTTTGCACTGCTGCTAGCTTTGCACTTGGTTACTGTTTTGGTTTTATTCTGTTTTGGGCCTCCTGTCTTCAAGGCACAGTTTTTCAGAGGAAGGCTTAATGGTCTACGCACAAGTTTTAAACTTATGGTTTTATATAATGTTTTACTATATTATTGCATTTTAGGGTTTTAAGCTCTGTCTTGTAAGCTGCTGAGAGAGCTTCAGCTAATGGGTGGTATAGAAAAGTAATAAATAAATAAAATAAAGTAGATGAGTGAATAGTATTCAATAGGAGCAACCACTACCACATACTATGTGAATCTGGATCTGCTCTCTTTTATTACAAAACTGGAAAAATATTTTTATTTTTAGAAATAAGTGGACCACTTTTACATATAACTATGCAATATGTGACATTGGTCAACTCCCTTGCTTAGAAAATAAATGGGTATGGAAAACCAAGGGTTCTTTCAGAACTGCTGGAACAAAAATATATTTAAAAGTGCAATCAGTCGTAATAGTTCTGTGTACTAAAGTTCAGAGTTTTACTGGAGATTCTTGTAGCTGACTTCCTTTCCTTTATGGCATTAAGTTATTTAAAGGAAAGAAAGCACATTAGAGTTAGAAAAGACGTTTTAAATGGTCCCCGGGTATTCCTTTCAGTGTTTAGGTAAGGAAAGTGTACCAGAGAAGAGAGTGGGGATGATGGACCTGAACGAAAGTCTGTTGAGTTCAAGTCTTCCCATAGCTACAGCTCTGCATCTATCCAAATGGGATATTTCTTGCCTCATGGTACTTGTGGGTGTAAAATCAAATAATGCTAAATGCCTGGTTGGTCCTCAATAAAACATTTGTTATCATTTGATTCTGGAGTGAGGGAACAGTCTTTGGATTCATTATGGAAACCTGGATGGATAAGCTGAGAGGAACTGATATCTTTCAGTTGTGTCCACCAAATGCAATACCAATGCAGGTTCAATGGTTGGGGATGGAGGGGGCACAATGGTCTATAAGGATTCCATATCCCTTGTTTCCTGTCCTGTTGTATACCAATGTTGACTGCTTGTAGTTGGCATTAGGTAATAAGGACAGATCAAGGAATATCCTGCCCACCCTACTGCCTAAGAGTCTTCCTGTGTTTGCTGGCAGGGGTGGGTAGTCTTGGAATTGGAGATGAGGACTTCTGGGATGATGGTCCTGGGGGACCTCTATGTCCTTTGTCAAGGCTGCCTTGTGGTGGATCAGGACTTCGAAGTGCACATGTCAAACTGGAAAGGTGCGCATTTTTCAAAAGTGTGCCCTTATCCCTGCTTGGCTAAAGTGTGAAATTGTGCGTTATAGTGCACATTTTTTAAAATGTACATTTTTCGATTGCAAATGCAAGTTTGGGAATTTGCAAACATTTTCAGAAAACATGCGTTCACTTCTGGGGTCGTGAGCAGGACACTTTTGAGTGATTTGAGAACCGAAGCAAAATTCACATACAACCCTAAGGGCTACCCTAAACAAGCAATTTATCACACGCTTGTGGTTGACCACTCACAGAAGTTTTGGGGTTGATTTTATGATGTCAGCAACCAGAATGTCTCCTGTGGAATCCTCTGGAATTTCTGGGATAAAAGAATCACTTTTAAAGTGGTAATAACTGGGAAGCAGCAGGTCCTTCCATCACTAGATGACACTGTCTCAATAGAACTCAATGGAACTGAACGGAGGGGAAGTATTCAATTCAAATCCCTTGTCATCCTTCTTCTCCCATATAACTGAGCCCATAACAATTGCACCAAAGAACCAGGAAGTACAAAAGCCCCGGGTAAACAATGCAATTTCCCTTAATAAGTCTACCACTCCTTAAATTGACCCTTGGCTTATTCCATCTATCAGAAGAGAATTGTCTTCATGACACAGTATCATTGTTCCCATAGAGCATACTATCCAGAGATATCATGTACTGGGCAACTGAACTGCTGTTTTAAGTTATGGCAAGACATATTTCCCCAGTTAAATAAAGGAAAGAACCTAGTAATTAAAAGGTTAAAGACCATCTTACAATTTTATCCCTATGAAAGTCTCAGATATTCCTCACCATAACTTTGCAGTGGGGAGGATATTGTGGAAGCGTGTGTTCATGTGAGAAGGAACATTCACCCCAGCCTAATGACATCCTTAATATTTTTAGCTGTTTCTTCAGATTTCTTTTGCTTGTGCTATCTTCCATTTACATTTGCTTTGCTGAAGTTTGTGGTCCTTTTTGTTCTACTGATTGAGGCAAGACTACCATGTTTAAATGGAAACTGTTGCCTTTTATAGTTCTTTAATCGTTCTTGCACATTTGCCCACAAAATGTTGATTAAGGCTGCAGTCCTGTACACATCGGCTTGTATTGAAAGAAATGTTCACCATTTGTTAAAAAGATTTTAGCGATATGCCCTTCACATTCTTTTCTCTTTTTCCATTTGCTTTATTGCCAGCTTACATTTTACTTTGCCAGAATGTGTGCTCCATAAAGTTGACAGTCTTCTGGAAATCATGCAACTCTCCCAGCTGAGTGTCAGCTTCACAGAAGCTGGTAAAGATATTAGAAAAGAACAATGCACCAAATACAGATACAGTATGAGCTGCAGCACACAAACCTAACATACATATTCACTCAAATCATTTTACAAATGTCTTTTAGCAATGTTATGGTTAGGGTTATCTTGCAGTGTTCATTACATACAGGGTAAACAGATCGCTGACACAATTGACACTACTCCAATTATTTACACCAGAAAAGTATGTAAGTGTTCCAAGGATGCCTTTAGTCTTTTGACATGTAATATAAATCTATCTTCAGGCACTTCTGAAAACACAAGTCATAATACTACTTAGCATATCAGTGGTACAGCAAAGAAGCCCTGTAAGTGTTTCACATATTCATGAAGTGAATATAAAATAAAATAATATCAGCTCTATAATGTAGGTATTTAGAGGGTATTTTGTAACAAGTCAGAAAGATTATTTGTCTTCATTTCAGTCATAATAAACAGAAAGATATGTATTAGGCTTGCTCACAGGAGATGTAGACACTAATCACTGTTCATCTGTGAAGCCCTTGAGCCTTGGCAAAATGACATTAGCCCCATCTAAGAGCATTTCTACATGTTACTTTTATTGTGCGTTTGTGATTTCTCACTCACAGTAGTTTGTGGGTTCTTTAAATGTTGTCATCATCCTCTGGGGCCTCTCCTGTGATTATCACATTTTTCCCTAACAAAGAAAGTTGTGATATTATTTAGACATGGTGGAATGAGAGTCTTGTGTAATTGCAGGAATTGGTCTCCGACAGACGCAGCAAATGAATGTTTTGAAAGAAAAGGAAAGGGAGGGAAGGAAGGCACTACCGCCACTATGAAATAACCCCAGCCCCTGAACTAATGTAGAATCACCCCAGACTTGCACTCCTTTTGCTCACTACCCAACCCCAATATTTGAGTTAAAATTCTCAGAGAAACTTCTTTGGTTCCACTCTAACTGAAATGCTGATTTCAGTTTTGTACTCTGCTGCAGAAACACTCACTTTGGCATTTGGGAGATTGTATGATTTCACACGTAAGGACTATGGCCTCTCTGTGATCACCTCAGACACACCTGTCCTTACTGTGTGAACTGTAAATATATATTTGTCCACTGGTATGTGTAAGGTCTGGGGCCACAGAAAGTAAAAAAAAAAATCTTTCTTTCATTGGTTGCAGTAACTGCAACATCGTCCACATCTACCTCTGGTTAATATGCTCAATATTGTACTTGACCCCACCTGAGGAGCTTTCTTCCCTGGGTGCTTCACCTCAGGCCAGCCCTGCGTGTTTCACTTGCAGTAGGGAAATAGATGTGCCAAGTAACAAGAAGTTAGTTGCAATTATTAATATCACTCTCAGACACTACTTTAGTCTAGGAATGTCTGTTAATGGGAAATCTGCTTAGTTTTCGGCTCAATGGAACACTGTGGCATTTACAACTCGCTTTCATCTATGAGCCAAGCTGCAGGCTGTTCCCTGAATTCTGGGGACGTTTCTGTGCTTTTAGGGGGGGGGGATAGTGCCAAAATTTGTGCAGATTTCTGAGTGATTTGTGCAAATTCCAGCTGAGTTTGCATGAATTCCAGCCGAATTTGTGCAAATTCAGCCATAGTTTGTGCAATGTGCCCAGGAATGTGCACAAATTGCAGAGCCTTCTTCCCACACAGAAATGCACAAACTTCCCAGAAAATCATGACTTGCTGGAGATCAAGCAGGAACTGAAATGAATTCTGGGGGCTTGAGCCTGGGTCAAGCTGCACAACCCCAAATGGATTTCTCTGACATCCGCACCCCCATCTAGACATTTCCCAGGTTTTGGAAAGGGGAAAGAAGCCATGTAGGAGTGAATTTTAAAGGGGAAGAGTGACAAAGTGTATATAATCATGTTGGGCTGAGGGCACCCTAATTTCAAGGGCCAGGCAAATAGAAACAGTTTGCCAAACAGTTTATGTTTTAGCAAGGAATAAGGTGTGTGTGTGTGTGTATGTGTGTGTGTGTATGTGTAACTTGACTCAAGCAGTTCAGCTTTATAGCATTCAAAAAACACCAGCATGACAGATGAAGATGAATAATGTAAAAATACAAAACTCTGCACCTCACAATTTTTAAAAGATGTAATTTAAGCCTGGGCATTCATATTATTTGGATGTGAATGAATTGAACTCTATCATTCAAAAATGTAATATGAAATTGTGCTTTAAAAGAGATATGAAAGAATTGGGGGAAATTAATATTCATACGCTCATGGATCCTAATGATAAATGATGCCTCAGATGTAGATTGAAAATTGACTTCCATTTGCTTATGATGGGTTTTATATTTTTTGGGTTATTGGAAAAAAGAAAGAAAGGCATGCTCTGAAATATCTGTTATTAGGAGAGTTTGCAGTAATTGGAATATGTATCCATTTTCTTTACTTGTCTCTTACCAGTTTTGTGAATGACTCATAAATCATTGATGCTAAATCCAGTGGGTACTTGCGGATTCATAGCCAAGCGGCTGAAATACATACATTATTACAGGCACATGTAATTTCTTCCAAAAAGAAAAAGAAGGGGGGGGGGAAGGTGGAGGCTCAAACTTATTGCATGTCAAAAAATAATAATAATCATTGCTAACCACAACATAACTTTGCAGAAAAGAGGAAGGCACTGGAAATTATAGAAATTTATAGATTAAAGCAGCTCAATCCTCAAGACCCCCAAAACATGGATTCTAAGTTGTTTTTTATGCCCATGCACTGCCCATATCTTAGAATTCATGTTATACCACACAGCTTTAAAGTAGCGTTGGGTGGGTTAGAAAGTTGGATTTTAGAGCAGAGAAGGAGCAGTCATTTCTCCCTCCAAAATTCTCCCGACAGTCATTTTTTCCCTTCCAAATTGCATCCCACCAAGTGCCGGCTCCAGGTTTTTGACAGCCCTGAGGTAAGGCACCCTCAGTGGGGCTACTCCATCAGAGAATGCACCTTCTCACTGCCATTGTCATCTATTTCTCCTCACCTTCTTTGCCATGATTGCTGCAGAGGGCCAGTGAGCAAGTAGGGCAGTGGGAGCTACTGCTCTTCCTTCTCACCACCACTGTTGACTGGGGCAGAGCGAGAGGCAGGTGAGCAAGCAGGTGGCCATGGTGAAGAGGAGGAGCAAGTCCAGGGGGCTCTTGTCGGTGGGCCCAACCATGCCTACCTTTGATACTGGCCTTGATCCCACCCACCCCACACAGGTATGCATTTCCTCACTGGTTTTATTTCTCATCTCTAACCCTCAGTGGGAGAAATGTAACTGGAAGGATGGATTCCGGGAGGCAAAAGCAGCAGGTAAAAGTACCCCTCTCCCATCTGCTAGTCTGAGCCAAATGAAACAGTCTGCTAACCATGCATAGTGTACCTATGTGTGATATTTTTCTTTACTGTTGTATAAGTGTGCAAGGCCCCAATTCAGATTGGGACTACAGTGCTCTGTGTGTGTGTGTGTGTGTGTGTGTGTGTGTGTGTGTGTGTGTGGAGTTAAACCTTTTCCCCACCTGTTTCCCCCCCCCCAAAAAAAAAAATTCCACCTGCCTGCAGGGGGTTTAAAAAAAGAAAGAGGTGATTGGAATCAATGGAGACTTTTTCCATTCTTTTATCCCCCCCTTCTCATATGGAGATGGGGTGGGGAATGGGTAGTGAGAAGGTTTAATCCTCTCCCATAGTGCCATGATCACAATCTGAATCAGGGATGTGCGCATTTACACAAGAGTAAGGAAAACTATGTCACATAGCTATTCTACGCATGATTAGCAGAATGTTTAATCTTGTCCTTTCCCACTGTAGCTCACACTCCATTCTAAGGATGGGAGAGTAAAATGCTGCTTATCCCAACAATGAATTGTGGGCTGTTGAGCATCCTAAGCAAACATTTAAACTCCTCGAGTTGTTCTTTGTATTGCTCAAGGGCCGATTCCGCTGCACAATTTTTTCTGGGACAGGTAGAAGCAGGGGGCTTTGTGCTAAGTGCCTCTAAATTTGATTTAGAGCATCATCAGATGGGGGGGATTGCGGTTCCCTACCATCATGTCTCCTCCCCCTCTCCTGTCCCATAATACTTCCTCTTTTTTCCTGGAGAAGAAAGAGGAAGTAAACAAAGACCATGTGACCCATTCAGGGCCCATTTTTTATTGTGCCACTTTTCCTGCACACATCAGGAAATGGCAGCACATTCCGTTTCCTTAAAAAAGTTAGATTAAAAGGGGTCCATTTTCTGATGGAAACTGGCAAGAAGGAGCAGGAGGCACATGAGAGGTAGATGGCGTCATCTAAACGACATGCAAAAAACCATAAATGGGCAGCAGCAAGTGTGCGATAAAACACTCATCTGATAAACCCCAAAGAGGCACTCTAAATTGTACAGGGGGAGAATGCAGCCACATTACCCACAGTGTCAGGCCCTACTTTCTGAGACCCTCTAGCGAGATGACACAGATCAGTGATTACACAAAACACTTTATTGCAAGTAGATCAGGTTACATCGATCAAGGTTTCCAGAGTTTGTGGCAGAGCTTACCTGGTTACAGACCTGATAAAACAAAGCAGTCATGCAACATCACAGTTATAGTCCTAAGTCCAGAAATACATTCCCAGTTAAAGGCCAAACAGCACAGTTCAAGGCAGACATGAGTCCAAGATTCACAATAAATCCAGGCAAGCAAGCATTTCAGGCATTTATGAAGTTGTTTATTTATTTATTTATTACATTTCTATACCGCCCAATAGCCGAAGCTCTCTGGGCGGTTCAAAGTTGTTCTTTGGAGATGGGGGACAGGGAAGAGCTACTGTGCACTTATTAGCAGGGAAGACAATCTTATTAGGTATAGTAACCAACAGCATTTAATTAAGTAATTTCAAACATTCCCATCCTATAATATGAATAACACTCTATCCCCTTGGGTAGATAGAGCCTTAATAAACTTCTTAGTTTTATTCATCTTGTCGCTAGTGATGGTGTCAATCACATTCCTATGTTTTAGTTGTCAGGCTATTTAGGCATATAAGATACAAAAGATGTATTTTTGTGGCAGCAGTTTTATGATTAAAAGGTTTTATACTCAAAATGGCTTCATAGGAAGGAAATCCATAAACCTCAGGCTTGAGGTATTTGTTAAAGAGAAGAGCAGCTGAAACCCTACATCATTTGCAAAAGATCCCTGAAATCCTCCAATACCTGCAGGCCTGATTTACCTACCCACCAACCAGCCCTAAAATGAATCCAGCAGCAAAGAATGTAAAGGAGAGCTTGGGAGAATTCCACCCTCCACCTGCAGTCTTTCACCAAAAGCAGATCTATTAATACATGAATTGGTATATAAGTCTTATTGTGAGGTCTCTCGACTGGCTCAATAAATAAACTGAATTAGTTTTTCTCACATGTAATTTGTGGCAATTTAAGAGTACAGAAGAAACATTTCTGGCACTGGAAAATAAGCTGGTCTTGTTTCTGCAGTGACACTTTGTTGCTTCAGCAGTGTGTTTGAACCTCTTAAGGATTGTTGGATCAGATGTTTCCGGGGCTCGGAAAGAAAGAAATGGTCTATTATCTACTAACGATGTTCTTTGCAGTCAAGAATTTATGCATCATGGGTTTGTTGCAGAGTTTGCTGCCTGATAGAAGATTGTTCCTCTTTGCCTTATATCTTCTACATAAATGAAGGACAAAACAGTCTAAACAGGAACTGGACTGCTGGTGCTGTGGAATATATATATATATATATATATATATATATATATATATATATATATATATATATATAGTATAGCTATAACATGTCTGCCTCCAAAATGCCTGCCTTTATGAGATTTAGGCAACTCTCCATTTTCCCATATATTACAGCTATGGCTTATGCAAGGTTGTAGAATCTTGTTATTAAGTTCTTAATGCAGCCATTTATTTTTCATTGTTCCAGAATGAAAATAAAATGACATCACTGAACAGATCGTCATTTTTTCCCCAGCTGCTTGCCCATCCGTTCCAATTCCACTCTTCATTAGTTACATGGGCCTCGTGTCTGATGAATCCATTACTGGTCTCTTATCAACTCCTTCATTTTTGCCTCTCCGCCTTTCTACAACAAGCATCAATCAGTGCAAATATGATCTTGGCCACTCTTAGGGTAGCAAGGAAAAGTTAATCACTTCTCCAATCAACTGATTTCAATGGAAGAGAATGCCCATTAAATTAGTGGCATTTAGAATGGCTTAACTTTGGCTGAATTGGGTCCATACCCCCTATGCTACCTCTGCTCAGGAAGGGAAGACTGCTTAGGTCCTGTTTGAATATTACCTGGAATGGAGTGAGATATGTAACATTCCGGCTCCTGGCTCCATCCCAGGACTGGTGGTAAATGTAGCCTTCTGCTACCTGGCCACTGGTCTGATGCAGCAGGTTTTCATTCCGTTCCCAATGTTGCCAGACTTGGCAGAACTGGGCATTGCAACTTTGGGTAGAAGCACAAGTGTTTTAGACTGCCATTCCCATCCTGTCTTGGAATTATGAGAGTTGCAGTCCAACATATCTGGAGGACACCAGACTGGGGAAAGCTGGATTGGAGTGTTGGGGCTTTGCTAGACCTGCCGGTATAAGCCGGCAGGGAGGCGGGGCGACGGCGCGCTGATGTTAGCGCGCGCGCCCGGGGCTTCCAGACGCCGGATGCGCAGGGACCTCGCAATCCCTGCAACGTCCGCCATTTTTTTTTCAGTTTAAAGGGGCCATGTGCGGCCCAAAGACTGTGGAGAAAGTAAGGGTTTTTTTTAATTTAGCCCCCTCACCCGCTGCTGATCCCTCCCCATAGGCCCCTGCCTGCTCACTCGTCCTCCCCGCATCCGCCATCCCCGATCCCGTCCCCGATCTTCTCCCCCTCTCCTTCGGCAGCCTCATCCCCAATCTTTGCCCCCCCCTCCCTCGGCAGCCCCATCCCTGATCTTTGCCCCCTCCCTTGCCATCGTCGATGTCCGGCTTCCCCCCTCTCTCCTGGTGGGTCTGGCCTTCCCCCTGCCCCTCTCCCCCCCTTGGGATCTCCCCCGGCCGATGGGCACAGCGCTCAGCACTGTGGCCAGTCCGCGGCTTTCTGCGGCTACTCGCGAGGTTGCGAAAAAGGTGCACCATAAGTGACTTTGCTTATGGCACGTTAGGGGAGGCTTCAGCGTGGCCTGGCGCCGGATTCCCCTGTGCGTCATCTGGACGCACAGCAGGGAAACCGGCCCACAAAGCGCGCTAAGGCCTCGTCTAGCAAGGCCCTTGGACAAGTACTTGAGAAACCTGGATTGAATCCCTTCCCAGCCATGAATCTCATTGTGTGACCTTGGGCCAATCACAGTCTCTCAGCCCAACCTACCTCTTGTGAGGATAAAGGGTGGTGGTGGTGGTGGTGGGAATGAGCCACTATTGCTGCCTTGAGCAATAGTGGCTCATTCCCACCTTGGAATAATGGTGGGATAGAAGAAGCATAATACAACATATATAGAGAGAGGTCATGGTCCAGCAAAGTTAAGTCCTTTTCAAGTTTCAGTGGAAAAATTAAGCAGAGGTTAAATATCCAAGTCCTATTAAAATCAAAACTGATACTACATCAAGTAATCAGAGGCCTTTGAATACTAAAGATTTGTTGTTTGTTATTATGACTGAGAGCCATTGATAGATCAGTCTCCATTTTATTTTATTGCAAATCTTCTCCACACAGAAGATTCAGAGATGTATGCAGAGATGTACTTAGGCAATTTTAGACTCCATGTAATGATTCTTATGGGGGAGGGGTAGTATGAGGCCCAGTATTGGGCAAAAGGTGGGATACAAATACATATAATAGTAACATGTATTACTTCCCTTACCTCAAAATGTGGCAAACCAGCACTGTTGTTTTGAGAGCCATTGCTACTCATTCTGTGAGTGTGACCCTGGATTTTGATCCCCAAATCCTCACAACAAAGCTGATGGTATGCCACGTGTGGGCTTTGGCTAAATGAACATTTGTACATTGCCACTCATGCACCATATACTGAGGAGTGAGGTAGTCATTTATTAATATCTCTCTCCACACCTTTAACATGTAGGCCATAAAAAACATTGTGCTTAAACCCCATAACCTGAGAAATGTGGAACACATGTTATAGTCACCACAGAACTGCAAATCCATGTGGTCTATGGATTTTACTCATAAAATAATTCTCAACTCTGTACTCCTTGTATACTAAGTCACATTTTATTTACAATACATTTACTTTTTTTTCTTCAATGAATTTTTGTTAACATGATATGAAAGCTATAGTTTATGGTGTGATTCAAATATTCAGGTTAATTCTAGTGTTCATTGTACAGGAACATATGTTTTGTGCACAGAATAATTTATTTCATGAATTATGAAAATGCATCCACTGTTGATTTTTGTCTATTAAAACTTACCTAATTATGTACATTTAATATAAAATTTGCTCCAGTATCATCCCTCCCCCACCCACCCCTCTCTCTCTTTCACGGTAAAATAGGAAAACCTGATAATGGGTAAGGAAGGAGCCTCTGAGGAAGATTTAAAAAAACCATTAGAGCCTTAAATCACTTCAACTAGTTGGAGGGGAAGAATGTTTAAAACTCTAAGTGGTAAAAGAGAAAGAAAACTATTCCAAGATCTTTGAGTACCTTCCTGATTGCAAGGGAAAATATATGAGCGCTTAGCAGCAATTTAAATTTGCATTTTCAGTTATCCCTGCTGAGACCATCTAAGATGAAACAGTAGGTCTGAATATAATTTACTGCAGGAACTACTCAAGACTGCTCTAGCTACACACATAGTACTACTTGCAATTATTTTTATGAATACTCCTTTGCCAATTGGCAATTTAATTTTTTTTAGTAGAGGGGGGAAAAACCCCTCTAACTACTTTAAACCTCATTCCCAATCAGCATATAAGAAAAAAAGATGGCAAGCAGTGCTGCCCCCCACCCCCACCCCAAGCCAATGTATATATCTGAAAGTTTTGCACAGATGAACAGAAAAGTATAAAATCAAAAACCTGGGCAACGATAGAAGCAAATACAAGTTTCATGCAAGACTATGGACCTGTATTTTCTCCCTCTTTGCTACTTAGTAATTCCATGTATGGTGGCCAGGTGTCCTCTTTTTCAGCGAATAGTCCTCTATTTCAAGGGCTGCTAGAGGATTATCCTTTATTTTGAAGACATCTTCTCTTGGAAGGGCTGCCCAGTCCAAGTCTGGTTTATTTATTTATTACATTTTTATAGCCGAAAAATTAAAACCATGAAAAGCATAATAAAACAAACAACAGCCTAAAAACAAAAATACAAAATACAGTATAGATAAAGGACCATCTGAAGGCAGAACAGGGGCCATGAAATTGCCCATCAACAGCACCTGGACAGCAGATTGCACATGGATTACCTGGTCACAGTCTCCCACACTATGGTGAAATGAACTTTATTTCTATTTAAATTATCAAAATTATTTCTAAATGTGTATCTATACATATACATGAGCATATACATATACTCTCCTCTCTCATCTCACACTATTGCCCTGCTTGTGCTCTTCGTTCCTCTGACGCCATGTTTCTCACCTGCCCAAGGGTCTCTACTTCCCTTGCTCGGCTTCGTCCATTTTCTTCAGCTGCCCCTTACGCCTGGAACGCTCTTCCAGAACATCTGAGATCCACAAGTTCAATCGCAGCTTTTAAAGCTCAGCTAAAAACTTTTCTTTTTCCTAAAGCTTTTAATACCTGATTTTGTTCTGACTTTATACTGTTAGTTTTACCCTACCCAGTGCCTGTTTACCCTACCCTGTGCCTGTTTGCATTCTCTTCCCCTCCTTATTGCTTTACTATGATTTTATTAGAGTGTAAGCCTATGCGGCAGGGTCTCGCTATTTACTGTTTGACTCTGTACAGCACCATGTACATTGATGGTGGTATATAAATAAATAAATAAATAATAATAATAATATGTAAATTTTATGCAAATCTGAGTCCCTTTTTTGGTGATTCATAAGTGGCCAACATCTGCGTGTTGGCAAAATATAATGTGGGAACCAGCCTTGAAGGATTTGCATGAAGTGAAGTCAGTGAAGTCAGCCACAGGATTCTGATCAGAACGCTCAAAAAGCAGGGAAGGGAGGAGGGGGAGGGATTGGGGAGAAATTTGTTCAGTTCACATTTTAATGCGTATTTACCTAAATTTGCACTTTCAAACCAACATGTGAATCAAAACGCAGATATCCTTCAAAATACTCACATCTTTGAATTTTGCAATATTTCTCCAATAAAAAAACCCCTCTGATTAGGCACTAGACATAAGTAAATACCACGATGAACATAAATAGGAAAACACACATAAAAAACATTTATATCAGGGAAAAGTCATGGGAAAATGTGTATATTCGTGAAAAGAATGTTTAAAATGCATGATATTAGGAAAATTGCTTGCAAAATATTTGTGTATTAGGAAAAACATACAAAAATGGGTTTATTAGGAGAAATATGAATTGCCATGTGAACTTCTTTTAAAAAAGAATGTAAGATTGGAAAAATTCTCAAAGTTCAGGATGAACCAATCTTAAAACAGAAAAGAAGAAGAAGAAAGAAACCAAGAGAAACTGGAACTGACAGTTTTATCCATCCATAGGGAGGGGGCATAATTCAGTAGTAGAGCACATCGCTTGCATAGAAAAGGTCCTAGACTCCATTCATGGCTGTTCCAGGTAGGGCTGGAAAAGAGTCCTGTGCTGCTACCACTCAGCATAAACCAGCCTCCCTCAACTGGTGCCCTCCATATGTTTTGAACTACAACTCCCAGGATTCCTGAGCATTGTCCATGCTGACTGAGGCTGGTGGGAGTTGGTCCACAACATCTGGAACACACCTGGTATGGGAAGGCTGGCATAGACAATTGGGGAACCATTGTCTGACTTTGTATAAGGCAGCTTCCTGTATTGATATGAAAAGCCTCAGGCAGAAGTAAAATGAACAGAGGTAAAGGCAGAGTAGGAAATGTCCTGAGAGTTTCAGGAAAACATAGAAGATGATGTAGTTCAGTCCTAGTATGTTTATTTGGAATTAAGTTCCACTAGATCTACTCCCAGATAAGTGTGCCTACGTTTATGCCAGGCAGTGCAACCCTATGCATGTCTATTCAAAAGTAAAGCCCATTCAGTTGGGTCAGAGTTACTCCCATGGTAAGGATTGCAACCTTTTCTATGAATGCTTACCTTGGGGGTAATAAGTCCCATCGAACACGCAACAGGCTGCAAAGTTTGTTTTCTTTACAATAAGCAAGAGGGAATGCAGGATGCCATCATTTGTTGCTTGCAGGTCACTGGAGGTCTAATTCAGTAGCTTAATCCTTAATTTCAGATGGCCAAATTGGGGCTGGGTAGTTTTTTTCTCAGACTACCCTATTCGAGGCTGCCAGTGGTTGTAAGGATGAATGTTTGAAATTTGCCCTGCAAAACAACAGCAACAGCAGCAGTAGCAACAGCAGCAACAACAACTTGATTTATGGAACTAACATGCCCGAAAAAAGGGCTTCAACCCTGCCTATGTCCTTATACGCCATCTATTATTTCATATGTCTAGAGTGTTTTCCTATTGTGGGACATTCAGGGCATAGCTAGATGGGGTGATATCCCGGGGATTATCCCAGGATCGTCCCTATGCATTCACATGACTCACAGGGGATCCCTGGAGCAGGGAAGGATGATCCCTCCCTTGACCCGGGATATTTCCCTACCCTTTTAGCCCGCTTTTTCCAAGGTCTTGGGTTGTCCTGGCTCCTCGTGAGTAACCAGGGGTGGGGTGGGGGGAGTGTGAAAAATTATTTTTTAACAAATCAACAACTTACAGTTTGCGCACAAGTGCTCATGCACTCCGTCTCCTTTAAAAAAAATGGCGGGCACGATGTCCTCTTCCTCCTGGGACTCCAAACGCCGTGTGTAGACAGAGGGGGAGATTTCATGATAACCATATCGCAAGATCCTCCCCCCTCTGTCGCGCTAGACCCGGTAGGTCTAGCCATGGCCTCAGACTTCTCCTCCCAAGCTCAGCCTGAAGGATCCAGGAAAAGTATCATTTGATAAAGTGATGCTATAAACTGGTCTTTGGATCTCTGCAATAGATTCATGCCTCAGATGATCGAGAGAGCAGCTTTCCATCTTCAGTTCACTAGATCCTCAATGTGACACATAAAGACTCAAATCCACAGGCTGAAGTGAGATTCTTCCTGCTTCAGAAAGCCACACAATGCCCCAGTTCAGATGTTATGCTAGACCAGGCTTTAGCGCAGAAGTGGGGAATGTGTGGACTTCCAGATGTTGCTTGAATCATAACTCCCCTCATACCTCACCACTGGCTATGCTTGCTAGGGCTGATGGGAGTTGCAGCCCAACAACATTTGGATAGCCACACGTTTCCTATCCCTGCTTTAATGTGATGACAGTTAGCCACAGCAAGACTCAGGCATGTACATTCTGCTTTCCCCTACCTCAGGTGCAGCAGCCATAAAGAGGTGTTCTGTAGATTCTGCTTCCAGTTTTGCTTGGCCACATCTTTTTGTACCATCTGATCCAGTAAACTGTGGTCAGTGTTAACTATGGTTTGTTCGAAACAAGCCAACTTCAAATGATGGTTTTTGAAGCTAGCTTGATCCAACAAACCATAGTTTGCATTCACCACAATTTAGGGTTTGGCCAATACACTAACCTGTGTGCTTAATTGAAATTGAAAGCAAAAGCTTCTCCTTCTTATAGTCATGATGAAGGACGAAGGTTTGACCACATGAACCTGAGGTTCACTGCAGCTCATTCTTGTCTTAACGTGCTCATTATTATAGTGATGACCTGAAATAGAATTTAGCAATCCCTCTTTCATAATGAACACAAACATTTTCTGTAAAGCGAATAGAACCGCTGCTACTGCTGCTGCTGCTATTAGAACCACCCAGAGAGCTCTGGCTATTGGGCAGTATAGAAATGTAATAAATAAATAAATAAATAAATAAATAAATAAATAAATAAACAAGCCTAACCTATACTCCCAAAGGAGGAGAGACATTGCTCATTTTAAACTAATTTGCATTAAATGCATTTGTATATTTAATGTATGCAGACACTTCGATTACAACCTGTACCTGCATGTTTATTCAGCTACACTTTTTTCTCCAATAAAGGCATCATTTGGGGATATTAAAAAGTAGAACTAGAAGCAAAGGGGAAGAAGCCAGATTGGCACTGGGATCCACACTTTTGAGGCTTCTCAGTCAGGGAAAATGCCACAGATTCTGAAATATGCTGAATATAGTCAACTGCCTTGCACAGCTGTTTACACACAGACCTCCGTGGTTTTGTTTGGATAAGAGGCATTTGACTGAAACACTGCCCTTTCTGCAAGGCTGTTGATATAGCTTACTCCTTCCCTGCCAGCAGGAAGTCATGGGCAATGATGCATTTTAAAGTTCACCATTTTGGGGCCTGCAATGAACCATAAATGCTCACAGCGTATAAAAGAGCACAGTCAGATAAAAACCAAACAAGCACAGAGCACATAAGCAATACTTCGGAATGGAAGAACTTGACAACACCTGCAGGGTATATAGGTACCTGTTTCCTCTGCTTCACTGTATCCGGTATGTTATGAAACACGATAATGTGAGAATAATCTGGAACTAAAAAAGAGATTAGGAACATAAGGAGCTCCCATACACTAATTCAGACCATTGGTCCATCTAGCCCAGTACCGTCAACACTGACTGGCAGCAGCTCTCCAGGGTTTCAGGCAGGAATTTTGACAGTTCCACTTGGAGATGCTGGGGATCAAACCTCAGAGCAAAACATTTTGTCCTGGAATGACCACCTAGGACATGTGAACTAAATAGTATGGTGATGCTCCTGACAATTTTGACCCAAAACGTTGTGCTGCCTGTTCACATATTTCACCCTGTCCCGCCTAACCCAATAAGGGCCAACAATTTAGAAAGTCTTGTTGCAGACACCAGTTGCTACCTGCACCTCTTTTCCACCCCTCACACAGTGCAATTGAAAGCAGATAACTTCATCCTCCTTCGTGGCACAGTCAGTCCCCATGGCTGAATATGGGTAGAGGGCTTCACTCCTGAGAAGCCATAGCCAGCTCTCACATATCTGGGCCTAGGGGCCAGGAAGATAGTTTCCAGGGGCTTGAACTCTGGTGGAACAGAATATTAAATACCAAGTCCCATACAATTGATTGCATTGAATGAGAAAGAAGGACTGTAAGCTCCATCCGATGAGCGTTTTGTTGCACGCTCATTACTGGGCACTCACAGAGTTTGCTTGGGTCCCTCACATGATGTCGTCTGCCTCCCGCGCACCTTCTGCCCCTTCTGACCTTCCTTGTGCGACCAAAAAAAAAAAAGCGCCCCTCATTAAGTCTGATTTTTTAAAAACTCGGAATCGCTGCTCTCTCCTGCTCTGTGCAGGAGAAGCAGCGCCATTAGAGCATCGGACTCAATGGGCCTCATGCTCATTGTGTACTTCTTCTTTTGAAAAGAGGAAGTAACTGGTGAATGAAAACACTGGTAGGGAGCGTGTTAACCCCCGGAGTGATGTAGCTTAAAGTGCCACAACTTCCATCTTTAAAAATAAGTCAGACTTATTGGGGTGCTTTTTTGTCATGTGAAGAAGGCTAGAAGGGGTGGGAGGCATGTGGGAGGCAGACAACATCGTGAGAGGGACCCACAAAAATCCAAGAGTGCCCAGTAATGAGCATGTAATAAAACACTTGTCTGATGGAGCTCTCAGTTTACAGTAGAGAAGTTTGAGAGGCCGCTGGTGCTCTGCTTTCATTGAATACAAATATATAGCCTGCCATCCATGTGGAAAACCCATCCCTGCACATTTTCCTTAGTTGTGTACCATTGGGAGACCATGGCCAGATCTACCTCGTGTCATATTGATACAATCCCATCCCTATATTCCCCTTGTGCATTTTCTACCTGACAGCACACACAATTACATCTGTTGTATTATTTTGGATAATACAGAATAAAATGTGAGAAATAACACTATAAAAGCAGTATATGGAATGTGTAATGTGCCCCAACAGTCAACAGTGCCCTCCAATACTGATAAAAAGCACTAGTGTAGACCTAGCTCATGACTTTTCTTAAGATACGGACCAACCCAGAAAGAAGTGTGGTAACACAGATACAGAGTTGGATCCAGGATCTGCCTTCCACAAGAGGAAGGGACCTTCTGTGAAAGGAGGGACTACGGTGGCCAAAGGTCCCTCCACCCAATTTTGGGGGATTTCCCCTCCCTTCCGCACAAGAGCTTGCCCCATTCAGCAGGGTACCCCTGACTCTCCCTGTAGTATTTTCAGAGGGCTGGAGGGGCTGTCTTGGGAAGGAGGGCTGAGGAAGTCCACTTCTGTCAGCATACTTGATCCAGTGTAAATCTGGATCCAACCCACGGCATCATTATCCTGTCTCAAAATCTCCCTGTCAGGCCTTGATTAGATCAGCGTTGCTGCCACATGTTTTGGATCAGCGCAGATTTGCAATCTGTGCCAAGTAATGGTTGTCTCTCTCACACGCACCTAATGACTAACCTGGCTGGGCTTCAAACTATATATACAGTCATGAAGTGTTTGTGTTCAGGATATTGTGTTCATTCCACTGAGCTCATCAAGTCAATGAAGCTGGAAAAATATCTTTGTTGCTTGTATACTTGTACTTTACAGTTATCTGATCATTGTGTTCCAGAGAGGGAGAGAGAAATAAGAACTGAGAGTACAATACGTTATGAAGGAGTATGTGTGTGTGTTATTTAATATGATGTTCTCCCTCAATGGAAAAAAAAATCTTTGTAGACATGAAAACAATAGTAGTATTGTTGTCATCAACAATACTGGTCAAGCCATCAATGATACTTATACAAATTCTTTACAATGGATTCATTAAGTTGGAAAACTGAGGCTTTGTGTGGCTGAAAAGAACAGTTTTCAAAGAAACTGAATAAATGTACTCACCCTTTTTCTTTTACAGTTCATTCCTTAGGGGTTAGCAAAATGGCAAGAGGCTACATACTTTATCATGCATCAGCATTTTTATTTTTTTTCACATATGCAGCATTATAGAAATAAGACTCTAGCTTTGTTTCACAAGGACTTTCCTCTGCCCACAGAGTAATAAAGCAATTCGTCAGTCCAACAAAGATGGAACATTTTACCAAAGAACTGAGCAAATTCCTCCGAGATGACAATCATAGCCGATTAGAAAGGGCCCATTTTGCAATTTAAATGGTGCAGCCAAATTTACAACTTGAAATATTTTGGAATTGTATAGTGGAAGGCTCAGAGCAGCTGTCAAGTAAAGATGGTATTTTCTCATAAAGGCGTCTTTCAGAATGCGAGCTACCCCTCTAGCTCTGACACACTTTTGCTTAGTTGGAGATTTTTAAATGATCCTTAATTGCCAATATAAATCAGAAAAATTCATAAAAGTACAGACAACCCAGGGTTAGTTTAGCATGTAGAAAGCAGCAATTATTTGCTCAACAACCTTTCTCATGCATTTGCATAAGAGGTTTTGTTGTTGTTGTTATGAGTTCATGCCGTATAACAATAATAGATTTCATAAAGTACTTGCTCTTCTGAAATTGATTTGCCATTCTGTGTTCAGAAGGAGTTGAAAACCTACAGTAAACAAAAATGTTTAATTCCTCCAAAAGGATTCTAGATGACAGAGATATACTTGGAGAGCCATGTCGAAAATGTGTCATATGTTGTGTGGCAATGACTAGGTTGGTTAGGGTGCAATGTTATACATATTGAGGCAGAAAAGAAGTCCTGTTCTAGGACATTTTTCTGTCTAAGCATGCGTAGGATTATACCCTTAGTTTATTAACAGGAGCATGTATCCAAAGGCAAGGTGGAAAGGCTGTTCTCTATTCATGCACGGTGCCCTTTCTGATTTCTCTCTGCTACCATCATCTCCCATGATCCCCATCCCATACCATTCTGGAGTGATCCCCAACCTTCACAAATTGCTTTCAGAAGATGTAGAGGGCTGCAGTGATTAGTAAGGGGCTGAGAAAGCCCACCATGCGAGCAGAGTCCCACTTGTGATTCTTTGGATCCAAACCGTAATAATTGGAAACACTGTCATTGTTCAAATGTGCGACTTTATGTCAGGGAACACCTTCTCAGCGGGTGAAGTCTTCCTGCCAGAAAGGGTGAACAAGGATTATGGTATGCTCAACATCAATGTTCAACTTCTACAGGTTGGACCCTGCTTAGTCTAGTGTGTCATACAGCTACCATGGGAGACTATCCAAAGAATGCCGTTCACGGGTGCATCCTGCAGGCAAAAAAACTAGATGTGGATTTCAGCTCTATACTTGGCACCCTGGTGTGACTCAGGCCTTAGCTAGACCTAAGGTATATCCCGGGGTTGTCCCTGCCTGTTCCTGGGATCCCCTGTGTGTCATTTAGATACACAGGGATGACCCTGGGACGATCCTGGGATAAACCTTAGGTCTAGCTAAGGTCTCGGTCTATAGGCCAGGTTTAGGCAACTTGTGGCCCTACAGATGTTTTGGCCTCTCATTGGCTACACTGATTAGAGCTGATGGGAGGTGTAGGCCAAAATATCTGAAGGGCCACAAGTTGTCCATCCCTGCTGTCTAGACAATGGTTCTGTGGGTCATACACAACATTGGAGGAGAATATAGAGAACCAGTCTTTGTAACTGCTTGCCAACTTTAGAATTCTCTCTCCCCCCCACCACACACACAGAGGTGTAATTATCAGCTAAGCATTTTTGCATACAGGAAAGGTGTGGAGGTTTGTTGACCTCTTAGCCTTCAGTTGTATCATTTGTTTCCAGAGTAGCTGGCTGGGTGCGGTGGACAGCAAAGGCAGGCTCACATAAAAAGCTTTCAGAAGAGTATGTGCTTAGTCAAACATAATGCTTGCCATGATGGTAGAGATCATGAAAATCTCTGGGCATAGTTCTATACTTGCTGTTAATGTCGCATGATGGAAAATCCACTTGCAAGCCTATCGATCTAATGAGTTGCTGAGTATAATGAAGTACCAAATAACCTTCCTGGGATTGCAGCCAATGAACAAATTTTCCTCTGGGTTGTGAAATGAGAGTCATTCTGCGAGAGGGAAGAAGATAGTGGCTGAAGGAAAGTGAACAGAGCAATTGGGGTATGGTTTTGTAAAACTTGAGCACCACTGCAGAGATAAAGTGGAATAATTATGCCCTGCGTCGGGGCAACTGTGGAAAATCTGGAATCTTGGTTTTGTGCTGTGCCTGGTTATATGAGCGCTGAGCTCAGAGCGGGGCAGCTGTCTCATTTCAGCCAATTACTTGAAGCAAATTGTGTGCTGCTTCAACATTTGACCTTGGAAGCATTTTTAAGAGGTAGGAATGAAAACCCATTACACCTGACACGTGGAAAACGATACTTTTTCAGAGATTTAACATCAGCAATGCCAGCATAGGAAATAGACTTCTGAACAATGCAAACCCTTCCAAACCGCCCAGTGCTAATAAACAATCATTAGGCCAGGAAATGAGTTGTGTTTGAATGCTAATTGAAGAAGGCCAACATTCAACTCTTTGAACAATTAATGAATCAAAATCACTCCCTTAGACTTCAATAGATTTCTGCCCAACCAAATGTATACATGATACTGAAATAGATATTCCTATAGAAACAATGGGAGGGAGCCAGAGCGATGTGAACACAGTCCTGCACATGGAATGTGGTCTTATTTGGCTTTGGCTCTCTTTTCTCCATGCAGTGCCCCAATATCTGCTCCAGAGGATTAGGTGACCCCGTCCCCCAAATTGCATGGGCATTAGCACAGAGGGATGCAGGGGGGCTGGAGAATTGCTGAACATTGTCTCCCCTCAACCCTCACTTCCATTCGGATCCGGTAGAGTCTCCTGCATCCTCCTGTCTACAGAAGGGTACCTTTGGATAAACTTCTTTGTTTTGTTTTGTTTCAAGTTCATTATGCTGAGCCATCAGGACATGGGGAAGTTGAAATCCATATTACAGAGGAGGAGAGAGGAACTGGACCAGTGACTGCTGGTTTTAGTGGCAGCTGGGTGCATATCATAATAACGTCTAGATCCAGTTTCAGCATGAAGACAACATCAGAGTATTACTCAACTCTTTAGGTGCTGAATTCCAAAAGAATCAGCTCTGTGGCAGCTATAAAGAAGTAGCTGATGTTTTGTTGCCTGTCTCCCTTATTTCAGTAGTATGATGAAACTTTGAGTATTCCTCATAGTAGATTGATGGGATGGCTTGACAGGCCATCAGCCAGGTTTGAGAAGCAACAATACTCATGCATTACTAAGGAAAAAATAACTAGGCTTTACTTAGATGAATGACTGTGCAACAGATCTGATGAAAACATGGTGGCTTTCAGTAAGGCATCTATTATTTATTTATTTATTTATTTATTTATTTATTTATTTATTACATTTCTATACCACCCAGTAGCCAGAGCTCTCTAGCTGCTTCGGCACAGTGTTTGGCATTAATGTAATGGCACATTTTAAGCTGAATACAAGGGGGAATTACTGGCAAGTGTACCACACAAAATACTTCAGTTTCTTACTTCTTACTTTGAAAGATACATTGTCCATACATAGACAATGTACTACTATGCTACTATAATCCATACTGCAAGTTATTTTTTAATGCATACAACTTTATTCAGACTGAGCTTTCAAAAGAGGTGTTCATTGATAATTGAAGGGTCAATTGTCTAGGAGAGTAAGTGTAAGAAGCTATTTGGCTGATATTTTCGACAATACTTTAGAATAAACCCATCACCTTTCACAGCTAGACTTTTACCATAGCCGGCTACCATTTTGTTTTCTTCACAAAGCAAAATTATGTGATGGACATTGCTGTCTCTCTGGTGGAGGCTGGGGTGTGTGTGTAGAGAAATAGTGAAGGTTAATGGTGGTATATGGTCACTCTGAGGACTTTGTGCTTGGTGGTGGTGGTAATGATAGCCACCAAGAGAGAAGCTCCAGGTACTAACTGAATTCCAGCCATTGTGAATGTTATCCCTAGGGCTATATGAAGACCTAGAAAAAGTGTCAATTTGAAAAACAGCATGGATTTCATTCTTTAGTCATTGCAATTGCGATGGACAATCTCAGGATATCCATTCTAGTACTTTACAAAGAGAATCTATCATCAGATTCCATTCTAAAATAGGTTTTAGAATTCAATCATTAGTGAACTTTGTATTCAGTCAAAGATCTTTCTTCCTCTCTCTGTGTTTTTTCCTTCTTCTTTCAATTAAGCCTGCAGTTTGACTCAACACTTGAATAAAGTGTTAATTGTGTGGAATGTGTTTGATTTAGCAGATGGTCAGTCAGTTGTAAAATCTGATATTAATTGCTTCTAAGAGAGTCCATTCAAAGCAACAAGGACAAAACAGAGACTCTTGCATTCTATTTCTAAAACTCACAGCACAAATTCTTCATCAAGACATTCTTCCATTCAGAAGACAATGATCTTGTTTCTTAGATATGAAAAAACCCTATTAAAAAAATCATACGATTTAAAGATCTCATTGTTCTTCCCACGCAATTCACCCATGCCAAATTGAAAGGAATGTTGTTTAAACAGAAAAGGGCAGAATTGTACAAGACATGCACAATATATGTAGGGGATGAAGAGAATACCCTCTTTCCCCTGGAATTTGTTCATGGGAATTCCTAATTCCTATGCAGGACACATTAGGTTAGATCCTGGATCTGCTTTCCATGAGAGGAAGGCCTCCACTTGCAAAAGCTCCCTTCACCCAATTTTTTTTCGGTGTGTGTCCCCCCCACTGCTCCTACCCACATACAACTGTTTACCCCTTTCAGCAGGATCTCCTGACTCTCTGTGTAGCATTTTCTGGGAGGTGGAGGGTCTCCTGTTAAAGGAGGGTGTGGTAAAGTCCGCTTCCACCAACGCTCTTGATCCAGTGTAGTTCTGGATCCAACCCCAACAGACAGTTAATATTGTCTGTTTTTTGGACAGCAAACATCATCTCTGTATGAACCATAAACATAGCCACTTCCTTCAAAATGCATCACCAGAATATGATCTCAATCTATCCAAATTCAAGTTCAGGGTAAATACTGAAACACCACTTTGAAAGGACAACTATTTGGCTCACCAGTTTTTCTAGCTTATTTTGCATCTCGGTTGTTTTCCTAACCTAATTTCTCCTAGATGATTCAATGAATGTTGAATTCAATTTATAGGCTGTGTTAGTTCTTCAAAACTTTCCATTCCCGATTTCAAAAGCACTCATATAATGAACATGTTTGTTTGTTTTTAAAATCCACCTGCTAAACTATTACCACATGACTACTTTTCACTTTTGTTGAGTTCATCTCTAAAAAGTGGGAGAGAGGAGGTTAGAGAACAGACTGTTGATTGAATGAATGTACAAGACTAACCCAATATATTTTATTGCCTGTGGTGAAGCAGCAAACGTCACCCATCTCCTCTCCCCACTACCATGCCCCCATTCTTCTGTTGCCTCCTTCTTCCTGAGATCGGAGCCCAGAGATCAGGGGAGAAAGCTGCCATGTGGACTGGGAGGGGAGGGTGTGGGTGGAGGAAAGCCCCACTCAGGGAAAAGCCTCTTACATCTTGCCCTGTGAAATCATAGGTCTTTCTACAACCCCAGAGAGGGAAACCCTTAGCATCCTATGGTCCTTCAGACACTGTCTAGGTGCTATAGATTTGCTCTCCACATCTGGATCCAACCTATTAAAAATAAATTCAATAACTAATGAGTTGCTGGCCTTCCATGTCATCTAAAATCAGCTTCCTGAGTTGGCCACCTCACTAATTAGAAATAAACGTTACTTTTCCCCTCACGTTGATGCAGAAGGTGGAACCGTAGGCCTTGAACGTTATAGGATGAGTACAAATTACCCCCACTGCACCATGCACATTGTTGATTTCAGGATAAACCAGTTTGATATTGTGGGTTTTCTGAAAATTTAAATTTCTCTGTAGTAAGCTTGAACAAACACTTCTGCTGAAGCAAGGAATGCATGAAAGGAACTCGAAACTGTTTTTTTGGGTTTTTTTTTAACTGTCAAAACAATTTCCAACCTCAGACTAAAGGAGCTGGATATAAATAAGGCAGGGGAAAAAAGCACAGCTACATAGAACGTACTGTATGCAAATACCAGGCAGAACAAAGACACTCGAGTTTTTTCTTACATCTGAGACTCTCTCAGGGGATATGGCAATATTATGCATTGCACGGCATGAGGCCTATTTAAGTAAGTTTGTGCATTAATGAGTCCTACTTTGCAAAATCTTAATAAATAGTAAGTTGGTTTTTAATTGTGGACAAAATGCATGAGTGCAGAATTACCTTTTTTTTAAATAAAAAAGTTTCTCAATCATGACATTTGCATTTTTGTAACCATGTGATTTTTCTGAGCCTGTTGTTGCGTGCATAAGTGTGACTTCAGCATTGACATACAATATAATCTGCCCTTCTGCAAACAAGTCCGTATTCATTTAAGGAAATGAATAAATGCTTGGAGGCACAGGACCATAGGGCGGCCACACGTGAATTGCCCCCACCCAAAAGGGAACACTAATTCCCATAAGGTTTGCAGATGCTCATTATATGCAAATTTAAAAATAATTTAAATAAAAAATATGGTACATTTCCTAACTATAATATGACCAGGTGACCTGTCTGCCTTGTTCAGTCGGCTGCCCAGCTGCTGTTGATAGGCAATTTCAAGGCCCCAATTTCAAGGATATATGAAAATGTTGCTTTTGCTCAGAACATGTGAGCATGCCCCGTAGGAAGTCCCAGATGTGATAACTGAAAATGTCCACTGAAAATATCTGCAAATTGCCAGACACGTGCTCGGATTCAATTTGTGCCACTTTCCCAGGATTCTCTAAAGTGAGGAAATGGAGAAAGCATTGTCCTCCCTCCAAATGGCTTCATGGTGATGCTACATGATGATGTCCATAGCCACTGAGAACTTTGGGAGGTGTCCTTGCTGGCTTCACTCCTTTTCGCATCCCCACAAAATCACCTCATTCTCCAACTTCGTAGCCTGCAATTTCAGGGCTGAAATTTTGGCAGATATTTTTTAGCTCCGCCCTACTTTATTTCATTATAATGGCCATGCTGGTAAGAAAAACTGGACCTTCTTTGGCCTTACCTCCAGGCTGTCTCCAAAGTGTGGTAAAGTTGGGCTTGTGCCCAGGTCCCAAGACCAGTAGAGTGTGTACCATTTCAGACCATGGGTTCTGATGAGCTCTTGGATGTAGCTTGAGTTGCAGAGTTCGCTGCTATGGATCAGATCTTGAGCAAGAGCCAGTTTTTACCTGAAGCAAGACAAAAAGACATCAGCACCATGGAAACCACCAAGTGCTGCTGGGGCTGGAAGCTGGACAGGGTTATCTGTGGCCTTAGCTAGACCTAAGGTTTATCCTGGGATCATCCCAGGGTCATCCCTGCCTGCTCCCGGGATCCCCTGTGTGTCATTTACATGAACAGGGATGACCCCAGGATGATCCCGGGAAAAACCTTAGGTCTAGCTAAGGCCACAATGTTGCTCCAACAAGGAGCAGAGCAAGACTGAGACTTGAATAGAAATGTAGACACCTTTAGACTAGTTGGCCTCACCTCCATACTGATTGGGGTTTGGACTCTTAAAGGGGTCTAGCCTATTTTAGCAAATGCAGGCTGATGTGGAAGTGTAGCTAGGCCCAGCTGCTAGACCCAGCTTTAAAATAATGTATTTTCTGGCTCCAAGCACCTGGAAATTTGATTTCACTGTAAGAAATACAGACCTAGTTTCTACCAAACAACTTGGGTTGCTTGCATAAATATCATAACATGAAACCAGGGATGATGAGTCATTTCAATCCTGTATTCAGTTCTCCAGCTGAAAAGGGCAGCCTTCCCATTCCAATCCAAAGAAGAGACTCAAACCATCTGATTGGTAGAGGAGAATTCGGAGATGTGGCTCTAATCAGCATAAGTCAAGTTTTGCACCTGTGTGGCTTCTTGAGTCTAGAAGGGGCTCATTACAATTATGGAGCCTGTGCCTAGAATTATTCCAGCACACAACACACACACACACACACACACACACACACACACACACACACACACTTTAGGAAAGTAGCAGCCTGGCTCAATCAGATAAGCCTATTTAAATATACCTTCACTTACCTGCCAACTCTTTCTTAAGGGTAACAGATACAGGTAATAGCTCCGGCTATTGGGTGGTATAGAAATGTAATAAATAAATAAATAAATAAATAAATAAGGTAATGTATCTTCTCACTACGAACGTATCAGCTATTGGTGTGGATCTAGGACTTATTCTGCTCTTGAATACAGTTATAGGGATGCTGACAAAGGCCATAGCTAGACCTAATGTTTATCCCTGGATCATCCAGGGGTCAAACCTGTTCATCTAGGTCACACACAGGGGATCCAGTGCTCAGGCAGGGGCAAACCCAGGATGATCCCAGGATAAACCTTAGGTCTAGCTGTGGCCAAAATTTTCCCAAGCCAGGTTCAGAAATGTATTTTCCTCACAAAGAGAGAGGGGAGAGGGCAGCTATTCAGACAACACACTAAGCCATGGTTAGGCTGCTAATCCGTTTGCAGCAAATGGTTAGTGAACATGTTTAAACCGTGGTTATGTAGCCACCATGTTTAGTCATGGTTCACACGTCTATAATGTTTAGGTCAAAATGCTTAACTACCATGGCTTAGTGTGTCGTCTGAACAGGATCAGAAAGAGAGAGAGAGAGAGAGAGAGAGAGAGAGAGAGAGCAGCAAGAACCTTAATGGGAGCAGAAGAGTCAAGC
The DNA here is from genome assembly GCF_023053635.1 of Elgaria multicarinata webbii. Taxonomy (NCBI): domain Eukaryota; kingdom Metazoa; phylum Chordata; class Lepidosauria; order Squamata; family Anguidae; genus Elgaria; species Elgaria multicarinata. The sequence goes on from NC_086171.1 coordinate 24,114,496, forward strand.
AGGGTTCCCTCATTGCACCTGCTCGCCTCATTCTAAAAAGTTGAAATGTCTTTCTTATGGCTTACATGCTAGCAGTAAGAGCTTTTAGCTAAAATAGGCTGGTATTTTTGTTCCTGCCAGCCCCCACTGGAATGCAGCCCCCGAGAGTTTCTCTGAAATGGAAATCCGCCCTGGGTTCAACACTCCTGGGGAGCTTCCAATATTAGTCTGATGTAGAGTAGACCCATTGAAATGAGTGAGACTTCAGTTAGTCACAACTCTGTGTAGGACCAGCATTGGATGCTACCTCCTGTTTTACAGCCTCCAAATTCTTCTTCGACTCAGATTAAAATGGGATCCATCCCTGCCCCCCCTCCATTGCTGAAGCTTTCTGCACTAGTCTCTCACCATCAGCATGCACATTCTCTTTTCTTACTTTGAATCAATGGTGCTTGTAGGAGCAATAGCTGGGGCAAATGGTGAGAGGAGTGTAGTTCTCCAACTACACCTTCCAAGGTCCTCTATACTCAGCACTTCAGGGTGATGGAGAAGAGAGAGGGGAGCAAACCTCTTCTCCTCTTGCTACTGCCATTGCTCAAGTGGAAGGTGGGGTATATTTGGGGTTGGGGTTTGGTTTTGAGGGTTTCTGGAGATGGGGTGAGTGGCAGAGATGGGCAGGTAATTTTTCTGAATGTCTCAGGTTGGCTCAAAAAATATTCAAGTTTCCCCCCTAATCATTTACCAATTTAAACTGAGGTGAACTTTTGGATAGCTCACCTATCTCAGCTATATAACTGGCAGGTATCAACAAGACACTGAGCTCCATCAGACAAGTGTTTTATTGCACGCTTGTTACTGGGCACTCCCGGATTTTTGCAGGTCCCTCTCATGATGTCATCTGTCTCCCACACGCCTCCCATCCCTTCTTCATGTGACAAAAAACTACCCCAGTAAGTCCGACATTTTTAAAGACGGAAATTGCCGTTACCTCCTGCTGTGTGCAGGAGAAGCAGCAGGTTCAAAGGGGCCCACTGAATGGGCCACGTACACATTGTTTACTTCCTCTTTCAAAAGAGGAAGTAAGGAGGGACAAATGCGCAGGTGGAGAAGTGACAGTAAGGAAACACATTTTCCTCTTGTTCAACTTCTGCTTCTTTCATAGTTGTTAAAAGGACTGAAAGAATTTGTTAAAGAATAAAATGTGGCAAGTAACCTTACTTTGCAAACAAGTCTATAAAATTAACTAGTACCTCAGGAATCTTTGAATCTGAATATTATCATATTTGGGAGAAATACCAAGTCAGTTTCTGGGGGAAATCTAAACATAGACTGAACCGAAGCAAAAATGCTAATACAATTCTGGAGATGGTGTGAATATTTTGTGTGTGTGCTAGGACAGGAAACAGCAGTTATCCTGAATGGCAGATTTAGCCAGGAAATGCCAACATGCCCAGGATGAATGAGATAAATAATCCTAAATGAGGATCGTGGGGAATAGATTGCTTAAACAACACCGAGAACAGCAGAGCTGAGGATAGCAGAAATTTTCCAATTAAAGGAAGTATTCTTCAGCCACCATGAAATGTTTCATGTTCCCAAATAGCCAACTCTTTAATTTTTTTTAACATAAATGAAAAAGAGAAATATAGACATTGGTAAGATGCTAACGCATGCCCATTTCTGAGGGAAAGAAAACAAACAAACAAAAGTAAAAGAAAAAAGGGAATTCATACCTTTGAGAACATTGTTGTTGTTGTTATTCAGAGTTGTATGAAATTTTACTTGGATTGTTAAATAAATAGAATTGAAAGAGTTGCTTTTGGGACATGTGGCTGTTGCATCAGATGCCTACATCAAGCACGCCCACTGACAGTGCAATCCTATCCTTGGTACACTGACAGGATGAGGATAGGATTCCATTTATGTAATCGGTGTAGCCATACCTAGATTGGTATGTAAGAAGCAGTAAGCATACACCAGTTGCTGCGGAACATGAGTGGAGGGTGCTGTCCTGCTTGTGGGTCCCTGGTCGACAGACTAGATGGACCCTTGTTCTGATCCAGCAGGGCTCTTCTTGGGTTCTTATGTTCTATGTTCTTATGTAACAGTGAAAGGGAAAGCAGTTTCACTGCTGCCTTTGGCAGTGGAAGTAGCGGTAGCAGCAATAGTGCTCTCTTTGGCAGCCGCAAGCCAGCAGGGACATTCTGGTGGGGTTATGGTAGCTACCAGCTGGAGAACACCAAGAACCACTTTTCTGTTGCTGCTGCCATTGGTTCTGTAGAAAGCATCAAAACTATGTTTCTTCCATTGGGGTGAAGTCACCCCACTCACTGCAGTGGTAAGTTCCTCTCCCCATTGAAAAAAATGACCCTCCAACTAAAGTCAGCAAGGTATTTTTCATGTCACTGTGCAATAGTGAACAATCAAGCAGCCCTAAGAATTATCCCTGTGGAGTTCCACTGATTACTTCTCTGCACTGAAAATGTTTGCCTTTTAACAAATGTTTCCTCTCTTGTTTTTCAGTCTCTGCCTAGAGTAAAATACCTACCTAGAGCAAACATTCCCCTGAGATAATTGTTTTCCAGTGATACAGGTCAAGACTGGATGAGTGTGTGGCATAGATATACATCACACACACACACACACACACACACACACACACACACACACACACACACACACACACACGCTAACAACAACAACAACAACAACAACAAATTTATTGGCTGCCTTTCAGGGCAGGAGCCCTGCCAAGGCGGCATACAACAATAAATCACACTGTTGAAACATTTTCTATGTGATTATATCTATCTATCTATCTATCTATCTATCTATCTATCTATCTATCTATCTATCTATCTATCTATCTATCATCTATCTATCTATCATCTATCTATCTATCTATCTATCTATCTATCTATCTATCTATCTATCTATCTATCTATCTATCTATCTCCAGTGTGGTGCAGTGGCTAAAGTGTTGTACTGGGAGTCAGGAGATCCAGGTTCTAGTCTCCACTTGGCCATGGAAACCCACTGGGTGACTTTGGGCCAGTCACAGACTCTCAGCCCAACCTACCTCACAGGGTTGTTGTTGTGACAACAGCATGGAGTGGAGGAGGAGGATTATGTATGCCACCTTGGGTTCCTTGGAGGAGAAAAGGTGGGATATAAATGTAATAATAAAAAATAATAATTCAATGCTATGTTAGAGGATAGGTAGCATATATCTTCCAACTATTGGAAAGAAAATGAAAATATTTAGTTTGAATTCAAGAACAGCCTCATATAGCCTCAAAGTACATAAACTGCATGATACAAAAAAATCTAATTTTATTAAACTTGTAGACAACTGGTCCAACTGTAGACCACTGGACAATCCTGATAAAGCTATGTGCTGAAGATTGTCCATACTAACATGTGAATAAACCCCATTGGACTTACTTCTGAGTAAACATGCATAGGATTGGGCTGCATTGCTTCTATCTAAATACCTTTTTTTGCAAGTTAATCCCACAGAAATTAATAGAATATATTTTTGATTAAACATGGTAAATTAGGCGAAGGCTGTGAGTCCTATTGATTTCAATGGGATGATGCCACTCCTAATAGTCCTTGGAATTGTACCCATTGTGGTAAGTAGAGAAATGGAATTTGGAATGATTCTGCAGTCAAAATATGGTCCACTCCAAATTATAAAAGCAAGCACAGTATGTTTTCCATAAAGGAGATAATTCAGGTGCAATGTTGTATTTTCAGTAATGGAAACAGAGCATTTAGTAGCTTAACTATATGACTTGCAGGTGCAGTGCAATATAAAGACTTGTCAATTTTTTTAAAAAAACAAACAAACCCCATTTGCACTAAAACTGAACATTGGGATTAAACTATTCTTTTCATAGCATTTCCAGGAATCTGCAAGAAAATTGAAACTAAACTTGGAATGGTTGGGCTTTCTATCACATATCTAGTCAGGTTTCCAAGTAGCATTGTAGAGATTTTCCCTTTCCTTTCAACTAGGAAATTGGGCTATAATTTGTCCCACTTGTCTCTTCTTCCAGGCATGTTATCTGGCCACCTACCCAACCTGCTGTTACCTGGAGTTCTGATCATTAGTGATATCACTGAAGTTTGTAATTTCCTAGTTTTGAATGTGAATTTATCCAAATTGTAATGCTTGAGCGTTTCTACACATTGCACAAATGTGATTAGTCATTCATGGAAGTTTGCGAGTCCTTTACACAATACTGTGAGATAGATAAAGGTGCTTTTTGAATGCAATCCCCAGTGGTGTTTGTCCACCACTATTAGTGGTAGGGAAACCGCCTGTGCCAAGCCCTAGAAATCTCCAGCAAGGTTGCTAGCACAGCACTGCTAAGAGCAGCCTCTCCCTGTATACATCTGCCCAGGTATTAAGATCTGCAAAGGGGGATCTCCTAGGGTGACCGTATGAAAAGGAGGACAGGGCTCCTGTATCTTTAACAGTTGCATAGAAAAGGGAATTTCAGCAGGTGTCATTGTATATATGGAGAACCTGGTGAAATTCCATCACAACAGTTAAAGCTGCAGGAGCTATACTAGAATGACCAGATTTAAAAGACGGCAGGGCACCTGCAGCTTTAACTGTTGTGATGAAGAGGGAATTTCACCAGGTTCCCCATATATACAAATGACACCTGCAGAAATTCCCTTTTCTGTGCAACTGTTAAAAATACAGGAGCCCTGTCCTCCTTTTCTTATGGTCACCCTAGGCTTCTCTCTCAGGAATTGTCCATTATGTGGAGGTGCAAGACAGGGCCTTATCAGCTGTGGCACCCTATTTGGTTATGGAATGTGTTCACCCAATCCTGGCTTAATTTCAGTGCCAAGTTAAGACCTGGCACTGGTCTTAACTCAAGCATTGGGATCTCATTACTCTGTTCAGATTCACCACTGTAGATTTTATAAACTGGATTGTGGATTATTGTTTTATGTGGGTTTTTTTGGTTTTTTGTGGTTGATTTATTTTTTATTAATTGTATCCTATTCTGAAATCCATTGATATGGAACGGGTTAGAAATATTTAAATAAATAACTAAATAAATAAAGAGTTCATAGCTGAAGTGAGATTTCCTCTTGACCACATGCAGTGATAAATAATCATGAATGATACTATTCAAAGAGATTTTACCAACAGTGTGCAGTACATGCAACATTAAAGCTGTTATGGAATACTGTATTTTAGAGATGTTTCCCTCTAATATTTATTTGCTCTGCTATTTGCTCTTTTCAGTATTATTTTTATTACTTGTTTCCAGCTGTATACTCAGCCTGCTGTGCCCTTCCAAAAATACAAATTATCACTGTCACTGCCACAAAGAGACCTTTAGCAAGGGGCTGGACTTCGACTGCAAGAAAAACATACATTTCAAATGGACTCTCTGGGTCTTTATGCCAATGGAAGCAAAGTAATGGAAACTTAAACCCAATCCTAAATAGACGTTGTGGAACACCAACCAAAGCCAATAGAACTTGCTTCCAAGTAATTCACATTTGTGTTAGTTTGCCTAGTGGACAGTATGTGTTTGATTACCTAATTTATGCCTCAACTGATACCATAACAACCAAAGGCATCTGTTCCGGGGTTGGGGAGGCAGTTACTTTTAACGTGTAGATTTGGCTTCTTCCTTATCCAATTCTATGAAAAAAGTATCAGTGACACACTTGTTGTCACCCATAAACTCTTTGGGTGGTTTTCAGTTACAGGACAGATGAGGAAACAGCTAATAAAATGCAAAGTGTATTTAATCAAGTCCAACAACAGTGCTAATGGAAATACTTTAAGCTTTTTGTTTTAACCAAATTGATTTTTAACAGTCTTTATTAAGGGTTTACACGCTTCTTGAATGGCTCTGCCATGCACTGAGAATTTATCTTGGTAAAGAATGCTGGTTGATTGGCACTCCACTCCTTTAAATTTAGGTGTCTGAAAAAGTAACTGCCATGACTTTTCTAAAGAGTATTTATACAAACACATTATAAGAAGACAATTCAGCAAAATACTATTCATGCTTAAGGGCCATGAATCCCATGGGGTTTCAATTATTCATGACTAATTAAGCACTTTTGAGTTAAGTGTGACAAGCTTTATTTGGATCAGGGCCAATGTGTGCAAGCCTGACCTCATGCACATTCACTCTGAATAATAGAGCTTGCTCCCAACTAACAGGTTTTCTACATGAGTGATTTATTGCACACTCACGATTGGCCACTCATGGACAATTGTGGGTCCTTTACATGACATTGGCAACCTCCAGGACATCTCCTGCGCTTTCCCCCCGTAATCCTGCTTTTTTAAAAAATAGAATAATAAACCCTAATGGTGTGAAATAAGCAGTGTATAAAGCTGGAATTGCGCGATAATTCCACCACAAGTTGGGACTGTTTCATTGAACAGAATAGCATTGCCAAGAGCGAAATTTTCAATTCAAAATTATGTGGTCACCATCTAAAGGAGCCCATTGTAAAGGAGGCCATTGTAAATGCAGAAAGACTCCAGAAGAAGGAACCCCAATAAGGATTTGAGTTTTTTTTCCAGTAATGTAGAGACACCCTAAGTGGGTATAGGATGGCAGCGTTAGATGAGCAGAAAGTCTTGCCATTGCCTTCTGGTGGATCAGTGCTGAGAGTTTCAAACTCTAATATCTGTTGCTGTAAGTCTAAGTGTGATCTATCATTCTAGTTTGCAAATACTGCTCAGAGCTGGCTCGAGATTTGGGGGAGCTGCATAAACTGCACCTGGATGGGCCCCCTCCTCCATCAGTGGGCTGTGATGGGCTTACCCAACAGCACTCCACAACGGTGACACTGAACATTGTCAGGAAACCAATCTAACCACTGTTTTAATTTCCCCATTATTCCCCAGAATGATCCTGCATTGGGGGAATTTTGTGGTGGCTAGACCCACCTTGGAGCTGGAATTATTTCTGTTAAGGTTGGGCCATGGCAGGCACCACCAGTGGGTCCAGGCAGCTGCCTAAAGGTGCTGGCTGCTGGCACCAGCTCCGGTCCTGCTTTTGTAAAAGTTTGCTGACATAACTTTGTTTCCAGGGGCATTGTCCAACGTACACCAATGTTTCTCAAAGATGTTGAACTTGGGTCCCCTTTTAAACTTACTCTCCCTTCCGCTTATCAGCATAGTTTGCTAAAAAAAAAAACCCTAAAAAAAACACCCACCCACCAGCCAGCCAGGAAGGAGAGGCAGGAGGTTTCCATTGGACTTCTGTCTCTCTGCTTCTTCTACCACTTGAATAGTAGTTTGGGTGACTGTAACATGGAACTTCTGCTACTGGGGTGCACATATGTAGGTGTCTCTGTCTCTACCTGCTTTAAGACCCTCCTCTTTGGAAATTCATACCCTGCCCACAAGATGCCTTGTGCTCCTCACAGGGCCCTGGCCCCACAGTCTGGGAACTATTGCTGTAGATGTCAGTGTATTCACTCTAAGTAAAAAGGATTTTACAGACCTGAATGGTAAGGGTTAACCAAGCTCCTGAAATGAAGAGAGCTAATTGCATCAGCCAGGGTGTGCTGATTAGCAGCACCTGGGATGTTGCTGGTCAGGTTGAAAACCCTGTGTATATATTCTGTAGGTAATGTTCATGTTGTGGTTGGGTAGTTGATGTAGTCGGTGGTGGATGGTTGCTAGAAAATATATTTATGATTAATTGGACCAGCAGACTCTGTGTCTTTCTTTGGACTGGAAGAAGGGAAGCGCGTACTCTGTCAGTAGACACAACATGCCTGCAGCTCACTTTGGTACATACATTGCCTCCCCACTAATGCAATCCCAATCCATCCATCCATGCGTTATCCAGCCATTGCGCATTTATATGAGTACAATAGAACAATACTAACCATGACTTGTACAATTTCTACCCAAACTAATTGCTCTAGTTTCTTCAGACCCTGCTGACCAGACGTTGATGGCTGGGATCGTTTAGGCTATCATTTGGAAACAGTAGCCGATCCCAAAGGCAGTGGTTGGAAAGTTGGCAGGGATTGGGCAAAAGGTCCCATATTTATTTCTCCAGTCTTTAAGGAACTGCATTGATTACTTTCATTTCTGTGTAAAATTCAAAGCACTTCTTTAAACAAAACCTTTGAAGTCCTGAATGGCCTGTGCACTGACTATTTGAAGGAATACTTCCTGCTTTATGTCTTCCTCATCAGGCCTTAAGATTTTCAGCTGAGGCACTATTGAGGGTGCCACTTGAGATGTGGTAGGTGACAACTATGGCTGTAGCTAGACCTAAGGTTTATCCCAGGATCATCCCGGGTTCGTCCCTGCCTGAGCGCTGGATGCCCTGGGGTGACCATATGAAAAGGAGGACAGGGCTCTTGTATCTTTAACTGTAATGGAGAAATGGGAATTTCAGCAGGTGTCAATTGAAGAGGGTGAAATTCTCTCTACATCAACACAGTTAAAGCTGCAGAAGCCCTGCCCTCTTTTGTATCTGGCCACTCTACTATAGCTAGTGTAGCTTTAACTGTTGTGATGAAGAGGGAATTTCACCCACTTCAATTGACACCTGCTGCAATTCCCTTTTCTACATTACTGTTAAAGATACAGGAGCCCTGTCCTCCTTTTCATATGGTCACCCAGAGTCTTAGATGAACAGGTTTGACCCCAGGACAATCCTGGGATAAACCTTAGGTCTAGCTAAGGCCTATGTCTAAGGTCTTCTGAGTTGTAGCACTCTATTTATGGTGTTCCTTGTTCAAAGAAGTTTGATTGTCCAGCCCTCTCCTTACTTTTAGGTGAAAAGAAGCACTCCAAAATATGTGGGGAACCTTCACTTCAGAAAGTTGCCCTCCATATAGAGATAGAGGGTGAGGGAAATGATAACGCAGTGGGATGGGGCTAACAACCCCTCTTCCTCATGTGTTTACAGTAAACAGACTGGAAATGTCTGTCTAGGGTGTGTAACAACATGTTGTGTGGCCTTCTTGTTGATGTAGCCCACCTTGAGCAGTCATGTGCAGGCACAGCAGGTATTAGGATGGGTTGCAAGTCTTATTTGCTTATAATTTTGGCAGCCTAGGGAAAAACAGCCTTATCCCTTCATTTTCCCTTGTTTATGTTTAGTACTTGATAAAGTGAGATGTATTATAGTTTAAGGACTATTTGGGATTATGGGATCAACACTGATATTTAAACAGGCACGGATGGAGGTTCTATAAATATAAGGCAATCTAAATGTATCAAGGTCACATTGTATATATCTTCCATTGTGCACGACTAAATGTGTACTGAAATTAAGAACAATAGCTATTCATAAATCAGCATGAACACTCATGAGAAACTAGACTTTTAATTAAATAAAAGGGAAATTGGCACTTCTTGTTCCAGGAATTGTTTCTCGGTATCCCAACTAAATATATATTGATATCTAGTGGAGAGATGTTTTATATAAACTCTATAAAGATATATAGTTATCGTTAAGATTATTTTATAATTCAAATCTCTTTACTAATAATAAAATATTAATTGAGGCAACATGCAGCCCGTAACCCTGCTATATCAGGGTTCCCAATTGTGCAAAGGGTTCTACTCATGTTCAGTCAATTGTGAGTAGAAACCCCCTACAGATCTCCCTGCTCTACAGAGGGTGGTTGGGGACTTAGAGCTTCTCTACACATAGGAAAAATCCCGCAGTTTTACCAGGGATTTTGTCCTTTGAAGCCTTTCCACCTTCATGACGTGCTCATTTACACGTGACCACATGTTTTTTGAACTGAAAACTTCTCTTCTTGGAAAGGCTCCATTGTGTTTAATGAGACATCACCAACTAGTGGCAGAATTATAACGCAACACCGACTTTAAATACTGGGGAGATCCCATGATATTCCAGCAATAACTTCAAATACCACATTATCTATGAACTTTTTAAAAGTGAGATTATCAGGGGATAGTGGGGAAGACATCCTGGAAGTTGATGACATCATGTAATGGACCCACAAACTTCCATGAGTGGCCAATCACAAATGTGCAGTAAATTGCTCATTTACAGAAGCTCTTTGAGGGTGGGTCTGGTGTGCATGAAAACATTGGGGGCAGGGCAGTGCATAACACACACAATACCTGAATGGGGATTAAGAGAATTTCTAAAATATCTTTCAGAATTGGATCATACACAGTTTCCTTCATCTTTCAGTTCATTTGCACCCTCTCCCATGTTAAGGATATATTGATGAACATTGATAAAAAGACTACAAAAAAAGGGGGGGGTGATTTTGCTATGTATGTATCTATGGTTACATTAATATTATCTATCTAAGTTGTGCATAGTATCAGCAATCAAATGAAACAAAAGCTAGAGAGGGGTTTTTAATAAGAGGATGGCTATTAACAATTTTTTCTTGACTACAGGTCAGAGATAATTAGTTGGGGTTGGTACAGTTCCATATGCACCTGATTAGGATTGCTGCTTAATATTCCTGGGCAGGATGTATACTACTGCTTCTAATGGTTTATAATGGTTATGACAACTGTTCAGGCCCAGGACACATTACATATACAGTTTTCATACCGTTTTAAAAGTGTTATATCCTGCTTGGTGTAGATTGGCTCCTGGTGATCCGCAGGTGCTGAGTACAGTGTTCTCTCTGCTGTGTGTTGCTTTGTCACCATAGAAGATTTTAGGGTCAAACTACAGGATACATTAAATACACAACATTCACCTGACTTTCTCTTTGTTTGTTATGCACATGTACGCATGTGGTCCACAATCCGGATCACAACCACTGCATGTGGGAAGGAAACATTGAAATGTCTGCTGCCCTCCAGCCACTGGTTTTTCAAAAATTCACTCCATTGACACCAATGGAGGCTCCCCCATCCTTAGTTTAGCCTTGTGGTTTCTGACAACATGCTCTGGAGGAGATGGTAGTTGAACACATGTGGAAGAAGGATGCTTTTGGAGAAGGATACTATTGAGGATTCATTTCTGTCCTCCTGAAAAAAATCCACATACATAATACTGTCCATTGTTCTCATATCAAAGATTAATTTGAGGTGAACTATAATGAACACCACTTAAACCTTGTACACACACACACACACACACAGAGAGAGAGAGAGAGAGAGAGAGAGAAATAACCTCTGTTCTTTTGCATGGGAATGTACAGAACAATTCCTGCAATATTTTACAACAGAGCTGTAGAGGACACACATCATTGTATGAAACTCAAAACACAGGATGTTGACCCTTTTATCACAGGAGTAAGACATTAACAACACGGACAAGAGGAAGGGGGTCAAAGCAAACCCTATTAAAGTAGTTTTTACATCTTTAGGTGACCATTCCTCAGCCCCTTGGCAACTGAGCTATGGGGTACTGCAGCACACCATCTTGTCCATAAAGTTGTTTATCATCTAGATGAAGCTGTTGGACATGAGGGGATTTGGAGCCAAGTGCCATCAGTGCACTGATGACACACAGCTCTGTCTACCTGTGACATCTGAATCAGGAGAGGCTGTGCAAGTCCTGGATCAGTGCCTAAGCTCAGTAATGGGCTGGATGAGGGCCAATAAATTGACTCTGAATCCTAGCAGGTTGGAAGCCCTGTGGGTGAATGGGTCACAAGTCTGGGAAATAAGACTCATTGCCTGTTCTGGATGGGGTTACACTCCCTCTGAAAGATCAGGTTTATAGTCATTGGAGTCCCAAGTGTCCATGGCAGCTCGAGCCATAGCTAGACCAGGCCTATATCCCGGAATCATTCCAGGACCATCCCTGTGCATCCAAATGACACACAGGGGATCCTGGGAGCAAGCAGGGACGACCCCTCCATTTGCCTAGTATAATCCTTAGGTCTAGCTAAGTCCTCAGAGTGCCTTTAGTAGCTTTGGATGGCTCTCCAATTACAGCTTCTTCTGGACAAGGATAGCTTGGCCACAGTGTTACAGGCATTCAAAAGTGGATTACTGCAATGCACTCTATGAGGGTCATCAGATGAGCATTTTATAGCACGCTTGTTACTGGTCACTTATGGACGTTCACATGTCCTTTTGATGACGACGTCCGCCTCCTGCATGTCTCCCGCTCCTTCTGGGTTTTTTTCCCGTGACAAAATAAGACCTGGAAAATACTTTTTTAAAAAATTATTGAAGCAAAACTTGCTGCCATTTCCTGCTGTGTGCAGGAAAAGCTGCACAATACAAACGTCCGCTGAATGGGCTTGGTTGTTTCTGCTTCCTCTTTCTTCCCTGTGTGAAGAAAGAAGAAGTTGCTTGTCTGTATTGTGGGACAGAAAAGCAATGGTACAGAAACATGATTTCCCACCCACCCCTCTCTGATGACACTCTCTGGAGCTGCCCTTAAGGCCATAGCTAGACCTAAGGTTTAACCCTGGATCGTCCAGGGGTCAAACCTGTTCATCTAGGTGACACACAGGGGATCCAGTGCTCAGGCAGGGGCGAACCCTGGATGATTCCAGGATAAACCTTAGGTCTAGCTGTGGCCTAAGTCTCCTCTGGAAGCTGGAGCTAGTGCAGAACACAGCAGCTCGGCTGTTGTCAGGAGCTGCCTCTTTTCAGCATGTAACTCCTTTGCTGAGGGATCTGCACCGGCTGCATATTTGCTACCAGGCCAGGTTTAAGGTTTTTCTATGTGTACAAAGCCCTAAACAATGTGAGACCAGGATACCTGAGGCAGCACCGTCTCCCTTACCAACCTGCCCAGTCACTGAGGTCATTAGAGGGCATGCTCCTGGTGGTTCCACATTGACCTATGGACCTTTTGGAGTTCACCAGGAGAAGAGCTAACTGTGTAGCAGTCCCTTCTCTTTGGAACTCCCTGCCCCTGGAGGTCAGGCAGGAGCCAACACTGTGCTGCTTCTGGCACCTCCTGAAAAACAGCTCCTTTCCAGGAAATATTCCTCGACTGATGAGCCACCATTTTTACTGGTATTCTGTTTTAAATTCAACAATATGCTGCTTTAACCTTTTTATCTTTTTAGTGTTTTATTCCTATGTTCACTGCTCTGGCATCTATTTTAGATATGGAACCGTATATAAATATTGTAAATAAATAAATAAATGGAATCATTTAAAAGCCATGGAAAGCAAGCAAGCAAGAATTCTCAATGCTAAATGTTCACATGGAAGCTACAATGGAAGAAGAATGTTCACCGTTATCAGCGATCTAGTTGATAGATTGGATGAGTGCTCCATTCATTGTTAAATCTCTTACTTCACTCGGTGTACTAAAGCACCAATACAATGCCTAAAGCCGGATTTCAAGAAAATGTCATATATTTCCTTCCCCTCAGTCACTAATCTGGGTCAAAAACATGTGTGTGGGAAAGACAGAGAGAGATAAGTATGGAGGGTGATTTACTATTTGGAACATACATCCTGTGTTGACAAGCGTATTTGTGTCTCTAGAGAACCAAACTGGGGTCACAGTCACATGTCTCGTTCTTCCACTTTTTTTAAAAAAATTAAGTGCAGTCTTGTGATTAGGGGCAGAAGAATGGCAGGAGGAGCTGTTAAGACTTTTCCCTCCTCTGTCCCCATGAATGGAAGTCATATGGAGGACCCTGTATCTTTCCCCTCAGAGGTGGGAAAGCAACTTGGTAGATGAGAGGATTTTCCCAATATAATGCATTTCTTGCCATTATTTTCATGAATACATGCATTTTTGTGTGCCCTTTCCCCAATATACACATTTCAACTTGCGTTTTTCAATTCGAAAACTCTGCTAAATTTGTAGTAGTGTGAATTTTGTATTATTATTATTATTATTATTATTATTATTATTATTATTATATTTATTTATTTATATACCGCCTTTTGTCCAATGCTGGGCCTCAAGGCGGCATTACAAAATTTAAAACATATATATTTTAAACCTATAAATAGAGATAAACAAAAGTTAAACTATATTGAACATATCCCAATATGTGCAAGCAAATGTTATTGACCATGCGCAAGTGTGGTTTCCAATGTCAATAGCACTAGCAGACAGACACCATTGGATCCTGCCCATATCGTTAACATGAAAGGGATTCGTGATTGGGGATGAGCACTGTGCTGATGTGCTAACTCTTCACATGTAGGAGATGAAGGCCTGGTTTCAGCAAGACCCCACCCACATGGAATGCTGCATGGTGACACGTTTCTTAAACACTTGGTATCATATTTGAGGCTCCAGTCCTCAACGCATTTACCTGGGAACAGCTTACTTCTGAGTACACATGCACAGGATTGCAGTGCTAATCATGCATCCCAGACGACAGAGACGTGGCTAAAAAAGAAAAAAAGCTCACTTGGCCTATGGAGAAGTGCCATTCTCTCCCCACAGAACTAGACGAGTGTTTCCTGTCTTTTCTACTTTTGAGGAGGCAATCATTTCCCAATCATAAAAACCATATCTGTCTGTAGATGGGGCTCCAAATTCATGCTTATTCTGTTAAACATAAGGAAGACCTAGGGATTCATAAGAATGCTTGTTTGTTTCATTACTCAATTTGTTTTCAATATTTACCCATTTTGTTAGCCCTTCATAAAATACAATCATTTCATTTTACTTGTATTTTCTTTCATTACTCACATTTTCTCTTTCTTTCCTTTTTCTCCCTCCATCTGTCTACCACCAAACCAGAAAGAGCCGATTTCAGTGGCTGTCAAAGCTAAACCATCAGAAGTTTCACCTTGTCCACTGGAGTTCTTTCAATATGAACAATTAAACTTCCCCATCACTACAGGGATTCAGAGATGGCGGCTACAGAGGCCAGGAGGTCCAGCTAATCTAAGCGCTGCAGTGACAAGTCCTTTCCCCCTGACAATCTAGCTTGTAGCTTATTTTAAAAGAATGGTTTTCCATACTGGAAGCCTAAGCATAGCTTTTCAATGCAGTGCAATGGACAAGGCAAAAAGTCTGACTAATTTTGTGTGCGATTCCACAATACATGGACAGTTTACTTTTGAAATAGGGCGGTGTGCATATGCGTATGTGTAAATCCTCTAATTATCGGATTTACTCCTCTGAGGAGTTGTGTTGCTGTTTGCATTAAACTTTAAACTGCTAATATTTCAAAACATAGTTTAGCCCAAGCGTTTTAATCCCGAACCTGCAACAGTTTTCATAAGGGGCCATCTTCTTTCAGGGCTCCAAAATAAGTCTTGACTGCAGACTGGGGGTACCCGGGGGGAGAGTACCAATGTTCTCATGTTAAGCATGGTGGATAAATTTCTCATTATGTGTGCGAAGGGTGGCTGTGATCCATACTGCTTCATGATTAGCAAGGCTTGTATTCATAGGGGGCTTTAGTATGATCTCATCTACTGGCATAAGTCTAGATAAATCAGTGAACTTACAATATGAGGGAGAAACGGGAATACAATGATCACAAGTCCATGTTTTAAAGGAAGAAACCAACGGTCACAGTTCTTCATTTCCTGCAACATACGCTGTACAGGAATTGTGTGTGTTCTTTAGAGACTAACAGCAAAACGAAGACCACTGGGGGGAACTAGTTAACAGGATTTGCGCTGAAATTATCTGGTATGAATTGAATATATTAGAAATAATGAATCATTACAAGCTGGTGCTTTTGAATGCTAAATCCTCATTTAGTTTAAATATACTGGAGCAGCATAGGAATGATCTCGGAGGGTAATGAAAATAATGACAGATTACTCAGTTCACTAACTCTCCTGATTAAAATCTTTCTCAATAATGAGCCAACCACATTAAAAAGTGGTATGATGTATAAACATACACATATTTGTTCAAGTTTTCCAATTCAATACATGGTTTGGAAAGCAGCACCAGCTAATGATGGGCTAAAAATGGCTATACATGGCTGTCGACTTAGGCCACACATTACTGATACATGTGGGGAAGAAGGGTGGGATGAGCCTAGAGATGTGGAGGACCAGAAAAAAACTGGAACAAATCGGGAGGAAACACATTTCCTCTGTGTGTGTTTTTTCTGAAGCCTTTTTTTGTTTGTTTTCTGAAAAACTGGAAAAATTGAAATAACGAAGAAAAATGGATTATGAAATGGTTTATTTTAGCATGATGAATAAAATGTTTTAAGACAAGGTATTCATATATTTACTTCTCCAAATGATTTCTAAAAACCATGTACTGTATGAGATTATTACAATTTCTGTGCACCAAGGACAAGCAAGTCCAAGTTCTGTGCACCAAGGGCAAGCAACTGAGACTACAACTCTCAAATGCAAAAGCAAGATGCATTTCTGCCTCTAGGGGGCAGTGCCATTGCAGCAGAGACTGAAACTGATAGTGATAGTGATAGCTCAGGAAATGAGTCTGATTAAATTCCACGCATATTCATTGGATCTTGGTCCCCTCCCCCATTTTTTTTTACTCAGTTCTTTTTATGGGAATGGGTGCTTTATGTCTGCTTGACATTGTGGAGAGCTAGTGGAGACATAAATAATTTTCTCTGTTACTAATGTTGATGGTTTCTTTTGTTGTTGTTTTTTAATTGTTTTTTGCCTGCTCCTGGCAAAACCAAAGAGGTTCCTTACAGTTCAGGAGCTTGTAGTTCTATTTGTTTTCAATTTTTTTTTTAAAAAAAGTAAATTTAATTTGTAATAATTGTTTGAATATACTGTACTTTTAATATACCAACTGTAATAATTTTATTCCAAACCAACGTGTACATAATTACATTTTATGTTTCTAAAGTAATGAAGTGACTTTCAATTTGTAATCTTACATCTCTAGATGAACCACATGCCACTTTGACCTCAGCAAGAGGGAACAGCATAATCGTCTCCTTGTATGAGATTCCAGCTTCTGTCTCAGACCATGGGGAGGCATAGAGCTCCATACTTCTCAGCCGACCTCTGGAGATACCCTTAACTCATTACCTGGATGTAACCCATGGCCTTACTCTAGGACAGGGTTAGGATTAGGGACAGGGGTGGGGAAACTCAGGCCTGAAGTCCAAAAATGGGGGCCCAATCTGGCCCTCCAGGGTTCCCCAAATGGCCACACCCTCCGCTTCTCCCAACCACATTTTTTTTGTTTGTTGCCTGGTTTTTGCACAGCCCCTTCCCCCATTCTAAAAGGTGAAAGTGCCTCTCCTGAGGATTGGTTACTGGCAGTAACAGTTTTCAGCTAAAATGTGCTGCTATGTTTGGTATTTTTGCCCCACCCCCTTTGCCTGCATTCCAGTGGTGCACTCCACCACTGTAATGCAGACTTCAAGATCATTCCCCAAACTGAATTCTACTCTCGGGCTGAGTCTCTCCCCCATCCCTTCTCTAGTGGGGAAGGGGTGATGCATTGAAAGCATGGGTGAAGTGTCATGGGCCTGTGCCTTCTAGCTCCACCAGCCACCTCCAGACATGTGCATTCAGTAGCTGTGTGAAGGGACCTTCCAATATTCTCCTTCATGTGGAGGAACACAAGATATATGCATTGGGATGCACATTGGATCCCTTCCCATGGCCACCAAGGACCTAGCTGGTGGGAGCATAGCTAGTACGTGTTGTTGGCAGGGTCTGGGGCCAAGTTATGACTCCACAACCCCCTCACACACATGATCAACATTTGAGGGCGATTGTGTGGGACTTCCCCTTCTGATTCAGGGCAATTATTTAAGGCCACTGTGGTGGAGGTATCTTAGTCCACTCCCTCTGAGCAGGCTGATGTGGGAGGGGAAAACTGGGAAACTCTACTGCTTCCAAGGCAGGGTTGATACTTCCTATGTGACTCTCCTCTCTGCTTGGTTATCTGCCTTCTTCTTCTTCTTAGGGTGTGTGTGTGTGTGTGTGTGTGTGTTTCAGAGGACAGTCCCCTGTTTGAAGGGCTGCCAGAGGACCATCCTCTATTTTGAGGACCATCCTCTCTTTGAAGGGATGTCCAGTCCAAGTCCAGTTTCAAGACAAAGAACCATCAGAAGGAAGAGCTGGGCCTTGAAGTTGCCCATCAACAGCACCTGGACACCAGACTGAGCAATGCACATGGGTCACTCTGCACTATGGTGAGATCTACTCTGCACTGTTGTGAGTTCTACTGTATTTCTATCTACATTATAATTATGTACACTTATACCTATCTATTAGCAATTCCTCTTTTGTCCTCATTTTGAGCAATTTGGAAGTAGCCACCTTATCCTCTCTCCACCCATCAACTGCCTCTCCTGACGTTTGCAGGATGCCTCCTGAATCCTGATCCTACAGAATAATACTAGCAGCATGCTATTAACAATTCCCCAGAGAGGTCCGCCTGGCGCCTACACTGTACTCCTTTCGTCGCCAGCTGAAGACCTTTTTATTCACTCAGTATTTTAACACTTAATTTTAACTTAAATTTAAATTATACTGTTTTAACTCTGTATTTTAACCTTATATCAATTTTGCTGCGTGGTTTTATCCTGGTTGTGCTTTTTATATTGTATTTTGTATTTGTATTTTTAACTTGTTGGTTGTTTTATGATGATTTTAATTTTTGTGAACCGCCCAGAGAGCTTCGGCTATTGGGCGGTATAAAAATGTAATAAATAAATAAATAAATAAATAAATAAATAAATAAATAAACAATAGATCAGTTGCCCCAAACCTATGAGCCATTGGGCTGAGAGAGAGTAGCTTGCAAGAGAGTTGTGGATTCCCATCCATGCACTGATCAGGACCACATCTCTGGGAAGAAACTGAAATCACTAAGAAATATGTAGGAGAATCCACATTATCATCTTATCCAAAAGGATTTGCCTGGCCAGATGTGTTTTGTTAAACAAGACCAATGGGTTCGCAGCCCAAATGTTGTACTATGAAACTGTTGAACTGTCATCAATATGCAGGAAAATATGTACACATGTTTTTACATGACTGTGACTAACCAAATTACTTGTGTTTGCTTGTGGGTCACACCCATATTAATCCTCGGTCTTTTTGACAGTTCCATACAATATGCTAGTAAGAAATGCAGGATGCATTTTGATATCAATCTCAGTAGCAAAGCACATCATCCTTAAGAAATGGGAAATTGAATCCCTGCTGACTTATGCAAAGAAGAGAAAGAGAAAGCTTTGCATTTCAATAACAAAAGAATGATGGTTATATAAAGGTGATCACAACTTTTCATTTTAGACAATAGGAATAAGGACTAGAAAATACATGCAAATAAACTGGAGGCATATTAGACTCCATTCACACGAACGTTCCTTTCACTCCTGGTGTATGTGGGAGGGAAACATTCTCAGATATGAATTTCATGTTGCAGATGAATTAATATATACTCCCAGATCATTTCAGTATTATAACAAGGCAACATTTCAAAGCTTGGGACTGAAATCTTAGGTCTGAAATTTAAGCCCCACCATTCTGAATTGTGACTAATGATTTCCATTTGTTTTTAATTGTGTTGTTGTGCTTTCAGTTGTGTTTTTAATGTATTTGTTTTTGTCTTAATTTAGTTTTCTTTTTTTTTATTCTGGATTTTATTGTTAGCAGCCTTGAGCACCATTTCTTGGTGGAAAGGTGGGATATAAAACAAACAAACAATCCAAAGACCATCAAGTTCTTGGAAACTATGTTCAGAGATCAACAGTTTGGGGAAGGGCCACCACTCAATGGTAGACCTCACGTGTTCCATGCAGGTGGCCCATGGCTCAGTTCCTGGCACCCCAACTTAAAAGGAGCAGGGAGCAAGTGATGGGAAACTCTCCTCTGCCTGACATCCTGGAGAACAGCTGCCAGTCAGAGGTGACAGTACAGGACTAAGGATGGTCAAATAGTCTGACCTGATATAAGACAGCTGTCAATGCTTCAAGCATGGGTTATGGCCTGAGAAAACAAGGACAGCTGGGAAGCATTTTAGTCACTATCTTGAATGCACTTGCACACACTCGGCAGCCATGCTAAGTATGTGCAGCTGCTTCCGAGATGGTGGCAATTATCGGACATATTGCTTCAATCATTCTGGCTGTAGCTGGAAGTGCTGAGTGTGTCTGTGAACAAGCTCAGTTGGATTCAAGATGCCAGCTGTCATGAGGCCCAGATGTTCTTATGATCTGACTGAAAATTTGGGCTGGAAGAGGAGTCCCTAGGGCATAGGTGCAGAACATATAAGGGTGGGGGATCAAATCAATGGTCCCCCCATGATGTAAGTGGGCATAGCCACACTTGTTTATGTCACGCCCACTCTCTTTTGCCTTCCTCTGTGCCTATCGCAGTATGGAGAAAGGGACTCGGCCAGCACTAGGAAGAACAGTTCCTCTCAGTGCTGGCCAAGTTAGATGCCTCATTCATGCACCTCTCACTGTCCCCACTGGTGGCAGCAAGAGGAACACAAAAGATCTCACTAGACACCCGCATCCCACCTATTCTCTCCAATCTGAGATCAGAGATAATAGCAGGGATGCCTCCAAGGGGTGGGGTTTGGAGGCCAAGCTCCTCCCCTCTGGAGGAACGTAAGGAGTGGATGTGAAATCTCTGCAGGCTGGATTAGGCCTGTGGGCCAGAGCCATAGTTGCTGTCCAGATTCATTGGCCACTCTCAGCCCATTCCTTACCTGTTAGTTATTTACCTGATCCAGTTGGCTAATGTTTAAGCTAAAGTCAAAGTACAAGAATTCTGTTTGTTGAAGTTATGGTTATTAAACAATTGGGCCTGTTTTTCACACCCTTCCACAACTTCCTCTAAATGTAGTTAGATTTCCATTTTGGGAGGGGGATTTTTCACTTTCCCCATTTCCCCCCAAACCAGTGTAGTGGCTAAAGTGTCAGACTGGGAATCGGGAGATCCGGGTTCTAGTCCCCACTCTGCCATGCAAACCCACTGGGTGACTTTGGGCCAGTCACAGACTCTCAGCCCAACCAACCTCACAGGGTTGTTGTTGTGAGGATAAAATGGAGAGGAGAAGGAGGATTATCTATGCCGCCTTGGGTTCCTTGGAGGAAAAAAGGCAGGATATAAATGCAATAATAAAAAATAAAATAAAAAATCAGCAAAGCATGAAAAATGAGCATTTTTTCAACAGGCTCACAATTTCAGAAACGTGCGAACATTTTTTTCTGAAAATGTGTACATGTTCGTGCTCACATTCATAGTTGAGAATGGGGCTTGTTTGAGTATTTTGTGAGTGGAAATGAAATTCTCAGAGATCCCTATGTTTAATAGGAGAGGTTCTGTATCATTTGAAAGAGCTCTCCTCTTAACACGGAATCCCTTTTCTGATCATAGATGTGTGCTATGTCTGTGATTTCCCTGTAGTGAGAGAGATAACTAGTGCTGTGCAGGAACTTTTTCTCTCCCTCTGAAAGAGGCATTGTTTTTTCTGCTTCTTTCACAGGAAGGAGAATTTTGGAGATTTTTTTCTCTCCTTGGGGAGGGGTCAGCATTTCCACATATCTTTTAAAAGTGTAGTTGGTTGTTGAGGGATCTTTCTATTTTTTTTTTTTAAAAAAAAAACAGCAACAGCCCTGGCACTTGGAGGCGCCTGGCAGTTCTTCATTAATGCCTATTGGAGACCAATTGATCTCACCCTCCCCAATATGCATCCTGGAAGAACTCCTGGGCTCCTGCAAGTGCTATGGTTGGCTTTTGTTTTGTTTTTTAAATTAAAACAAATAGAAAAAGACCCCTCAAAACTTCCTATACTTAAAAAGATATATAGAAACGCTGTCCCCCTCTCCAAGGAGAAAATTCTCCGAAATTCTTACCTCTCCCAGCCTCTTTCACCAGTGTTTTTGCCCCACCCCCATCCGCCAGCAAAATGCAGAAAATTGAATAATCAAAATTTTTGGCATAGCCCTCAAAATAACATAGTTTATGTTCAAAGGCACCTAGGAAGGCCTAAGACTGTTTGCTTCCTGAGGCAAAGCAGCAAATGACACCCTTTTCCTAAGTCAAGGTGCACAGTACCCAAGGGTGGTTAAGCTATTTTAGCACCTGAATCAGATAATAACACAAATGCTTTTGCTCTTCCTTGGCAGTAAAAAAGCAACAATAATACATTAAATAATGAACAATTTGCTGCCCTTTCATGATTTTTTGAAGTCAGCTACCAGAGATAGCCATGTCACCATGTCTAATAGTAGGGCCGGCTTTGAAAGGCACCCAAATCATGCTTCTTAGTTCACTTGTATGTACTAAGTCAAGCCCTAGCATTGGGATAGGGCTTGATTTAGTACAGACAAGTCTGGGATATGCCCTAGTTAAATGTAAGTTTAAGGGGTCAGACTGAAAATACTAAGATGCAGCCAAGTCTCTTAATTATCTGGCAACTGCACATAGTGCACAATCCTATGCTTGTTTAGGCAAGGGAATGCTTGGAGTTGTAGGGCTTATTTTCTATCAAACATGCATAAGATTTCACACTAATTCAAAGTGAATGCCTATATTTCAAGACTTAGGCCATAGCTAGACCTAAGATTTATCCCAGGATTGTTCTGGGGTCAAACCTGTTCATCTAAGTGCCACACAGGGCATCCAGCGCTCAGGCAGGGATGAACCCGGGATGATCCTGGGATAAACCTTAGGTCTAGCTATGGCCTTAGGCTAGTGATCTTAACTCTTCAGTAGTTTGCAGGTACAAATGGTGGCACATGAATAACACTGAATAAGACAGTTGGCCTGGACTCAACTGGGTTTTCTGGGCGTCAATTAGTCTGATCAATAAGGCACCCAGAAGAGTTTTTGTCTAGCCACAGAGTAAGATACATGCATGCTATAGTATTTATAATCATGCTGGGGCAAAACAACTGTCTTTTGGTAGCAGATGAATAATCGATGTGTGAGATGGGAGAGGGAAAATGTATCTTTCTCTCTACAGTGACTGATTAAACTGTCTTGTTGCATTACAATGATAATATTTTTCAATATCATGGTTATCTCAAAGAATTACATTTTGCTCACAAATTAATGTTCTTTCCCCCAGTTAGAAAATGACTATGTGGGAGGGGAGAAGATTGTTTTACATTTCCCCCATTCTCTCTCTCTCTCCCCCTCCCCCTCCATGTTATTGGATTTTTCTTTTCTGCATATTTTTCAGCATTTACTTTTGCTTCAGACTATATTTAAAAGAACCCTCCCCAACAACCCTGCTAGTTGTGCATAGCCACAAACCAGGGATTTAAGTCAAACAGACTTAAATCCCATTGACTTCAATGACAGTCAAACATACATATATGCACAGTAATGAACCCATGAAAATAAGATGCCATGCCTGTATATCACTGTCTGTTCTAATGGTAGGCAATGACCTGGTTGGCATGTAATCTCAACCCAGAGTATGGACTGGGGGTGTTACTAGACGAGGCCTTAGCGCGCCTTCAGACCCGGTTTCCCTGCTGTGCGTCCAGATGACGCACAGGGGAATCCGGTGGCAGGCCGCACTGAGGCCTCGTCTAATGCGCCATAAGCAAAGTCGCTTATGGCGCGCCTTTTCCCCAGCTCCGGCCTCAGGCCGGGGCTGGGGGAAGTCTAGTTACTTCCGTGGCTTTTTGTGGCTACTCGCTTACTCGCGAGTAGCCGTGAAAAGCCACGGACCTGGCACAGCACTCATACGAGCGCTGTGCCCATCGGCCCGGGGGGGGAAAGAGAGGGGCAGGAAGAATGGCAGGGGGGTGGCAAGGGGGGAGGGCGGGTGACAGAGAGAGTGCCGCACGCTGCCGCCCGAGGAAACAGGCGAGCGGCGCTTGCCCGGGCAATGCCGCCCCATGCCAGGCCTTGCCCAGGCAAGCGCCGCTCGCCTGCTTCCTTGGGCGGCAGCGCGCGGTGCTCTCTCTGTCACCCGCCCTCCCCCCTTGCCACCCCCCCTGCCATCCTTCCTGCCCCCCCCCCCCGTTTTTTTTAAAAAACCCTTACCTTACTGGAGTCTTCGGGCCGCACGCAGCCCCTTTAAAAACAACAACAAAAAAATGGCGGGCGCTGCAGGGATCCAACGTCCCTGTGCGTCCGGTGTCTGGAAGCTGCGGTGGCGCGCGCTAATGACAGCGCGCTGCCGCCCCACCTCCCTGCCAGCATAAGCCGGCAGGTCTAGCAAAGCCCTGGGTATGAGTTGTCATTGAATTGTGGGTTGTCATCATGTGGAAACCCTGCACTATGTTTTAACTGTGGATTGTTAAGCACGAACAATCCAGGATGAGAACCCATGGTTTGTTGTTGTGCTGTGAGCTCTGGGTTATTCATGGTTAACAACCCAGTTAAAACATAGTACAGAGAAGGCCCGCTATGAAGAACCTCGATGGCAGGCCTTCTCTGTAGCGGCACCCACCCTCTGGAAAACCCTCCCTCATGTGGTTTGGGAGGCAGAAAACGTAACAACTTTAAACACCTCTTAAAAACATATTTCTTTAGATAAGCCTTCCCTGGACTGTAACTTAGGCAAGATCTACACTACTGCTTTAAAGTGCTTTAAAGTGCTTTATAACAGTTTTGACAACTGTTGGGGCCCAGGACACACTCCATATACAGTTGTCAAAACTGTTATAAAGCGCTTTAAATCACTTTAAAGCAGTAGTGTAGATCCCCAGTTATTCTGGTTTTATGTGATTTTAAAGTTTTAAATTGGATTGTTATATCATGGTTTTAGTTGTAAACTGCCCAGAGAGCCTAGGCTGTTGGACAGTATAAACATGTAATAAATAAATAAATAAATAAATAAATAAATAAATAAATAAATCCTTACAATTCTACTCAGGCTGAAAACTTAAAGTTCAAATCAGCCCTCAAACTTTTTCTTTGCCAAATTTCCATTTTGTGAATCTGTCAACTATCTGGACAGCTAGGCCTGGATCTTTGGGCACATGTCCAGGGCTACAAAGCCCGGTGGGGCCCAAACAGCCACCAGAGGAGCAAGCAGAGGCATTTGATGGGGTCAACCCAGTGACATCACCTAGCACGGGCAGTTTGCAACCTGGGCCTGATACCACATAACATCCCTTTCCTCCCTATGTATGTAGGCAGGTGCGCTGAGCAGAGAAGTGGAGGAAATGAAGGTGGTGGATGTGGCTGGAGCCTCGGCAGCAGGGACTTCACTGTGCATCATGCCTGCCAGACTAAATATTAAAAAAAAAGGAAAGGGAAACAAGGGAAGTAGAGGAGAATGACCAGGGCAGCCCAGCACAGGAAGAGAAAGTAGGGCAGCAGCAGCAGGGTAATGGGTGTGGATGGGGGAGAAAGCCAAGTGTCCACTGTGGAGTGGGCAGGGCAGGGCATGGGGCTGGAAGGTGCCTTGACCATGGACCTCTCAAACCTACAACCTGTCCCAGCAGCATATGTCTTAGCATGTCATTGATCATTCACATGTTACAAGCACACACGGTATTTGTAATTGGTACCAAAGGGTGTGGCAGATGGCCCTCTTAGAAAAGTTGATGCAAAAACCAAAGAAAGCACAAGGACAACTAAGCGAAGATAAATTTGAGGGGGTATGGAGGAAATTCATTGATTATGTGAACAAAGAAGAAGATGGCAGAAGACCTCCATCAGTATATATGGAACTATGGAAAGTATAGGTGGATGGGTAAAGAGACTAATTTCTAGGATGGCCTAAATTAAATTAAATTAAATTAAATTAATGTTAAACAACCTCAAACCCAGGCAGGAACATATATTTATATTTGTATGGACTCTGTGTGTGTGTGTGTGTGTGTGTGTGTGTGTGTGTATTACTTGACCTATGTAACCAGAACAATAAAAATAAAAATTTAAACACACGCACACACACACACACACACACAGAGTCCTCCATTTTTTAATGACTTCTGGGGGCCTTGCTAGACGAGGCCTTAGTGCACTGTGAGGCCCGGTTTCCCTGCTGTGCGTTCAGATGACGCACAGGGGAATCCGGGCCCAGGCTGCACTGAAACCTCCCTCAACGCGCCATAAGCGAAGTTAAGGGAGGTTAAAGGCTTAAGGGAGGTTAAAGGCTTATGGCGTGCCTTTTCCCCAGCACCGGCCTGAGGCCGGGGCTGCGGAACGTCTAACAAGGTCCGTGGCTTTTTGCGGCTACTCGCTTGCTCGCGAGTAGCCGGGAAAAGCCACGGACTGGGCACAGCGCTCATACGAGCGCTGTGCCCATCGGGCCAGGGGGGGGAGGCCGGACCCGGCAGGAGAGGGGGGGAGAAGGCGGGGCACCGGGATGGCATCAAAGAGAGGGAGACGGGCGGCACAGGCGTCAAAGAGAGGGAGACGGGTGGCACGGGCATCAAAGAGAGGGAGACGGGCGGCATGGACATCGGGAGATGGAGACGGGCGGCACGGGCATCAAAGAGAGGGAGATGGGCAGCACGGACATCAGGGAGAGCGGGGGGGGGGCTTAATTTTTTTAAAAAGGCGCTTACCTTGTCCGGCGGCTTCAGGGCGCACATGACCCCTTTAAAATAAAAACAAAAATAGCCGACACTACAGGGCTTCCATAGTCCCTGCGCGTCGGCTGTCTAGGAGGCGGGGCAGCGTGCGCTAAAGTTAGCGCACCGTTGCCCCGCCTCCCTGCCGGCTTATCCGGCTGGGTCTAGGATCAATTACTTGACAGAGTTAAAGAGGGGAAGCAACCCATAGGAGCAAGTATAACCCTCTAACTATTGTGAATAATACCTTTCTTCACATGATCAGAAATTGAAGCTGGCAACTGATTTATTTATTTTTTTAAAAAAGAAGAGGCTTTAAAAATTTGTGGAAAATTCAGATAGAAGAACAATTGCCAAATACATGTATGGGTTAAAACATGTCCTTGTTTATGGAAATGTCAGTGGTCCTGGTTTACTCTCCCAGTGTCTCCTTTCTTTAGTGTCTGTGAAAGCCATCAGTCTTATAGCAGAGATGGATAAATCTGTCTATTTCCAGTCCTGGTGATTTTTGCATGTTTTTCACCATAATTCTTTTCCATCCCCTATTAATTGGCATGTTTTCAAAATTAGATTAGTCCCCAAATACATATTATTTAAGTATAAATGTGTATTTTTATTAAACTGCCCAGAACTGCATTCCAACATTCAGAGAAGTGTGAAATCTGGTGGATAGCTACACACATTAGTCAGAGAGGTGGAGATCAGTCTCCCCCCCCCCTCTTCTGTTCATCGTCATCAATTTGTTTTCCATGTACACCTCTTTTTGCCTTGAGTTTTCAGTGTAGGTTTATCCTAAATGGTTTATTTGTTTCTTTGCTGAGATATTCTTTTACAAAATCTACATAAATGACTAAAGGAACTTGATATGCTGGAATCCTTTTTTTTTTAAAAAAAAAAAATCAATGTGCGTTTTCCTCTCTCAAAAAGCTTTAGGGTCAAATTACAAACTGGAGCGTTGCTGCTGTGAAGTTTGCCTCTGATGCCGGATCTCGTTCCAACCATTTGCCCCTCACCTGACCATTCTGAAGGTCTCTCAAAAACATTTGCATCCACCTTGATCTCTTCAGGTATAGGAAAACAAACATACTTTAACAAGCTGTCGAGCTCCCTGCCAAAATTAAGGGGTTTGTTATGGCGTGTGTCTGTAACACTGCATTTCCATTCTCTGCTGGGGTAGTGCAAACCTGCCATCGACTTGGAAATAATTAGATAGCGGCTGCAAGGGTATTTTTCTTCCTTGCTCTTCAAACTAACAATTCGCCTCCCTTCAGGAGGATCAGACTCTCCAACTGAATAATGATGGACTTGAAACAAACATCAGTTTGGGTCTCAGCAGCAAGAAACCAGCTCAAAAGAACTGTAATCCAGTTTTCTTAGGTGGAGTAGTCCGTTGTTTTAAAGGCGTAACCATCCTTTCCACAACATACAATGCAGTTGTGTGAAATTAAATGAAGTTAACCAATGCTATGACTTCTAAACCTAGCACTCTCCTTCCAAGATGTAACCATCCAGAAAAAGGGGCCCTGTCTACACGCCGTACTGAAGGCGCATGCATGCACCCCCAGTACGAACCCAAAACGATGGTGTAGACAGCAGCCCAGAAGAGACGTTGGAGGCGGCAGCTGGGGAACTGGCCACGTCCTTGCCGCTGCCTCCGTCTCCCCACTGGCCTCCTGCTGCCGGGGTAAGAGCGACCCGGGTCTGAGAGCTCGGCTTCCGCTTCTACTGAACGCTCTTACCCCGGCAGCAGGAGGCCGGCGGGGAGGCGGCGGCAGCGGCGGCAAGGACGCGGCCGGTTCCCCAGCTGCCACCGCCTCCGTCTTTTCTAGGCTGCCGTCTACACCATCGTTTTGGGGTCGTACTGGGGTCGCATGCATGTGCCTTCAGTACGGCGTGTAGACAGGGCCCTGATATCCAAACTCTCTCCATTCCTGAGCCAAAGTAAGCAAGCTGTTGGAGATATGTGATCAGACAGGGGGGAAATCCAACAATGGGACGTGTTGGGGGTGGGTGGGTTGTAGGCCTTTTTTGTATCTAAACATGCATAGGATTGTGCCCTTAATTGAAAACCAGCCACTGTGGATCATGACCATGGTGCTGGCGAGGGTGTGTATATATCTAACCTTTTCTCACCAGCATGGGAGGGAAAAGCAGAGAAGATACAGAAATGTAGGTTGTCTGGTAAAGTCAGTTTCAAAAGACTTTCTGTGTGTGTCTGGGCAAAGCAAAATACAGGGACAGGCTGAGATGAATAGGTAGGATGTGGGTCTAAGCAAGGAGGAAGCAAGGTATAACAAGTAATACAAAATGACAACAATAGTACCTGTTGCTTAGGAAAGCTATAACAATAAGCTGCTGTAGTATCATCTCTTCTTTACAGATTCTCCTGCAGTACTGCAGTTCCCAGCAGTCTCTGTAAGAGCTACAGGACATAAAAATGGAGCTAGGGAGTAGAGAGCAAAGAAAAGGCTGGAGCTAAGTTGCTCTAGTCCAAGCATAACGGAGTTAATACAACTCACTTTCTAAAGAGATTAAGTCTGATATTCTTGCTTTTCCAGACAATTCCCCCCACGAAAGGGTGCTTGTTTCTTTTTGTTTTCTCCATGAAAAATGAGATTATAACACCTGCATATTGACTAGTTGCCCTTATTGTGGAAGTGAATGTGCATTCAAGTTCACATCAGAATGTGTATCCCATTGACAACAATGCAGCACTGGGAAACATCTGCATTTGAAGGCCCACCTTGATGTGCATTCTGATGTGCATTCAGCCCATTGTCCCACCCAGCTTGCAAGGAACTTGCACATTCTAAATACCCGCCCTCCCAACACATCATTTCAGCAAATCCTAATTAACTGCCCCCCATTCACATAGTAAATCGGATTGGGAGATGGAGCCAGGCAGGGTGGGGAGAGAAAAAGGAAGGTAGGTTCAGGAAAATTGTCTGCACAATAATATCCATGTCAGAAATCCAGCCTGGTGGGTTGTTTATTTATTTATTTATTTTAGTTCTGGTTACATAAGTCAAATAAAAAGTCATACATTTACATTCATTTCCTGTTTAAATTCTCACCTGGATTTAATATAACTAATCATTAACTTACTCAATACTCCTTGTTCCCTTCCTCCCCACCCCTTTTAAACCTCTTAGACCCTAGGTCACCCTTCTACAGGCCATGTTTCCTTTCTCCCTTTTTAGGGGCGGGACCTCCTTTCCTTAAACCTATATTTTCCGAAACTCTATATATGTCGATGGAGGCATTCTCCCTGGTGGGTTATGGTTGTATTCCTGTACCAAGAACAACGATGGCTACATCAGATCTCCAAAAAACAATTCTTTGTTCATAGTAGAGTTCAGCACCGGACTGCATAGAATCAAATTTGGATGTAGTTTTCAGACCAGCATGAAACAAACCTTTAACAGAGGATACTACATATCTATATAAAAACAACACAGCAAATACAATTTATTCAAAAATAAATCGTATACAAAACATAAAATTCTGGAGTTCCATGGTGTTCCCCTTTAAAAAAGTTGCTCCTATTTTTTAACACCAGTTGAGATAAATCAAATGTACACAAACCTGTATGAATGATATAAAGCCAATCATGAAATTAAAATTCTGAATCTCACTGAGAATGCATACTATTCTCCCTAAAGAATCCCAGCCCTGGATAACAATTACTGTAGATAGAAGGGAGAGTTAACCATATATGCTGACCCTGACGTCCCTGATGTATAAAAATGCATTAAAGAAATAATTCCACAATACAATTATTAGTCTTTAAGGTTCCACAAGACTCTTTATTATTATTTTCTGTAACACCACCAACTATTCATCTACAAATCATGCAGTTGTGATTGAATTACGAAGGTATTTGCTCCATTGTTTTATCCAAATGTACCAGAGTAAACATTTGCAACTCTGATACCAATTAGGTAAATATATTCTGAAAGAATAGGAGAATGTGATCTAGAATAAACTCTTTGAAATCCATCACAGATATTCTGTCTTTCAAAATACCAAAAGCACCTGTTGAAAAATGGACTCCATTTTTAATGGTATTTGAGTTTTATTTGCTTAAGCTGTACAAAAATCACTTTTGCAAATGTCCCCTGATAACTTTGACAAATGGTGTGTTATCTTCAGTGTGTTTCCGACTGATGACTCAATTTTTCTGTTTCCTCATTGTATTTCACAGCATGTCAGGAATGATCACCACGTTCTCCAGTGAAGGTGACAGAGCAGAAGAGTTTGAAAAAGACACATAGTTCTCTGCAAATAAAATGCATTTAATATACCAGGTCATTTTTCCACAGATCCACATTTTGCACCCTGCAAGACTAGTTAGTGTAGATTAGGATGGTTATGTTCTATTTAACAGCTATATTAGCATGCAGGCTATTTGCCAGGTGTGTGTGTGTGTGTGTGTGTGTGTGTGTGTGCAAAGTGGGACTTCTCTGCCTTGAAATTTGAGCCAGAGCTCCATTGAGGTGAGTCTCTGCCCTGATTTTGGAGCGGCTCCCTTTACTCTGCCCCATCGGATTACCCATCAGAGAACCACCCGTTCTCTGTCAATAGAAATTAATCAAATACTTACAGCTCCCTCATTTTTAAAACTAAAGAGATAAAACTTGGTATGGTGATAACTCTTAAGGAGGGCTTTAGCCATGGCAAGTTTGAGCTAGATCCATTCAAGCCTTGATTTTTAAGGAACTTTTAAATTTCCCCCTCAAACAATTATCTCCCTTAAACACACACACACACACACACACACACACACATTAATCCACCACTGCGCATTTATGGAGGTAGTTTTTATCCTTTATTTTGCTGATTCGGAGCTCCACTGCTGCTGGTGAAAGTTTCTACTCCAGCCTTCTCCAACCTGGTGCCCCCCACCCCTGCATTGGAAGCCCAGCCAGCCTGGGATACATGCATAGGATTGCATCCTTAAAAGCTATAATCTGTACAGCCCTTGTACAGCTACCCTTGCGAGCCTCGAGAATGGATCTTCATTATCTTTCTTTTGCTATAAGAAATGTCAGGAAAGGTTTTTTGTTTTTTTCCAAAAGGTCTTGCCCTGAGTCAAAATATCCTATGAAACTATTACCGGCTGATTTAAGATAAAACTTGTGCAAGATAGCATGAAAGCCTGCAAGATTTCCAAGGAATTCAATAATGTTTCAGCTTAATCACTTTGAAAAGCTTAGGGGATTAAGCAATTGGAGGCGATCATTTTCACAGACACAAATCAAAGCCTTGCACTTCTGGGAAGGAAACAAAGACTGAAGGATCTCTCACAGCAGTTTTCTGACTCACAATGAGGTGGACGCAGTAAAAGCTTTTAAAATACTTGGCAACTTCACAGCCGGGTATGACTCAAGGATTCATCATTAGGAATCTCACTGCTAATCAACAAAAAGAAATAAGTGGAGGAAAAACCAAAAAACCCAACGGCCCTGTCGAAAGCGAATGCTAAAAACAAACTGCATGGCAATCACGCTTAAAAGAGTTGCACAGCTCTTTCGGGGCTCACTGACCCCCTGTTCCCTTCCACCACTTCGTCAGAAGTTGCGTAAAGGAGGAGATGATCAAGGTGGGTGTCACAATAAAATCTGACACAGGGCAATGGCATAAACAAATTCATGCTGAGAACAGACTCTTCAGAAAACCCTTCAGGAATGTAGCATATTTTTCAAGGGACCGAGCATAGGAAAGCGCAGAACTCAGGGTCAAAAAAGACACTACTTTTAATGTGTGTCTAGCTGCTGCATGGTCTTCATTTTTCTTCTAAACAGTAAACACAGGGGACCCAAATCCAGATTGGGACCCTAGTATAAGGGTAGTGGCACTCTGAAAACCTGGATCTGGTCCTCATGCACCTACTCTAGAGTAAAAATGAAAAGATGTAACTGCCAGGCACACATGCAAAGCTGTGTTTGTTTTGGCCCTAAGGTTTACCTGGAAGGAGATAAGTGTACCATCTCACCTGAAATGAATGCAGCATCACAGCCTTCACCAACCTGGTGCTCCCTCCTCTAGATGTTTTGCACTTCACCTCCCATCAGCTGCAGCCAGCATGGACAGTAGTCAGGAATGCTGGGAATTATAGGCCAAAACATCTGGAGGGCACCACGTTGAGGAAGGCTGTGGCTTCTGGTCCCAGAAGCAGCACAAGATCATCATTGGCTCCTTTTGACAGCACAATTCATAGGATGGGATCTTTCTTGCCTTTCCTGGGGTGTTCTTTTTCCCATGGAAGGATTGTGCATTTTGGTTTATTGGATTGAATTTGGCTATCGTTAATTAAATGTTTCCCTTTTGTTCAGTACCCTGGCAGAAGAATCACTGTGGATATGAAAAATGCCATCAATATGGTGAGAATAGGACGGTGCATTGTGATGTGGAGTCATGGTCTCCTGAAACTTGTTCAGTCATTCCAATATAGTCAGCCGCAGTGCAAGATCTATCGTCACCTGCAGTGGGATACCACACATAGCCAGCACATCTGCATCATGTGCTCCCACCCCTTCTTCCATCCCATGCCCTATTACCTTTGCTGCAGTGCTGTGTCATCTCTATGGAAAGCTTCACAACCAGAAGTAGTAGCCTCCTGAGTCTCATGGAAACATGTCTGGGGTCTTGCAAGACCCAGCCAAGCTCTAGCACAACCAAGGGTGAGGTCTTATGAGAGTTGGGTGAGGTCTCATGAGAGCCTCACAGCCACTTCTTCCAGCTTCAGGACTCTCAAATGGGGAAACAGGGATGGGCATTGCTCTGGAGACCTAGCCGCTCTTCCGCTGCAGCAAATACCATGGTGGGGTAGCAGCTGGCAGGATTCTCTAGAACACCCGATGGAGGCAGTGAGGTAGTGGTGGCAGGCCCTCCAGGCTAGGACAGAACAGGGCAGGATGCAATTTCTTGCTTTCCCAGCTCTGCCGCCTGATGTGGGCACTTCACCCTGCTTCATGGGTGGGCCAACCCTGAGTATAGTCCGATTGCAGTAGCTTTTCCCTACCACCCAGTTTTCACCCATGGCAGCTATTTTCTGAGCACCTTCCATCAGCACTGGTTCCAGGTTTTTGAGGGCCCTTGGACAAGAAACCTTCAGTGCTCCTCCCCCTCAGTGAAGGTACCTCTTCATGGCTACCAGTTGCTTGCTTGACAGGCAAAGGGGAAGCAAGCAAATAGGCAGTGGCATCTATTTCTCCCCTTCTCACCCCCACCTTTCTCTGGGCCAGAGCGAGAGGCAGGCAAAGAAGCAGGTTGCAATGATGACGAGGAGGAGCAAGGCCAGGCGGCTCTTGTCCGTGCGCCCCTGCAGGTGCCCAATCATGCCCACCCTTTTTATTATTAACAGAGGTGAAACAAGCCTGGCTTTTTCAAGTGCCTCATTAAACTCTAAACAAAGCAGTCCCTTCCTGATGACATCAGCCAATTAGATGGAAAGTTAACTCTTTCTATTACTGGTACAAAGCAGTAATGTGCCAAGGGCTGGGGGGCCTCACGCCCCAATCTCCTGTGGATCTAATCCAAAAGTGCAGACATCTGGTAGACATTCAACAACTTAATCTGTATATTCCAGAT
Source organism: Elgaria multicarinata webbii (assembly GCF_023053635.1). NCBI lineage: Eukaryota > Metazoa > Chordata > Lepidosauria > Squamata > Anguidae > Elgaria > Elgaria multicarinata. The sequence continues at coordinate 24,148,390 of NC_086171.1, forward strand.
TATTTCTGGATTGGACGTGGGTGGGTTTTGTGAAGGTTTTTCTTTTTGTACGTGGCATTTATTCCCCCCCCCCACTCAATTTGTACTTCCAATTGAATGCTGTGGCGTGTGTGTTTTTAAAGAATAATTGCAGTAGTGCCAAATATACACATGATCTTAAAATGGGAGGAAGTAAATGCTGATGAGGGAAGTGGGAAAATGACCTAAGTATCTCTGTATTTTGCTTAAACAGGGAGAGATTGGTTATTTCCCCAGAGCTCAGCTTCTACACAAAGCCATATCCACATCTCCTTTTAATTAAGTTGCCGCTTCCCCTGTTATTAAATGATAACATAATTTGTTGTGGAGATAATTTTGCCTACTCAGCAAAGCATGAAGAAGAGCTCTTCCGTCTTCCAAATTCTCAGAATGGATTTGGCCTTATTAATTGCTTCCTGCTCGAATTCCTCGTCAAGGTTACGGACTCCGTTTTTGATGCATAACATAGGCTCAATGCACCAGCACACCCTGGATTATAGGCCTTTGAGTGGTAGAAGCAGATAGGCACACATTCACAGCAAGCCTGAAAGACTTAGCAGCACAAGACGCCCCTCATGTGCAGGAAATTTTGGGTGGGAGGAAGCAGAGAAAGGGAGAGCATTCACATTGTTTCTGGAAGGAATGCTGTGACAGCAGGAGCCAAAATAGGCCACATCCAATGTGCAGACATTCCTCCCAAAATCCATGCTGTCTTCTGGGTTAAATCCTATTTCCATCATGCTGTACAAACCTTTCTTTCAGACAAAGAATTCTGCCCACTATACTACCTCTGACAAAAAGCTTCAGTGGCCCCTCTTTTGCAGGGGACAGTCCTCTTGCTGAAAGGGCTTCCAGAGAACTGTCCGCCATTTTGAAGGTATTCTCCATTTGAAGGGCCATCCAGTCCAAGTCTGGTATAAAGATAAAGACCAATCAGAAGGAGCACTGGGAACTGGAAAGCAGACCTAGCAGTCTGCTGTCACCTAGACATCGTCTCCCACACAATGGTATGTACTGCATTTCTATTGAAATTATTATAATAATTTCTAAATTTGCATCTAGTTGATATGAATTAGGATATGCCCATTTTATGCAAATCACTGTCCTCTCTTGTCCTCCTTTTTGTTAATGCTTATCCTCCTTTTTTGGCAATTCACAAGTGGCCACCCTACTTCCACTAACCCAAGACGTTCTGCTCGGGGATAGCATCAATCCACACTACCACCCTCCCATGCCTAAGGTGGTTTGAAACAAACATTAGCCATGCACTGTCCATTGGAGGCATACTTGCAACAGGACCCCTGATACTCCCATCCTACTTCCACTGGTACTAGCTCTCAGCAGGATCTTCTCCTGCATGCTCAGTCAATGCTGTGCTCATTCTTTGACTGTCACCATCCTCAGTGGCCAGCAACCACTCACAACCCAATATGCAACCATCCTCTCCAGCTAAGACAATTACTTCTAATCAGATTCACCGTCACTTCCAGATGCTGCTTGTGTTATTGAATTGTATGGTTCCAAACCTGGAAGAAGGTGCATTACTAACCAGGGTTCTCCTACACATGCTCCTCATCTGAAATCACACCCATTTGAGCATGAAAAGCAGGATGGTCCTCCTTCCCTGGTTCTTTACGAACAAAGGGGTATGGCTTCCATACCCTATAACATTTCACAGTTGAAAATAGACGCAACACGTGAAAGAGCCTATTCTTATGCCAGCAATTATTCTCTCCATTCAGTGCCAACATCAGCATCTGACATTCTTGGGTAGTAGCCAGGATCCCAGCATCTTCACAAGGCCCACCACTGCTGTCTTTAAAGGACTTCCCTTTAAAGAAAAAAGGTTTCTGGCCTGGTACTCTAAGCAGCACTGGGCAGCTGAATCTAGCCACCATTTAAATTTCCCACAATGACCTTGATGCCCCATCACAGTGGGGCATTCTTAGTGGAGGCTGGTGGCTCCATTATCAGTGAGGTGGTGAATGCTCTCTGGGAATCAGTCAGAACCATTCAGAACCCTAAAGGAGCTATCCAAGGTGTGAAGCAGAGTTCTGACTGGTTCTGACTGAAACCTGGAGCAGATTCACTGCCCCACTGACATTGAAGCCTCCAGCCTCCACTGGGCATTCTGGAAAATTAAACCTGCAGCTAGTCCCAGCTGTTTGGCTCAGCTCAGGGTGCTGCTTCTACCACTGGTGCCTAAGCCAGCCAGGTAAGCCCACCAGGGCACTATGCCCAAGCCCTAGAAATGCTGGAGAATTTTATTCAGTCAACATTTTTAAGTGAACTAAGCTAATTTGTACTTCCTTGACAAAGACATGGTTTGGGACAAGAATTTTGCTGCTTATTTTTATTGTTATTTATTATTACATTTAAATCCTGTCTTTTTCCTCTTGCAAGGAACCCAAGGCAGCTTACATGGTCCTTCTCCACCCCCTGTTATCCTCACAACAACCCTGCAAGGTTAGGCCGAGAGTCAGTGACAGGCCCAAAGTCACCCAGTCAGCTGCATGGCTGAGTGGGGACCAGAACCCATCTCTCCAGCCAACACTCTGACCACTACTACACCCCCAGACTTAGTTGAAAACAAAATGTGTACAAGATGAGCATTTTCGGGGAAATGAGTGCAATTTAAATGTGAGGTTTTTGAGCAGTTTTCGAGGAAGGCAAATGTGGAAGAACCATAATGCCTCAAATACCAGCATTTTTTTGCTTAATAAATAATAATAATAATAATAATAATAATAATAATAATACATTTTTAAAAAATCTTGACTGCCTGTCCATTTTGATTGAGGCGGGGAACAACAATAAAAGATAAAATACATAATACTCAATTAAGACATAATATACATTGGTAAAAACATCCTAAAAACTTTTTAAAAACATCTTAAAATCCCACTGGATAGGCCTGCCAGAAGAGATCAGTCTTTATAGCTTTCTTGAATGCTTGTAGACAAGTTGACGAGTCTAAGCCTTAGAAGAGGGTTTTCAACATTTTAGAAGGTGGGTGGAGAAACCATGCAAAAGCTGGGAAGCCACCCAATGACCGGGGGTCAGGGGGAAGTAGAGGCAGCCAGGGGAAAGGGGATGTGGTGATCTGGCAAACCATAGAGGGCTGAATTGAGAACCCAAGTGGGCCACATTTGGCCCATAGGCCTGTGGTTCAACACACCCTGGCTGTGTTTGTCCTTTCGGTTAAAGAACTGCTGGAATAATGTGCTTGTCTAATGATAGGCTATCACCATTTGAAATATATGCTTGGCAGCTACCATGTGCGAAATGGCAGTTTTGCGCAACGCATGGATGCCTTAGCAATCAGGTGCATGCATTGACGTGGCTATGCACCACTACAGATAAAATGCATTCAGCCCCTTCCCCAGATACTGACCTTATAGACGTCCTGGAGAGTGAGCAGAATCCCGAAGAATGACAAGGATAGTGACTCACACTGACAACATTTTAACAAGGCACTGCCAAAAGGCAAAAAGAGTGTGTGTGTAGTGATATACCAAGAAAATGTTGCCCTGTCCCTTATATTTAAGCGTATTTGAGTTCATTGAATCATAGAATAGTAGAGTTGGAAGGGGCCTATAAGGCCATCAAATCCATCCCCCTGCCCAATGCAGGAATCTACCTTAAAGCATCCCTGACAGATGGCTGTCCAGCTGCCAGTTGTATGCACTTACCCAGTGTCATGGACAGACAGACTTACAAATGTGGGGCATTATTTTAATAGAATAACACCTCAATCAAATTATACTGTCACAACAATGGTATGTTCTTTCGGGGCCTCTCGATTTTGGCCTGAGGTAAAAAGCAAGTCGGATTCCACAGCAGTATCTTCTATTTATATCTAGAGCTCAGGTTTCTCCTTTGTCATTTCCCAGCACGGTCTCAGTTCTGCGGTCTTTGTGTTTGAGCACGAACAACCTCTATTTAAGTTTTACATGCCATTTTTCCTGGTTTACTCCCTTTGGTGCCTCTTCTGGCCCCTTTCTGAAATGTAGCTGCCACATTTTCACCTAAGCTAGACAGTTTGTTTAAAAGGGCTCCTGCCAAGAATTACTTCAGACTTCATCAGGATGCAACAAACCAGCCCACCAGTTCACATCAGCAGTCTTGAAACGCGGCACTGCGTTCACAATAGGAAGAAAATGCTGCTTCAAAAACATTGTATCCACATTGTTATTTAAAAACAACCATCTCTATTATTGAAGATTTGACAGCCAGATAACTTTATTTCTTATTAAAATAATCGTCCACATCAAAGAAAAAGGAACAGTACTGTGAAATGAAACACGGACAACACAGGAAATTAGAAAGCGAAGATTGCCTTTGTTCTGTTCCCTCAGGAAGTCATATACATTTAACTTTGGGGTTGATTCTGATGGGGCCTAACTGGATAGTGGTGGGATCCATGTCTTTGCTCAAGTAATTCATGTGTTCTAGACCTACCTGTCAGACCCAGATCATAAGAACGTAAGAAGTGCCCTGATGCTGGATCAGACCAAGGGTCCATCTACTCCAGCACTCTGTTCACACAGTGGCCATCCAGCCATCGGCCAGGGATGAACAAGCAGGACATGGTTCAACAGCACCCTCCCACCCATGCTCCCCAGCAACTGGTGCACACAGGCTGCAAGAATTTTATTGGGTAGATACTGGAAAGATGTCAGAACGCTCACTTCTAGAGAATGGTTATTTTAGGCTTTGTAATTTACTCAAATGGATAAACTCTCAGATAGGGTGTACAATAGAAAAGACTATATTTTGTGCTCAACTTTTTTCTGAAATGGCAACTGTTTATTGCTTTCTGGAACAATTATTTTGAACTTAGTAAGGATGATGATGATGATGATGATGATGATGATGATAAATAGAGAACTATTACACACACACACACACACACACACACACACACACACAGAGGTATCCATTATATAGCAGAGATAGGACATTATGAAAGTAACGGAGAGTTCCAAGGCAAACATTAAAACACTTTCTGCCCAAACCACAAGCATTTGCAACATCAAAGGGGTGGAGAAAATCACTAGGAAGACTATGAATTAAAAGAAAGGAATATAATTTGGAATGAAGAAACAGAAACGGGGCAGGGGCAGGGGCAGAGGAACCTCATAGGCTGTTGGCAAGACATTCCTTTACTTTGCTGTGCTGTTGGCATCCGTGTTTGTATATGCTTTCTGTGGTTAACTTGGGGAAAAAACAAAATACTGTCCTTGGATTTTATGTTCAAATTAAATGCATGCATTCTGCAAAACACATGTGCAAAAGCTCTTCAGAACTTATATCATCTCTTCTTTCAAATCACTCATTTGGAGAATTACCCCCCAAAATGAAAACATCATGTTCTTGAAGGAGGTATTGGAGAGTCCCACTTTTCTGTGCTCCGTTGCGATTTCTTTCCACATTTGGTTTTATCGCCCGTTTCATATTGCCAACACCTGGAAAAAGAATTCTTGTTACGTGCCAATGGTTAAAGTAATAACAGCACCATAATAATTTCAAAGTCATTTTCCTCTAAAAGCTTTCTTTTTGAAAGGGGGGGGAGGACGTCTCCATTACCTTCTCAAACTTCTACAATGCACTAAAATTCAAGTTCAAATATGACACAGAATAAGAAAGAGAGAGAACACTCTGCTGTGATGTTTTAAAGTCCTGGATTAAATGCTTTCAGACTATTCCATTGAATGACATCCCTCTGTTTCAATACTTTTGATGTCATTCTGCTTTGTTGTTTTGTTAGCATACATTTAAGAATATTCTTTCTTCAGGTGGTATGAACTTAAGTAAGATCTTGTATCTTCCTAAATGTATTCCTAACAGCTATAATACAGATGAAACAGACCACCAAATAAGTGGAGAAACAGAAGGGGGGGAAACTCCATTCTGAGCCAAATAAAAATCCCTCAAGAGAGAGAGAAAGCACATCTGGAAAAAGAGCTTTGGGGTTTTGTATTTCTTTATGCAATCTCAAAGTGAGGCGAAGCTTATTTAGCATGAACTTCTCCTGCTATGTCCCCCCCCATGTAGATCCCCTAAATAGTCTGTGGTTCAGACTCTCAGAGTCTTCAAGGTTCTATGGTCCCCAAGTCCCCAGAATTTTACACACACACACACACACACACACACACACACTATTTTCCTCTTCTACAGTGCAAACCTAACCAGTTTCTTTTTTAAACAAAAAGAAGAAGAAGGAGAAAATAACAGCAACCAGTGGAGGCTAGTGGATCTGATGTCAATGGGCAGTGAATCCACTCTGGGTTTCAGTCAGGACCAGTCAGAACTGTAAAGGAGCTTTCCAAGGTATGGATTCACCACCCCACTGACATTGGAGTCACCAGCCTTCACTAACAGTACCATAGCTCTCCCTGGCCACACAGTCGCTGCATAACAGCACATTTATTGTGCGCAGATGGGACATGACACTCATATTGCTGATCAGGGCTTTGCAGGCATATCCTCCACAGGATAAAATGTAGTTAAGGGGATGTTTTGATTGATGATGTGAAAACGTTCTCTTAGTCCACAAGTAAGTTATTTTTATTTCTGATCAGAAGTTAACAGCTTTAGTTTTGCACGAGGGAAAGCTATTCGGGAACCTCCGGAAAGTTAATAATGAACTACTTAAAGCCCTGGTGATTTGCGAGACATTGGTGGATGAGATTAAAAATGTTTATCAAATGAATGACACCAAAGGGAACTCGAGGAAAACTGTTGTAAGACACCTTGAAAGCTATCATGAGAAGCAAAGTAATCGACCATGCCATGTGTTGGAGGAGAAGGTTGAACAGCGAAAGCAAAAGCTTCTTTGCAAAGGCACAAAGACAAGAAAAACAACAAGATCCCAAAACACAAAGAAACAGAAAAGACAATAACACAACAAATGAATGCCTGAAGGTAACATATTGTATTATCACAGTAAGCACTCATCCAGGGAGAGGCAACCTGGTGTCCTCCAGATTTTTCTGACTACAATTCTCATAAGCCCCAATCAGCATGGCCAATGGTCAGGGGTTATGGGAATTGTAGTCCAATATGTGGAGAGCACCAAGTTGCCTACCCCTGATCAGACAGACTCGGGATATTATGAACGAAGTTAACAAAGCACTGAAAACATACCACAGAAATTGAGAACTCAAGAACCAATGGCATATGGTTGCCACATTGAATAGTTTTGCTTTATCATTGTTTTAAATGTTGTTGTTGTTGTTTTATAGTAATCTAACTGTTTGGTTCTAAGATGCCTTGGGGATTTTTTAAAATTAAAACTTGGAATAATATGTAGGGTGACCATATTTTGGAAACCAAAAAGGAGGACAAGATGGCCACCCGAAGGGGGCGTGCCCACCAACATGCCCAGCCCGCAAGGGGGCATGCCCACACAAGCATGCCTTGGTCACATGTTTGATTTCACAGCACACAGTTAAGACAAACCTGTTCTATGTAACATCTTAATGTTAAAATCACTGAAATAAAGAACAAGTGAGGGACTCCAGCCTCTTCACATCTGTTCACCTGACTCTAGTAAGTGCAAGCATCTCCTGTCAAGGATAACTATGCACTCACAGAACCTGACCTCGTGGATCGTGCAGCCAGCAGATGCTCTCCAGAAAGATGCTTTCAGAGAGAATGAGATCCAGACACACTCAAACAAATCAAGCCAAGCTACACTATGTTGGGACAATTCTGGGACAAGGCAATACTTTGCAACCAACCAGACATAACAGTCATAAACAAAAAAGAAAAACACACGTACCTAATTGACATAGCAATACCTAAAAACAAAAATGTTGCAAAAAAGGAAGAGGAAAAGAGAGGAAAATATACACCCCTGGCTATGGAAGTTAAAGAACTATCGTATTTCTTCAATTCTAAGACACACTATTTCCCCCATATAAACATCTCTAAAAACGGGGTGCATCTTAGAATCGTGGGTGCAATTATTATTCTTAGAATCAAAGCTTTTTTTCTGTTGGTGGTACTGAAATTAGTGTGCGTCTTACAATCGATGGTGTCTTACAATTGAAGAAATACGGTATGGCAACAGGGAAAAGTTACAATTATTCCGTTAGTCACATCTGTCACCACCATCACATCGATATTTTTTTTTAGAGAAAACTAGGCCTACCAAAACACATCCACACCAACATCCAGAATGCTGTCATACTTAAATCATGCTCAATAGATAGGAAATTTCTGAAGCAGTAAAAGACAGCATGACTTGGCAAAGCCTGTCACGTTAATCTAGAAAAAACACCACAAGCAAGAAAAGAGACATAATAAATGATGGCAACTTTGTTAATTTTTTAAAAAGATTTTTTTAAAAGAAGGATGAACAATTATCAGCAATTGTTACAAAACATACATCATGACAATTACATCAAACAAATTGGAGGAAGATCTATGGGTCAAAATGCATTATTTAATAGGAATATCAACTCCAAATCACCCCCAACAAATTGAAGCAAACTACAGCCCTCCACCCCACCCACACACTGCAAGCATGCATCCATTCATAGTCAAATGACCAGGCATCACATTCAGACATCATCACATACATTGCCAACACTCACACTCACACAGGATCACCCATTCCAAAACACACTCAAACAACCAGGCAGCCTCACCCATACACTCTCTCTTACACACACACACAAACACACACCTTGGTCTTACCACCACCACCTCCTCCTCCTCCTCCTCCTCCCCCCTTCTTCAGTGCTGGAGGCCCAGGCACTTGCGACGGGTAGCGGACTGAGCTCCACGCCCTGCCTCACATCGCCCTCATGCTGACAACCATGAGGGAGACACGAGGCAATGGGTGGGGCGCCATCCTCGCTCACCGTCTCAAGCAGCTGGAGCAGGCCCAGCCGCTTGTGACGGGGAGCGGACTGAACCCCTCCTGCTGCCTCGTATCGTATGATGGCGATGCGAGGCAACGGGCAGGGAAGTTCGCAAAAATTAAAACCATAATAAAAGAACCAAGAGGTTAAAACATAACAGGGAAAACGAGACATAACGGGGAAAACAAGGTTTCCCTCCCCGGATCAGGTTTGCCCCCCCGTGTTTCCGGACATGTCCGGGCAAAACCGGACATATGGTCATTGTAATAATATGGTTTCAGATAAATAATATATTTTGCGTCTCTTAACTCTATTCAAATCAGCCTGATTCCATTCAGGATTTGGCCAAATCCGAAGCACACCCCTAGTTTTTGTTACACGGTCATTATATACTTTTACATTCTCTGGACAAAATCAGGATAGTTAACTGGCCATTAGAGCCACACTATTTTTTGATAGGCCTAGCAGGCTACCAACCTGAATGACAACCTCTGTTACTGGCTAGCTAGAGGGGGAACAGTTCAAGCATGGTGGTGTGATTTTATTTTCAATAGGCCATTAGAATTCCAGCATGCCTAATGTAAAACACCCCTCCTAGGAAGAATAACATTCTTTATACCTACGTCAAACAACAAGGAAAAATAACAAGCAAGTTCCTGAACCATGAATCTCAGGTCATAAAATTCAAAGGAGGGGGGGGGAAGACTTTCACTGAAACCAAAGGAAACTACCCAATTCTGCAGAGTGGAAGCTTGAGTGTGACTACACATGTTTGTACAACATGCCATATATGGGAAGAGACCACGTAAAAACAGGCATTGAAAATAATCAGGGCTGTAAATGTTAGCAACTCTCCTAAATTGGTCAGAATCAAAGAATTTGCCCTGGCTTTCAAGGGACCCTTCTCTGCGTGCTGGAGCCTGGGATGAGAAAATACTTTTCAAAGAGATTTTAAAATGCATTTCATCATGTTAACTATTTCAGCTTCACCATCTCCTATTTAAGAAGATACCTCATGAAAGACACTGCCACTTTTGTGAAAAGCAAGCAGGCAGTTTGAAATCGGAATTTCAAGTTCATCTGTCATACAACAGTCCTCCATTCAGGAGGACCCATCACAGATACAGAAGAGCTAATGCAACATTAGCAAAGCAACAGAATTTGTGAACATGTCTATAAATCAAATGGTAAATGGAAAGGATGCTTCTTCTTACTGGTTGACTCCAATGAAAAGATGCTTCTTGAACAGTTCCTACACAATGTGCTGGCAGGCCAGAATTATGCAGCTTGTCCACCGCACCATTATGCTTAACTGTACCCCAATACTGATGCTGCGACTTTCCAAGACATGTGGTTAGCAGCAAACCAGCATTTTGCAATGGCCCTTCTCAGACACACGATTCCATAAAGATTCCACTACACTAGCAGTGTTGGACCTCTTTCAACCTGAGGGCTGAATTTCATTTGGGTGACACTCTTGCAGGTCACATTACAGTGGTGGGAGGGGCCAAAAGCAAAAGGAGTCTGGGAGTCAAAATACCAAAAATATTAGCATATTTTAGTTTAAAGCTCTTACTCCAAGACCTGAAGCCTTGGGAGAGGTATTTCAAGCTTTTAGAATAGGGAAGAAAATGCACAAAACCCAAGAAACCACTAAATGATTGGCGGTCAGGGGAAAGGGGGTGGGGCATGAACCTCCAAGGAACCTCCAGGAAGCAGGTCAGGAGCCCAGGTGTGGTGGAATTTGGCCCCTGGGTCTGAGGTTCTGCAAACCTGCACTACACAGTGATTTGAAATGGGAGGAAATGGTCACCTAAATCAATAAGTTTCATCTGATGAGTGTTTTATTGCAGACCCATTACTGAGCACTCACTGAGTTTGCTCAGGTCCCTCACATGATGTCGTCTGCCTCCTGTTTGCCTCCTGCCCTTCATTGCACGACAAAAAAAACCCTCATTAAGTCCAATGATTTTTAAAATCGGAATTGCTGCTCTCTCCTGTTGTGTGCAGGAGAAGCAGCGGCATTAGAACAGCAGACTCATGGGCCTTGTGCTCTTTGGGTACTTCCTCTTTTGAAAGAGGAAGTAACTTGAGGAAGGCAAACACGGGTGGAGAAATGAGGTAGGGAGTGTGTTAACCCCTGGTGTAATGGAGCTATAGTTAGTTCTCTTTTATGTTGTGCATCAGACTGCATACAGGATACCCCATAATCTATGTTTCACTGGGTGGTAGATGCTCTTGATTCTAACTAGATTTCTATTCTAGTATCATCAGAGTAACTGTTCCTGGAAGCAAGTTCAGGGAGATGTGATCTGTCAAGATTTACAAATTATGGCTGTTTGAAAGTTATAGACTACTTAGTCTACTGTGTGAAACCTCTTAGTAGAAATGTGGACTTTAAAAGTGACCAAAAAGTTCCTTTGTAGTCTTGGACTTCCAAAGACAAAAAGAGAAATGGCTAAGGGAGCCAAGAGCATTTATTTATTTATTCATTTATTTATTTATTTTTGCATTTATATCCTGCCTTCCCCCACCCCCAAGGAACCCAATGCAGTGTACAGAATCCTCCTCCTCTCCATTTTATCCTCACAACAACAGCCCTGTGAGGTAGGTTGGGCTGAGAGTCTGTGACAGGCCCAAAGTCACCTAGTGGGTTTCCATGGTCGAGTGAAGACTAGAACCTTGGATCTCCTAACTCCCAGTCAAACACTTTAGCCACTACACCACACTGGCTCTCATGTTGTGAGTAATAACCTGCAAAGACGAGCTTCTGATATAGGAGTACCTTGTCATATGCCGACTTTTGGCATGGATATTGATCACAATGGCATTTGTTGTTGTTTATTCATTCAGTCGCTTCCGACTCTTCGTGACTTCATGGACCAGCCCACGCCAGAGCTTTCTGTCGGCTGTCGCCACCCCTAGCTCCCCCAGGGTCAAGTCTGTCACCTCCAGAATATCATCCCTCCATCTTGCCCTTGGTCGGCCCCTCTTCCTTTTGCCCTCCACTTTCCCTAGCATCAGCCTCTTCTCCAGGGTATCCTGTCTTCTCATTATGTGGCCAAAGTACTTCAGTTTTGCCTTTAATACCATTCCCTCAAGTGAGCAGTCTGGCTTTATTTCCTGGAGTATGGACTGGTTTGATCTTCTTGCAGTCCAAGGCACTCTCAGAATTTTTCTCCAACACCACAGTTCAAAAGTATCTATCTTCCTTCGCTCAGCTTTCCTTATGGTCCAGCTCTCACAGCCATAGGTTACTATGGGGAATACCATTGCTTTAACTATGCGGACCTTTGTTGTCAGTGTGGTGTCTCTGCTCTTAACTATTTTATCAAGATTTGTCATTGCTCTCCTCCCAAGAAGTAAACGTCTTCTGATTTCCTGGCTGCAGTCAGCATCTGCAGTAATCTTTGTGCCCAGAAATACAAAGTCTGTCACTCCCTCCACATTTTTTCCCTCTATTTGCCAATTATCAATCAAGCTGGTTGCCATAATCTTGGTTTTTTTGAGGTTTAACTGCAACCCAGCTTTTGCACTTTCTTCTTTCACCTTCATCATAAGGCTCCTCAGCTCCACCTCGCTTTCAGCCATCAAAGTGGTGTCATCTGTATATCTGAGATTGTTAATGTTTCTTCCTGCGATTTTAACTCCAGCCTTGGATTCGTCAAGCCCAGCACGTCGCATGATGTGTTCTGCATACAAGTTGAATAAGTTAGGTGAGAGTATACAACCCTGCCGTACTCCTTTCCCAATCTTAAACAAGTCCGTTGTTCCGTGGTCTGTTCTTACTGTTGCTACTTGTTCCTTATACAGATTCCTCGGGAGGCGGACAAGATGACTTGGTATCCCCATACCACCAAGAACTTGCCACAGTTTGTTATGATCCACACAGTCAAAGGCTTTAGAATAGTCAATAAAACAGAAATAGATGTTTTTCTGGAACTCCCTGGCTTTCTCCATTATCCAGCAGATATTGGCAATTTAGTCTCTAGTTCCTTTGCCTTTTCTAAACCCAGCTTGTACATCTGGCAATTCTCGCTCCATGAATTGCTGGAGTCTACCTTGCAGGATCTTGAGCATTACCCAAAGAAAAAGAAAACCAAGAAGGCAAGATGGCTGTCTGCTGAGACACTGGAAGTAGCCCAAGAAAGAAGGAAAGCAAAAGGCAACAGTGAAAGGGGGAGATATGCCCAATTAAATGCAAAATTTCAGAGGTTAGCCAGAAGAGGTAAGGAATTATTTTTTAAACACAATGGCATTTACCAACTAGAAATTCAAAGGCAGGTATTATAGAGGTAAGAAAACTTCTAAAAGAGGGCCAATTCACATGTTGGGTATCAGTTTGCAGGAATTGTCATTTTTGTGAGAGAAGACAATAACTACGTTAACTGCTGTGAGATGGGCATTTCACAATTCTTGCTCACAGAATGTGCCTCAATGTCGTCCATGAATACTCTTCCCTATATTGCACTGCTTATATGAGTTAATATTTAGGGATGTGCTCCGCTTCGATTAGAATCGGAGAATCAGAAGCGAATTGGCCTGCTCCGCCTTGCCCAGAGGCGGAGTAGAAGCAGACCGCGGACCCTTAGAAGCAAGGCAAAGAGAAGCGCCCATAGGAGAAGCGCTTTTATTTTCGCGGAGCGCTCCGATCACCATTTTGAAAAATTTCTCCCATAGGATAGCATTGCGGAAAAGAATAGGGGATAACTGTATTGTTTTTTAAGCTATCTTTCTGAAATTTCTTGTACTTAGAGAGTCCTGGCTGGGGTTCATTTTGAGCCTACTCTCAGCTCTCTGCATGGTGCGGTTCGCTTGCTATAATTTTTGGAAAAATCGAGTAAAAAAAAGTGGGAGAGGTACCTTTTTGAAGTGCTGAGAGGCAGATTCATGATCACATGATCCCAAAGTTGGAGGAGGGGATAGGCAAAACGGGATACTAGTAACTTGGGATACTGGGAAACTTCTCTTTCTTAGTCTGTGAACGGACTTTTCCCAGTGTTTTTTTTAAAACAGTAGCCCCATCAAATGCACAAACACAACCTGAAATCATATACTAAGCAAATAAATAACAGATAGGAAACACAGCACTGCTACCTACCCTAACCTTGGTGAACAACTGAATAGATGTGGTGCAAGGGGATGAGGTCCCCTAGGGCATGTGGACGTGTCCAGTGCATACACTCCTGTCCTTGGAGGGTCATCAGAGCCCTCCAAAGTGTAACCCAGTGGAGAGAGACTGAAGCTAATGCCTGTCATGAGTTGAAGTGGCAGGTCGCTTCTTAAAGACTGGTCCCTAGACAGGGACAGTCAAATTGGAATAATTAATTCCCCCTCCCCCTGGGCACGTCCACTTCCCTCTTACTGGTAAAAGACAGATATAGCCTTTTTTAAAAAAATCTTCTTGTTGTTTATTCAGCAACACTGCTGCTTTTAATTCCACCCCTCCTTTGTTTATTTATTTATTTATTCCATTTTATATTTACACCCCATAGCCCAAGCTCTCCTGGCTTTTCCTCTTCAGTGAAGTCAGGCAGGCTTTCATTGTGGTTCAACTCCTTATTGTTGTTGTTGTTATTATTATTATTATTATTATTATTATTATTGCTATCAATATTAATTAGTACTGCTATTATTAACGTTACTGTTATTGTTGTTGTTGTTGTTTAATAATGGCTGTGATCACAGTGCAGTCAATCAACTCTGAAGCAAGGATCACAAAGCTTTACTCTTATCCTCCTAGCCTCCTAGTTATGGGATGCAAAAGAAAAGGCATCTCTCTGTGCTGCTCCCACCTCACAGGGATGGTTTGCATTACTGGCTTTGAAACTACCCTTGGCTCACTTCCTTGTGCCCCCATAAATGTCTGCTGCCTGCCTGCCTTCCCTCCCTCCTCCCCTGCCCGCCTCGCAGGGATGGTTTTTGTGTGTCTTGCTTTGACTCAGGGGATAAGTCCTTCCTGCGCTCACTTAGACTTTTGGAAGTTCCAAATCCATTTTTCAAGTGTGGAAGTTTACCTACTCCCCAATTCATGGCATGTTGGGATTTCCTTTGAAATGGCCCCTGTCTGCAGCTTTAAATCCCTGAGATACTGGGGTGTCCGATTTTCAAAAATTCCCCAAAAATCAGGGGAAGCTTGGATTGGCTTGAGTCTTGGCATGCGTGTGTATACATCCATGAGGTGTCATGGTGCTGAACTTGAGGTTTCTAACATGAAAATTGACATAGTTCTAGCACGGGACTTGATTTGGGGTGAGTTAAAAGGTTAAAGCACCTCCAAAAATCAGGGGATGATGGGATTTCCTTGAAACTTGGCATGAATGTGGATCAGATGGCTTCTGTGAGGGTGCCCACTTCCATTTTTTTTATCTGTCAAAATGTCGGGGAACAGACCATGTCTGAAAACGGGGTGTCCGATTTTCATGAATTCCCCCAAAATCAGGGGATGATGGGATTGGCTTGAGTCTTGGCATGCATGTGTATCCATGGATAATCTATCATGGTGCTGAGTTTGAGGTTTCTTACATGAAAATTGACATAGTTCTAACATGGGACTTGATTTGGGGTGAGTTAAAAGGTTTAAGCCCCGCCAAAAATCAGGGCATGATGGGATTTGCTTGAAACTTGGCATGATTGTGGATCTAGATGGCATCTGTGAGGGTGCCCACTTCAATTTCTTTTATCTGTCAAATTGTCGGAGAACAGTCCATGTCTGAAAATGGGGTATCCGATTTTCAAAAATTTCCCAAAAATCAGGGGACGCTTGGATTGGCTTGAGTCTTGGCATGAGTGTGTATACATGCATGAGGTGTCATGGTGCAAACTTGAGGTTTCTAACTTTAACAGAAAAAAAGTTGTATACTTTTTTGGATTTCAATGCAAGCCTATGGGGGGGAAAAGCGGAGCTCCGATCCGGATCCGGAGCTCTGCAGCGGAGCAGAGCGGACTATAGGTGGAGTGGGGCAGAGCGAAGCAGCCTGATCCGCAAATTGCAGATCTGGAAGAGAAGCGTATCGGGGGGTCCGTGCACACCCCTATTAATATTCCCACAAATGTAATTTATAATGTATGAATAGTTGTGGGCTTTTATTATGGGCTAAATACAGGCGTTCAGGAAGAAGCACAACTTGTGAGGTTGCCTAAACTTCTTCTTTTTTGTGTGGGGTAATTAAGAAAGATTAATGACATAGATTACGTTACTGTTTAACCATAGCAATTTAACAGAGTGACTGTGCAATGTCTATAATACCTATCTACTTGGAACTATTTATTTATTTATTTATTTATTACATTTTTATACCGCCCAATAGCCGAAGCTCTCTGGGCAGTTCACAAAAATTCAAACCACAAAAAACATCCAACAGGTTAAAAACACAATTACGAAATACAGTATAAAATTCTACTGAGGTCAGTGTGGCTTATTCCCAGGTAATGTGTAAAGGCCTGCAGCTCAAACTATACTCCTATGTACACCTAGGAGTAAGCCCCATTGAATTAAATATGACTTACTTATGAGTAAACATGCCAAAGTTTATGCTGTGAAGCTAAGGACAATCCTATCTACAATTATTTGGGAGGAAGCAACTCAGAGGGGCTTACTTACATAGTATTTAAACATACATAAGATCAAGTTGCAAGGTAATTATGTACATGCTTAATGGTGTAGTGGTACATTTTAAAGTGCATGTACTCATCATGACAGCCCCCATAGCCACGCCCCCAAGAACAGCCCCCAAACACAGGCAGCTGTGTTGATCCATATCAACAAATTAGTTCTTGCTGTTTCATCTCCACCAGGAGCAAGTCTTTCGTAGTAAATGGTCTTAATTGCCCATTCAAGACCAACTCTCCCTTAAATACTCTGCATTACAATGGAGATAGCTCCCAACAATACATGGTTGTTGAGAAAATCCACTTTCCCCCAGGCAATGGGAAGGGAGGCACATGTTGTCATCATCCCTGCTAATCAAGATATCCTGGTGCTTGTGAGACAACACTGTATAAATTGGTAACAGTTAGGACTGCTTCCGGCAGGCCTCCCCAGATGAATTTTAAACCTAAGAATTTTAAGATGCTGTGATTGTTATTTTAATATTGAATGGGTTTTATACGCTCCTTTAACTAATTTTATGTATTATATTGTATTTAGTATTGTTTCCCACCTCGATTCAGAGGGAGAGGCAGGTCATAAATAAGTATTATATTTATTATTATTATTTTCATTTTTACTGTGTAATTTAGTTTCTGTCTTTTGTTCCAAATGATTAACCAAACATAAGCCCTATTAAGGCGTTCACTTTTAAGAGCGTGCTCTGGCGCTCCGCTCCTGCTGTCTCCATTTAACAGGGAAGGTCTGAGGAGGAACTTTTACTGTGTTCGAACAACTGTGAAGCCCATAACAGGGGGCATCATAACCACGTTCATTTGAGTGCGCTTACAGGTTCACTGCAGACCTTCCCAATCAACATGGGACGGTTGCAAGTAGAAGAGGCAAAGTGGGCATCCCTGCCTCCCTCTGTATGATTATAAACCTTGAACAGTACTATATGCTCACAAATTAGTAATGTGGATTAGAATAACAATCTCATCATTTGAATATGAAAACAAATCAGGATTACAAACTCAGTAGAGGCTGGTGGTTTCAATTTTGGTGGGGCTATGAATCCATTCTGGGTTTCAATCAGAATCATCCAGAATTCCTAAGGAGCTATCCAACATGCTGAACTTATTTTGGGGATAGTGTCCAGCACCTTGGATAGCTCCATTAGAGTTCTGGCTGGTTCAGACTGAAATCCAGAATAGAATCACAGCCCCACTGAAATCAGAGCCACCAGCCTCCACTAAGCAAACTGTTTATGTTTTACCAACTCTTTCACCATCCTGATTATGTAAACAATAGGCAAGTTCATGTTAGTTAAGAAGCAACTTAGCGCAATTCTATTCATGTCTACTCAAAAGTAAGTCCTATTGCATTAAATGAGGCTACCTTTCAGGTAAGTTGGTACAGGATAGCAGGCTAAACCACATTCATTTTTCTTTTGAATGTTCCCTACCCACTAGGCATGTGCTCCGCTCCGATTAGAAGCGCAGAAGCAGGAGCGGATTGGCCTGCTTCGCCTTGCCCAGAGGCGGAGTAGAAGCGGACCGTAGACCCTTAGAAGCAAGGCGAAGAGAAGCGCCCATTTTTCGGAGCTCCTCTTTCAGGTGGACTGCTCCGATCGCCATCTTGAAACATTTCGCCCATAGGATTGCATTGCGGAAAAGAATCGCGGATAACTGGGTTATTTTTGAAGCTATCATTCTGAAAATTCTTGTGCTCAGAGAGTCATGGATGGGGGTCATTTTGAGACTACTCTCACCTCTCTGCGGCGTGTGGTTCGCGTGCTATATTTTTTAAAAAATCAGATAAACAAAAATTACAAACAGGGACAGCGCGGGTCAAACGGAGGTTTTCGCCCATAGGATTGCATTGCGGAAAAGAATCGGGGATAACTGGGTTGTTTTTTAAGCTATCATTCTGAAAATTCTTGTGCTCAGAGAGTCGTGGATGGGGGTCATTTTGAGACTACTCTCAACTTTCTGTGTCCTTTGGTTCGCGTGCTATGTTTTTTAAAAAAATCGGGTACATTTACAATACAAACGGTAGGGTAAACCCGGCTGCGGTGCGACAGGGTTTATTTGAAGCAATGACAGGCACATTCAACTCCCAATCCTGATGAGAATTGATCACCTCATGAAGCATCATCCTCCAATCCCAGCGTTTTAGGCGGGGACTAAGCCAGAGTCACCCTCACAGTCAGAGAGCTCAGCGTCTTGTGGGTTTTGCGTTCGTTGGGATGCTGCTGTGTTTTGGACTTTGGAGATAGGATTTAGCTTGGCGTTTGTGTGTGTTTGTTTGCTTCTTTCTGACATTTTGCTTAGTTTGCTCTGTGTTTTCCCCTTACTTTGATTTAATATAAACTTTATTTTAAAATTTTGGAGTGTGTGTTTGGTTGGTTGGTTGGTTGTCCCCCCCTCCCCTCTCTTAAAGCCTGATTGTGTTTGATCTTCCTTGTTCCTTCTATCTATATACCAAAAAATACCAAAAAAAATATTTTTCTCTATTGCTCTGTGTTACTTGGACTGTGAGTCTGCTGTGCAACAGCCACAGATAGAGCATTTAAATCAAATGCTCTATCTGTGGGCAAAGCATACACACACACTTCTTGTCCCATTTCCCTACATATAGTATATTCTTATACATATTATTATATTCTTATACATTGACACATGGATAAGCTTTCATGGTGGCGAGTTTGAGGTTTCTAACGTGCAAATTGACGGAGCTATGGAAAGGGGTGTGAATGGGGTGCCCGATTTTCAAAAATTCCCCAAAAATCAGGGGATGATGGGATTGCCTTGAAACTTGGTGTCCATGTGGACACATGGATAAGCTATCATGGTGCTGGGTTTGAGGTTTCTAACGTGCAAATTGATGTAGTTATAGAATGGGACAATTTAGGGTGAGTTTAGCCGCGCCAAAAATCAGGGGATGATGGGATTCCCTTGAGTCCGGGCGTCCATGTAGACACATGGATAAGCTTTCATGGTGCCAAGTTTGAGGTTTCTAACATGCAAATTGACGGAGCTATGGAAAGGGGTGTGAATGGGGTGCCCGATTTTCATAAATTCCCCAAAAATCAGGGGATGATGGGATTCCCTTGAAACATGGCGTCCATGTGTACACATGAATAAGCTATCATGGTGCCAAGTTTGAGGTTTCTAACGTGCAAATTGACGGAGCTATTGAAAGGGGTGTGAATATGGGTGGTGCGTTAGAGGTTAGAGCCGCGCCAAAAATCAGGGGATGATGGGATTCCCTTGAAATTTGGCGTGCATGTGTATACGTCCATGAGGTGTCATGGTGCGAAACTTGAGGTTTCTAACTTGAACAGAAAAGAAGTTGTATAATTTTTTAGCTTTTAATGCAAGCCTATGGGGGGAAAAAACGGAGCTCCGATCCGGATCCGGAGCTCCGAGTGGAGCGGAGCGGACATGGGAGGAGCGGGGGCGGGGCGGAGTGGGCTGATCCGAAAATTGCGGATCTGTAAGTGAAGCGGAGCGGGGGGTCCGTGCACACCCCTACTGCCCACATCTTTTAAGGGATCAATGAATCAATTCAATCTTTCAGTAAAAGTTTGCATGAGATGATTTGTTTGAGCAATCATTGTTACATCAGCCAAACCTCCATTACCAGATTTCCTGCATCAATTCCAAAGGGAAAACAAGCATAAGAATAGTTATGAAATTCTCTCTAGTAACTTTCAATAAAGTATGCAAGAAAGACAATTAGTAACTGTTGATGTTGAACATTTGGAGCTCCATGTTTACTGGCAGATTGATCCATTTGCTCATCCCATCATTTCAATATATAAAACTATATGTAACATGTACATTCTAAACCTAGTAAATAGAAACAAAGCTAGATTTTAAATATCAGCAATTCTGCAATATGCGATAGGTTGTACTTGCTGATTTTGCTGCACTTTTACTGGCATATGATGGACATCTGCCAGTACAGTTTTTTTTAATTATTATTTTAAAACCCAGCTGTTTGCAGTGATTCATTTCCTTAGATTTCCCAGATGACCCATAGCAAACCAGAGCAACCCCTTTGAAAGTAGTAGTTGCCAATATTAGTAGTGAAACAGTTTTTTTACTCTCAGGCTTTTAGAACTGAGTTTGTTAGTTAAATATGTTTTTCTTCCTACCATGGTTAAATTACAGCTATTCCCACTAACTGTAGAAATAGAATTCCCAATAGACAAATGTAAAAAGTCCACAATGGAATATATAGTTAGGATACCCAGCCAATAGCTTTGGGGCTCCTTCACGCATTATCTTTCAAAACACATGCTTTCCCATGAGTACAATCTGCAGCTAATTAGGTGCCCTGTACAGCATGCATCATGCACATGTTTTAAAATACCAAGTACTGGGTTTTTAGCGTATACAAAACAGGTGCACTCAAAGCCAGGCTGAAGCAAGAGATTGACTGTTCAGACAGCATGATAAATCACACTCAAGTGTTGAGTGGGTTGTTGTTGAACCATGGGTTGTCATTGAAACCTGTGTTACCATGTTGACTGAATTCAGCCATGCTAATAAACCATGGTTTGTTAACTACAAACAACCCATGGAGTGAACCCATGGGGAAGAATCTAATTAAAGTCCTACCTGGAGCAGACCCATTGAAATGAATGGGACCTACGTTAGTCATGAATAACTGATGTCCCATTCATTTCAATGGGTCTACTCCAAGTAGGAGTTTAGTTGGATTCTATCCATGGTTTGTTGTTGGGTTGTAAACTGTGGGTTGCTTGTGGTTAACAAACCATGGTTTGTTATGGTGGCTAGGTTCAGACAACATGATAACCCACATTTCAACAACAACCCAAGGTTCAATGACAACCCACTCCACCCATACCCAATTGTTGAGTGTGAGTTATCATGTTGTCTGAAGTCAGTGTGCAGTTTTCATGAACTACAAACACCCCTCCCTTTTTGGGGGGCATATTTTCTGTCATGGCATCAAAAGGATGCATGTGTGGCAAAAGTGTTCACTCACAAGAGGGAGGGCAATGCCACAGGAATGTCAGCTGTATGCAGCCAAATCTGATTGGCTGTGCACCCTTTCATTATGACTTCTTACTCTTCATTATGACATCCCAGATGGACTGGGTTTACCCCTGTAAACAGTAATCAGAAGGAAACAGAAATGCAGAAGCGTATCAGGAAAACAACAGCAGCAGAGAGGCTTTTTCAAGAGGGTGAACGTTCTCTTCGTCGACTAAAAAGTACTGTTTGGACCCCTCAAATCAAACTGTGTGAACATTTGGTGCAGCCTCACGCTCTAAACATTCAACTTACAAAATGACCCTTAGAAATATAAGGTCTTCTTCTAAAACAGTTTACAGTGCAAGGAAGTGGGCAATGCATTTTGCTTGAGTCATTCCCACAAAAGACTTCCATATCCGAGATGAGGGACTTTGGACTCCTCCTATATTGGCATTGCTCACAAGTTAGAACAAACAAGAATAGCAGCAGAAAGTGAATTCTCGTCTTTATATTTCACAGGGCTGAGCAGAACTATCCACAAACACTAATCCAGAAGCATTCCAGCCCATCAATTTGTTGGGCACGAATGCTTCTGGATTCAGTGTGTGGATTTCACAGATGTAAGATCCTTCAGGGACCCATTAAAACGCAGAGCAGTGAACTAAGGCAGGCGTGAGCAAAAGTACATCTCCAGGTATTTTGGGGTTCAGCTGGTAGAATTCCTGACCATTGGTCACACTGGCAGGGGCTCCTGGGAGTTGAAGACCAAAACATCTGGAGATCTACCTTCTGTCCACTCGTGTCCTAAGCAGCATATGATTTTATTTAAAAAACCAACACTTTAAGAAAGCGAAAAAGTACTTAAGAGAGCTTCAGCTATTGGGCTGTATAGAAACATAATAAATAAATAAACTGAGGCATAACAGAAACTTTTACAGAGGCTTGACTAGATCTATCTTGAACAGAGAGACAGAGAGAGAGAGAGAGAGAGAGAGAGAGAGAGAGAGAGAGAGAGAGATTGAGTCAAAAGTAAAAGCTGAGTCCTGAATCAGAACTGCTCTAGTCTGTAGTATACTAGGATTTGTAAAAATAAAAATGGAGTGAGCTTCTAAACATTCTCATAGAGTTAGCCTAATGTGCGTGATTCAGAGCTTTTCTACATGAGGCTGTATTGGTTTCATTGCAGAATTGAGATATGAGCACTACATGAAGAGTTTTTTTCTGCCCTTCCTTTCTGCTACATAACCGTTAGGTGGCACTATGATACAGCAGAATAGTACAATTACACAAGTGGAAAAAGCATTTTCTTTCATTTTCACCAATCATACTGCATTTCCTTATCCCCCTCACCCAAAGAAAGTATCAGAAGTGCTGTTTGAAAACAGAAGAGAAACTGACATCATTTAAAGAATCCATAAACAGCTGTGACAAATGTGCAAAAGATGCCTCATGTAGAAAAGCTTGTTGTTTCTGTTAACCTTAATGCATTCCATTAACCATTTTGTGGTTTACCAGCATGGTTTAGCATGTTGTCTGAACAGGGCCCATGTGGGCTTTAAACACACACTGTTCTTTTCCACTCCAGTGTAAGTGCGGGGTCAGTAAAAGTAAAAATAAAAATAAAAGCTGCAGCTGCTTCCTATATTTTAGAGAAATGGCCTGTCTTGGTCCCAGTTAAAACCTTTTGTGTCCTATTTTGCTCCAGCTGTTTCTGAACCTTCTTCAATGGCAGCCCCACATACAAGACATCATAGTAGTCCAAATGCACATGTGTTAAGTGCACTTAGCCTCTCTCAGGAAAACAAAACAAAACAAATCATGAAGCCTTGTGAATAGCTATAAAAGTTATGTACCACTGTTAATAATGACTTGTTGGGCCTTTTTCAGAGAAGGCAAATTTGGCATGAAAAAGTATTCTGAAGAGATCCCATCTTCTTGATAATGACGAATAGCTCTTCCTGTGTGTCATGGTGCAAATGCAAATCCAGTGAAATAGACACCTGGAGCAAATCTACACGTCGTACTGAAGGCGCTTGCATGCGCCTCCAGTGCGCCGTCAAAACGATGGTGTAGACGGCGAAAGAAGAGATGGAGGAAGAGACGGAGGAGGCGGCGGCTGGGGAACCGGCCGCGTCCTTGCCACTGCTGCCGCCTCCTCCTCCCCGCCGGCCTCCTGCTGCCAGGCTAAGAGCCACCCAGGTCGGAGAGCTCGGCGGAAGCAGAAGCCGAGCTCTCCGACCCGGGTGGCTCTTACCCCGGCAGCAGGAGGCCGGTGGGGAGGAGGCGGCAGCAGCGGCGGCGGCCTCCTGCTGCCGGGGTAAGAGCCACCCGGGTCGGAGAGCTCGGCTTCCGCTTCCGCTTCCACCGAGCTCTCCGACCTGGGTGGCTCTTACCCCAGCAGCAGGAGGCCGGTGGGGCGGCAGCGGCAGCAGCGGCAAGGATGCGGCCGGTTCCCCAGACTCCTCCTCCTCCTTCTCTTCCTCCGTCTCTTCTTTCGCCATCTACACCATCATTTTAACGGCGCACTGGAGGCGCACGCAAGCGCCTTCAGTACTACGTGTAGATTCTCTCCATGAAAAACAAAGCCTTCAAAATAAGCATACTTATGTCACGCTACATTTCAGCAGGGTTTATACTTTCTTTAAAAAAAAAAGGGGAGGGGAGACACGAAGACAGAAGTCATATGAATTTATCTGATCATATACACCCAGGTTGGCCATGTATCCTACATTATAGAGAACTGTCCTAGATTTGAAGGTGGCTTCTGTTTGAACTTCTGTTCAATCCATGATTGGTTTAAAGTACCTTAAGAAAGAGAGCTGGGCCTTGAAGATGCCCATCAACAGTTGGCATCTGGACAGCAAATGGAGCAGTTACACAGGCCACCTGACCTCAGTCTTCCCTACAATGGTGGGACATATTGTGTTTCTATTTATGCTATAGTAATTATTTCATAATTTGCATCTACACCAATTCATTAGCACATGCAGATTTTATGCAAATCTCTCTTCCCTTTGTTCTTCTTTTTGAGGGATGTATTTCCTCATTTTGGCAATTCATAAGCGGCCACCCTAAGACTAGTACGAGATTAAATTCCCACAAGCGGATCCTTATGTAGCAAAAATGGCACTATCCATGCACAAGACGGAAGTATCAGCAGGCTTGGGGAAACCTTAAGGTTTGTTGAAGTAAATAGTTTCTAAAAACCCAAAACAGATCCATGCTTAATGGGCACAGAATGGTGGCTGACTATTGGGGTGGCAGGAATAGGGGGAGGGGAAATGGAATGGAGTATTCTGGAAAAGGACATGGCTGGCTGGAACCCTGAGTGGGAGTACTCCACCTTGCAAGATTTTGTTGAAGGCCCTACTTGGTGACAGTAATATTGTCCAAAGCTTTTACACGGACATCTCTGAATGAAGGACAAAGAGAGTTAGCACCAACAGCATCAGGTATTGTAAACAGTGAAAGACATCGGTTTAAAAGTACCTAGCCATTGTGCAATAGAGATAGCATTAAAAGGGCTGTAAGTGAGAAGATCATTGTATCATCCAAATAAAGGATATTTTTTGTTTAATTATGTGTAATCCTCATGGTGACACATTTTTCTGTTAAATCTGATATACCTCAGGCAGGAAGTGGAACTCTAACATTCAAAGAATGCAGGATCTCATAATATTGTCTTTAATTATAATATTGGCTATTTAGATATAAATTGTTAGGGGACTGATCACTTTTTGGTTACAATAAAATTATATATATATATATATATATATATATATATATATATATATATATATATATGAATTGTGCATATTGCTGAAATTAGAAGTGAGAAAGTTTCCTCTGTCCCGTTCTTTTATTGCCCCGTGAGTTCACTCTGCCCCATGCACCACTTTTACTGAATTCCAGTTTAACTAGGAGCGCTTCTGAAATTAATTATGCATTTGGAGCAGTTTGCTGCACTTTCAGTTCCTCTCCCGCCCATCCATATCATCAGGGTTTGCTCCAGCATTGATAAGGCACTGCAAGAAACCATTTTTGATGTGATTGTACATGTTCTGAGTTCCATTTTGCATGTTGTTTTTACTTATCCAATAATCAATAAATCTGCCAGAAGATAATCTTGGTCCAAACTCTACAAAGCTAGGAAATTAGAAGCTACTGCTGATGCCTTATCTGACACTGCTCCCGAGTGCTTGCTTACAACTTACCCTCCATGCTCCCACACTTTCCCTGGGTCTTTCAGTCCCAAATTCAGATTGGGAGAAGGAGTGCCTGGAACCAGCAAAGATGCTCCACGTTATCCTGTTCCTGTATTGCCTTATGAAGGATCTGATCTGGTTGATTTGTCTCGCAATCCTTCAGCACAGGCAGCTCCTCCCCAATGTTGAGCTTGGTGGGTTCCAAGTCATTCTTTGAAAAGGATTCCTCCAGAAGGGGCATGAAAATAGGGCAAATACTTATAAAACCACCATGGCCGTAAGACTGTGTCTTTAAATATATTTTAATATATGTTCAGTTTTACCTAAGACTTTGTTAATGGTCACTTTATGGCCCCCATCTTCCATATCTTATGGGGGGGGGGAAGGAAGCAAGTGATATAGAATACATGCCATGTGTATGGTGCCTTGTGTTCCCGGAGAGGGCGACAGAATTCAACCCAAGCCATTAATGAAGTCCTTTCTACAATGCTGAATAAAGCAAGGGTGATGCAGCAGGCACATTTATAAGAGTCCGGATGCACAAGAGACATGAGAGCACAAACTGTGGCCCTTTCTTCACCAAAGGATTATCCAAGGCAAATCGAGGGATCGTCCCTGCCCGCTCCCGGGATCCCCTGTGTGTCATTTGGATGCACAGGGATGATCCTGGGACGATCCCGGGATAAATGGATGGTGTAGACACGCCCTGTATCTCCAAGAATTAAGTCTTAATTCCAAGTGCCTTCATTATCATTCTGATGATTGTAGCTAAATGGATACATTGTCATCACACATTTTAAACTAAAAGGTAACTTAGCCCAAGGCGCATTAACAGATGGCCCACATAAATAGGAAAAATAAGTAGAATGTAGATAGAGAATTATAAATATTCAATTTCTGAGCCTTTCCTCCCCGCCTTCTTGTAATCCATTTAAACTATGCAAAACTGAGCTTAATCTCAAGTGCTTCTCAGAGGGCATGAGGGGGTGAAAAGTGGCCTAGAGCAAAAATCTAGTTACTTTGTCCCAATAGGCAATAAGATCTCATTATTTCACTGTTACAGTAATAAAATGCAGAGCTATGCACGCCGAACTTCCCAGCCACATGGGAACATAATACAATATCCACTATTTTATGTTTCTGAATGCAGGACTGGGGGCCGGGGGGTGGGGTAATTTTGTTGCCAAAACCTGACTTCAGTATCTTACCCCACCCCTTTTTTGGTAAAGTAAAAATCATGAAGTAGTTTTTGCATAGCAGAGCTTTCGGCAAGAGAGAAGAAATGGACAAAACTTTAGTGTAGTTGGTCTCAAAATGGTGAGACAGAATATTTCTCACTGTCCCCCCAAGGGCACAATATATGATAGGGTGTCTGCCAGGGGGGGAATCTGGTGGCTGCCCTCCAGATATTTTGACCTACAACTGCCATCCACTATAGCCAGCCTAGCCAATGGTGAAGGATAAGCTTGAGCCATTTGCATACATCTGTTTTGAACCCTCACAAAAGGATCGACAGCATTTCCAAAATGCCTGCCTCTGTGGTTTCTGCCTCCTCTGTCTCCCCCTTCTACCAAACCCAAGAACATCCCTTTGGGGGAAGGGGACGGCAAGAGCAATGGAGGCGGTGTTCTTTGTTAAACATTCCTAAGCCATACTGTTCACACACACAAACACACTAAAGACCCTGAAGGTAATCACATTGCATTTTGTATTTGTTTTACTATAATGTCAAGACTTTGGAAAGTTTTCAAGGCCATTTTTTTTCTTGAACAAACACTATTACAAACTTCACTGAAGCATAGTATAGGCAGATGAATGAAACTTAAAACCTGTAAGTGAAACCTCAAAGCCCAGTCCCTGCTTCATTCTCAATTTATACACCTAGGTCAGGAACAATTGGAATAGTGATGCATTTGGAATAATGCCGACCCTCCTTTGTAAACAGAGACTTTGTCAAATTCTTTCACAGCACAAAGAAGAATGTTGAATGAGGCAATGATAGGAGGAGGAGGAGGCGCAAAGGGAATTGATGGTGTCTTCACAATGGCCAATGACTTCTAGAGCTTATTCGATGAGCACACACACTTGCTTTCATAAAGCCACCAGCTAAAATTAAGTATATTTAAGCCCCCATCAATTTTAATGGGGACATTTTGCTCAACACCTTCCATCAGAAAAAATGGGGCATTGGGGCAACAAAGTGTTTCACTTTAGTGGGATGATACTTCCTGCATTGTAGACCAGGGTCCCCAACCTTTTTTGACCTGTGGGCACATTTGGGAATGCTGTGGGCACCAACACAAAATGGCACCCACAGTGGATGTGGCTAGTCACAAAATAGCTGCCATGGGGGCCTGACTAGTCTCTCTCTGGCCCTTTCTACACCTAAGAATTATCCCAGAAAAATGCAGGGATTGCCCCTGCCTGCTCCCGGGATCCCCTGTGTGTCATTTGCTTGCACAGGGGTGATCCTGCAATGATCCCTGGAAAAAAGGCAGGTGTAGAAATGGCCTCTCTCTCTCTCTTTCTGTGTGTGTGTGTGTGTGTGTGTGTGTGTGTGTGTGTGTGTGTGTGTGTGTGTGTGTGTGTGTGTAGGAGGGGAAGTAATAGTGAGGTTACAGTCTGGGAGGGAGGGGGAAATGGAAAGAGTTGCTTCCTGGCCCACCTAATCTTTTCCCCTCCACACAGACCTTTCCCCTTTGCACCCTCTCTCTCTTTCTCTTTCCTCCCAGCCTCTAGCTTTGCTATTTCTCTCCTCAACACTTCTCCTTGCTATTTCTCTCCCTTTCCCATCCCTTGCCTTCTCCTTTCTCTTTTCCTGGCCTTGCTCTTTCCCTTCCACTCTGTCCTTTATCTTGCTCTTGCTCTCCACTCCCAGCCTCTAGCCTCACTCTTTGGCCTTAGCTGGACCTAAGGATTATCCCAGGCAAATGGAGGGGTCGTCCCTGCCTGCTCCCAGGATCCCATGTGCCATTTGGATGCACAGGGATGATCCTGGGACAATCCCAGGATATAGGCCTGGTCTAGCCATGGCCTTTCTTTCTCCCCACCCCTCTTTACCTCACTGTTTCTCCCCACTCCTAGCCTCTAGCCTCTCTTTTTGGCCTCATCGATGCCAAGCAGGATATTGCACTATGAAAGTGGTATATAAGAGGCAGGAGCCACACTACTGCTTTATAGAGGTATTGAAGTGCGTTGACAACTGTTTGGCCCCATTGACATATACCATATACCGCTTTCATACCACGATATCCGGCTTGGTGTGGCTCCTGCATTTTATATACCACTTTCATAGTGGAATATCCTGCTTGGTGTAGATCTGGCCACAATCTCCCTTCTACCCCTTTGCCTTGCTTTCTCTCCCTGCCCGCTGAACAGCTGATCAGTGGCAGGTTGGGGGAAAGGAAGGACAACCTGATGCACGAAAATTTTTGCATTTTAAATTTTTTTAAAATTTTTTTTTTGAAGGGGCAGGGAGTGAAGAGCTGTCTAGGCATCATTGGAGATGCATTGAGTGGTGCGGGAGGAGTCTACATCTTGGTCCCACAGAACTATTATGAGGATAAGAAGATATGCATAGAGTGTAATCCACTCAATATTAGACAACAACAGCCCTGAAAACAAAACGTTATGAGTTGGATCCAAATATGCTTTTCTGCAAATGAAAGATTCCTCCTGTTCATGGAAGTCACATCTTTCACTAGAGCATTGCATGAAAAAAGTAAAACTAAACCCAAAGATGTTCTTCTACTCATGCAAGAGCTTACATAACATCTTGTGCAAGTGGAAGCATGAGAACTGTGATAGAACATACCTACTAGTGCATTCTTGCTGCATAAGCCACTACAGTGTGGTGTGGTGTAGTGGCTAAGGTGTTGGACTGGAAGTCAGGAGATCCTGGGTTCTAGTCCTCACTCGGCCATGGAAACCCACTGGGTGACTTTGGGCCAGTCACAGACTCTCAGCTTAACCTACATTACTGGGTTGCTGTTACGAGGATAAAATGGAGAGGAGGAGGATTATGTATGCCGCTCTGGGTTCCTTGAAGGCAAAAAGGCGGGATATAAATGCAATAAATAAAATAAAATAAATAAATCTTGTCTCTGTTTTGGATTTTAGATTGTTCAAACTTGCATTTCTCCTAACAGATGCATTTTTAATTGAAAAACTTCAGGGCTGGCCCTACTGTTAAGGAGAATGAAGCAATTGCCTCGGGCAGCATATACATGAGGGCAGCAATGGCAGCTTCCCATTTGTTCCTCCTGAACTTTCTCGCTGTTGGAGAACAGAGTTTTGTATGCCACACAAGCTGTCCTGCCCCGATCTTCTAGACTAGTCAACTGTCTCAGGTATAGTGGAGGGTACTATCCCATAGCCTGTCAAGTGCCAATACAGCTAGCTTCCGTATGTGGATTGGAAAGGGGGCACCATCTTGTCTTTGCCTCAGGCAGCAAAATGTCTTGGGCTGGCTCTGGAAAACATCTTAACAAAATTCAGAGAAGTGTGAAAATTGAAGGATTTTTGCATTTGGGGTTTGGGACATGCGAATTAGGTCAGTTCGTATTAAAATGTGAACCAAATTAATTTCTCTCCCATGTCTACTGTTGCACATTCTCTGCTGAAGAGAAAACCTAGATGAACTCATTGTGGCCTTCCAGAAATGCAGTTCTTTCATTCTATACTTCTCTCCTGCCCCCCCCCCCCAATTTCTACATGACAGATGGGTCTTTGAGTATGCAAAGAAATCACACTTTTATTGTTATGATAACAGAATATTTTAGCAGATAGACTGGATTCCATCTGGCTATGAATTCGTTACAAAAATGCTGATATAATCTTTTTGATGTACAGTTGTTTGATATCCGAGGAAAGGTTTTATGGTGACAGCTTAGAAAAGCACACATGTAATCAAAGGAAATGTGTCAGTTTATAGTATCTAGTAATCAATGCTTCATCGCAACACAACATCTAGGTAAAGAGCATATGACAGCCACATGAGCCAAAAATAATAATATGAATCCACTAGGATTGCTGGTATTAAAATTCATACCAGATGAATTAACAAAGGACTGCATTTTTAATAATAAAAAAATGCTGTACAAATGTTTGCACTGTGATCCCAACTATCAAATAAAATCAGCCTAATGTGCTAATTTAATTACTTTCCTGATCTCATCACTTTCTAACAGAGCTCTAATAGTATACTTTTGCTATATTACATCCGGCACAGGACATTTGGTATTTGAAAGTGCACAACTTGTTTTTGGTTGTAAAATGTGCAGTTCCTTATCTTAGACGTCACTTTTCAATGCTGGATTTGAAGCAGTGGAGCCGATAGTCTCCCATAGAATCCATGATTTTCTCTAGTTACTGTGTTCACATGTCTCAAGTCCTGGACTCTGAAAGGAAGGGAGGACATAAACATAAGTGAAAGACAATTAGGAAAGATTCACATGTTTCTCTTGCTGTGCCTGTTTGCTGTTTCCATGTGGTCAGATGCCCTACTGCAGTGCTGCACCATTAATTCCAAAAACAATGAGAACAAGTGGAATGGTTTTAGACCAGTTCTATAATTTCCTAGTGATCAGCAACAACAATGACAAAAAGCCTTGCAGTGCCCTCCCCCTCGTAAGAATACTGATTTCCCACAGACTGTGTGTTGTTAACGTTTTCAGAGATAAGGTCTGGCAAAGGTTCATTCCCAGCTAGTGAAGAGCCCGTGAGAGTCACCTCCCCCACTCCCCATATAGGCTGGTATGTTCCTGGCACCGTCTCTTCTGCTTCAGAATCTGATTTTGATTGATTGCCTGAAACTCCTTCCTCCAGCCTAAGGGGAACAGGCCTAGTCATGACAGCTAAAGCTTGAAAATACCCATTTTGGGGGGATTTGTATTTTCACAAATGATAATTTGTGCAAACGTACATTAGCACAAATTGGGAAAGCTGAAGAAAATCCAATTCCACCATTGAGCGGATGACAGAATGAAAGGCACCTGACAATCTGAGAAATGCTGATTTGTAAAAATGGAGGATTTTAAAAAAATTCATGCATCCCTAAGTGAAGGCAGCTAGCAAGGTGAGGCAGCTACCAAGACTATTATTGTATCTGCCCTTATTGTAAATATTAGGATAACATACTATATAAGTCAACACTATCCGATATCACTAATAATGAACTCAGTTCTCCAAGCGCCTGTACTTCCATAGTCAAAGCCAGTTCTGGATGGGGCTACACTCCCCCTGAAAGGCTGTGTTCGCAGTTTGGGGGTGCTCCTGGATCCGTCGCTCCAAATGACAGCCCAAATAGATGCGACAGCCAGGAGTGCCTACTATCAGCTTCGGCTGTTACGCCAGCTGCACCCCTTCTTAGAGTCAGAAGACCTAAAGACAGTAGTGCACACGCTGGTAACCTCAAGGCTTGACTTCTGCAATGCACTCTACATAGGGCTACCATTGTACCTAGTTCGGAAACTTCAACTAGCTCAAAATATGGCAGTCAGGTTGGTCACCAGTACATCTAGGGGTGAGCATATTACCCCAACATTAAAATCACTCCACTGGCTGCCAATTAGTTTCCGGGCAAAGTACAAAGTGTTGGTCATTACCTTTAAAGCCCTAAATGGTTTGGGTCCAGGTTACCTGCGGGATCGCCTTCTCCCATATAGTCCGCCCCGCACACTCAGGTCCTCTGGGGTGAACTTACTTCAGTCAGCTAAAACTAGGCTGACATCAGTTTCCCAGAGGACCTTTTCTTCTGTCGCCCCCAGATTGTGGAATGGCCTGCCGGAGGAGATTCGTAAAATTAACTCTCTGTGTGATTTTAAGGCAGCTTTAAAGACTAGCCTTTTCCGGCAGGCCTATCCAGATCAAAGTTAAATCATGAATTTTTAAGATGTATTGATTCCTGTTCTAATGTCGTTCCCCGCCTCGATCCAAAGGGAGAGGCGGGTAAGAAATTATTATTATTATTATTATTATTATTATTATTATTATTATTATTATTATTATTATTATTAAAGCAGAATCAACCATGCACAAGAGGGAGGCGGCAGCAGACTCAGGAAAACCACAATGTTTGTGCTTCGTACTTCTCCTCTTGGGGGAGGATACCCCAAAACAACCCAAATGAGGATTGAGCATGCTCCGTGGGCATGGAATGCAAACTGGGGGAAGGGCAATGGAGTGATGGGAATGGAGTGATTGGAATCCTGAATATTTTGTTACAAATTCAGTCAGTTGTCTACTAAATACTGATATGGGACACCATGGGTGGAGATAATCCCTGGATGTGTGGGTACCAGGTAAAGCCTACATATAGTTGCATGTGGATACTCTTGTTAATAGAGGCATGTAATATCATCTCAAAGCATAACACACAGATTTACTGATGAAGCTAAGCTTGTCTAGGTCTGGAAGCTGCCTGAATAGGAGACCATCTGGTTACCATATATTGCTCTGAGCTCTTTAGAAGAAGAGTACATACAGATGCAATAAACAATACATTACAAATACCATTTACTAGATAACTGTTTAGCTTTATGTCATATAATTTAAAATCATGATTAAAAAAATCAGAGGATATTGGTCTGAAGTTAAAGCTTGGTGTGAAGCAATAACAAAGCATCAAGGAGGCTCTGGATCCACTGTGGATGCAGTCAGTCTTAAGTTAAAATATGTAAGAAAGAAAGAAAGACAAACAACAGAGTAATTTCAAAATAAATTTAGAGCTAAACATTTCAGCTTCCACCCTCATCATCAGCTACTGAGAAAGGTAGAAGTTGAAACATTTAGCTCTAAATATGTTTTGAAATTATTGTGCTGTTAGTCTATCTATCTATCTATCTATCTATCTATCTATCTATCTATCTATCTATCTATCTATCTATCTTAGGGCCACCTAGTTCTCCTTTTTTGTTTACAGCAGCCCTTCCCCAACCTGCTGACCTCCAAAGGTGTTGGACTACAACTCCCATCATTGCAAGTCAGTATGTCCCATGGTCAAAAATGCTGGGACAACAATCTACAACAATACTATGGAGGTGGGAGGGAGAATACTTGGAACAGCCAATGCCACTTCCTCTATGCTTTGGAGGTTCAATGTTGCCAATGTGGGATAAGAGGTGACCTCTTTCAGTTCTCAACACACAAATGGTTTGTTCCCATCCCATCGACACTAACAGGAAAGACATTCACTATGCCAGCTCCAGGTTTGATATAGTTCTTGAACTATCTGTGGGGCATCTTGGGGGAATGAGTATGCTCTGGAGTTTAGATGAGCAATTGAAGAGTTGGAATCCACACACCCTCCCCCATTTAGCCTCTGATCCTATAAAGCAACCTTCTCCAACCGGACACCCTCCAGATGTTTTAGTCTACAACTGCCATCAGCCCCAGCCAGTATGGCTAATGATCAGGAATTCTGGAGTTGTAAGTCTGAAACATCTGAAGGGTGCCAGCCCTGAGAAGGCTGCTGTACAGTCCTGAAATGCATCATCCATCACTCAGGACTCCTTCATATGGAGGTTATGTAGTGCAATCAAGATTGGTTACTCACTGAAGTTTGTGTGTCCTTTTCACAACATTGTCATCCTCCAGCACCTCTCCTACCATTTTTTAGCTTTATTCCACCATGACTTAACTTGTCAAAAATGCAGTAAGAAATATACACTGCCATCAAAGATCTGGGCCAGATCTACACCAAGCAGGATATAGCACTATGAGTGTGGTATAAAAGTGGTACATGAGGCAGGATCCACAGCAAGCAGAATATAGCACTATAAAAGCAGTATGAAAGCAGTATATGGTACGTGTCATTGACCCCCAACACTTCACTACTGCTATAAAGCAGTAGTGTGGCTCCTGCCTCTTATATACTGCTTTCATGCCTCTTCCATAGTTTTATATCCTGCTTGGTGTAGAACTGGCCCTGGTGTATTTCCAGGATAGTGCAATGTTATTGAATGTTGCAGCATCATTTGCTGGCTCTATAAATGGAACATATGGAACTTCCCCACAAAGAAAACACCCAAGAAAGGGAGGAAGGAAAGGGGGAAGCATATGTAATGTGCTCATCGTAATCCCAGAAAGACTCCACAAGAAGAAAGCCTGGTAATGCGTGGGATTTTTGCTTTAATGTTGAGAAGCCCTTAGTCACAGGTATCTATTTGCTTGGACACAGTGAATCACCTCTTTGTAATAGGACATTTTTGCTAGGATTTTCCCAATCACTAGGAAAGCATTTAAATTGTTTGGAATTGTTTTTAGCTGTTTTCTCCTCCCCACCCTACCCCCAATTCATTTATGAAATGTCAGAACATCTAAATACAATTCCTTCCCCTTCATCTTAAACAAGCATTCCCACCCCCCACTTCAAAACTTAAATAGGCCTTTTGAGGCTATTGTCACTTGTGACATGCTCCACCCTTCTGCAAACCGGTTCTGCAGATGTTTTTCATAAGAAGGGTGAAGGAAGGTTCTCATCCTTTTTATTATTATTCTACTTCTTAACAATGAGCACAGCTGGCATTGTTTCAAAACACAGTATCTCTCTCCGCTGCTTTTCCCTAGCTGAAAATGCACTGATGCCTTTCAGTGTCTTAGCACTTAGTTTAATATCTAATATTGCTAGACTCAATTATTGGCCAGTGTAGCTCAGTTTATTCCCCAGTCAAAGAAAGAGAAGATCTGCAATTAAACTGGGAGGGAAGGTAAAAAGTAGTAAATATACTAAGCAGCAAACTCATCCTGGAGTGCTTATCCTCATGTAGCTAAAACGACACCAGCCGTGAACAAGTGAGAGAGATCGGTAGACTTGGGGGAATCCAGAGGTTCACAGAGGTACAAATTTTAAAAAATGTGTGTGTGTGTGTGTGTGTGTGTGTGTGTGTGTGTGTGTGTGTGTGTGTGTGTGTGAACTGTATGCAAGAGTAACTGCCTGGACAGGAAGACGAGAAAACCGAAGCAGAATGGAATGGAGTAACCTGGAAGAAGGGAAACATGCTGATCGGCTGGAACACTGAACAGGAGAACTCCACACTGCAACATTTTGTTGCAGGTCCTACGTGTTGTACATATTACTCAAAGAGAGGATGAAGGAGTTTTAAAGGTTGAATCAATTAATTTGAAATGGCCATTTGTCACAAGCCTCCGATTGAACAAGCTTCAGATAGGGCTTGTTAGCAGTAGGAATTCTGCAGAGAGAAATGAGCCAGTTTGGTATAGTGGTTAGAGTGTTGGACTAGGAGTCAAGCATCTGGGGTTCGAATCCTCATTCAACCATGAAGCTCACTGGGTGACTTTGGGCTAGGAAGACCATAGGGAAAGGAGGACAGGGCTCCTGTCCTCTTTTATACCTGGTCACTCTAGTACAGCTCTTGCAGCTTTAACTGTTGTGATGAAGGGGGAATTTCACCAGGTGCTGCATGCATAGAAATGACACCTGCTGAAATTCCCTTTTCTATACAACTGTTAAAGATACAGGAGACCTGTCCTCCTTTTCATATGGTCACCCTACTTTGGGCCAGTCACTGACTCTCAGCCTAACTACCTCACAGGGTTGTGGTGAGTATAAAATGGGGAGGATAAGAATCATGTATGCCACTTTGGGTTCCTTGGAGGAAAAGATGGGATACAAATGTAACAAACAAACAAACAGGCTTAGGAAGCGGAGGCTTCACAGCAGCCTTTCTCCTTTGAGCTGAGATGTTTAATAAGAAGAGACATCCCCAAATGACAGGCCAATAGTTCCAATGACGGTATGTTGCAGCAGTAAAGAGGGGCAAAATTCTTTCATTTGAGGCTTTGAACAACATAAGATCACACATTGCGGGACTTTCCTCCGATAAGTTGCAATTTTATTTGCTGACAGTTTGTGCTGTAGCTTCCCAGAATCCATTTATCTTTCCTCCACCATCCCAAGTCTCAAGGGATTAGTCTAATAAATAAAAAAGAGCTACAATCTCATGAACAGTTCTAGAAAGTAACTCCCTAAAGCAAAAATTGAGTTAATAAGACTGCAATCCTAGACACATTTACTTGGGAGTAAGTCCCTTTGAACTCAAGGGGACTCACTTCTGAGTAGGCATATATAGGATTGCACTGTTTTCTATACTAATTCTCCTAAGGAAAAGAAAACCCGATGCAAATATTTAGTGCCTTTCAATTTGTGTACTTAGTTGACTAAGGGCACAATCCTATGCAAGTTTAGACAGGGGAAAAAGGCCCACAACTCCCAGCATGCCCCAACTGGCTGGCTGAGGCATGCTGGGAGTTGTAGGCATTTGTTTCTGCCTAAACATGCATAGGATTGTACCTTTCCTGTTTTAGGAACAAAATTATCTGCCTGATACCCAAACGAATCCAAATGGGCCACTTTTAAACAGACCTTCCTGGTAAAATGGAGAATTAAATGACAGAGACAATTGTATGCTTCTTTGCATCAGTGCATGGGAATATGACCACCTACACTGAAGTAGGCTTACGTAGGGTGACCATATGAAAAGGACAGGGCTCCTGTATCTTTAACAGTTGCATAGAAAAGGAAATTTCAGCAGGTGTCATGTGTATATATGGAGAACCTGGTGAAATTCCCTCTTCATCACAGCAGTTAGAGCTGCAGGAGCTATACTAGAGTGACCAGATTTCAAGAGGGCAGGGCACCTGCAGCTTTAACTGGTTTGATGAAGAGGGAATTTCATCAGGTTCTCCATATATACAAATGACACCTGCAGAAATTCCCTTTTCAATACAACTGTTAAAGATACAGGAGCCCTGTCCTCCTTGGTCACCCTAAAGGCTTACTAGATTATTCAGAGCCCTGTAATGGTTCCCCTGACTTGTCCACTATGAAATCTAAGTCTTTCACATGAAAGCCCGCACCCCTTTCAGGGCCAAACTGGATAAAATAGTGCTAGTGCTAGTGCCATGTGTTTTAAATGGAATTTGCCCAATTATAGAGAAAAAAGGGGTGTGGTCCAATAGTAACAGAAAGATCAGTGCACAAATGAGGGACACTGAACCCCCCTCTGCCCCCAGTTACATACAGTGCTGGCCCTGCCATTAGGCAGAGTGAAGCAGCCACCTTAGTCAGCAGATGTTGGGAGGTGGTAGCTGGTGTTGGAGGAGAGAAAGCTGCCATGCAACCCTTAAACAAGCATGCTGTCTTCAGATGTAATGGAGGATGCGGTCCCAATGCCAGCATTGTAGCAAGATTCCATTACCTTTCCAAATTGGTTTTTGTATATGGAATGGGGGGGGGTACCATCTTGTTCTTTGCCTCAGGCAGAAAAAAGATGGGTCTGGCCCTGCTCACATAGTTACATTATTAAAGACAAAATTAGTAAGCATATAGAAGGGCAGGTCCTGCTGAAGAAGAATCAACTTGGCTGTTGCAAAGGCAAGTCCTGTCTCACTAATCTACTAGAATTCTTTGAGAGTGTCAACAAACATGTAGACAGGGGTGATCCAGTGGACATTGTTTACTTGGACTTCCAAAAGGCTTTTGATAAAGTCCCCCACCAAAGACTCCTGAACAAACTTAGTAGTCATGGAATAAGAGGGGAGGACCTCTTATGGATTAGTAACTGGTTAAAGAACAGAAATCAGAGAGTAGGAATAAATGGTCAATTCTCTCAATGGAGGGAAGTAAATAGTGGGGTCACACAGGGATCAGTATTGGGACCAATTCTTTTCAACTTGTTCATAAATGATCTGCAATTAGGAGTGAGCAGTGAAGTGGCCAAGTTTACCAATGACACCAAATTATTTAAGGTAGTTAAAACACAAAGGGATTGTGAAGAGCTCCAAAGGGATCTCTCCAAGCTGGGAGAGTGGGCGTCCAAATGGCAGATGCAGTTCAATGTAAGCAGTGATGCACGTTGGGCAAAAAACCCGAACTTCAGGTATAACCTAATTGGATCTGAGCTGGTGGTAATAGAACAAGAAAGAGATTTTGGAATTGTGGTGGACAGCTCGATGAAAATGTCCGCCCAGTTTGCGACCGCTGTAAAGAAGGCAAACTCCATGTTAGGCATTATTAAAAAAAGGAATTAAGAATTAAGAATAAAACAGCCAGTATCACATTGCCCTTATACAAATCTATGGTGTGACCATGCTTAGAATACTGTGTACAGTTCTGGTCACCACACCTAAAAAAGGATATTATAGAGCTGGAAAAAGTGCAGAAAAGGGCAACTAAAGTGATTAAGGGGCTGGAGCATCTCTCCTATGAGGGAGGGTTACAACAGCTGTGACTGTTTAGCTTGGAAAAAAGTAGGCTAAGGGGAGACATGATAGAGGTGTACAAAACTATGCATGGTGTGGAGAATGTGGATAGGGAGACATTTTTCTCCCTCTCTCAAAATACTAGAACCCAGGGTCATCCCATGAAGCTGACTGGTGGGAGATCCAGGACAAATAAAAGGAAGCACTTCTTCACACAGTACATAGTTAAATTATGGAACTCACTACAACAGGATGTAGTGATGGCCACCAATTTGGATGGTTTTAAAAGGAGGTTGGATAAATTCCTGGAGGTGAAGGCTATCAATGGCTACTAGCCCTGATGGTTGTGTACTATCTCTAGTATTCGAGGCAGTAAGCCTGTGTGCGCCAGTTGCTGGGGAACATGGGTGGGAGGGTGCTGTTGCACCATGTCCTGCTTGTTCATCCCTGGCCGATGGCTGGTTGGCCACTATGTGAACAGAGTGCTGGACTAGATGGACCCTGGGTCTGATCCAGCATCAGGGCACTTCTTAGGTTCTTACCCACCATCACCAAGCAGGTGAATATTTACTAGTTTCTTGTAGGCATTAAACATAAGAAAAGTCTCTGCCAGATTTTATGATTCCTCACACTGTCCTTCATGTATCCATGCCAACCCTTGATAAAAACCACATCAGCATGCCATCTTCCCTTCTTTGCTCTCGGTCAATATTTACATTTTGGGTATATTTAATCACATCTTTTAAGCCCCAAGTTGAATAACCTCACCACATTCATTATTCACCACTTTGCACCTTATTATAAAAGCATGCTTTGAGAGGGACAGCGATAGTACCCAAGAGAAATGCTACTACACAAGGCATTACAAAACACAGCATTGATGTCAGATTCAAGATAGTGCTGGAATAATGGTGGCAGATGTATGCCAGGGAATTCAGAAATTGGAAAATACCACAGTTGGCTGCTTCTGTGAATGGATTCCAGGTGGTCAGCTTCATCAGTAATTATGAAGGGACCCTTAGTAAGCAATGCTAATGTGTCTACGGAAAATGCATTAGTTTGCTCAATTCTCCTCCTCCGTGGGGCTTTTCAGACAGGATACAATCCTCTCACCTGATGAAATAAGAGAAGAAATAATAATAATAATAATAATAATAATAATAATAATAATAATAATAATAATAATAATAGAAGAAATGTCTTAATAGAAGAAACTTCTTATAGTTTATTTAGATCAGGAAAGTGGGAATCCAGTTAGTTTGAGTAGCTTGTGTGTGTTTGTGATTTCCCCAAAATGACAGTCAGGAACTGCGCCCTTAAAAGGCGACAGCAAAAAATGGCCCTAGGGAGCCCTGCTTGAATGTCATCAGATATTATCTCTTAATTAATATCTGGCATAAGGGCGAGAGGAATTAATCTTTATTTAGATAGCGTGAACAGGGAAAGGGCATATGTGCTCCCTTGTCACCACTTTCAGCCTTTGATGTGTGTGAAGGCACAAGCCATGGGAACACTTTGAATCAAACTGGAGTGAAAACATTCTAAAGGGCCATTCTGCCAATTAAAACTGTTGTTGTTGTTGTTGTTGTTGTTGTTGTTGTTGTTTTAACATGACAGAGTTTTAACATGTGCAGTGTTTTCTACCCCTTCATCTCCATGTTGACCAATATTGCACCTGTTAAACAGCTGTAAAAAGCAACGGAGCCCCACCAGGAAAGAAAAGTTGGCAACCATAGTGGCCACTGACAAATTTAGGTGAGCTTTGTTATAGAATTCAGTGATGAACATTGGCAGCGCAAAGCAAAGCTTTTGCCAAGCTCTTGTACAGGAAGATTGGCTACATGGTTATAAAAATGTAAATTGGAAGAACTGGATGTCATTCCTGGCGAGACATGAAATGGCTGTATAACTTTGGGATGCAGCCATATCAACACCAGACGAAGAGAACCTCTGAGTTCCCCTTCTATCCCCTATTCTTGTGCCTTTAAGCAGCAGGTGGATCTGCAGCAGAAATGAGCAGGTGAACCTTCTTACTGTATCAGCTTTGAATACTACAGCAGACTCCTCCACCAACAGGTATATTAAAAACAACCTGCTTTTGAAACTCGTTTTGTTTTGTTTTTAGAGTGGAGAAAATTGAATATTTTTTGTGTGAAAGCATATTCACAGAAGAACACATATTTTTCTTCTTGTGTAATGGTGTTATTCTTCTATAGCACAGTGCCACCTAGAGGTTATGGAGCAAAAAAGAAGGGAAGGAAAAGCTCCTTGCGTAGAACTCAGATCACAATCATGTGGCAAAACTGAAAGAAGATACACTGAATTAACAGCCTCGTGTAGAAAAGCTCATAATTTCCCCTGTCCAGATAAACATAATTTGACCTTTGTAAATCTATGTTCTGGAAACAACTACAAGAGGTTGCGATGACACTCACCCACCAGAAGAATTCAATTCTTGATAATGAAGGAGTTCTGCATAACTCAAAAGGATAGCAATATACCACCAGCCTTATTGATCAGAACTTTTACCAAATTAGAAAGAGCTTTTAACATGGGAACTATGGGTAGTATCCAGTGTTAGTTCTATGTAGCTTAGACCCATCAAAATGAACTTAACTGAAGTCCTATTCATTTAAATGGGTCTACTCTGCATAGTTGGCTTATTCCCTGTGAAAACAATATCAAGTAGCATTCTTTTCAAAAGCATGATTGAATCTGTCAAGAACCAAATAGACCACTTTATTTTGTAGTGTATAATATTGCCTCTGAGCATATGCAAAATGCCTTTTACTAGCTTATTAGCTAACCCTCAAAATACTTGTTTTAATTTTTTAAGGTAGAGTCAATGGGCAGTATCCAACGGGCTTGTGCCCATCCCAATTTCCTTCTGCCAAGTGGTAGATCCTGCCAATTCTGTTGCATAGGTGGGACCCACCACTTATGCAACAGAGATTAGCCCCGAAATGAGCAGAAACACTTGTTTCTGGGGTCAGGACAGGTCGGCAGAACTCCCTTACACAAGCTCTGCTGACCCATCCCACTCTAGAATCAAGTGTTTCTTCACATTTTGGGTTGCTCCTGGAAGTGCTAAGTCACTGCTGTGCAAGCGGGGGCTGCCTGTGCAACAGAATTGGCATTTTACTGCATGCTTGTAACTGGGCACTCGTGAATTACTCACATGATGTTGTCTGCCTCTCACCCGTCTTCTACCCCTTCTGGCCGTTATTGTGCCACAAAAAAACCCTTCATTAAGTCCGGTTGCTGCTCTCTCCTACCGGACTGAATGGGGCTAATTACTTCCTGTTTTCGGGAAGCGACGTGGGGGCGGTGTCAGAAGAAGCGAAGGGAGCTGCGCATTTGACTAGATGTGATGGGGCTTAGAATCTTATAGCTGTGCAGCACCTTGAGAGAGGAGGATAGATGAAGATGGGAATAAGTGTTCTAATGGTACAACAAGACATTTTAGACTTGGGGTCTCCAACCACTTTAATTTGATTTCTTAAGGTATATATTTTTTTAAAAAATAAATAACTAGGAGGTTGACATGTTGCAAAGCAAAGCACTGCCTTCATCTGCCATCTTTATTTGAGTTCGACAGGGTGATTTTATGTTTTGGAGCCCAGAACCCATCCCTGCCTTGTACTTAGATACTGGTGGAAGTTTTCTTTTCATCTCACCAGTTTGCCTCTTTGGAAATGTGTATTGTGACTAGCCATGTCCACCATGGTAGCCATTTATTGGACATATGACCCAGATTTCTGGTATTATCTGGGAAGTGGGGGAAGAAGATCTCCACCCACTTTCTAAATACAGTTCATAATATTACAAACCTGTATTACAACCCCCACATTTGAAAACTTAGTCACTTCTGCTGTTCTGCTTCCATGAAATTAATTTCCACCTCCATAGTCTCTCATTCACATCCATAAGCACAAACTCAATTCATTTGCTCCTCTTTCCCACCTCCACCTAAAAAATGATTGCTCCTTCTTTAGACCCGCCTCCAAATTAGTGGCTCATTTTCCCAATTCCCCCTATACCTGCAGCTTGAAATGAATTGCTGTTTTCCCCAAGCCCCCAATTTTGGAAATCCTGTGTGTCTCTTCTATCTCCCCCACAGAATTAATTGCTCGTCTTTCCCGACACTACTCCCAAATTAATTGGTCTTTTCCAGTGCCACACACACACACACACCCCACAGCCTGGAATTCATTGTTTCTTCTATCCCCAAAACTAGACTTTTCCAATGATGTTGATTTATTAAATACCCTTTCTGTGCCTAAGGAAAAAAGCAAGTTAATTAATAAGATGATCAAAGTCCAGACAAACAAAAAGCTCCATCCGACAAGCGTTTTATTGCACACTCATTACTGGGCACTCACGGAGTTTGCTCAGGTCCCTCACATGACATTGTCTGCCTTCTGCGTGCCTTCCCCCCTTCTGGCCTTCCTTGTGCGACAAAAAATGCCCTCATTAAGTCCGATGTTTTTTTAAATTCGGAATTGCTGCTCTCTCCTGTGTGCAGGAGAAGCAGCACCATTAGAACAGCGGACTCAATGGGCCTCGTGCTCGTTGTGTACTTCCTCTTTTGAAAACAGGAAGTAACTGAGGAACAAAAACACTGGTGGAGAAGCGAAGGTAGGGAGCGTGTTAACCCCCGGTGTGATGGAGCTTAAAGTGCCACAGTGTGATACAATCTCAACCAATTTTCTTTGCCAGTTCTCCATGCAACTACCTGCCTGCTGCTATGTGCTCGGAATGCAAGAGATTCATGCACCCCTACTCCCCCATCCCCCATGCCAGCACAACTAAAGGCAAAAAACTTAATGCTCTACCACAGATTGAGGTAGCGACATGGGCCGACATTTTTTCCACTCAATTTAAAAACAATGGGCAATGAGAATGCCTATTATTCCACATGTCAGGCATTAGTCTGAAGCGGCAGTATGGGGACTAGAAAAAACAGAGCAAAGCGAAACACCACAAGGAAAACAAAATGCAAACAGACAGCAGCTTCCCTTAGAAAAGATAGCTCGATTTTTGTTTGAGAGGGGGAGAGAGAGAGAGAGAGAGAGAGAGAGAGAGAGAGAGAGAGAGGGAGGGAGAGAGCATCAAGCGTTTGTGAGATTCTGTGAAGAAAGAGCCAGAACTGGTGACTGATACAGGAAGAAAGGAAAAATAAAGCAAGAAATGGCACTGAAGCAATAGCTGGCAAAGGAAACAATAGCTTGAATTTAACATTAGTCCTACTTAGAGTAGACACCCTTGAAATGACACATCCCAGTGGTAGCAAACAGGACTGAAGAGGTAATATTTTCGTAATTAAAGGCCTTTGGAGAGATATATTGGAATGCCTCCCATAAAAGCACCTTTTTGCATGGATGAATGGATGGATAGACGAAGAGGGCTCCTTTATTTATTTATTATTTATTTATTTATTACATTTCTATACCACCCAATAGCCGGAGCTCTTTATAGCACATATAGCTATTTATAGCACATTCATGACTGGCCACTCGCAGGTCATTTTGATGCTGCCGTGAACCTACTGTGCATTTCCCGGTTTTAACATTAAAAAATAAGTCTAAAAAAACCTGACTCCTCTGAAATATATCAGGATTTGTTGGGATTTCCTGCCATGTGCAGGCGAAGTTGCACTATAAAACACCCACTAGAGGGTGCTGCCCCATTGAACTATATGGGCCAAATGGTCACTGCTTCTCTTCCCTGTGTAATTTCAACTCATTTCAAATGAGGAAGAGAAGCAAGAAGCAGAGCAACAGTAAGGAAACATGATTTCTCCCTGTCTGAAAGTCCTCATAGGTACAC
Source organism: Elgaria multicarinata webbii (assembly GCF_023053635.1). Lineage (NCBI taxonomy): Eukaryota > Metazoa > Chordata > Lepidosauria > Squamata > Anguidae > Elgaria > Elgaria multicarinata. Next base: position 24,193,133 of record NC_086171.1, read on the forward strand.
ACACACACTAATGAAAAACTCAGGCTGGATCTACACTACTGCTTTAAAGCGCTTTATAACAGTTTTATAGCGCCTTAAAGCAGTAAAAGCGCTTTATAACTGTTATAAAGCGCTTTAAAGCAGTAGTGTAGATCTGGCCTCAGAGTTCTGGATGGACACAGAATTAAGGCACTTAATCATGTTGTTAACTGATATCAGACAACCAACTACATTTAAAATGGATACACATGGGGGAAAGCAGAATTGCTGTGTTTGTGTCTTTTGGCATGTTTGTAATGTGCCAACGCACACAGTTGGAGACCCTGCAAGAAGCACAGTGTACAATTTGCATGTGCATAGACACATTGCTGACAAGCAAGCAAATTCATGTACAATGACATATGTTCTCCACACTGTTGCTTGTCTAAGTTGTGCTTCTATTAAGGGCTGAACTGAAGGATCTGTGCAAAAGAATGAAACTTAAATAAAACAGTACTCTTTACAGTCTGTAAATGGACCTCAAGAGTCTGGTGATCTTCACTTATAGCATTGCTTGGTTGAAATTAGCATGTTGTGGTCAGCACATGTCCAGTATTAACAGTCCCAGACTAGCTGGGTGGGCACATAAACTGTCCATACCCTTTCTAATGGACTGCCACAGACATACCATTGGGTTTTGCCCCCCCCCCCCATCATGGCATCCATTTGTAAAAATATAGGGCAGTAGCCAAGGGTCTGACTTCATGGCACTGCATTGCCACTGCTTTGTTGCTAAACTCTGCAATTGCGCTGGTGTGAGGTAGCGGTGGATAATCCCAATGGCAGGAGGCAGCGTGGGCTTTCCAGTGGCCATTCAGCTCACCGGGCCTGCCCCCAGCCCTCTGCTCAGCTTCTGGCGACTAGTCAGGGGTCACCATCCACCCCAGAACACCCCCAGCTCAACACCGGAGTGAGGTCACCGCAGAATGGCGTGGTAACCTCGCTTTTAAAAAAAAAGTCAGGGTAAGTCCCCAACTTTTAAAAAGCTCAGTTTTGTTTAAAAGCCCCACGGTAGCTGTGAGTTGGCGGCTGCATTGTATAACCGATGCAGCCTCACCGTGCAGCCACCATGGGGCTTGGAAGATGTATAGACAGCCCTCCCATCTGCCTGCACACCAGCAGCACCCATCCCTAGTGCGATGAGGAGCTAGAGGTTTAAAAAGGAACTGGCAATGAGTGGAAATGCTCGTTTCTGGAACAGAGCTAGTCAGATGAACTTGCAGAAGGAAGCCTCGCTGACCTATCCTAATCTGGAAACAAGAATTTCTGTTTGTTTCTGGGGTTGCAAATTGAACTGCTAGCTTTCTGTTGTGTGAGTGGTGGGTTTTGCTTGCTCAATAGATCAAATTGGAGCACAGTAGCATCAATGGATACTACACACACACACACGTTTAAGGTCCAGTTTGCCATGACAAATATGTGGATACTACAAAGCACATGCTAATTTGCTCAGGGACATTGATCTAGCTAGCTCAGTACTGTATTGTCTTGTTGGACAGGCAGCAGTTCTCCACAAGTCTCAAGTAGAGGACTTTCCCAAGCACATCACTCCAGATATCCATTTAATTAGAGATGCTGAGACTTGAACCTGGGGCTTTCTATTTGAAAGGGATATTTTTTACCACTGAACTTTGCCTCCAGAGAAAGGCCTTACAACCACACCCAGCTTGCCTGGGCATGGTGATGCTATTGTGGGGGAGGGGAGAGAGATGATTGGAGGCTCGCCATAGGCTGCCTCCGTTTGGTGCCACCGACATGGGGAGGGGATGGGAAACTATGTTTAAGGAGCGCTCCCCCTCCCCAGCCTTCTCTTCGACTTTTGTGGCTACCTCCCTCCCTGTAGACAGTGTGGGCTTGCCAGTTGCCTCTAGGGGTGCCAAATAGGATTTTTTTTGCTCTCAATAATTTCTTTTGGGAGTCCCCCCCCCCCCCCGCCTTTTTCACATTGTAAGATAGCAGGGGAATATTAACTAGGCTAATTGGTTGAATTTGGTCACATTTTGATTGGGGCAGGCGTGCGGGCATCAGGAGCAAGAATAAGGTTGGTGAGCATTCTTAAGCACCATTGAGGAGATTGGTAATCCCTGAGGCCCTCAGCTGGGAGTCCTGCGGCACCAGATGACAGGATAAGGGTTACCTCTTAGGCCAACCTTACTCACTCACTCAGAGTTTTGCAACCTATAGAGGAGTGACATCGGAAAGCCTACCTACCCCAAAAGGGGAATCCTGACAGGTGGCGATAGACACGTGTCACCGGTCGGGATATGAATGGATCGCTCGATCCCAATTATGGCCAAGATGTTGTCCAAGACAGGATTCCTGCCTAGGACTCCATTTTCCTTTGCAGATATTCTTAAATAAATGTGGCCCTATTTAAATCCCAACTTCTTGTCTCGTCTTGTTATTTCACCTTCCATGCGCTAAGGCTATAGTCTGATGTAGTGCAAGTCAAGCCTTAGATGGAATTAAAGTTATCATTAGAATCAAGGGCTTGATCTGCTGCATCCAGTTTTGGTGTTGTCAACCCCCACCCCCACCACCCCGGAAAGTTTGCTTTTAACGAAAATATGCCTACTTACTAAATTCTGGCACAATGTACGGTTATATTTTTGTGCTTTCATGGGAAATAGGGGTCTGTAAAATGTTACTATCTCAGTTCTAAACTTTGGTCTTGTGGAGAGTATAATTGCATTAATATGATTTCCCTCAAATATGAAAAAATTATAGCAACACTTCTAGGAATTCCAAGCCTGTAAAGGGGTGTTTTTTTTGGTTGATAGAGTATTCACAGGATCACTGCCAGGAATTATTAAAGTTCAGACTAATTGCTTTATTTCAAGAATTGCTAAGCTCTGTTTCTACAGGGCCGGTTTGAAAGTGTGTGTGAGTGTGTGTGTGTCTGGCCAATCAGACAAGCAAGAATAGCCAAGTTGTTCAGGAAACAATTTTAACTCCAATGCAGAGTTAAAATTGATGGGTTTAAGTGCATTTATGTGTCTTTAATGTAATTACATTTGAGCAAGTGGTTTGATAGGTGTCAAAATACAGCTTTGGCAATAGAGCAATCTTCTTTTTAGGAAGCAAATTCAGTTCTGGATTGTCTTTGTGTAGTTCTGTAGCTGGAAGCAAAACAGACATGGTGTCTAAACTGGACTGGACTCTTCCTCCTGCAAAGTGAGGTAATGCCCCAAAGAAGCCTGTTCTCATATTGTGCACTCTGCCCTCCTTCTCCTCCTGGGTCCTTTCTTCCATCTATGACATTGGGGATTTTTGTCTCAGACATTTTAGTAAGGCCAAATGACAAAAAGTGTTGAATGTTTTTTTAGATACTTACCTCTCATTGTACAAAGAACATTATAGTCCTTAGCAAATTTATTTTTATAGCAAACAAACCAATAAAACTAAGATGAAGAAACAAAGGCTTGCACGGTGAAGTTTAATCCAGACTTGGTCATGCTTACAGTAGAGCCATTGAATTCAATGGGACAAGTAAATCATGACTAACTTAAATCTCATTGATTTCAATCAGGTTACTCCACATATGACTAATTCTGGATCCAACCCCCTGTCTGAAAAGCAATTTCACCCTGGTTCTGTCAAGAAAACCCAACATTCTATCTTCCCCATCACACTGGTTTTGATGGCATAGAATAGATACCAATTGTGAGTTATAGTCTATAAACCAATATACCGCCACCCCCCCACAAAAAAAAAAACCATGTTACCAAACATTCAACTACATGTTGGTACTTGATATATGCTGAAATCAATCCATACTACAAGATAGGATAGGATGGTACAGATGACCAAGCCAACCTGGAACAAGAGACAGGGGGCTCATCTACATCTGAAGCTCTTTGGGGAGTGGGGAGAGATGGTCCAGGGTGACATATTATTTTATTTTTTAAAAAGAAGAGACATTTGCGCAATTGCACAGGTGTGATCCTGCACAAAGGTGAGTAGTGGTTGTTGTGGTTATTGTTTTAAAAAACCACACCACCAACAAACTCGGTGCTGGAAGATGCCGAGTGCCATCCCTAAGATGGTGAACATGCTCTCCCCCTCACCCCTGATGCCCACATACTCTCTCTGCACAGCTCTGTGTCTGTTTCCTGAGCCCTGCTACTCACAGGAAAGAGGGAGGACCCTGGGAGGGAGAGCGGAGCTCGGGATGGTATCAAGACAGCAGAAAAAATGGGGGAAAAGCACTCCCAGCTATCCTGGGAGAACGCAACGGTTATGTCTGGTTCACCCCAGGATCACCTGTGCATCATTTGGACGTGCAAGGAAGACCTTATGACCACCCTGGGATAAATGGCAGGTGTAGATTAGGCCAGGGTCTGACAGATCATCTGTAGTCCTATTCATCTGCTTGTATGTAGGGCTAAAATATGGAGGGTGACGTGGGTGCACACATAAGCCCTGCCCCTAACATCCCTGCATGCTAGGCATGTGCTCCGCTCCGATTAGAAGTGCAGAAGCAGGAGCGAATTGGCCTGCTCCGCCTTGCCCAGAGGTGGAGTAGAAGTGGACCGCGGACCCCTAGAAGCAAGGCGAAGAGAAGCGGCCATTTTTCAGAGCTCCTCTTTCAGGCGGACCGCTCCGATCGCCATCTTGAAACATTTTGCCCATAGGATTGCATTGCGGAAAAGAATTGGGGATAACTGGGTTGTTTTTGAAGCTATCGTTCTGAAAATTCTTGTGCTCAGAGAGTCGTGGATGGGGGTCATTTTGAGACTACTCTCACCTCTCTGCGTGGTGCGGGTCGCGCGCTAGAATTTTTTAAAAAATCGGCGGGAAAATACCTTTTTCAAAGGGCTGAGGGGCAGAGTCAACTCCCGGTCATGATCACATGATCCCAAAGTTGGAGGAGGGGATAGGCAAAACGGGTAACTTGGGATTCTGGGAAACTTCTCTTTCTTAATCTGAATGGACTTTTCCCAGTGTTTTTTAAAACAGTAGCCCCACCAAATGCACAAACACAACCTGAAATCATATACTAAGCCAATAATAAGAGAGCACTGCTACCCACCCTAACTTTGGGGAACAACTTGAAAGATGTGGTGGAAGGGGATGAGCTCCCCTAGGGCATCCCATGTGGACGTGCCCCCACTCTCTCCTGTACTTGGAAGGCCATCAGAGCCTTCCAAAGAGAGTAACCCGGTGGAGCAATGCCTATCATGAGTTGAAGTGAGTGGTCTACTTCTCTTAGTGGTGGAGCAATGCCTATCATGAGTTGAAGTGAACGTTTACTCCTCAGAGCTGTTGGTGAAGCAATGGCTTTCATGAGTTGAACTGGCAGCTGCTTCCCCCTCCCCTGTGCACGTCCCCCTATTGCTGGTAAAAGACAGATATAGCCTTTTTTAAAAAGTTCTTCTTGTTGTTTATTCAGCAACACTGCTGCTTTTAATTCCACACCTCCTTCATTTATTTATTTATTTATTTATTTATTCCATTTTATATGCATTACTGGCTTATCCTTGGCTCACTTCCTTATGCCCCCAGAAATGTCTGCTGCCTGCCTGCCCTCCTCCCCTGGCCACCTCGCAGGGATGTTGTGTGTGTCTGGCTTTGACTCAGGGGAGAAGTCCTTCCTGCGCTCACTTAGAGTTTTGGAAGTTCCAAATCCATTTTTCAAGTGTGGAAGAAGATTCATACTCCCCAATTCATGGTATGTTGGGATTTCCTTTGAAATGGCCTCATTGAGATGTCTGCAGGTTTAAGCCCCACCAAAAATCAGGGGATGATGGGACTGCCTTGAGTCTTGGTGTGCATCTGTATCCCTGGATAAGCTTTCATGGTGGTGAGTTTGAGGTTTCTAACGTGCAAATTGATGGAGCTATGGAAAGGGGTGTGAATGGGGTGTTGGATTTTCCTAAATTCCCCAAAAATCAGGGGATGATGGGACTGCCTTGAGTCTTGGCATGCGTATGTATCCCTGGATAAGCTTTCATGGTGGTGAGTTTGAGGTTTTTAACGTGCAAATTGACGGAGCTATGGAAAGGGGTGTGAATGGGGTGCCCGATTTTCATAAATTCCCCAAAAATCAGGGGATGATGGGATTGCCTTGAAACTTGGCGTGCGTGTGTATACCCCCATGAGGTGTCATGGTGCCAAACTTGAGGTTTCTAACTTTCACAGAAAAAAAGTTGTATACTTTTTTAGCTTAATGCAAGCCTATGGGGGGGGGGGGGAAACGGAGCTCTGATCCGGATCCGGAGCTCCGAGCGGAGCGGAGCGGGGGGTGGGGTGGAGCGGGCCGATCCGCAAATCGCGGATCTGGAAGAGAAGCGGAGTGGGGGGTCCGTGCACACCCCTACTGCATACCCAGTTAGATTTTTGCATGTTAGATCTTCAACTATGGAAACCCTGATAGGGCGGGTTTCACAATTGCCAAAACTCTGTAGATGCATTCAGCTGAACACAATTACAGAGCCCTCTCTAGATCTTTGTGAATGTACACACCCATGTATGTGTGCACACCCTCCACACTTTAGCCCTACACAGAAGCAGGCAAATGCCTCCATGGGGCTTGCCATAGTCCACTCCAAACATGAGGCATGCCTGAAGGATAAGCACCATGATATCTCTACCAGATTAAAAGGGCATCTAAACTGAATATCTTTAATTGGGAGTTTGTTTTTATTACTCTATTTTAATGCTGTCTTTTTATTGTTTTTATTGCCAGTTTATAATTCGATAAAACAATGAATACAGAAATAAAACAAACCAAGAGAAACTTGGACCACAGAGATCCAGCTTCAAGTTTCTCCATGTTTCTGAAGCTCACTGGATGGCCTTGACTAGTTGGTATCTCTCAGCTTAACCTACCTCACAGCATCTTTGTGAGAATTCAGTGAAAAGGGAAAGTCCTGTCTATGCTACTGCTCTGAGATTCTTGGAGGAAGGGCAGGATTCACCTGTAATAAATAAGCAAACCTGAATAGAGAAATGGATGATTTCACTTCTGCAGGGTTAATTACTGCTAGTGTAACACTGGAAACCAGCCTTTGATGCCTTTGAATACAATTACTAATCGTTTGCTGTTGCCATCTATCAATTTCTCATAAAGCATTTTTGCTTAATGATGTGCACAGTCACCAGATGGTACACTGAAGTTGCAAACATTCTGTCAATCAGACAATACATTTGGCCTCCTTAGTGACTTAGATAGAATTCCTACTTCTGGGGTGTTGCTTGAGTGACGTATGTGTACAGAGTGGGGGGCAGAAGTGGGGGTGGAGAATAGCTATAACGAAACCATTGCAAGGGTGGATACAGACAACTGCTTCCATGTGGTAAACCATTCACCCTGGGCATTCCATCATGTGGATGAACCTGCTTTCACCATACCTTCACAAGTTCATCTCAAGGACTTGGCTGCAAAACAGTTTGTTAACATTACACAGCTATAGGGAAAGGAGGACAAGGCAGCAGTAGTAGGGTGACCATATGGAAAGGAGGACAGGGCTCCTGTATCTTTAACAGTTGAACAGAAAAGGGAATTTCAGCAGGTGTCATTTGTATGCATGCAGCACCTGGTGAAATTGGCTCTTCACCACAACAGTTAAAGCTGCAGGATCCCTGCCCTCCTTTGTATTTGAGGGCACTGGGGGGAGGTGAAAGCGTTTCTTGGTTTCAGAAAAGGCTTCAGGGGAAAAAAGAGCTTTCTTCAAAAAATGCTTTTATACATTGAGTCTAATCCTGGATCAAACTGAGGGGGTTATTTACCTATCATCAGCATAGGAAAAGTTGAAGAACCATTTGTGAGCTTCTTGGCATTCTCAGGAGTGTGTTGCCATGCTGTTGGCCATTCAACTCTTGTCACTTTAAGATATGGCCCCAGTTGGTTTTTTAAAAAAACCCATAGCTGTCGATTTGGCTTATAGAGAAGTATTGTACTTTCAGAAGTAAATGATAAGGTATTCCACAGATAGAACAGGAAAATGCTATTAAGATTGAACCAATGGCTTGGTATTCAACATTCTCAGGGCTGACCCAAGACGTTTTGCTGCCTGAGGTGAAGGCAAAATGGTAACTCCGTATTCCATGTACAGGAGCCAACCAAACTGAGAACTAATTTTATTTCAACACTGGCAGTGGGACAGCAGGCTAGCTTAGGGGAATTCAGGGAAGTTCTATCGTCCAAACACCTTGCCACCCTTCAGTATCTGCCACTTGAGGCAGCTGCTTCATTCTGCCAAATGGTAGTGCTGGCTAAACGCTCTGGACATATAAAACTAAATATTGTCCTGGATTTGCATTGTATTTATGGCATTTCCCTCTAAAAAGCAAAGGATGGTGCATGTCCATTTTGTGTCGGACAAAAGGTGCCTGAAAATTTTGAAAGACAGAAGATCAGCCTTTGCCAGAATGTTAACCAATAGTGCATTTTACACATAAGCAAGAGGAGGAATATGGTATCAGTTCAGCACAATGTACTTAAAGTACCATTTGAATTCATGCCAGGTGTGCTAGGCATTCCTAGAAATATGAAACAACAGTTAATGTTCCATGCAGGTTTGTGTATTTAAAAGAAACTGGCAGCTTTGATATGGTCCCATGGTTTAAATCGCACTGACTGCTTAAAGGATATTGTTTGGCTATATAAACAATATAAATAATCTCACTGGAATTGATTCATGAACTGGTATAGTAGCTAAATGTTCTAGATAAAATAGAAAATAGAGAGAGAGTGAGAGAAAGAGTGAGAGAGAAGAAGAAGAAGGGAGGAAGGAAGGAAAGAAGGAATCAGGACTTTTATGGAAACATCTGCTTTGTGAACCGCCCAGAGAGCTTCGTCTATTGGGCGGTATAAAAATGTAATAAATAAATAAATAAATAAATAAATAATTTTTTGCATTTTAACATTCAAAGCACAAACAGGGACATGCCATTGAAAAGAATCCACAATAATTTTAAGTTTACAATCCTGTTGTAAAAGTGAGCAAGTTCAAGTTCAGATGCAGGACAGCTCTGACTAAGTAACAGATGCTTGGGACAAACCATAGGATGACATGACCATCATTATAGCCAGTGCTGGAAACAGAATTGCAGAATAGATTGTCACTAATGGAAGATTTTAAAATGTCTGATTGCACCATACAGGGAGGGGTAATTTTTTGAGGGGCAGAGGAGATGGTTTGCTTTTCCCTCCCCAGCAATGCCCCCTGCTCTGAATTTTTAGATCAGGAGAGAAGAAAAGAGTTTTTTCCTTCCTGAACATAAGAATATCAGAAGTGCCATGCTGGATCAGACTGAGGGTCCATCTAGTCCAGCACTCTGTTTACACAGTAGCCAACCAGCTGTCGACCAGGGACCAACAAAGCAGGACATGGTGCAACAGCACCCTCCCACCCATGTCGCCCAGCAGCTGGTGCACACAGGCTTACTGCCTTGGATACTGGCCATCAGGGCTAGTAGCCATTGATAGCCTTCTCTTCCAGGAATTTATCCAATCCCCTTTTAAAGCCATACAAATTGGTGGCCATCACTACACCCTGTGGTAGTGAATTCCATAATTTAACTTCCTTTCATTTGTCTTGGATATCCCACCAATCAGTTTCATGGGATGACTGTGGGTTCTAGAATTTTGAGACAGGGAGAAAGATGTCTCCCTATCCACATTCTCCACACCATGCATCATTTTGTACACTTCTATCATGTCTCCCCTTAGCCTCCTTTCCCCCCAACCTAAACAACCCCAGCTGTTGTAACCTTCCCTCATAGGGGAGATGCTCCAGCCCCTTAATCATTTTAGGGGGCATGATGTGGGGAGAATCTGATGGGGCAAATGGGGACCCCCTGCAGGCATGGCTTCAGGGGGAGAGATGCTGTACCATCAAGGGTGAGCTATTCCATCTGCTCCCCTCCCCCCTCCCCCTGGAGAATTTAAAAGCAAGGCTGCAGCTTGGGAGGCCCTGCCTCAGAAGGAGAGATGCTATTCCAACCAAGTTATTTTTTCTTATCTTTTCTGTTTTGCTGAGAACTTGCATTTAGTATATTTTTGAATATTGTTGTTTAGTATATTGTTAAACATTGTTGTAGTGTATTGTTGAATATTTTGTGATATTTTTGTTGTAAACTTGCATTTAGTACAGTTGAATAGATTATTGTATTTATTGTACTGTAAACTGCTGACCTACTTTATTTTATGTACAGCGCTTTGTAATAAAGCACTATATAAATGATGATGATGATGATGATGATGTATCCAGCCCATTGGCCAGAGGGTCCTACCCATAGATGGACTTTTGTCTGCGCCAATTTGATGTTTTTCACATTCTTAACCAAGAATGAAAAGAACTCCCAAGATGCAGCTGAAGGTCAGTCCACAAATCCTTCTTACAGGTGATGCTATTGTATGGACTGAGAGAACTCATGTTGTATGGCATGGCAGCATTAAGGTCATAGTGACTGGCATCTTGGTGTGCCGAGGAAGAAGATGACCACGTGGCAAAGCAGTGCATGGCTCCTCATGACTTCTCAGGCCAGCAAACATAGAGGGCTGTGTGAACTACTCTTCACAGATGCTTATCCTAACTATCACATTTGCCAGATCTCCTTGGCCTGCATGACCACATGCCACACACTTTAGAGGTTCAAAAGGTTCCTTGGCTTCCCCAAACAGCTTTGCAGCCCAATGTTACCCTCCAGAAATGGGAGGGTGAGATTCAGACAATAGGCATCAGTATTATGTGTCCTCTAGGCTCATACCTTCTGAATAGATGGAGATAAACTGCATCTAGAGATCGAAACTAACTGCATTATTCACATGTGATTTCCCACCACCACCACTACTGAGTTTCCCATGGCTCTCTGGTGGGGTTTTTTGGGGTGGTTTTTTTTAAAGCAAAATCCCTCAATTTCCTCCAGCGGAATTATGGGATTTTCCTAATCTTCAGGGCTTTGTTTTGTAATGGAGTGATAAAGATAAACATATATTCAATGGCATTTCTTGCACATCCATTCCTAATTCTCCCTTGAAAATGGCTGTTGAATGTGTCTCCAAATGTATTCCATTTCCATGAAGACCTGAATATTTACGTGATTCTCATGACACTAGTACAGCAACACAGATGTTGTTGGGCCAGCGGAAACCTTGTTAAATATAACATGAAAACATGACTACATTGCACTCTGCTGGTTATAAAAATGGACTGGTAATTAGGACCATTATGTTTTTATTTTATTTAATCCTGGACCACCATTTCCTGTATTTAATAGTAATAGGGTGAACATTACTTTTTTCACTCTGTGAATTCTCTAGTCCCTGGTGGTACCTAGGCTTGGTTACAAGGCATAGTTGTTATACAGCATGGAAACTAGGAGGTGTAGCAAATAGGGGTGTGCACGGATCCCTCGCTCTGCTTCACTTCCAGATCCGCGATTTGCGGAGCTCCGGATCCAGATAGAAGCTCCGTTTCCCCCCCCCCCCCCATAGGCTTGCATTAAGCTTAAAAAGTATACAACTTTTTTCTGTGAAAGTTAGAAACCTCACGTTTGGCACCATGACACCTCATGGAGGAATACACACGCATGCCAAGACTCAAGGCAATCACATCATCCTCTGAATTTTGGGGAATTTATGAAAATCCAACACCCCATTCACACCCCTTTCGATAGCTCTGTCAATTTGCATGTTAAAAACCTCAAACTCGCCACCATGATAGCTTATCCAGGGATACACATGCACACCCAGACTCAAGGCAGTCCCATCATCCCCTGATTTTGGGGGAATTTATGAAAATACAACACCCATTCACACCCCTTTCGATAGCTCTGTCAATTTGCACGTTAAAAACCTCAAACTCACCACCATGATAGCTTATCCAGGGATACACACGCACGCCCAGACTCAAGGCAGTCCCATCATCCCCTGTTTTTGGGCGGGGCTTAAACCTGCAGACATCTCAATGGGGCCATTTCAAAGGAAATCCCAACATGCCATGAATTGGGGAGTAGAGATAAACCTATATGAATCTTCTTCCACACTTGAAAAATGGATTTGGAACTTCCAAAACTCTAAGTGAGCGCAGGAAGGACTTCTCCCCTGAGTCAAAGCCAGACACAAACAACATCCCTGCGAGGCGGGCAGGGGAGGAGAGAGGGAAGGCAGGCAGGCAGCAGACATTTCTGGGGGCATAAGGAAGTGAGCCAAGGATAAGCCAGTAATGCATATAAAATGGAATAAATAAATAAATAAACGAAGGAGGGGTGGAATTAAAAGCAGCAGTGTTGCTGAATAAACAACAAGAAGAACTTTTTTAAAAAGGCTATATCTGTCTTTTACCAGCAATAGGGGGACGTGCCCAGGAGAGGGGGAAGCAGCTGCCAGTTCAACTCATGAAAGCCATTGCTTCACCATGAGAGCTGAAGAGTAGAACTCTCACTTCAACTCATGATAGGCATTGCTCCACCGGGTTACTCTCTTTGGAGGGCTCTGATGGCCCTCCAAGTACAGGAGAGAGTGAGGGCACATCCACATGGGATGCCCTAGGGGAGCTCATCCCCTTGCACCACATCTTTTCAGTTGTTCCCCAAAGTTAGGGTGGGTAGCAGTGCTGTGTTTCTATCTCTTATTATTGGTTTAGTATATGATTTCAGGTTGTGTTTGTGCATTTGGTGGGGCTACTGTTTTAAAAAACACTGGGAAAAGTCCATTCAGACTAAGAAAGTGAAGTTCCCAGAATCCCAAGTTACCCATTTTGCCTATCCCCTCCTCCAACTTTGGGATCATGTGATCATGACCGGGAGTTGACTCTGCCCCTCAGCCCTTCGAAAAAGGTATTTTCCCGCCGATTTTTTAAAAAATTCTAGCACACGAACCGCAGCACGCAGAGAGCTTAGAGTAGGCTCAAAATGACCCCCATCCACGACTCTCCAAGCACGAGAATTTTCAGAAAGATAGCTTCAAAAACAACACAGTTATCCCCCTTTCTTTTTTGCAATGCAATCCTATGGGCGAAATGTTTCAAGATGGCGATCGGATCGGACCGCGGAAACCAGAGCTCTCCGAAAATGGGTGCTTCTCTTCGCCTTGCTTCTAGGGGTCCGCGGTCCACTTCTACTCCACCTCTGGGCAAGGTGGAGCAGGCCAATTCGCTCCTGCTTCTGCGCTTCTAATCGGAGCGGAGCACATGCCTAGTAGCAAAGCCTTGATGGAAACGGTGGGTTTTGAAGAGGGATTTGAAGGAAGTAAGAGAGGTAGCATCACACAGGCATTCTTGGGGGCAGATCCAAACATATGGGGTGGAAAGAACAAGGGCAAAGTTGTTTGAGAGAGCAAGAGACCTTTGGATAACAGAGGATGGCAAAGTCAGAGGAGCAGAAGTCATGGACATGGATTTATAGAGCTATAAGAGTGGAAAGATAAAGGAAGCCCAGCGATGGAGGGATTGTGTTTGCTCTTATACAGTCAAGTTAGATTGTTGGACACATACCCACCATTCCTGATGGATGCAATTTTCTACTTCACACCCCCACCCTACTCTTTAGAGGTGGTAAATTATTCCCAGATAGATAGATAGTATCGACTTGTTTTTCCATTATCTGGCTGATGCAGTGGAAAGGACTTGTCTTTGTTATGGCAGTGGTTGACGTAAGATGGTGTGATAAAAGTTGTCATAACCAACTAGGGCACCTCAGGAAATGGCTGCCATCTTGTGGAGTCTTTCAGCTTTGCCTTGATCTATCACCACTGCTTTCAGACTAACTATCTGTATTCCTTATGCCTAGTTCTCTACATCTCCACATTCATTATGTCACCCAGAGTCTTCTTACCATCTATGCTGAAACTGCTGTTGAAACAGCAAAGGTGAGGATCACAGAATAAGCTGCCACCACCTCCATGTTGGGTTTTGCCCAGATTTCAAAACATCATGCACCACTACAAACAGCCTCCCTGGAAATCCCTTCCTATTCATTCCCCTCTTTCAGGCAGCATTTTGAACACCTGAGGGTTAGCAGCCTCGTCAGTACCAAATGGCCAATGATTTATTAACCCAAGCTGCAGCATAATAATGCTCACCATGTGGCTAATAAGCAGGCGCTTGGAAATAAAGCTGAAAAGGCAGGGACTTTTCTTGGGATAGTTTCAATGCCAGAGCAGGCACACACACACTTTTTAATGGATTGGAGTGTGCCTTGAATGTTAAACATGTAGGAACTTGGCATCTTCTAGATCAGTATAATTCCATGGGGTAGAAGAAGAATATATTATTTTTAAAATAGCTGCGTGTGAGTGAGTGAGAGAGTGCTCACACACACATATGTAGACTGGATTTTTAATGTTACAGACTTGGAAGGCCTTGTATAATTAAAAAAAAGTAAAATTTGAGGTCTTAGTAGTATCTGCTTGTGCCTTTTGGCTGCAGAGTTTCAAAGCTAATGGCCATATCTCGGTACTGCTGAAAATGAGCTGCATCAGCTGAATTTCTTCCTAGAGAAGCACAGGTCTGTTCCTGATTCTATATGCAATTATTCAGGCAAAATTCTCATAGAAATTAGTAAGTAGGAAGGCATGAGGAATTCAGTCTTTGTGGATTCTGAAACAAACTTAACTGATCCACCCTTCCCAGACGAATGGGCAAAAAATAATTTAGTTGCCTAACAGATGCTTCTGTATTTCTTGGATGTTTTACAGTTCTTGGCTCAAATACTGATATGTATCAATACAGTTATGAATGCATATTTTGAGAGAAAGCATGCTTTTAAGGTATATATTTAAATCTGTGATTAAATGCAAATGTTTGTGTGATTTTTTTTTAGACAACACCAACATCAGATTCACTTTGGAATGTGTTGGAATGGGTTAGAGCTCCAACACATTCCAACATTCCATTGCTATACAGAGAAGTTAGATTGTTGGACACATACCCGCCATTCCTGATGGATGCAGAAGTGACAGTGACCAAAATCAATGATTCTTCCATGCCTATGATGGCTCAATAGACAGGGACAGTACATAATCTGCTGAGGTTCCCTGTGAAAATCAAAGGTGGTTCCCAGTGTTCCAATGAACCTAAATTATCAACATTACCCATCCATCTAAGTTCCACATCCAGTTTTCTGCATCATCAGGAACATTTCCTTATTCCCTAGTGTAGTGGTTGATGTTCTCGAACCAAAACTATAAAGAAGAGACATGAGCATGCTATCTTTACAATGACCATATAACTGTATATTTAAGTTGTCCCTACCTAAAAGGGAATGCCATGGCTTTAACAGCTGCAAAACCAAAATACATTAAACAGGAGCAGCTTCTTGTATCAGTGCAGCATGGGAAAGTCACACCTCCCAAACATTTCCATGGATTGTAGTCATTTTGTGACCTAGATCAAACCAAGGATAGTTCAGCTAGTATCCAATAGCTCTGAGAATCTACCACCTTTGTACAGGGTGCAGGCCAGCTTGTAACTGTGGGTCCTTCCAGACAGAGAGCTTTTGGTGCTAACACTCAGAGGGTATTGTGTAACTATTCCATCTTTTTTTTTCCTTAACAGATTTTTCTGCAGTAAGAAAAAAGATAAAAGAAGTGATACGGAAACATGGGAGGGCTACAAATGGAAGATACCATTCATTATCTGGACCTCCCATAAGATTCTGTGAAGGAGGCAGTGCAATTGAACTGTTGGGGCATATTAGGCATTCCATATCTTACTATCATAGTGTTATTTCCTGCTTTTTATTCAACATTATCCCAAATTCCACAAGAAATGTCATTGTGTGTCTGTGGTGATACCCACCTTTCTGTCCCTTAGGTATGTCTGAAGTTTGTATGCCTAGTGAGTGTGGAATATTTGACTGAGTGGGTGTGGCTAGTGATGCAGTGAGAGAGGGGGAGGGAGGAGTATAAATAGGTTGGCTGAGGAGAATGGTTTTTAGCTTGTTTGGTTTGAGTCTGGGAGTTTTAGACTGGCTTGTGCTTCGTGAGAGTGTTTGGTGTGAGGAGTGAGAATTTTAAGGGACTTGGGATTGTTATTTTGAATATAAAAATATGCAGGTTTGATCCAAACTGAAATACTAAAAAGTAGTTAAATTTCAATAAACTTTACTTTGTGTTCTGTTACCACAAACCACGTGTCAGCTCGGAGTTATTACCTGCTATATTACACAGTGTAAAAACATCTAAACATACACCTGCTATTCAGTACCTCAGTAATAGAACCTATTTGCCAAAACCCTTTACCGTGTTCCCTCACATATAGGGGAGAGGTTGTGTTGGTTTTTAGGGCTGTGCATGACCCTCCCCCGATCTGCTTCGGATCCTGATCCGCAACTTCTGGATTGGGTCCGCTCTGCTCTGCGCTGATCCGCCAGTGGTCCATCATCTAGTACATTTCCCAGGCACCAGGAGGGCAGAGAGGCAGGCAGAGATGTATGACTATGCCATAGCTCTATGGGGAAGTAAGTTCCAGCAAATACCTCACCACAACAACACCCAGGTGGAGGCAGGAAGGCAGGCATGCAGCAGACATTTCTGGGGGCACAATGAAGTGAGCTAAGGATTGTTTCAAAGCCAGTAATGCAAACCATCCCTGTGAGGCGGGAACAGCATAGAGAGATGCCTTTTCTTTTGCATTCCATAACTAGGGGACTAGGAGGATAAGAGTAAAGCTTTGTGATCCTTGCTTCAGAGTTGATTGATTGCACTGTGATCACAGCCATTAATAATGTTAATAATAGCAGTACTAATATTAATAGTAATAATAATAATAACAACAACCACAACAATAAGGAGTTGAACCATGATGAAAGCCAGCCTGACTTCACTGAAGAGGGAAAGCCAGGAGAGCTTGAGTTATGGGGTGTATAATAAATGTAATAAATAAACAAACAAACACAGGAGGGGTGGAATTAAAAGCAGCAGTGTTGCTGAATCACAACAACAATAATATTTTTTTTTAAAAAAAGGCTATATCTGTCTTTTACCAGTAAGAGGAAAGTGGACGTGCCAGCGGGAGGGGGAACTGTGCCCATTTGACTGGCCCTGTCTAGGTACCAGTCTTTCAGAAGCTACCTTACACTTCAACTTATGACAGGCATGCCATGTAGCTTCACTGGCTAACCTTTGGAGGATTCTGATGACCCTCCAAAGACAGGAGTGCACTGGGCATGTCCACATGCCCTAGGGGACCTCATCCCATTGCACCACATCTATTCATTTGTTCACCAAGGTTAGGGTGGGTAGCAGTGCTGTGTTTCCTATCTGTTATTTATTTGCTTAGTATATGATTTCAGGTTGTGTTTGTGCGTTTGGTGGGGCTACTGTTTAAAAAAACACTGGGAAAAGTCCGTTCAGAGACTAAGAAAGAAAAGTTTCCCATTATCCCAAGTTACTAAGTATCCCGTTTTGCTTATCCCCCCCTCCAACTTTGGGATTGGAGGATGCTTCATCAGGTGATCATGATTGGGAGTTGAATCTGCCTCCCATTGCTTCAAAAAAAGGTACCCCTCCTGCTTCCCCCCTATTTTTTTTAAAAAAATATAGCAAGCAAATCGCAGCACGAAAATTGCTGAAAATAGGCACAAATGACCCCCACCCATGACTCTCTAAGCATATTCAGTTTCAAGGATGTACCTTGAAAAACAAAAAAGTTATATGCTAATCTTTTCCATAATGCAATCCTATGGGAAAATATCTAAAATGGCGGGCGGAGTGCTCTGCTTAAAAGCGAATTATTCGCTTTCAGTTGCTTCTCTTTGCCATGCTTTGCTAGTCACCCGATCCACTTCTCCGCCTGTAACGGAGGCGAATCAGGCCGCTCCGCTATCACTTCTAAGAACCGAAGAGAAGCGGATCACAGCCCTATTGGTTTTTACCCTTTCCTCAGGCTTTTCAAGAGGTAGCACTTGGCTTGAGAAGGGTGTGCTAGGCAAGGCCTTCTGTATAAGGTCAGTGTTGTCGCAGTGTCCTACAAGGTATAATGCACAATAGGGATATAGTGTTACCATGATGGGATTGTAATGATTTGACACAAGGTGTAAATCTGGTCCTGGTGTAAATTCCACTGTCATTACAAATAGATGTGGCAACAGTTTATCACACAAACAAGTGGTGATACCATGCTGGGGTCTTCCTTCCTTTGCATTGTACAGAAACTAAATTCAAGAAAGTGCACAATTGTTTATTGTAATGTCAAAAGCACAGCATGGAGATATCAAAATCCTGAACTAAAATGGAAATGAAATATTTCGTAGTTGTTTTTCCCCCATGTATAATTTTCCCCTACAAAGGAATCATGGTTGTATGATGAAGCTGCTTCTGTGAAAATTGTCCCCAACTACCTGGATTCTTTAAAGCACCATTGTACTGTGTCCTTGACTTCAAACACCAGGAATATCTGAGATTTACCGAGCTGTCATCTTGGATCCATTCCCCTGAGACCTTTTCAGGAAACCACTTCAGAACAAAGAGCACCATGTAAAGATTATCTTTAGTTTAATCTTTGTTTTACAGGCGTATGCTTGGCCAGAACTCATTCTTCTGCCAGAATCTGAAACCCAGGAAAGCATGTGACTATCTAACAGGAAGGAACACCATTTGAACATATTCAGCAAAAGCAAATCCCTACTGCCAACTCTCCATCCATTTATTATGTCCCTTTCTAATCAGGACACAGAGGAAACATACTGAATATCCGGTGATCACCTATGCATTATATGCTAAACAATCTGCAGGAGGCATTTTCCCACAGATCTGGAAGCTGTCTCACTAGAGTATTTTAACAGAAGTGTGTGCAGAAAATGTATTAATGTTTGCCTGCTGCATTGCAGCATTTGAAAGAGCCAATTGGAAAAGAAGGTGGTAGGTCATTGGTTGTAAAAATAATAGAGCCTGTGGGTATTGACGAGGGCCTTGTAGATGGCAGCAATTGAGAGCAGCAGGACTATGAATGCTACTTCAAATAGACACATCCTGTCTCGAATTGGGTTGATTCAGGACACTCAGTGGAACATTCACATATGCTACAACAGCAGGATTGGATGTTTAGCTTTTCCCTACCATGTTGCCCCCTCCTTAATGACTATTAGATCTCCTTCCAGTGTTACCTATGTAGCACTCTGGCATGTCCCCTTCCCACTCTTTTCCAGTGCATTGGAAGCCCCAGTTCATGTGGCAAGAGTACGTAGCACATCTACTTCCCATGCCAGCATACCTGGCTGACTCCAGATTGAGGGCAACTTGGCAAGGTGGTCCCTTCTACAATGTCCTATGTTGGGAGCTCTAGGATATTTTGGCAAATTTAAGATGGCGGGCAGCTCCCAACCCCAGCTGCCTGCCATGGGAGGCCCCAAGACCTGAGCCAGTGGTGGGCCATGCTGGGTTGCATGGCCCCAGCAACTGCCTAAGGACGCTGGGTGTGCATTTCCCAGGAAAGGTGAATCTGGCAGGGGGAGCAGCCATGTTGCTCACTTCTCTCATTATAGAACAATGCAGAAAGGAAACTTACTGAGAGCCAGTGTGGTGTAGTTGTTAGAGCATTGGACTTGGACCAAGGAGACCTGGGTTCAAGTCCCCACTCAGCCATGAAGCTCCTTGAGTATCTGGGCCAGTCACTGATTCTCTTAGCATAGCCTACCTCCCGGGGCTATTTTTGTAGGATTAAATGGAAAAGACGAGAATCATGTAGGCCACCTTGGAGGAAAATGTGAATATAAGTGAAATAAATAAATAAATAAATAAATAAATAAATAAATAAATGCAGTAGTTCCTATTGTGACTGAGACAGCAATGGAAGAGGCCCTCAGTCATTGCTTTTAGGATGGGAAAAGTAGGGGGTGATAAGACCCCTCTCCATTTAACAGTTGTGTAGAAGTGGACATTTCAAGAAGTATTTCAGTGATGTAGGAACCCTGTCCTCCTTCACATCTGTAGCTCCATCAGATTTTTCCCCTTGGCAGTGACTTCTTGCCCTAACAGCTGATTTGCTAAAATTTGATGACGTCAGGGAATCACATTTGTGAATTTCCTTGGAGTTCCCCCATTATTTGAGCAATGACCACATTCCCAGTTCCTTGAACTCTGGATTTCTGTTCTCTTTTCTGTCAGATGTATTCACATGTCTTCTTCCTTTCTCTTTCCTTCCTACAAGGCTTTCTCCCCCCTCTCCACTGACTGACACACATCTCCTTCCTAGTGGGGATGGATGAGATATTAATTTCAGTTTAGGTTGAAAAGAACTTATCAAAAGTTACAAACTTGAGGTTTTGAAGGGGGGAAAAACAGCAACAGAGAATGTAGAAGAAACTGAAATTGACAGTTTTACCCATTTCTACTTACTACTCTCTCAACTGGGGAAGAAAGTAAGAGCAGAGAGGAACTAATTACAATGAAAGTAAGAGCTTGCTGATGGCAAGTTTTAAGAGGAAGAGAGATGAAACACCACAACGTTTCTGAGGGCTGGTTTTCAACTACACACAATCCCTTGGGCCTACACCCCGATCTGGGAATGTCAGTGTGTATAAATAGGCAACACAGAGAGATAGCCAACAGCAATTTCTGTGTCTGTAGAATGAACTGAGTGAATGCTACTGTGATCTCAGGAATTATGACCAGCCAAACCTGTCTGTCTTTGTGTTCTTCATAGTGACATTTCTCAGTGTGGTTGTGGACATGCCTGTGGCTGAAGGCAGCTTGGCCCTGTAAAACGTATAGGCAAAAGATTCTACATTGCAGTGCTGGCTCTACTATTGCATTGAGTGAGATGGCTGCCTCAGGCAGCTGGGTTTGAGTGGCACGAAAGGCTTCATCTTGAGTATTGTGTCCAGTTCTGGGCACCACACTTCAAGAAGAATGCAGACAAGCTGGAGTGTGTTCAGAGGATGGCAATAAGGATGATCAGGGCTCTGGAAACAAAGCCCTATGAAGAGAGGCTGAAATAACTGGGCATGTTTAGCCTGGAGAAGAGAAGACCTACAAAGCTTTTCACTGTCTAGCTCCTTCCTATCTCTCCTCTCTCCTCTCACACTATTGCCCCGCTCGTGCTCTTCGCTCCTCTGATGCCATGTTTCTCGCCTGCCCAAGGGTCTCTACTTCCCTTTCTCGGCTTCGTCCATTTTCTTCTGCTGCCCCTTATGCCTGGAATGCTCTTCCAGAACATTTGAGAACTACAAGCTCAACCGCAGCTTTTAAAGCTCAGCTAAAAACTTTTCTTTTTCCTAAAGCTTTTAAAACTTGATTTTGTTCTGACTTTATACTGTTAGTTTTACCCTACCCAGTGCCTGTTTACCCTACCCTGTGCCTGTTTGCTTTCTCTTCCCCTCCTTATTGTTTTATCATGGTTTTATTAGAATGTAAGCCTATGCGGCAGGGTCTCGCTATTTACTGTTTTACTCTGTACAGCACCATGTACATTGATGGTGCTATATAAATAAATAAATAATAATAATAATAATAATTGAGGGGAGATATGATAGCACTCTTCAAATACTTGAAAGGTTGTCACACAGAGGAGGGCCAGGATCTCTTCTCGATCCTCCCAGAGTGCAGGACACGGAATAATGGGCTCAAGTTACAGGTAGCCAGATTCCAGCTGGACATCAGGAAAAACTTCCTGACTGTTAGAGCAGTACGACAATGGAACCAGTTACCTAGGGAGGTTGTGGGCTCTCCCACACTAGAGGCATTCAAGAGACAGCTGGACAACCATATGTCACATATGCTTTGAGGTGGATTCCTGCATTGAACAGGGGGTTGGACTCAATGGCCTTACAGACCCCTTCCAACTCTATGATTTTATGAATTCATTTTTGTTGCATTTTTGCTTTCAGGGGTGGAGGAGAGATGCTAATGGGATTTTCTGCCTTCTGCACCTGAGTAACTTGACTGGCCCAGGGTACTGTGCAGCAGGAAAGGCATTTGCCATCCTTCTTTGTGAAATGGCCCTAAGTAATTCTATATATGTCTACTCATATAAGTAGGTTCCACTGAGTATAATGGGGCTTATGCTCAGGCTCGTGTGAATAGGATTATACCCTTGAAGAAGCAATATAGAGTTCTTCAAGGCAAATTCAATGACATAGAGGGTGTTGTAGCCAAAGTTCAAAATGTGAAAATATCTATGCTTGATCATTTCTCTGTTGATCATTTCTCTGCTTCTGAGAGCAGGAAACAAACTTTGCCATACTGAGGGCAGATACTTCCTGAATCAACACAATTAGATCATCTTGCAGTTTTATCTTTAGCATTTATGCTGCTGCATGCATGTTTATATTGCCTGTTTTAATTGAACTTTTAATTGTTTGATGTTTTATCTGTGAACCACCTTCAGATGGCTTTTTGCCCTTAAAGGCAGTATTAAAATATTACAAATAAATAAATGTAGAGGTAGTGTGCCTCTGAATACCAGTTGCTGAAGAACAAGAGCAGGGAATTGCTATTCCTTGTGTGACCAAGCCATAGACTACAATCTTCAAAAGAACCAGGGGCATAAAACAGGCACATTTTTACATACTTATCAAACTTCAATGTAATTAGCTTATTTTTCCTTAATTCTGATCCAGGGAGGTCGTCAGGCGGGGAGAGAAACCCACAAAAGTATTGTAGATTCTTTAAAATTTACAATTTTTTTCTGGCATAAGCTTTTCTGGATACTGTTAAAAAAAGATTATACCAGAATAATTTGGTAATCTTTAAAGTACCACAGGATGGTTTAGTTTAGTTTTGGTGGGTTTTTTTTTTTTTTTTTTTCTGCAACAAACTAACCCAGCTACCCCTCTCTGAGAACTGTTGAGTTGAAAAGTGCTTGTGATTGGTTTCAAGTTGCTAGTTTTCTAGTGAGTGAGTCATGCAGTGCCCATAAAGTGGTGGGTGGTTGCTTCCTTTGACAATGGGCCAGTTCACATGATGGTGGCTAGTGCCGGGCCTGCCGTGTTGTCCAAACCTGGGTGGCATGGCTTGTTGGAGGGTTAAGCAACCCTCAAATAAGACACATTATTTTGGGGTTGTTCAGACAACATGACAAGCCACGCCAGGTGGTGATTATTCCAATCACGCCCAGCACAAGCCATGGCTTAAACTAGCCAGCATGGCTTGCTTAAGCCAGGGGGATCATGCGAACCAGGACAATGACTGCAAAATCCTCCTTGCATTCTGCTTTAAATCTAAAATATTCATTTTTGGACTGGTGTTTCTTATAACTTGATGCTGTCATGCTTTTGCAGGAGCCTTCCACGAACAGAGTTAGATGCCACAGCAAACTCCAGCATCAAATTTCAATTCATTGCCTGCACATATTTATCCTTTTTGAACACGGCAGTTGAGCCTTGCCCAGGCCATTTCTGACTTGGAAGTAGCAATTAAACGCCCCCTTCTTAAAGTAAGCCTGCAGAGAGTGGGGGAAGAGGGGGAGAGACCTGTGGCAAGTGCAGTTTTATCTATTGCCATGTTCATACCTCTTTGCAGCCTTGGGAAGTCAGCAATTCTCGTCTCCTTCCCATGCCATCTATAATTCTTAGACACCTGTTAATGTCTCTTCCCGCTTTAGCCTTCTTCAGCAAACTGCTCCCTCTTCTCTCTCCTGCTGTCCAGGCATTGTCTATTACTTTCTCTCCTGCATATCCAAGCCATATGCCCTGCTTTACAGAAGACAATCACAGGACCATCCTGGATTTTGAACGTGTCCTCTGTTTGAAAGGCAGTCTGGTTCAAGTCCTGGCCCTTGTCTATACGACAGTGGGATAGCTCGTCAGTAAATAAAAACCCAATTTTTCGTTGATTCAAATGTAGGTAAAGAGTGCCACTCTGCAGCAGCAATAGTGATTTATTTCCTGAATTATTATTTTTAGAGTGAGTTATTAATGCACACACGCACATTATCCCATATATGATGATAAAGAGTAGAAGCCAACGAAGCTATAAGTCTTATCTGTGGAGCTCTGCAGACTAATATAGCACACAAACTGAGCAGGAGCGGGGGGTGGACGAGGCTACAGAGGGAAAGGAAGGAGGCTGGCTGCCTGTTTCCCGCTTTGGTCCCATTGCTCCTCATAAGGAAATTCAAAGAAACAGCCTCCATGAACCAGGAGCGGGGGTGGGGGGGAACAAGGCTACAGAGGAAAAGGAATATATATATAAATAGAGGAATGAATTTGTATTAGGAAGCTTTCTCTGCGGAGCTCTGGAGAGAGACTTCAAACTAAAATCGGTGCGAACAAAGGAGGCAGCGGATTGGTGCAAAATCAGGAAGTGGGCCAATCACGTTATCCTACCCTCAAAGCTCCACCCACATGTCAAAATCTGACATAACTCCCCCAAAGACACACAGCCATAATGTGGTGCAAACTTGGACCCAATCTAAAACTCGCGGTAAATTGTGAATGCAAATATGCACATTATTGCAGTTAAAACTCAGCGCTGAGGTGAATGGGCGGCTACGACATGTAACCTAAAATGTGAATATGCGCATTTAGGTCAGGGTAAAGAAGCTGTATTTATTTATTTATTTTTATTTATTTATTTATTACATTTCTATACCGCCCAATAGCCGAAGCTCTCTGGGCGGTTCACAAAAATTAAAACCATAGTAAGACAACCAACAGGTTAAAAGACAATAGACAAGCCCCAGTTCAAAGATAAAGGCCTAATCTACACCAAGCAGAATATAGCACTATGAAAGTGGTATATTGTATGTTTCATAGTGCTATATCCTGCTTGGTGTAGATTAGGCCCAAGAACTGTAAGAAGAGAGAGCAGGACCTTGAAGTGCCCCTTAACAGCACCCGGACAGCAGACTGAACAAGGCACACAAGACACGTAGACACAGTCTTCCAAACTATGTACCGCATTTCTGTGCAGTATGAAATTATAGCCATCATTTTCTAATTTGCATCTATAAATATAAATCAGCCTATTTAAACTTTGTACAAATTCATGTCCTCTTATTGAATGATGCAATTGTGGCCACCCTACTACAGTGGCATCTGCAGCTCAAGTGGCTGCTAAGCGATGAGGTTACCCAGTCTCTGGTCATGTTGGGGAGGATGCCAGGAGCCTTTGGATACCTTTGTTGGCTCAAGAGCCACAGCTGAACTGTCAAAAGAACTACAAGTGTCTCCTGAGCCACAGTTTGGCTATTGCCTTCATGCCCTGCTTGTAGGCTTCTCAGGGAGATATACTTAATCACTATATGGAAATGGAATGCTGGACTAGATGGACCTTTGGTCTGGTCCAGCAAGCTCTTAGCATATTTTAAGGGGTGCAATCCTGAAGTCACTTATCTGAGAGTAAGTCCCATTGATCTTAGTGGGACTTATTTCTAAGGAGAAATGCATAGGATTACAGTATAGGTTGTGTTTAGTTCAGGCATGTAAATGACACCTACCTACTTACCTGTGATGAGAAAAAATTGCTTCCAAGAGAGCAGCTTTGTACCCTAATTTTTAGTATTGTATAAATTGAGGTTAGCTAGAGTGCATTCACCTAGCAGAGTCTCAAATATTGGGATGCTTGGCTGACTGTGGATTGACATCAAACATACATGAAAATGGTACTCACATTATGCAAATGACATACAGGAACTCAAATCAACTGCAGCTCTCAAGATACATATACTCATACATTGTGGCTCATAGACCTTAGCAGTTCTCCACCACTCCTCCAAACAATATCTTCCCTTCCTAATCCATCATTTGTGGATAGTGCTTTCTGCAGCTATCCAAGTTTGATAGCCTTTTCCAGTTACAGATGCGAGAAGTACAGGCAAATTCATTTTCTATTGAAATGTTCAAATTACCAGTCTTTGTCGCATCTAGGTCTTCACTTTGGGGCATTATTATTATTAAGACAGAAGGGGCAGCTTTCTTATTCCCAGTAAGTCCTCTACCATCTTCTCAAATGTGTTAATCCCAGGAGAAGGTTATGTTTACTAAAAAAAAAAAAACAAAAAAAAAAACATGGGGGAAAGTTATCTACAGTGACTTGTGCATCTTTTTCTAACCATAAATAACTTTACATTTTCATTCTAGCAGCATGATAAAGCAAGGAGGTAATGAGCCATTATGGAAACCCCATCTGTTGCTCATCAGGGGATAGGCTTCCTGCTCGTGGATTTATTAAAGAAAAATTTCAGTGTTGGTCCTCTTACTGTTAATGAGGAATGCGCCTCTAATTGCCCAAGCTGAAAACATAGTCTAATACATTGCTTCACTGTCCACGTGAAGAACCATGTGCTTTCACTGCAAAGCAAATAAACACAGAGAAACAAAAGAGAAAATTCAGACTGCAACTAGTCAAATAAGTGGTGTTGTGCCAATTTTTTTTGATGTATTTGTTTTTGACTATTCATTGGGGAGAGGTGAGAAAAGAAACTGCACCCAAGAATTGTGGGAAGGGATGAGAATTTCTCAGTGTGCAAGGCTTCAGTGTTTACTTTATTGTATTGGGGTGGCAGAGGATGTGTGCTTTTGTCCTGTTCTGTCCTTGCAATATCTCCAGCCATTGGTGTTTCCTGGAAAGCCTCCTAGAGGACTTAACTAGGGCCATAGCTAGACCTAAGGTTTATCCCTGGATCAACCAGGGGTCAAAACGGTTCATCTAGGTGACACACAGGGGATCCAGTGCTCAGGCAGGGGCGAACCCTGGATGATCCCAGGATAAACCTTAGGTCTAGCTGTGGCCTAGGACTTCCTCTCTTGGGTTTTTCCAGTGTTGCTGCTTGCTGAGTGCCTGAAAGCTGGACTTCTTCTTCTTCTTCTTCTTCTTCTTCTTCTTCTTCTTCTTCTTCTTCTTCTTCTTCTTCTTCTTCTTCTTCTTCTTCTTCTTCTTCTTCTTCTTCTTCTTCCTTTAGCAACAACAAAGACAAACCAAAAATGCTTCGCTCAACTTTCAGGCCTTCAGCAGGCAGCAGCACTGGAAAGCCCACAGGAAGGAACCCCAGTTAAGTCCTCTAGGGGCCTTTCCAGGAAGCACAAGCAGCTGGTGAGGCTGCAAGGTCAGAATGGTACAAATATGGAAAAATCAAAGAGCACACATTAACCCCTCAGCCACCTCCTTACAGTAAGGTAAACACAGTAAGACCTGCACCCCAAAATCCCCCCCCAAATTCTCAACATCCCTGCGAAAGAAGCCAAAAAAGTCTGCCTCCTTTGAGGGGGGCGAGTTGAAGAAATTGCGAAAAGGTGAGGGGAAGGGAAGGGTTCAGCACTAAAAATAAGTGTTACAAGAGGAGCCATGTAGTGGAACCTGGGCTTGGAGGAATGCAGCAGCAGCAGCACTATTTTATTAGCAGGGACACTGACACCATCTGCCGCCACCGCCACCCCCCCTTCAGAATTCTCTGTTCCCTAGCTGCAAGCCTCAGAGTAGCTGAGGGAGGAATGAATTTCGGCAGCAACAATATGTTGTTCCCTCTTGTTATAAACAGTATTTAGAGGAGGTTAGTCTTGAAAGAGCAATAAAGACCCATTAGCTGGTAGAACTGCTTTGTTGATAAGGATCGACACAGCTGCCTGCATGTTTGGCCTCTCCTTTGGGCCGTGACTATGGGGACTGTCATGATGAGCTCTTGCATTTCAAGATTTACCACTCCAGCACCATATGGCAGCCATGCCATGTTCTCCTGTCTCTCCATGTCATGTTGGAAGGGGGCAGATGCTAGATGGAGGGAATGGCTGCCATGGCTGCCTTGTGTCCTGTTCTAAAAGGAGGTCTAAAGGACTGCTGGTGTCCAGGCTGTAGCGAAGCAGCCTTAGAGAAGTTGGAGAGAAAACGAGGCAGGTATTGAGCAATGTATTGGTATAGTTCACACCCAATTATGTGGCTATCAAAAAATCGGGAACTCAGAATGAGGATGGATTCACTCATTTGTGCCATGACTAATAGCTATTAAGAGATCGATATTAATTAACGTTGAATGAACTGATCCTCCTGTCTACCCAAACTGAGGTCATGTCCAACAGGAAAAAGGTTATCCCTTCACAAGTTTTGTTTCAAGGACAAAGAATACAGTCCCTTACTAAGAAAATTCCACTGGAATTTTCATCTACAATTGCCATTTCACATGGCCAATTTGTATTTTGAAGATGCAGTGATGCGGAAATCTGCATCTGTTGAATTCTGGTCTCTCATGCCTTAAGCAGTTAATGCCTTAAAGCTACTAATAGGAAATATGGTATTCCTATTAATAAGTGAGACCTGCATCAAAATGTTGCAGTGTGGAGCCCTTCTGTTCAAGGTTCCGTGCCCTTTTACAGGATATTTCATTCTCCCTCTCTGGTTGTCCCTTCCTCCACCTCCACCTCAAGCCAGCCAGTCTCTGCCCACTCAGCATACTCCTTCCTCGTTGAGCTGTTTTTAGGTACCAACCCTTGGGGGCTTTCCCCCCACTAAATATATATTTTTTGTACTGCTACAGTGAGCCTTCCATGAGCCTGCTAATACTTCCCTCTTGTGCATGGATGCTGTTGTTTTGGCTACATAAGGACCTACATTCATAGAACGAGTTCACTACTATTATATTATATACGATTATTATATATGATACCTCAATCCTTTATGGTCCGCATACATTCTATGGCCAAAGTGCTACCCAGTGTCTCAGAAGCAAGGCAGAGCTAGTAGCTCACAGAAGTCATGCTTGTTAAGACAGCCCTACCTTTTCCTTTAGTCTTACCTTTAGCTTGCTTGGGTTAGTCTCTACCACAGGAGTGGGCATCTTTCAATCTTGGAGCCATATGCAACTGTTGGCCTAATGTGAAAGGCTTACTGCAATTCAGGCTCTGACCAGGTCTCTGAAAGGAAAGAAAAGGAGAGAGAGAGAGAGAGAGAGAGAGAGAGAGAGAGAGAGAGAGAGAGAGAGAGAGAGAGAGAGAGAGAGAGAGAGAGGCCCAGTTTGGACGACACAATAATCAACAGGGGGGGAGGAGTCAATCATTCGTTGAGTTGATTATTGTGTCATGTGGGGGGGGGACGCACAACACACTGTACATTATTTTCTTGAATTAAACAACACAGAAAAACAATGGGCTGCTCCATTGCTTATCAAATAATCAATTGATTAAAATGTCATGTGGAGGGCTCCATTGTGCCATTGGCCATAGAGTTCTCTGGCAAGAGCAGCTGAAAACACCCCGACTGCTCCTGTACACTTGGCAGAACTCACAATGGCTGATAAGATATGGCTGGAGAGACTGAAGGTGGAGGGAGGGAGGAGCACCAGAAGCCCAGAAGGATGCCAGGACTTTCAGCCGAGCACCGGGGGGAAGGGGCAACGTGTCGTGTGGGGAGTACCAGCAAAATGGTGAGTGTGCTATTCCCCCTTCCGTTGCCTAATATGTCATCCAAACTCAGCCAGAGTAGAAAGAAAAATGGCTCCACCCACTTTTGCCTCTGGTTCCACCCACCAGCAGCATATGACCCAATAAATTACGGGTCCTCAACAGAAGAAAGGTTCCTCATTCCTGCTCTATCAAGACTGTGGTTGGGCATAGGCGGATGACATACCAATTGATAAAGCATACTCTGCTCTAATAAAAAATTAATTATGAAGTAATACAACACTAGTTCTCTGCCTCTCTGTGTGTGTGTGTGTGTGTGTGTGTGTGTGTGTGTGTACGTACACTATGCACACACAAAATCTCCCATGTTCAGCAAAGTCCCCACACAAAGCCAGTTCTGTTGTTGCTTTAGTTCCCAACTCCAAATCAGCTACTTATTTCCAAAAGACGGCCAGCTCATCAATTTCCTTCTGCCTCTCTCCGATGGAGTTCAGTGGTTGCCTCCTCAGAGGCTTGCTGAGTGAACAGTTTTGATCTTTACAGGCCTTGAAAGCAATGTGATCAAATAGATGATTGAGGGGATTTGACAGGTGTGCAGCTGTATATTGTGGCTCCTCTGCCCCCCCTGACTTCTTGTCTCATCTGTTTCCCTTGTCTCTGAACAAACAGAGGAACAGCCAGAGGAAATTAAAGTTGCATTTCAAGGTGCTGCCATTTGCTGTACAGGCATTAGCGTGGGTGGAGGAAACCGCTAAGGTATAGCAGCAGAAACTAGAGCAGACATACAACTGCCATTTCCCCACCTGGGGAAGACACCCCTTCCCTCATTTCTTTAACCACCCTGCCCCTGCAGAAAAGGATGCAGCTGTAGCTTCTTCTGGTTCTGTTGCCTGCCTACCCTCAGCCTGACTGCTGTGAGGTAAATGATATTTGTGCTCACTCTAGAAAGTGGAGTAGGAACGTAGGCACTGAGGCAGTGGAGTAGGGCTGTGGGTAAAGATGAAGCAGTAGAAAGGAACTAGATGCAACTTTGGTTAGGGTTCTCCAGATAGTGAACCAAGAGTCTTATGCTCAAGAAACAAACATACCATTAAAAAAAAGGAAAGAATATTAGCAAGATATGTTGGATTGGATCCAGGATCTGCCTTCCCTTGATGGAATGGCTCCACTCATGGAAGGTGCCTTTACCCAAATTGTGTGTGGGGATCTCCCCTTTCTCCTTACATCTCACCCCATTCGGCAGGCCCCCTGACTCTGTGTAGCATTTTCAGGGGGGCTGCCATGGAGAGGAGAGGAATTCCACTTCTGCTAGCCCAATTACACAAGCTGTCTCTGATGTCACTGCCCTCAGCCTTGCTGCCCTCAGTCACACACACACACACACACACACACACACACACACACACACACACACAATCCTCACTTGTCATTCTTTTCATTGGTGGGGATGGTACTGCTGAGGAATGTTGCTATGGTTGGAACAGAGCTTCTACATCACTAATGTTCTTGAAGAAACACCATGTATTTTGCTACTACATTTTTATCTCACCCCCACTCCCTCCAAAAGGGGGCAATTCCGTGTACACGGTCTTCCTCCTTAACCCTCAAAACAACTCTGTGAGGGTAAGTAAGATGTTAGTCCTATTCAGGCATTCTTGGAAGTGTGTTGTATAACTATGTGAAGATGGGGACTCCACATCCATGCACACCCCATTGCTCTTATTTTGTAGGCATAGAGGCAGCCTGCCTGAAAAAAAGAGAGCCTCCTTTGTCAGTGTCAGCTCTCCACAGGATCAGTAACACTGATTAATCTGTAGCCTGAACAGGGCTATTAACTAGGCTGAGGTGAGCCAGTAAGTTTTGTGGCATAGTGGGGATTTGAACTCAGTGCTTCCTAGCCAAACGTCTAATACTTTAACTCCTATACCCTATGCTCTAAAAAACAAATATGGTTTAACCTTAACTCCATCAAAGGTTAACGGGAAGTTCAGACTCCAAACCTTGCCATTTCTATAGACAGAAAGATAATTGTTCATGTGTTGTGGTGTGTGTGGTTTTTTTTTTTAAGGCCTAGAGATTTTAATTATTATGCAGCAAGGCACAACAAGGCCATCAGCACTTCCATAAGGCACATAGCCAGGCAGCAGACCATGCACCAATTACCTCCTCCCCTCAAGAAGTACACCAGGAGCCCATCTGATCCTACACCCTGGTGTGCCTTGCTGCTATTAAATATCTGTAAATTAATTAAAAGCAAGGAAGCAGTGAGCCATTTTGAAGAGGAATTTCAGTGAGCCATTCTAGATCCTACTGATATCGCCACCTGTTTATTTTATTTATTTATTGCAATAGCCGAAGCTCCCTGGGCGGTTCACAAAAATTAAAACTATTCAAAGTATAAAACAAATGGTATAAAAACATGATATAAAATACAATATAAAAGCACAACCAGGATAAAATCAACAGCAGTGCAGAAATACAAATTTAAAATACAAATTAAAAGGCATATCAGACTGAATTTTCATTTGGGATTCATTCTGGAGGAAAATGTTGTGAGTGAAGAGATCTGGGTCAGAGAGACCCTTGAAACATTTCTACCACCACCACCGCACCCTACTCCCATAACCTAAGTGTTTTTTCTCATATCTATGACTCACAATCAAGCATTAATCTTTACCAGTAATATTCATTTATACACATCAAGCAGATTGACACAAACATGTATCATGCCACAACATTGCTCCCCCGTCCTCCGAATTCATTTCACACCTTGAAATATTCTTCAGTAGAAATGTGCTATTCTATTTTATGCCTTGTATTAAACACATGCATGTTTACCACTCGATGACTGCAACATGTTTGTGCCCATGTGTGTCCGAGCCAACAGAGGTATTGCACCACTGACACTCCATAACAGGGGTGGACAACTTCCAATGATCAGGAACTGCATTGCCCTCTCCCTGGATCCCAGCATGGGCCACACTTCTGCCCTTACCGGTCCCACTGCTGCCATGGTGCCAAAATTCAGCAGTGGCAGTAGAAGCAAAATTCAGGGGGGAAGCCCTTTGTAAAAGGAAAATTGGCCATTTGCCACCGGATTTTGGCAATGCAATGGCAGCAGAAGCAAAAGGGGTCTATTTTCTCCTGTTTTCACAGCACTAGGGTGAATTGGGGCTGCAAAAAAGGCCAGAGACCCATGGACTGCATGTTACCCACCTCCGCTCTTCACGTTCTGTCAACCAACAAAAGCAAGTCAACATGTGCAGAAAAATCGAGTGATATGCGTCCATGTGAAAACCAATCCATAGGTGTACAGAAATGTTTGTAACCATAAGAGATTTCATGCGAGCATTATTTCTCCCATTATATTGGCAAACTGTTTAGGCCTGGGATCATAACATGGCATCTGCCATGGCCACAGTAGGTTGCACTGCTGGTGCCAGCCCTGGGCCTCCCTTTAAAAAGTGGCTGGTCTGTGGTGCCATTTTAATTTTAATACACCAGAGCGATGCTACATCAGGGGCATTGTGGGAAAGTTAAATGGGAGTGCCCAGAGACTCAGTGTTGAGTCCTGCCCACTGGTGCCACAACCTTAGGTCAGTCTGCTACTGCCCACTGAGGTATCAGGTGCCCACCAGATGGCTCTTTGCCTCAAACTGCTGCCTGGCCACAAATCAGGTAGAAATTCTCACGTATACCTGGGGAATGAGAGATGTTGAGGCAATATTCAAGCAGCACTTAAGAAATGGCTCTCTGAGTTTCTCCCCTCTTGAATATACTCATGCTTGTAAGATGATAATCGAGGCAGAAGATGAATGTATTATCAGAACAGATAAACTCCTTTCTGGTATCATCCTTCGGTCCACTTTCCTTAACATCCAAGTGTAAATTTTAGGGCCAAACGGAATGTTCTGTTAATCATGCATAGCACAGCTTTGCATGGTTGGCTTCCTTACATGAGTGTAAGCACACATAGCCCTGATTCATATTGGAAACATGATGATTTGGGAAGGTGTGTGTGTGTGTTAAGCTTCCCCTCCCACTTTTGTCCTGAAATTCCACTACATTTTGAGACAAAGAATAAAAAAGGCAACGAGATGCAGAGATCCGGAGCTCTGTCAAGATTGTAGACTGCTGTCTCTCTGCCTGGGGATCAGTGGACTTTGGCTGTCTGTTGGAGAGTTTACACCAACTTTCTCCAGCCTGATGTTTACAGATGTGTTAGACTAAAACTCCCATTATCTCAGATCATGTTGTCTTAGAATGATGGGCTTGTAGTCCAACACATTTGGTGGGTACCAGGTTGGGAAAGGATGATTTAAGCTGTGCCTTCACTTGTGCTCAGCCTGTTTATTTGTAAAAATAAATAAATATTACAACACATCAATAAGCTTTCACCCTCCAGTGACCTTCTTCCAAAAGCAACAAAAGCTAGTTAAGCATCTGCCCCTGGGACTTCCCATCACTTGGAGAAGTAGGATGAGCATATCAATATAAAATCCTACATACCTATTGCAGAAGAATACAATTTCCTGTCTTCTTTCCTCCATCCATTCCTTCCTTCCTTCCTTCTGTTTGGACATAATTATTACTAATCAAGAAATGACTAGGAAATTGGTTAATTGGGTTTTTAATTGCATTAGGGTGCAATCCTCTGCATGTTTAGGGTTAGGGATTGCACCCCTTAGTGAACACAATCCTTTCCTTTCCTCTCCCACACCCCTTGGTTGGCATATGGCTGCAAGTGGGGCCCCTACCTTTTCACACATGTGCCTTTAAAGAAAAGGGGGGGATCCGCACGTCACTCCCAGAGCGCTTCTATGCGATCCCAGTGCACCCCAAAAACGATAGTCTGACTTCCCTGTAAAAGAAACGAGGAAGAGCCGTCCATGCTGCTGCTACCGCCGCCGAGGAGAGCTCTCCCCCGGCGAGGAGAGCTCGGCAAAAGAAGGAGGGCTCTCCTCGCCGGGGGAGAACTCTCCTCGTCGGCAGCGGCGGCGGCGGTGGCATGGACGGCTCTTCCTTGTTTCTTTTACAGGGAAATCGGGGTGCACTTGGATCTCATAGAAGCGCTCTGGGAGCGGCGTGCAGATTCCCCCCCCCTCCCAGCTCTATGATTTGTTCACTAGCTGAGCTGATTTATGCTTTGGCTTTATGAATGATATCACACAATGATCTCCAGATGGAATAATTGCAAAGAAGGGCTTCCAAAGAATATTAGCCATTAAAAGAACTCAGCCATTGCAATTCATTTAGTACTGTGATTATTTTTGTTTTGACTTCACATATTTGGGTAGAAGCGCAAAACCCTGCCCTATAGGACAAACCATAACTTTCTGTCATCCAAAATGCTGTTGGAAAGATGACAATGTTCCCACAGCCTAAACATCAAAACAGACTTTGCCAAAAAGAGGCCAACTTGACCCAGCCACATTTCTAAACTGAAGTCACTCAAGCGAAAGCCAACTTAGCATTTGACAAATCAGCCAATTTAACCCCTTCTGTACTGTTCCTCTTCTTTCCACCCCAAAATGGAATCCTATAAAACTACTTGACTTCCTGGGTTCTCCATTTGCTGCACAGGTAAAGGCCCCTTGCCTGCTATTTTCTGGATCAACAGGCCTTTTGGAACACATTTACATTTTAAAATTCTAATAGGAGACTTCTGTGTCGTGACCACATTTTGGTAATTATAGTCATTGTTCCAGATGCACTTGTCATGATTTGCAGTAGGGGTGTGCACGGACCCCCCGCTCCGCTTCACTTGCAGATCCGCCATTTTCGGAGCGGGCCGCTT
Source organism: Elgaria multicarinata webbii (assembly GCF_023053635.1). Lineage (NCBI taxonomy): Eukaryota > Metazoa > Chordata > Lepidosauria > Squamata > Anguidae > Elgaria > Elgaria multicarinata. The sequence goes on from NC_086171.1 coordinate 24,228,165, forward strand.
CGCCCCGCCCCCGCTCCGCTCAGAGCTCTGGATCCGGATCGGAGCTCCGTTTTTCCCCCCATAGGGTTGCATTGAAAGCTAAAAAATTATACAACATTTTTTCTGTTCAAGTTAGAAACCTCAAACTCAGCACCATGAAAGCTTATCCATGTGTCCACACGCACGCCAAGTTTCAAGCAAATCCCATCATCCCCTGATTTTTGGCAAATTTTTGAAAATTGGGCACCCCATTCAGAACCCTTGGGATAGCTCCTTCAATTTGCACGTTAGAAACCTCAAACTCGGCACCAGGACAGCTTATCCATGTGTCCACATGGACGCCCAGACTCAAGGCAGTCCCATCATCCCCTGATTTTTGGCACGGCTCTAACCTCTAACGCACCACCCATAACCCTAATTCACACCCCTTTCGATAGCTCCGTCAATTTGCACGTTAGAAACCTCAAACTCGGCACCATGATAGCTTATCCATGTGTCCATGTATAAGAATATAATAATATGTTTAAGAATATTACTAAATGTAGGGAAATGGGACAAGAAGTGTCCCCAAAATGCTCAATCTGTGGCTGTTGCACTTCACAAAAGCAGTGCACACAATCAGGCTTTAAGAGAGGGGAGGGGGAAAACGAACCAACCAAACAAACACACACTCCAAAATTTAAAAATAAAGTTTATATTAAATCAAAGTAAGGGAAAAACACAGAGCAAACTAAGCAAAAAGTCAGAAAGAAGCAAACAAACACACGCGCCAAGCTAAAATGATAATCTATCTCCAAAGTATACAGCAGCAGCTAGCTAAGTAGACCCTCTCCCAACGAACGCTAAACCCACAAGACGCTGAGAGCTCAAAGATCTCAGGATGACTCTGCCTTAGTCCCCCCCCTCGAACGCTGGGATTGGAGGATGCTTCATGAGGTGATCAACTCTCATCAGGATTGGGAGTTGAATGTGCCTGTCATCGCTTCAAAAAAAAAAAACCCCAAACCGTTTGTTGACCCGATTTTTTAAAAATTCTAGCACGCGACCCACACGACGTAGAGAAGCGAGAGTAGTCTCAAAATGACCCCCATCCACGACTCTCTGTGCACAAGAATTTTCAGAACGATAGCTTAAAAAACAACCCAGTTATCCCCAATTATTTCCCGCAATGCAATCCTATGGGCGAAAAGCCGAAAACCGCCGTTTGAGCCGCGCTGTCCCTGTTTGTTGACCCGATTTTTTAAAAAATATAGCACGCGACCCGCACGACGCAGAGAGGTGAGAGTAGTCTCAAAATGACCCCCATCCACGACTCTCTGTGCACAAGAATTTCCAGAACGATAGCTTCAAAAACAACCCAGTTATCCGTGATTATTTCCCGCAATGCAATCCTATGGCGAAATGTTTTCAAGATGGCGATCGGAGCGCTCCGCCTGAAATAGGAGCTCTGAAAAATGGCCGCTTCTCTTCGCCTTGCTTCTAGGGGTCCGCGGTCTGCTTCTATTCTGCCTCTGGGTAAGGCGGAGCAGGCCAATCCGCTACTGCTTCTCCGCTCCTAATCGGAGCGGAGCACATGCCTAATTTGCAGTATTAAGTGGAAAGTGTCCAGATACAAAGATACAGAGAAGGAAGGTTTCTATGTATATTATGTACTCCATTGGGTTGGATCCAAGACTAGTTGGTCATGGCTTAGGTCCCGTTTATTTCAAGGGATGTTTGAAAGTCATTGACAGTTTTTGTGGGCATGTCACTTTAGATAGGGTGGCCATATGGGAAAAAAAGGACAGGGCTCCTGTATCCTTAACTGTTGTGATGAAGATGGAATTTCATCAGGTGCTGCATGCATACAAATGACACCTGCTGAAATTCCCTTTTCTAAACAGCTGTTAAAGATACAGGAGCTGTGTCCTCCTATCCATGTGGGCACCCTACTTAGGGAGAGAAACTGCTTAGCCTTTGGAAACCAGATTGCTTCCCTGTTTTCTGCAGGGACCATATGACATCAGGGACGGAATCTCCCTTCTGAAGCTGCTCCTGCTCCAAGTCACACCCCTTCCATCTGAAACTCCACCCCCTGGCACTGTAGGAGAGTTTCTCCATGTAGAAAGATGGAGAATTCACTCAAGGGCTTCACAGCACCAACAGAGAGAAGCCATCCCTCCAACTGAAATAGCACTTAAAGTGCTGGGTAGTTTTGCTTTTGCATAGGCTGCCTACTATTTCAACAAAACATTCTACTTCATTGAAAGAGCACCTTTCACTGTGAAAACTTGGCTTGGCCCTTCTTAAAACCTACCTCAATAGTAAGATCAAGTTCCTGGTTAACCCTGTGGATACTTACTCTCCTGAATTCCCTTACCTACAGCCACTCTGGTTAATCTTCTCTATAGACTAGATTTATTCACAGCCTAAACAAGCTTCAAATCCAGCTGAGTTTGTAGTTCATGGCCTTAGCTAGACCTAAGGCTTATCACGGGATCGTCCTGGGGTCATCCCTGCCTGCTCCCGGGATATCCTGTGTGTCATTTACATGAACAGGGATGATCCCGGGATAAACCTTAGGTCTAGCTAAGGCCAAAATATGCAATTGTTCAGTAATATGGCTATGTTCACTAATATACTGGAAAAGTACTAATTTAGTATTTTGAGTGATAAAGCAATTCCTATTTGGAATTTGAAAACTCTAAACAAGGACTTGGACTAGGGCAGCTTATCTTTTCGTTTAGCAACTTTAATTCTAACTGTGCAAAATAGTTTTGCTACATACAGGAAAGAAGAGCAAGGAACTGTAACAAAATATCTCTCTCTCTCCCCCCCCCCCCACACTATGCCAGCAAACCTGTTACTGGAAGGATGCTGTTTGACCTCTTAAAGAGGGTCTCTGAGGCCTTAGCTAGACCTAAGGTTTATCCCGGGATCGTCCCTGCCTGCTCCCAGGATACCCTGTGTGTCATTTACATGAACAGGGATGACCCCAGGATGATCCTGGGATAAACCTTCGGTCTAGCTAAGGCCTGACACTTCCCCCAGCATATTGGGATAAAAATGTAGCAAGTACTTCATAGGAATAGAAGTGTCAGGCCACAAGAGATGATAAGAGTCCAAGAAGCCTAGGTGTTGGTTGTATCATGAGTACAATGTGAAATTGAAATTCCATTGTGTCCTTGGAATGTTGTTCCCCGCCTCGATCCAAGTGGAGAGGTGGGTAAGAAATAAATTATTATTATTATTATAGACTTCTTCAGACATCGTAGCCTAGCTAAGCCCCCACCATCCCAAAACTACAGAATTTATTGTGTGGGGCAGACGTCTCTGCAGAACGAGCAGGGTAGCCACACAGTGCAGCAGGGCTGGCTTAACACATTTTGAGTAACACACACACTCGTTTTCAAAAGCATCCCCTCCCAATTCAACCCTTAAACCCAGAGTCTAAAATTACCAAGCTGCATGACTGCATGAGTACATATTTCTGAAGTTCTCTTCCCCACAAATATTCATTTACCCTCCAACTTAAAGGCATTCAGCAGCATTTCCTGTCTCAAGAGGCAGTTACTGGAAAGGGAAATTCCACTCTTGTATTTTTTCATGCTCGTGCACTAGAATCAAGATGTATCTCGCCACCACCATGAGATTTAACTTCCAGAGACCCAGAGCATCGGGCTATTGAAACATAAACAGTGGCAACTTTAAACATTTATACTAACACAATGTTTTAAAGGCATTCCCCAAATCTCCCCTCCCCACAAAGTAGAAGCAACAATTTACTAGGAACAGATAGAAAAAATAGAGGCAGTTGAATACACTGCAACTAAGACCTAAAGAAAGCAAACACAATGTAAGCCATTATTAAGTACTGTGATGGAAGGACTTTCGGGATCTTCTGAAGAAATGAATGTCCCTGGCAATGCTTTGCTTGTTAAGAATAGTTGTGATCATAGGAACTAATGGCATGAAGTGATGGGTGAATGTCACTTCTTATTGCACCGTATCTATGCCAGGTTTATTTTTAAATGTGGGGAGAGCTCCCTCCCCCCCACACTTACTGCTAGCATCCATACATCAAAGAGAGTGCAAGAGATCAATACTTCACACTTTTACAAATTGACAATCCAGCCTTGGATCCAAGCAAGGTCAACAAATCATAAAACCCAGCCATCCTTTAACATGCCTACACAGGAGCAGTTCCATTGAAAATATTCACAACTTGGTGCTTTGCTGCAGCATAATAAGACACCGAAAGGAAAGCTGTGAAGTGTGACTTCAAGTGGTTGCATCCTTTTTTTGATGGTTGTGGCCATAATCTAAACCTTTGACAAGAGTAAAAAAAAAAGGTGTGTTGTCCATGAGGAGTCGCAATGGCTATATAGGAATTTTTCTTAATGTTCTTCACATATTTTATCTCAGTCATCTATCAGAGAAAAACAACAACAGCTGCTAATCACCTAGCCACACATACCTTGAGAACATGGCTGAACTATTATTCATATAAAAAGAAGTAAGATTTCTGGTTCCCGATGGCTGCATCCCATGGCAGTCCAGTAACATAATAGTAAGGTGTGTTTTTTATGGGTGGGTGTGTTGTTGATGTGTTGCTCTCAAACTGTTATTCAAGGATCAAAATTGACATCAATTTCAATACAGATTACTCATTAAGATTAAATTCAAATAGTTATGATCATTACAGTGTACCGCCCCAATAGTTATGAAGTCCCATGGAAAGATCAAGCAGGAATTCTCTATGCCAGAGATACCCAGGAGGTCCATAACTGATATTAGAAGTTCCTAGGTAATCAAGTCAATAGCCTGCCAACTGGCTGGAATGGCAGCCAGAGGCCTCTAGTAATCAGCATGTTGAACACTGAATAACCTATAATTAAAATGGGAAAGTGGTGGTATAATGCTATTCATGGAATGACCAGGCTGACCCCTAATAATATGAGGATAGAGAGCTATACAAACAAGTTCAGTACAGAAACTAATTGAATTGCACACTGCCATCTGGTGATTTCGCATGGGATGGCAGACAGCTGAATTTCCTCAAAATATCTTTACAGTTACATTGTCAACAAATGGAAAAGCAAGCTAAACTTATATTTGTGGGAGACATTGAACTCCACAGACCTCTGAAACAATGTCATTATTAGACTCTAAAACATCCGAGTATTTTGATATCAGCAGCCTGTCTGGAGCTAAAACTGACAATAGCACTTTTGTGGAAGGAAAAATCCAAAATTCTTTATATCACTGGAATGCTTGTGTTTGGTTTCAATTAGCCAGTGTGGTATAGTGGCTAATATGGTGGACTGGGAGTCAGGAGATCCGACTTCTAGTCCCCACTCGGCCATGGAAACTCACTGGGTGACATTGAGCCAGTCACAGACTCTCAGCCCATCCTACCTCACAGGGTTGTTGTTGTGAGGAGGAGGATTATGTATGCCGCCTTGGGTTCCTTGGAGGAAAAAAGGTGGGATATAAATGAAATAAATAAATAAATAAATAAATAAATAAATAAATAAATAGAGCTGTGTGCAAGTGGCCTCTTGAAACTCTCCACCCTATTTGTGAGTTGGGAAATTGTGGGGACAATGTCACTGAATTTCTCCAGAGGGAGGAGAAATTCTTCAACAATTTCTCAGAGGTTGGCATCCCCATTGGCAAGTCTTGTGCAACAGCTTCTATGTTTTCTGAAGAATTTTTGGTTTTTCTGCCCTGCCGCTGCAAATGGCAACAGCATCAAGTGTGTTGGCAGCCTGGCCCCCATTTGGCACTCTCCACAATGCCCCATGTACCTAGCCTCACTCCAGGGCATTGTGGGAGGGAATGGTGGTGAAGAAAATGGAGAAAATTCTGAAAAGTGTCCTTTTATAATTATCCTAGGGGATAAGAAAAGGAAAAATATCAGAAATTTTCTGAGAAAAATATCATCTGAGGAATTTTAGCTCAGCTCTGATTGTCATTTTTCTGGGAAACTTCTCTAGGGTCTTCCAAATGTTACATTTCTGAGAGGTAATTGTGGATACAGGTGCTGGCAACACTGCTCCTTCCCTGCAGCCCTGTAGCAAGTGTGAGGCGAGGAAGAGCACCTCCCCACCTGGGGAAGAGATGGGTGTAAAGGATACCATGGAGCTGAATGCCTACTCAATCTGGGCATTCCTTCTGAAACTGAATTCTGTTTGGATGGTATTAAAATAGTAATATACCCATAGCTCTTATTTTCTTTAAATATTTATTTTTATAAAATATTTCATACAATGTTTTGTTAAATATTTCTGTTTTTATCCTTGTTCATCATTGTTTACAAATTCTTTGTCACGTGACCAACACTTAAAACTAAACAAACGAACAAACAAATCTAAAGGTCATAGACTCTGCACTGATTTTTTGGCTGAGCTGTTGCATGAGGCTTGGTCCAGCTATTAGCTGCTGCTAACTGTAGGGAGACAAATAAAAGTACCCAACGAATGCTTTATGGTGCAAAGCCCAAAGCCAGCTTTTCATCGCTCTGCACAGGCATTTCCATAATTACTGATGGAATCTCAGAGTTGTTGTGGCCAATCCCTTCTTTCCCTTTCCTCAACTGGCTAGGACAGGAGAGGAAATGCTTTCAAGAGTAACTTAATCTCCCTGGCATGTGCAAGGTTCTTTTGAAGAGGGAGGATATTTTGCCACTGCACGGGCTAAATGAGAAGTATGCTTCAGTTATTTAATTAAAACTGATTGTGGTGTGTAGGCTTCCATTACCAGATCATCCCTCTGGGACTGCATTGGATTCAGCTGATCACACTGGTGCCACTGTTGAAGTATATTTGTGTGCAAGCGTACATAATGCTGCACTGTTGGGGAATAGGGGCGAAGGGGAAAACCATGAAAGGACTTGGAACTGGTGTGTGGAAGGGGGGGTGGAGGGGAAGCGAGGAAGAGAGAGACAGTGAGCATCTTTCATAATCTAAATTCTGACTGCTTACTTCCAGCAAGGTTGAAACACTGCCCAATTGTCCGCGGTTAGCATGGGATTATGTGGGAATACTCAGCTATATTTCCTGGAGAAGTGGGATGCTCTTCGTGCTTAACACATTGCTGACTTTGCTTTGGGATTCTTCCCACAGCAGATACAAGTTATGGGGCAGAACCTCCAGTGGGGAAGCTCTACTATGGAGCCATATCGTCCCCACCCACCTCCTGCCCCACTCGCAATTATATTTTTGATCCCCCCACTTAAATCTAAGAGTCCTCAAGCTTTGCTAATGGTGGGCATTTCCAAATAAAAAAGAAACACATATAAAAGAAGCATCCTCAAGTGTAGCCGAGAGTAGGAATATACCAATTTTGTTTCGCAGATCGTCTGGCATCGTTCATTCCATCATCTGTTTATTGATGGAATTGGATTCTAGCGCTATTCTGAATAAGTGCTAATCTGTATTAGTGCCACTGTGCACTAATTAGTGCCACATTAGCACTAGTAGATTATTTATTTATTTACTGCATTTCTATACTGCCCAATAGCTGAAGCTCTCTGAGCAGCTCACAAAAATTAAAACCACAAAGTACAATTGAAGTGTAAAACATAAACCACAAAATAAAACTACAATATAAAAGTATAACCTGAATAAAACCAAGCAGCAATGCAGGAATTTAAAATACAGATTTAAAACTGCAAAGTTAAAAGACTAGGATGGTAAAATGTTAAAATAGTGGGAAAATAAAAAAAGCATCAGAAAGAATATAATGTTGGTGCCAGGTGAACCACTCTAGGGAGCTCATTCCACAGCCAGGGTGCCACAGCAGAAAAGGCCCTCCTTCTGGTAGCCACCCATCGCACTTCCTTTAGCAGACGCTCACGGAGAAGGACCTGTGAAGATGATCTTAGGGTCCAGGCAGGTACATATGGGAGGAGGTATTCCTTCTAGGGGTGTGCACGGACCCCCCACTCTGCCCCGCGGGAGGATCCAAAAATTTCAGATCGGCCCGCTCCGCTCCGCTCCGCCCATACTCCGCTCCTCTTCGCCACGGAGCTCCGGCTCTGAATCGGAGCTCCGCAGTGGAGGGGAGTGGCACCAGGTAAGGCCGGGAGAGGAGGGCGGGGGGGGGTTACTGGGCCCTGCCGCCGTCACCGCCTGTGCGGCGACAGTGGCAGAGCCCGGTAAGGGACCAAGGGGGAGGGGGGCCTTACCTGCCTCCATCCGCGGTCCGTTGGCTTCTTCAATTGAGCCCACGGTTCAGCCAGGAAGTCTGGGCCGCAAGTGCGGCCTAGACTTCCTGGTTGAACCACGGGCTCAATTGAAGAAGCCGAGGGACCACGGACGGAGGCAGGTAAGGGAGAGGAGGGGGGGTTACTAGGCCCTGCCGCTGTCGCCGCATGGGTGACAGCGACAGCGGCAGGGCCCGGTAAACCCCACTTACGTTTCCGGTGGAGCTCCAGATCTAGGCGAAGGATCCGCCTTCACCTCAATCCTCTTCGCTACACTCCGCTGACCCCCCCAATCCTCTTCACCTCCGCCTTAAGGGGAGGCGAAGCACCCCGCTCCGCTTCTAATTCGCTGGTCCGATTAGAAGTGGAGCACATCCCTAATTCCTTCAGATAACCTGGGCCCCAAGATGATATTCCTAACTGAGAGCCACTTCATTTGCCATAAAAAACAAGCAAGAAGCAGCACTTGCAGCTGATTGGCAAGAACAAGCTTTTGGGAAAGGCTTCAAAGGCATGCTGTGTTTGCTTTTCGGGCAACTGATACCACGTTAAAGACAAGCTCCAGGATATTTGGGTGATTTCCTCCTTCCTCACCTCTTGTTCAACTTTACTTGTGTATTACAAACACACCATCCATTGCCAGTCCTCTCCTCACAAAGGAACTGATCCTGTAAAGGCTGCCCCTGAAATGTCCTAACACTTGGGGTGGGGGTGGGTGAGAAACGACAACCTTACCTGGACAGATATAGCCATGTTGCAGTTATTCATGCTCTGGCAACTTCTCAGTTTGAGCTTGGGACCAGGTTAACTGAAGAATTTGGATGGCTGTAAAAGGGGGGTTGCATAAATTCGTGGAGGAGAAGGCTATCATTGGTATAATATTGCCAGGATTCGATCATTTTTGTCTGTCTCTTCTGCCAAGACTCTTGTTCATGCATTGGTTATTTCTCGGTTGGACTACTGCAACCTTCTTCTCACTGGCCTTCCTTCTTCTCACATCAGTCCGTTGGTTTCTGTTCACCACTCTGCTGCTAAGATCATCTTCTTGGCTTGCCGCTCTGACCATGTAACTCCACTTCTGAAATCTCTTCATTGGGTTCCAATTCACTTCAGAATCCAATATAAACTTCTCCTGTTGACCTACAAAGCTTTTCACTGTCTAGCTCCTTCCTATCTCTCCTTTCTCATCTCACACTATTGCCCCGCTCGTGTTCTTCGCTCCTCTGATGCCATGTTTCTCGCCTGCCCAAGGGTCTCTACTTCCCTTGCTCGGCTTCGTCCATTTTCTTCTGCTGCCCCTTATGCCTGGAACGCTCTTCCAGAACATTTGAGAACTACAAGTTCAACCACAGCTTTTAAAGCTCAGCTAAAAACTTTTCTTTTTCCTAAAGCTTTTAAAACTTGATTTTGTTCTGACTTTATAATGTTAGTTTTACCCTACCCAGTGCCTGTTTACCCTACCCTGTGCCTGTTTGCTTTCTCTTCCCCTCCTTATTGTTTTATCATGGTTTTATTAGAATGTAAGCCTATGCGGCAGGGTCTCGCTATTTACTGTTTTACTCTGTACAGCACCATGTACATTGATGGTGCTATATAAATAAATAAATAAATAATAATAATAATAATAATAATAATAATACTCCTGATTGCTATGTGCTACCTCCCAGATCAGAGGAATTAAGCCTATATACACCAGCTACTGGGGAACATGGATGGGAGGGTGCTTTTGCACCCATGTCCTGCTCATGGGTTCATGGTCAATAGCTGGTTGGCCACTGTGTGAACAAAGTGCTGGACTAGATGCACCCTTGGTCTGATCCAGAATGGCTTCTCTTATGTTCTTAAGAATCATCTCCTATCATATATTCCTATCCAAGGTTATCATCTGAGGCTGTCTTCCAGGTGCCCTGAGCAAATGAGGTGAGGTGGGTAGCTACAAGAGACAGGGTCTATTCAGTGGTAGTGCCCCAGTGTAGGAAGGCCTACTCCAGAGAGACTCACCTGGCAGAATTCCCACTTCTTTGTACAGAATACAGATTGGGCCTGTTCAGATAACACACTAAGCCATGGTTGGGCCACCAACCCTTTTGCAGCAAATGTTAGTGAGCATGTTTAAACTGTGCTTATTCAGCCACCATGGTTAGGAATAGTTCACACAGCGCACTAAGTCATGGTTCACATAATGTTTAGCTCAAAATGCTTAACCACCGTGGCTTAGCATGTTGTCTGAACAAGATAATTGATTATTCAACATACTTCTTCTCAGCCAAACTATCCCTCTTCATGTGATGTTCTCATATGAAGATCTGCCTTCATCTACCCAGGTGATCTGTTTGAAAGGGGGTTGGAAAGCACGAACAGTGAGAAAAAGAAAAAAATATGACAGATGTGCTTACATAACAAACAGTGAAGGAAAGCTATATGATGTAGCTTTCCTTCACTGTTCATCATGCAAACACATCTGTCATGCTATCTCCTTTGAGCACTTCCAGAGCCTTTGATTATGCAAGTATGCATTTACACGAGTCATTCCATTAAACTGGACAACTTACTCTAGGGGCAATCTGTATCTTGCTGAAATTATGTCTCTTCTCCCACTGTTTATAATAGCTGTGCATAACAATTTTCCTGCCGGTTCCAAAGAGAACATCTGATGTGGGATAAATTAAAGCATCTATCTTCACTGAAGGTGCATCACAGTAGAAGCTGATGAGAGCAACTAGATTCCCTCCAGAAACAGGGCAGACATAAATACAAAATCTTGTGCAAGAGCATCATGGCAAGAGCATCATGATATAAAATACAGGCAGACAACCTGTGGAGTAAGGAACTTGTTGTACCCAAGGACAGGAACAGGAAAGCCCATTGTCTTGGCTATGGTACAGTATCAGGCTGATGTTTTTGTTTGCTTCTCCATGATTGCATTGTTAGCTCCTCTTCGCTTAGCAGACTAGAAGCACAGCCACTCCAAAGCACTTGCATATGGCCTGTAGGGTATGTTAAAGTGATATCCATCTCATACTTTGGTCCTGATGTGACACACTTGCCAGAATTGCTGCCCACTGGTGCACAACATTCAAAGGGACTGAAGCGGTTCATGGCCCCATCAAAAGTTATGAATTTCCATAACTGAAAACATTTCTCTGTAAAGTGTGAAAAACTCACTGGGTTGGATTCATTTAAGCTGGATCACCTGCACTGGAGGAAGTGGGGTTCTCTACCCCTTCCTTCCCACAGCAGTCCCTCCATCCCCTCAAAAATGCTGTACAGAGAAGGCTCTTCTACCTTCTGATTGGAGTGAAGTGTGATATGGGGTGAGGGGGAACCCCCCCAAATTTGGGCAGAGGGACTTTCCATGAGTGGAGCCCTTTCTCTCATGGAAGGCAGGTTCTGCATTCACCCCATCAGAAGAAGAAATTACTTTCAGACTAATTATTAGAACTTAATGGTTTGGATCCAGGAACTGCTTTCCATTGATGGAGGGTCTCTCTGCCAGATTTGGGGGAATCCCCCTTTCTCTTACCCTGATTCATCAGGGTCCCCACCCTCTGTGCAGCCTTTTCAGGCAGCTAGGGAGCTGCTGCAGGGCGGAGAAAGCAGGGCTGTTGCGCACCCCAAATCTGAATCCAAGTCACAATAATTAATTTATATTTAAACAACAAACCACATTAATATTGCCATTTATTGAAAGTAAGAGTAGTGCACATCTAACTAAACACACTCATCCAGCTATCAAATTACTTTTTACCTATTTTGGGCCAGTGAGCTGTTCAAATCATGAGGTATAATGGAGAAGAATACAACATTTGAAGGGCATCTCTACAGAGAACAAAGGTTTCCTCTACACAAGTATACTCTTGAGAAGTGGTACTAAACACACTGCAATAAGTAATATTTACATCCATTGACTGAAGGATTTACTCTTCTTTGTGTTCCCTTGAGTTCAATGGGACTAAAGTACTCTTAAAGTTTTTTTTTAAAAAAATGTACTCTCTATAGGTCACAAACAGTTACCATTTCCTCAAGCATTGAAGAATATTCTCAGTCATGGTTGCATTCTATTGAAAATGCTATCCATTTTGTATGGGAAGGAGGCTTGCTTTCTCCACCTAGTGGCTCAATCATAATAGTATAGCTTCTGTGTTAAAGTAACATGAAGATTAAAAAACAACACTGAAAAAGCCCAAAATCTATTATTTTCCTTCTTTTTTCTTATAACAAATAATTGCTTTTTAAAAAATGGTTACTTAAGCTTTCATGAATACTTCAATATTACTGGGATTAATAAATACGGGTATCATAGTATTGTAGAGGTTCTCAACCTTTGACACAGAAAGCCTCCCAGGTCTAGAAACATATGGTTTATGCTGTCCAAAGAGCAATTTCCAATTGTTTAATGTGGCAACGGAGCGTATGAAAGATGAGAGGAAAGCAACTAGCATTTGTTGGTTTAATGCCTATAACTAGCTGCTCATGCATATGCACTATGCTCAAGCTTCAGGTTTAGGCACATCCCCATAAACATTGCTTTGCCTGCAATTGTCAACAAATGGTTAAAAGCTATATCCTGCAGGAGGTTTTGGATGCACATGACAGGTGGATATTCAAGGATTCTACTTGCTGCATGCACTGGGCATTTAAGGAGTTGTTAAAGATGGCCATAGCACCATTACCTAGAGGTAGCTGAACATACTTAAAAGGTTGTCACACAGAGGAGGGCCAGGATCTCTTCTCGATCCTCCCAGAGTGCAGGACACAGAATAACGGGCTCAAGTTAAAGGAAGCCAGATTCCGGCTGGACATCAGGAAAAACTTCCTGACTGTTAGAGCAGTGCGACAATGGAATCGGCTACCTAGGGAGGTTGTGGGCTCTCCCACACTAGAGGCCTTCAAGAGGCAGCTGGACAAGCATCTGTCAGGGATGCTTTAGGGTGGATTCCTGTATTGAGCAGGGGGTTGGACTCGATGGCCTTGTAGGCCCCTTCCAACTCTGCTATTCTATGATTCTATGATTCTATGCCAAGCCCTCCATGTGAAGGACTGTGATTGGTAGAACTGCTTAGGGAGCCACTTCACATGAAGAGCTTGCCATGTGGTTGCACTTGAAGCTGCAAGCCTTATGGAGAGGTCCAGAGTTTCACTGAGCAAGGGCTGCCCCTGTCTTGTCAATGTTGGCTTATGTTTGTATATGCAGTGAAACCCAAGCAAGGCAAACATCCTCTAATGCTGTCCTCTTCCAGCACGAGGAAGAACTGTATAAGGACTAGAATGCTCACTGAGGACAGGCTCTTCTGGACTAGACCAAATGCCCTATCTAACCCAGCATCTTGCCTCCAGCAAGCCCTCAAGCAAGCATGTGTGCTTGAAAAGTTCCGTCTTGATGAACTACGCTGATGTGTCATTATCTTTGGGCCACTTCACACATGGATGTTCAGCATTTCTTGACTTTAAACCATCCTAGATTAATAAACAATGATGAAATTTTTGTGCCACCTGATTTCAGCTCTAACAACGTTTTTCAATGGTTTTAGCTAGCCCAAGTATGATTCACACACTCGGCATAGGCGTATAGCACTGAGTACAGGGATGAGAGATCCAGGCCATAGCTAGACCTAAGGTTTATCCCTGGATCATCCAGGGGTCAAACCTGTTCATCTAGGTGACACACAGGGGATCCAGTGCTCAGGCAGGGGTGAACCCTGGATGATCCCAGGATAAACCTTAGGTCTAGCTGTGGCCCCAGTGATGTCTGAGGCAGCCCTTGGTTGGATCCAGGACCTGTCTTCCATGAGAGGAACGGGTCTTCTATGGAGAAAGGGCTCCACTCACAGAAGGCTCCTCCATCCAATTATGGGGATCCCTCCTTTTCCACACACCACAGCTCACCCAATTCAACAGGGTGTCTTGACTCTCTGTGTACCATTTTCAAGGGGCTGGAGGGACTGCCCTGGGAAGGAGGGGCGGCAAGACCACTTCCATTGGCACAGTTGGTCCAATGTAAATCTGAACCAAACCCAATGCAAAATGCAAAACACTTAACATAACAAGAGAAGATTTTAGTAATGTTTTACTAATGTTTGTTTTACTAATGTTTGATTGATGTTTAAGAGAAAAGAATAATGTTTTACTAAAACACCCTAAAGGTCCATCATTGCGCCATCCCAATGTTTAGTTAGGACATGAGACACTGTCAAGCATGGCATCCCCATGTCAATAATATCCAATATATGCATAAACAAATTCAGAACTGGAGTGGTGCACCTCCCAAAAAGCTTTCGGCCACCTCAAACCATAAACCCAAACCTCCAATAGGGTGTCATCAACAAGCTGGCATGCCATTAAATGGGTCCAATACTGTCAAGCATGGTGTCCACATGCAAATAATACCCAATATATGTAGCGATGAATACAGAAGTGGAGGTGTGCTTTGATCCACCCCAAACCACACACTCATACCTTCAGGGGAATGTACTCTGTGACTAGTTTACCTTCTTGCATGTGGGTTCAACATATGTCTCTGTCAATACCATGATGCTACTCAAAAGGTTTGTAGTCCTTCTGTATGATAGAACCAGTGGGTTGTGCAAAGTAAATAAGTCGAAGCAGCATATGTTTTCAAAGAGGTCCTGATCTCTGGAGAATATTCCACCTACACAAACATCTCTCAAGCAAGAGACAATAGGCACAGTCTTTTTAGGGATGGCATGTAAAGAGAAAGACATTTCAAAGAAATCCAAGTCCAGAAGACTGGCTTAGGAGAGCAAAGGTAGATCTCAATGACAATCAAAGTGGACAATCCTTGAGTAAGCTCAGGAAAAGTGCTATGAACTTATACACTGTAACTATAAAGCATGGACTGCAGAGTCAAGTGCTACACTACCACTTGCCCTGCCCTGTCACTGTGAAAGAAACTTCAGGAATAATTGATAATTTGAATAACAGTGGCTACATTATTTACTTCACACAATGTACTTCTGCTATAAATGAGTTTTCCCTATCCTGTGTCGCTCCAGATGTTTTGGCTTACAACTCCCATCACCTGAGCACTGGCCATACTGGCTGGAGTTGATGAAAATTATAGGCCAAAACATCTGGAAGGGCACAAGTTGGGGAAGGCTGCTATGAAGACAAACAAATATCTAGTTTCACATTGAAGTTTATCCATAAAATAGGTACATGGCTATGATTGTGAATCTATTTATGTCCCATAAATCAATCCCATGCCATATCAATTTGCCCACAAAAACAAGAAGTTTGCAAGTTTTTAATGACAGTTATTAATATTTGTTCTTGACAGTAGATCAATGATGAACATAAAATGATTTATTACTGCTGGAATCTTGTATTGTTTGGCAACATTTCTAGTGAACCACTTACATATTTATTTATTTAAAAAGATGTTATAGGATTTCATATTACATTGTGAACATGCACAGTCCTTGTTTTGTGTTTTTTTGTCTGTGTACATTCAATTTAAGTTTGTTGTCTAATTCAATTGGGGTCTTATCTAATCATCACTGGGATTATCCTCTCAAAGGCCAGCCCCCCACCCCCAGGAAGCAGCCTGAGGTGCCTGCATCAGGCAGCGGAAAGGGAGGAGTGGCAACCAGGGAAGGGGAAACTGTGATGTGGCAGTGAAGGGAAGCGGCACAATGTAACACTGGCCACATGTTCTCTCCCAACTCAGGCAACAAGAGGGCTTGTGCCAGGGCTATTTTCTCAACACAAAGGTTATTCATTTATAAGCAAAAAATATAGACAAGTAAAAGACATTCGTTTCAAAACAGAAGTACGTGCAACAGGGATCCATAGTTGGAAATGGAAAATTTGCTGATCCCTAAGTCAGGATTTGAGCGTCGTGTGGCGCAGAGCGGTAAAAGCAACAGTTACTGCAGCCAAAACTCTCCCCACGGCCTGAGTTCGATCCCAGCGGAAGATCGACTCAGCCTTCCATCCTCCCGAGGTCGGTAAAATGAGTACCCAGCGAGCTGGGGGGAAAGGTAATGACGGCCGGGGAAGGCAATGGCAAACCGCCCCGCTATAAGGCCTGCCAAGAAAACGTCAGCGAAAGCTGGCGTCCCTCCAAGGGTCAGTAATGACTCAGTGCTTGCAGGATTTGGTCAAAAATCCTGGCACAACCACTCTGCTAATAGGGTTGCAGCCTTAGAGTGCTATGAAAATGCAGTAACTTATGTTGATGGCACTCTAACAATTCAGACAAGAATATGAGACACTTCTGTCAGCCTTTGTAAGAATGCAGGTCAGAGGGGTTTAAAACACAGCTTATTAAATACACATCATATTCTTTGATGGAAACAAGATTATGCCAATTATATGTGTTTAGAAATGAATCTCTTTAGTCATCTCCATGCAGCCTGATAAAATAAGAACAACCGTCTTTTAAAAATACTTTTCAAAGACTTAAAAATCACAACGCATTCTACATTATATTTTCCTAAATTGGATAAAATCTACCAGTTATCATTCATTTTACCTAGCTTACTACGCTCTTTCTTAACACAAACCTCTCAAATGAAGGATAATACCAAACCAATGCTTTGTAACATCTGATATTGCTAGGTTAAATATCTGATACTTTCCTACCAGGGCCCATAGTAGAAATCTCAAAACTGCTCTTTGGTTAATCCCCTGTGCTCGTTATCTCTAATACAAACTCCATTTATCTGACCAAGGGGAGTGGAAGGAATCAATAGGAGACTGGGATAGAAATACCAGAACGGCTGAGAAATTTATTGCACCAATAGAACACTTCAATTTATGTGCTGCTGACCAGGACTACAAATACATAAACATCTCTGGATGTCTATTTACTTTCAGGAAATCACAGATTTGTTTTAAGCTTTCGGTTTGCATCCTATTAGAGGAGGATTGCAAAGGATGGGTTAGGAGACTTCAGGCTGATATAGAGGAGGTTACTGCAAGACAGAGCTTTAAAATACCCCCTAAGCACCCTGGAATGCCTCATACTAGAAGAAGCACATGAAAGACTCTCCATCCTATTTCCTGGCTACTTTCAATCCCCTGTCCCAAATCTCTGTAAGCCCTGCTTTGGAAGAGGAACACCATTGGCTGAGGAATACGGTTGCCAACTTTTCAACCAGCCTTTTACTGCTGTGTGTTTTACAAAGTTTCAATGTAATTGAAGATATGATATTTCTCATGCTGAACTAAAATTTCTCAACCTCATTGCAGTGTGTGAAAGGGATTGAGGAGAGAAGTTGACCATCTTCAGTAGAGTAGCACATTCTTTAAATGCTGGGGAAATGGGGGAACATGTTTATAATTGTCAGTAATAGATAATTATCACTCTCCTTCCTCCTCCCCCTATCCCTTTTTAAATACCTTTCACCAGTACCTTTTATTCCAATCCAAACATCACGGGGGTTAGACAAATTCATGGAAGATAAGGCTAACAATGGCTACTCGTGAGGATGGTATATATGACCTCCAGGATCAGAGGAAGTCAGCCTCTTGGTACCAGTTGGTGGGGAACATGTCTGGGAAGATGCTATTGCATTCATGTCCTGTTTGTGGGCTTCCCATAGGCATTTTTCCCATGGATTACTGTGCAAACAGAATGCTGGGTTAGATAGGCCTTTGGTCTGATCCAGCACGGCTCTTCTTATGTTCTTATGGTTTATCAGCACCACCAACCAGGGTTGCCATATTCCAATTGCACAAATTTAAGCAGTCTGATTTGCATATATTGCAAATTCTGCTCTTATTTTTAATTAAAATGTTTTCCTTGATGTTTTAAACATGTAAACAATACAGGTGGACTTCATGCACATCAGTAGACCACAAGCTTTCTTCATGCAGCTGAGCACTGGATTTGAGCAAGAAGGCAATCAAGGGGAGAAACCTTTGTGCAACAGGAGGACTATTCTGTATGTTTGTGTGTGCTGGGCTCAACATTAACAGTGGACTACTCCACAGGGCTATCGTAAGTTACCCTTTACCTCACTCGCAGCCTTCTCACCCAACCTGCCTAATATGGGAATAATGGATCAATATTAGCAGTAGCAGGGTAGTTTTAAGTGTTTAAAAAGTCTCTCTCTCTCTCTCTCTCTCTCTCTCTCTCTCTCTCTCTCTCTCTCTCTCTCTCTCTCTCTCTCTCTAATTTTTCCACATGAACTAAGACCCAACTTAGAAAGCGCATGGACTCCTGTCTTAGAGCAAAATGACACATATCACTCCAAATGTCATGGAAACATGATAGGTTTTTTTTAAAAAATTTTTTTTTAAAAAAATGGTGTAAGCCCCTCCCCCAAATGTTCATCAGAAAAACTGTGAACAACCTCACCCTCCTGTTCAGAAATACCCCCATCCTCAACTTCCCATTATTCCAGCAAACACAGATTTGCCAAGATAATTTAGTTCAGCTCCAATTATCTAGTCACAACAGATTGTGAATTACTATCAAGTTATCTCACTAAATAAGTCAGCATTACTTCAGTTCTGTTCTCATTTGAAAAAAACAGGAATTTGGGTTTTTGGTTTTTGGTTTAAACTACAGAGTGAACATATATCATTGATACTGACTATACATTATCAATGTACTCAAGTTTTGAGGGTTTTTTTGTTTTAGGTTTCTCGCTGGACTTTTGTAATGCCTTAGGGTGCCATTTATAGGGCTTGGATTATTTTTATATATACTCCTCAAATGTGATTTCATTTCCTGCTCGGTCAAAAGTACCACGAGAAAAAGTGAACCATATATTACTTTAGCGCCATAAAGTATTCCCATAAGGCACACACAAAAGTGGCGGGTGGGGTGGGGTGGGGTTAAATACAAACCCAGCTATGACAGATTTGGTTTTGATTTAACAAAATAGCTCTTTTTTTCCTTCTTCATGCAGGATCTTGCAGAAACCAGATTCCTTGCTGTGTCCTCTTTTCCCTCATTATCACCTGTCGAAATATAGTTTCCATTCATTAAACCATCCCTAATATTATTACATCGAATAAAATCAAAGAACATTTTTGCACAGTTGGCTGTGTGTATTACATTTCAAGGGGAGGGAAGGAGAAGGCAGCCTTTATTTCTGTAGATTTGTTTATTTTGGCAATTGATGTCTCTTCCTCTTGCACTTTAAAAGCTGGTTTTTAATAAAACAAAGGCTTCAAAGTCTTTCTTACTCACAGCTTGAAGATAAAATGGAAACAAACCAGAAGAGGGGGAGCTTTCTAAATGAGCAAGAGAACATTATTTCACTGAGGCACACTGCTGCACTGTGTCTATTTTGGTGCACATCATTGACCACTACCAGGCTAAATCCCACTTACTCACCTCATGAAACTGTATTCCTTCCCCCCCACCCCCCATTTTCTTTGAAACCCAAATGACTTGAAACGGAAACAAAACAAGAACAAGCCTTCTACGCAGAAAGGATTTCAAACTGTTTTGTCTCTTCAGTGACCTGTTGATTCGTTGATGAAATCAAAGAGAGGTTTTTGAGATGTTCAAGGAAAGGCCAATAGACTACGTGATCAAAAGGTATATTTCCTTGGCTTGCAACATGTGTGAGAGCATCCCTTTAAACACAAATGCCCTGAGGATGTAAGTACAAGCAGACTAGGCTTGCAAGTGCAGCAGCGGGAAAAGAAATATAATGCAATTGTGATGAGATTAGTAGTCTTTTTCTCTCTTGAATTTATATCCCACCTTCAACCGCAAACAGCTTCAAGGGACCCAATAACGATAAAAACAGTAATATCCAGCTCTAAACAACAATCAGCAATGTAAGAATAGAGCCAGCCAATAAAAGGTGTGTGGTGGGGGCATAGCTTAGTAGAGTCCATGCTTTGCTTGCAGACATCACAGGTATTTCAGTGCTAGGCATTTCCAGGCAGGGCTAGGAAACACTCCTTCTGGAAACCCTAGTAAGCCATTATCAGTCAGTGGCCCTGTTCAGAAGACCCCTTAAACCACAGCTTTAACTACAGCGAATAAGGCAAAAAGCCTTATTCACCCTAATTCACCAGTGTTGACAATATTGAACCAGATGGACCAATGCTCTGATTCAGTATATAAGGCAATAGCTTCCTATGCCAAAAACATAAAAGCAGCAGCTAAAAGATCATTAAAGAGATCTCAAATACCCCTATAGGCACATGCTCTTTTTAATTGTGCATTAAATCATGTTACAGCCCACAAAATACATCAATATAGCAAAAATATATATAACTAAAGAAAAGGAAAAATAACTACAGCAGCCATTCTCTTCATTTATAAGAGAAAAGAGAAAAACAATATTCATGCAAAGTTTGGAGCCAAATATATGAATTATGTCCATGGGATGTCTTGCTTCACAGAATAAGCCATAGTGCGTCAGTTTAATCATACAGTTCTCCAAATATATTCATATTTAGAAGATATTTGCCATCCATGTGATTGTTGAGTCAGATATGTGATAAAGTGCCTCAAGGTTGCTGTAAAATCTGATGGTTCAACCTCACCCCAGGAGGCATGTATTGTAAGAGTCAATTTCTCAGAAATGGCAATATACATAGCTTTAGGACACCAGGGGCATATGATCAGAGCACATGATGGGTAACAAAGAAAGCATTAGATAACTGGGGAGGGGCGGAATTCCATAATTTGGGTGCCATCACAGAAAAGGCCCTTTCTGTGGTAGCAACCTTCCCGACTTTAGAGTTGAGGACAAGAAGTAGATCTTAATTAGCAGGCAGGTTGATGTGGAAGAAGGCTGTCATGAGATATTCCTGGTACAAGGCCATGATCACACGGTGATAGTGTCCTCTTTGAGTCATGAGACTTCAAGAAATGTACTGATGAAAACATGGAATGGTCCAGAAGACAACAAACCAGAAACTGGATAGAAAGAAGATGGATACAAATCACCATTTACCAAATTATGCATTTAAATACTAGATAATCTGGGATCAGGCTCAAATATTTGTTTAGTAATCTGAGATATCTCATGAAATCTCCCCCCCCACACACACACATTCTTGTCACATTCCCACCACATGTGCCAAAGATGCTAGCATAGCAGAGACTCCCTTTTTTGAGTGCAATAGACACCTAGACAGATGATGAAACAGCCTTGCCGTCAGCTCTCTTAGTTCAGAGATTAGTTGTCTGTATCATCTTCCTAAGGGGAAATTAAAATTTTATTATACATTAATGTTGCCAAGTTTCATCTCTTTTTCTTTAAAATTAACATTTTTTTTAAAAAAAATTAAATCCTCAAATTTTTAAAAATTCCTAAAAATCAATGGATGAACAGATCTGTTTCAAATTTGGTATGGCTAAAGCTCTACCTAAAAGCTATCATGGTGCCAACTTTCAGCTTTTTATCTTTAAAAATGACGGTTTAAAAATAATAATTTAAAAACCTCAATTTTTAAAAAAATCATAAAAAATCAATGGATGAACAGATCTGTTTCAAATTTGGTATGGCTAAAGCTCTACCTAAATCCTATCATGGTGCAAAGTTTCATCTCTTTATCTTTAAAAATGGCAATTTTAAAAATAATATTTTTTAAACCTCAATTTTTTTAAAAAATCCTAAAATCTGTTTCAAATTTGTTGTGACTAAAGCCCTTCCTAAGAGCTACCATCGTGCCAAGTTCCATGTCTTTATCTTAAAAAATGACAGAGTTATAAGCATTTTTGTAAATTCCCATTAGAGCTGCTCTTTGGAAAAACCCGGATTTCCTTTCCCCCTCCCGGATTTGCCATCAAAATCCGGGCAAATCCAGTCATATGGTCACCCTATTTTATTTTCTGGTTTTTTAAAGTGCATTCAGATGCTGAGATGTCAGCTGTTTATCCTTTTTTCTACTGGCTTGAGTTATAAAATGGAACTTTTTCACAGACACCTAAGTGTTGGAAGTATAATATATAATGTCTTACCATTGTTTTCCTACTATCATCACCGCAACCCAACAGGAGAAAACATTGACAAACAGGCACTGTGTGCATGTTCCCCCAAATGCAAAAGCTTGAGCCAAGAACCAGTGCTAGGCAAGTGTTGGGAAATTTGCCTCAAAAAGTCTTTTCTGCAAGTCCCTTGTGACACATTCACCTTTACAAATTTTATTTGGCATTGTCTGACTCATGTAAAGATGGAAGTCATCATGTCCATTTTAAAGCAAAGCTACTTGAGCATCAGTTTTAGATCATAAGACAATATCAGAGATCGATTTTATTTTGTCTTCTATAGCACAATGTCCATTAATGTACTGAAAAGAGGTTTTCATTTCTCTCCCCCAAATATTGGATTCTTAGTTTATGGATAAACTTGTTTTTGGCAAGGCGTATCTTTTTCAAAGTACATTTTAACAATCACATTAAAGGGTCTGTCCTTGAAGTACTCCCTTGTATGCTGGAAACACAGCCTTGTTTTTCAGCAGTTCAAAGGCAGAATAGACATTATTTAAGCTTTTGCTTTATAGGCTAGCAGCAAGAAAATCCTTCCAGCTTCAAGCAGGATAACATAGTCAACTCTGATGAAAAAGGAAGAGACATCAAAGCTTTTAATTTTCTTCTTCTTCTAGGTGGTTGCTGAGCATCCTGAAACAAACTATTGTTTGAAAACACCATATGTTGGAGCCAAACTGAAAGCTCAGAAAAGGATCACGCATTGAGTGCAAAGGTGATCGCGCCCCTTTGTTTTGGTTTGTTTTATTTATCTCAACTGCTTGTGGGAGCAGAGATCTGTGGATCAAGAAATAGAAGTGATCCAGAAGAGAGGATCCTAGAGAAGTGTGTAACTAATCCTGGTCATCTTAATTAGCTGATGAGTATCGGGAACATGTCATGCCTCTGTAAGGAAAGGTGGAAATACTTATGGAAAAGTGATGACTTTCTTCACAAAGCTAATATTGTATTCAGATGGAAAGGGTGCAGAAAGGCAACCCAGATGATCAGAGGAGCTACAATGTTTGAGGTTTTTGGGCTAAGAAGAATGGTGAGTAAGGATGGGGCAGGACATGTTCATGGTTTATAAAATTATGCATTTTTTTGAGAAAGTAGATACCAAGAAGCTTGTTACCTCTACCATTACACCAGGATCCAGGATCATCCATTCAAGCTGATTGGTAGGAGATTCAGGACACAGGGATTCAAAGCCAAACTTTTAAGAGCAAAGCACTCAAAGCTCTCTGCCTGGATGATTGAATCTGTCCATTTACCTTTCTCCCATGTTCAATTTTTAAAAAGCTCATATACTTTCTGCCCCAAATGATGAAGAAATTTGTGGATTTTTGTGTGTTCTTACCAAAAAATGAACTGATGAAATGGTCGTCCATCCTTAGATCTGTTGGAGGCCATGGAGGGTTTACACGTACATTGCAAACCTGTTAAAGGAATCACTCATTTAGGACTTACATGTTAGAAAACAGCAACATCCCTGATTCTGGGTATCTGACTAGTCCCATCTAGCTAGAATTGCAAATAACCCCCCTTCTCTCTCCATTATGTTACCTCCACTTGTGCTTATTTCCACTTCCCTGTGCACCTTGTATCCAGTTTCCACTCAGTCCGCAAGCCCCATCTCTGTGGCAGCATTCCTGTACAGGCATTACTGCTCTCAAATCACACTCCTGTTGCCAATCGGTTTGTCCTCTGCTGAGCTGAATGGGCACTTCAGAAGGCAGTGTGGCTCCTCTTAGGCAGCGGCTGCTTATTTCACACCCTGAGATGAGGCATTATCTGAAGCATCAATTCAGCACAGCAGGGGAAAATTACGGAACACAGCCTGGAGGGGAGGTCGATGGCATAAAGACACTGGTCTGGAGCACACCGGCTTCAGTTTAACCTCTTAATTCAAGGAGGTTAAGAGAATTCACCCGGTAAAGACACCTTAGAGAAGCAGACAGTTCTTTGAAGAGGATGTCCCTTAAATCAGGTAGAGAGGAGCCCTTGTTCTAGTAATCCTACCTTATAACAGCATCTGAATTCACAATGGCTCCCCCTCCTCACTTCCACACAAACTATCTCCAACATATGTTCGCACACTCGCACAAGTACTACCACACTTTCTTATTTTGCCATTTTTCCACAGGTACAATTCTTAGTACTACACAAGCAGCAGGAATCAAGCTCGTGAAAGAAAGACTTTGTGTCAGAGACTGTCAATGTGCTTTATCCAGAGCTATATATCTGTAGCCATAGACTGTTTCTGTATGTTTTCATGTGTTCGCCCCCCAAAAAGGGCTTAACTGGGTGATATCACGAAGGCACAAATGTATTTCATAGATCTGTTCTTACAAAAGTTAAAAAGCAAAGTGGATGGGGCTAATAAGGTTCTGACCATGTTGTGCAGGTTTAACTCTTTCTGGGGTGAGGGGGATTTTCATTGGGAAGAACTGTGGCTCAGTAGTAGTGTACATGTTTTGCACACAGAAGGTCTCAAGTTCAATCCCCGACATGTCCAAATAAGACTGGGGGGTGGGGAATTACTTATGTATTTATGTATTACATTTCTATACCACCCAAGAGCCGAAGCTCTCTGGGCAGTTCACAAACATTAAAACCACAAAAATACAGCATAAAATACAATATAAAACATAAAAGCTTAAAACGACAGTGTAGAAGTACAACCAGAGTTAAACCTAACTGCAATGCAGAGGTTTAAAATGCATAAGCATTTTAAAATTTCTGCCTGCAACCCTGGAGAGCCGCTGCCAGTCAGTGTTGACATTACTGGGCTAGATAGATCAATGGTCTGACTCAGGTTCATGTGTTCCTATGTCCACTGGATGGGGGCAAAGGGTTAATCCCCACAGGCCATGGTCCTGATGGCTTCTCTGCACTGCCATTTAAACTGAGAAAAGCAGATGTATGAAATTCATTCGTACATTTCACGAATCACCTAGAATGGGTGGAAAAATCAGCTTTGATGGTCATCTATTTCAAGGGGGAGGACAGTGGATTCAGCCTCTCATCCTTGTCCCTCAAAAACTGACAGTCCTAAGTATTTGCATATTTGCTCCCAATCCTGAAATAGTAACTTTGTGTGCAGTTCCATATGCACGATAAGGGGATCTATTTAACATCTCTTTCTACATTCAGGTTTTTATTTAGAAAGGGATCCTATACACAAGCCTGTGGATCACCCATACTAGAATGGGGCAAGTCTTTAAAATATTCATACTGCCCCAAATATCTAACAATTTAGTTGGATTTATATAGTCCACTCAATCCCAATAGTATATAACAATGGGCAATTATAATGTAGTTGTGTGGCTTATTATATCCCCCTTAAACAGAGGGCAAAATATGTCTATCATATTCTTGGCTGGCATCAGGTCATATTAAAGTTTTAGATGTTGTTTTGCAAAAGTAAAAAAAAGAAAAGAAATCTAAACAGGAAAACATATTAAAAAGCATAGCCTACTGATTTAATTGCGTCACCACAACCAGCAGCACCATTTGACAGAGTGGCTTCACGTGAAGTTACAAGTGAGATAAGGGTCGAACAATATTTTTACAAGTGAATTATGAGCAATAAGGATGATTCAATAAAGGCGCGTGAGTGTGATTTCCTAATGCACTATTTCTGCAATAATCAGCCTCCATCCAATGAGGCGTATGTACTTCACAGCTCCATTAGACTATTGAATGCAGTCACAGTGGGTTGCAAGGGCACTTACAGCTCATCAAATTAAGCCCCCCCCAAAAGGACAAATTTGGTGCAATCAAGTCTGCAAAGCATCTTATTTGCAGGGGTGTGAAACCTGAATGATATGATTTTAGAAGTATCAAAATGCTTTTAAGGAAATGGCATTGATTCCAGAAAGAGTAAACAAAGTCATCTCTGCCTCACTTGTTAATGCAAGGTTAGATAGATAAATCCCAGAACAACATCTGAAAGAATCCACCACATGGAATTCTGTCATACCATCCCCACGTCATCTTTGTGCATGATGGCGGACATATGCATGATGACAGAAAACTCCCTTTGTGCTGGACTACTGCAAATGGCTTACTAGACGGAGTCAGTTCCCACAGATGTCAAAACAGCCTCTGTTGTAGTTTGTCTGTTGCCATGGTGTATTTTCTATTTCTTTACCAGCATTTTTGTAGACGACATTGTCCCTAGCTATGCATAGGGCCTTTAGTTAGGTTTTTCCTCACATGCTCCCAGCAAACCACATTGAAAAACAGTTAGTTAAACTAGGGTGAGCATATGAAAAAGAGGACAGGGCTCCTGTACCTTTAACAGTTGTATAGAAAGGGGAATTTCAGCAGGTGCTATTTGTATGCATGCAGCACCTGCTGAAATTCCCTTTTCTATACAGCTGTTAAAGATACAGGAGCCCTGTCCTCCTTTCCAAATGGTCACTCTAATTAAACATTACTATGCACCAACATATTTTTCCCTACAACAATGTGTGCCTGATTCCCCCATCCCACCCAGCTTTTCCTTAGGACTGCCATATTCCATCTGGGCAGCCATTATTTTGTCACTTTTTAAAGCTGTGAGGTGTGGCCATGTTCAGCAGGTAGACTTTTCCCCATTATGGAAAAAGGTGATGGGGGGAACTCTGAACTTTCATAAAGGTCTTAAAGAAGACAAGCCTGGGAAATGGCAAAGCTCTCACTCTGACTCACTGATGTCCAGTTAGGTCCTTTATTGCTTGCCACCCTTTTCTGGTCTGATGGGACTGAGTTTGTGCTGAGAACCTATTTGCATATTTTAAGGTAGAGGATGTTGTTTAGGAGCCAGAGAAGGTCCAGTTTAATTTCCAAGTGGGAAGTGATCCTGAATATGCAGCCCTGGAAGTAAGGACATGTGCTCCTGTCCTTACTTGCAAACTCAGCTCAAGAACTCTGATTATTCATGACAATAGGGCCATAGCTAGACCTAAGGTTTATCCCTGGATTGTCCAGGGGTCAAACCTGTTCATCTAGGTGACCCACAGGGGATCCAGTGCTCAGGCAGGGGCGAACCCTGGATGATCCCAGCATAAACCTTAGGTCTAGCTGCGGCCTTGGATTCCATTAACTCAAAACATTTTCAAAATAGCTCTGGTAACCATTGACCTGCCACCAATTGCCTATTGGTTCCAATTCTTTTCTCACTGGAACGCTACTGCATCATGAATAGAATAAGGGGGAATTTAGGCTATGGGTAAGAGGAGATCCACAGCTGATGAGGATTATATTCTGCCTCATAGGACTGCACTGAAGGATCTGGCACATGAGGTTGGGTGCTCAATTGCCAGAAAGCCTAGGGGGAATAAGGTTGTCATTTATTGGTTTATTTAATAGCATTATATACTGTTGTCTATGTTTTAAAATCTTTAAGTGGTACCAAATAAAATTAAAAACATCAAAATACATAATTATATGCATTAAATACAATTAAAATACATCATACTAAAACATTTGTATAAAACATGAATAAAAATATTAAAACCAATTTAAAAACACTACAACACATAATTACAAACAAACTGACTGGGCAGCACACTCACTCAGGGAAGAGCATTAACTGACACCTAAAACATGCTATAGTTGGTGCTTCATGGATGCTAGGGGGAAGATCATTCCATAAATTGGGAGCCACCACAGAGAACACCCACTTCCTGGTTGCTGTGCGATGGCAGTCTATAGCCAGCAAGACCTCCTCTGATACCTTAACGATCCCACAGGGGTTATCATAGAATCATAGAATAGTTGAGTTGGAAGGGGCCTATAAGTCCATTGAATCCAACCCCCTGCTCAGTGCAGGAATCCACCCCAAAGCATACCTGACAGATGGTTGTCCCACTGCCTCTTGAATGCCTCTAGTGTGGGAGAGTCCATGACTTCCCTAGGTAGCTGGTTCCATTGTCATACTGCTCTAACAGTCAGGAAGTTTTTCCTGATGTCCAGCCAGAATCTGGATTCCTATAACTTGAGCCCATTATTCCATGTGCTGTCTGAGTGAGATTCATTACAAGTAGGGCTTGGTGTTGTGGGCACTGTCTGGCGTTCTTCATATAGAAATGAACAATTACTAGCTGCCTGAGGACTCAACTTGACATCAGCCAGTGGGCCAGGATGGTTGGTCTTGCAATTTTGGAATGGAGCTATTGTGACTTCCACATGTCCTAGTAATCCATTTAAGAGAGAATGGCTTCAGTAAAAGTCTGGACTGCAGTTGGAATTTGGGACCTGTTCAACAGCTCTTTCTTGGGATTAGAGTATAGGTATAGATGCTTCCCAGAAGGGTATGCCAAGGGGCACTGAACTTTGCCAGGATGGAGAGGACTCAAGGTAAGGCAAACACAGGGATATGGCTATGATTGTAGTCTGCTGAGGAGAGACAGTAATTAAATAATTTGGAATTGCCTTTAGGAAGTTTCTGGTGGGGGGGGGATATGGTGTCACCGTCTGAAGAAGGGTGCAACATTTTCTTGAGGAGCATGGTAATGGTCATCAAGACCTTTGTGGAAAAGTGTGTGGGGAAAGAAAGGGAGTCAAGCTGGGTTGACCCCTTCCTCTGGACTATTTCAGATGAAGAGAATGTCACCAACACCTCTACAAGAGAGCCTTCCTAAACATTTAAAGGCAGGGCAGATAAGATCTGTATGGAAGGAAACAGTGTATTTAATGATAATCTATTCTGACGGATAGTCATCCTGTGACCCTACTGATCATTAGATGTTGCAGTTGAAGCATGAGTTATATTTTTTTGGACAATATAAATATATTGGAGGTTTGCCTGGCACCCACACTATATTCTTTCAGATGCCAGGTGAATACCTTTTTATTCTCTCAGCATTTTAACAGTCTATAAATTTAATTTTAACTTTGCTGTATTAAATTTGTATTTTAAATTTGTATTTCTGCACTGCTGCTGATTTTATCCTGGTTATGCTTTTATATTGTATTTTATATCATGTTTTTATACTGTTTGTTTTATACTTTGAATGTTTTTAATTTTTGTGAACCGCCCAGGGAGCTTCAGATATTGGGGGGTATAAAAAATGCAATAAATAAATAAATATTGTCTATTTAATTAAATTTACACCTTAGGCCTCAATTGGGCACACTAATACATACTGAAATCGAAATCTGTAGGCAGTATCTAGAATGTACAATATTAGCTGAACTTTTCTTCTGTACTTTGTTGCATCACAAACGGAATTGCTGGAAAACATTAAAAAGGAATATGAGTCATGCCTGTAGTTTACACTTCTAGTACGTTCTGAGCTACTGAACTCAAAGGCCTGGCTTTAAATGAATGTATGTATGTCCACAGATTAATAGTGCCATCTGCTGGAAGGAAGTCAATACTTCCTGAGGATGCATCCTGAATATGTATCATTTTGAAACAAAGGAGAAATAAAGCAGACTTTACCAACCAGTCTTAAGTCCAAACATTCTCAAAAGAGTGGAATATTAGCTTAGAAAGAATGTCCAGGTAATTAAACAGTAAGAAATATACTTCTAAACAAATATATTCTAACAAATGCAATTTTCATTAAATTAAAGCATATTTCTGCTCCGTCCTTAAACATTATAGGCGTAAAGGATGCTGACATTCACCAAAATAAGAGAAAGGTCAGTCTATGACGGAAAAACAACAACACACCACACACAATTGCAATTTAATGAGGCAACTTGCTCATTTCTTCATAAATGCATCCAAAATCCATTAGAATTTAGTTCGTGCTGAATACTGACACCCACCCAGTTTGAAACCTGGCTGAAGAATGGTAAACACTAATCATAAATGACAAGGTGTCACAATCTGTCACTCTCAACAGTCTATTAAATATTGAATAGATACTTTGCTACAGAGGCAAGGTACTGCCAGCTATTATGGTCAGTGCCAGTTTTTACAAGGAAGAGGTTGCACAGCATTTTGCTTTTTTCCCTGTCCATTACTGAAGGAACTTGTCAAAGCAGGATATCACACATGAAGCATAGCTAATAGAGCTCCACTGCAAAAGCACACCGTTCCCCTTCTGTGTCAGGATGAGGCCTGGACTCTCTGGTTGGGTCTCACATTCTGAATCCATCTCAGAGCCTGAAGTAGAAGGCCAACAGAGATAGGGAGCGAGGGAGGAAATTTCCCAAGACTCCCCAGGAGTCAGGGAAGAGTCTTCACAGGAGCATATCGAACAGGAGGCCCAGGCTCAGATATCGTCTTCCTCCCCGCAGCCCTGCCGGGAACTCGGTCTTTGTCAGAGGGTGAGGGAGCATACGAATTGACAGACCCCAGAGTCTGTCACAGAGTCAAGCAGGCGGAGTTGAGAGGAGGTGGAAAATGGTCCGCCAGACTAGCTGCACGACAGAAGCAACATCATAAGGAAGAAGGAGGAGCACGGTAAAAGCCTGTAAGCATGGCGAGAAACCATCCATTTAGTTGATAAGCAAATGCCTTGCTTTGTTAAGATAAGAGGTGTTGTTACTGAATTGTGGACTGCACAGCAGACCTCTTTATTGTGTCATATCTTGGAGGGAGGGCTTAAAAACATGACACTCTGAATTATGGAGGGGATCCCTATAGATAGGCAGCTCCTACCCACTAGGTGTCTTGGACCCAGATTTAGTCTTACTTAGAATGGTGCCACTGAAAGAATAGGACTGATGTTACTCATGACTACTTAAGTCCCATTGATATCAGTGGGTCTACTTTAAGTATGACTAAATTGGAATCCAACCCAAGGCCTCTTGCACCTAACTTACAGTCATCTAGCTGCCTGTTCTTTTCCAAGTTTCCACGATATAGTAAAACCGCATGTCCGGGGGTCCTATGTTCACATGTGGTGGGACTGTGAATGTTGTATTCAAAGATTCTGGATGGAATTTTTTTAAGAAATATCCATCATAATGGAAACAGCAGTAATGAAAACACCAGGATTGGCATTACTTAATTTGGTCAAAACCGAATTATATTACATAAAAAGCAAATTGAACATTTCCGAATAGCAGCACGTATACTGATAACCAAATGTTGGAAGGAGGCAAAAGGTTTAAATACAAGGAAATGGTGCAATATAGTATGGGAAATAGCACTCCCAGAGAAACCTATTCAACGTTAGAAAGTATTAAGAGGACAAAAGAAAAAAAAGTTTTGCTACAGAATGGTCATGTTTTAATGGTAATGTTTTACACACAGCAACAGCACCAACACAGGTTTCAACTGCCTTTAACAGCTTATGGTTACAATAGTTTCTTTGGAGAAAAATAAATATATATTTTTTAAAAAACACCTCACACCCAGCTTTCCTTTTGATTTGGGATCTATCCTCCCATTAATTAATTAATTAAATTTTAAAAACTGCTTAATAACCAATGTTAAATAATTTGTACTGTGTATTTATAGTGTTGGACTGTGTCTTTCTTTTAAAAAAAGCGTATCAAATTTATTATTCCTTGAATGTACAGCTTCTGTATTACATTAACATTTAAGTTCTACATTTGCAATTTTTTTTTAAAAAAAAGAATGAAGGAGAAGGAGAAGAAGAAGAAGGAGGAGGAGGAGGAGGAGGAGGAGGAGGAGGAGGAGGACAGCAGCTCCTTGCTCAGCTTTCAGGCCCTCAGCAGGCAGTTGCACTGGAAAACCCCAAGGGAGGGAGTTCTGGCTAAGTCGTCTAGGGGGCTTTCCAAGAAGCTCACACAGAAGGAGAGGCTGAAAGAAAAGAAAGGGGGGAAAGATAGAAGAAAAAGCACATACCAGGCACCTCCTTACAGTAAGGGAACCAAAGAAGCCCTGCATCCAGAGAAACCTCTCTGAAATACTTCCCTCTTCCCTCAATTTTCAGGTGTAGTTCCCCCACACCCAGTGCCACATGGATGGTCAAGAATGTATTGATTGAAAGAAATGGCACAGGGCTAATAAAGAGAAATCTAGCAATGGGCGAATCAGAACCAAGAGGAGGAGTCAAAACTGAGAGGAAGATACCAGAAGAGATTCGAGGAGTGGCTCAAAGAAGCTGGAAGGAGCCTGAAGAAATCTTAAGAGCAGCCCAGGCTGAGGGAATGCCACAAGCTGAGGCCGAAATAGCTTGTGGCAGGAGCTTGGGAAGATCTGTGAGGGAGGAGAGGTAATCTGAGGCAGCTTTCAAGGGAGATCTGTGTCCAAAGTGTCAGCAGGAGGCAGTGAATTGCTAGACCACTGTAGGACAGAAATCCTATCTGAAGGAAGACCTTTAACTAGGCCCTCAGAGCTGTCAAATTTACAAAAATGTGAATATGGAATATTGGAAGGAAAAAAAATTCTGTCAAAAAGTACCTGTCAATCCACAAAATAATAAATACTGACAACTGATATGACGTTCTAGCATATATGATTTTGAGAGCTTTTAAAAGTGATTTATTTATTTATGTTTATTGTTTCTCTGTTGTGATGCTAAAACTCAGATGAATATGCAAACAAGGCTTCCTTGAATTACATTTATAATACAATAATAAATCCTAAAATGTACATCTCCTCTGTTTGATGGTTTTTAATGCGACATCCACAATTGAACCCCACCCCACCCTCCATCATAGCTGCATGGCCATTCTACCATTATGTACAGACTGGATTTCAGACTGTTGTCTTTGAATGGGGAGTTGCAAGGCTATCATGTAAAGAAAAGGCATGCAAAGACTGATAGTCTGGATAAGCTTAAAGCGACAGGCAGTACTGAGTTTTCATATATTACATTTGAGCCTACAAACCAATATTAAATGCAACTCTCATAGCAACAATGCTTCTATGAACAAAAGAGAGGCATCAAAGCCAAGATGCATACCAAGAATCAGAAACAAACCATGAGTTGTGGAATATTATTTCTTCATTTAAAATTTTACTAAATATGTGTAAGATTGGGGTGATGAAAGTTTGTTGGCACAGCACAGAGAAAGAAGCTTTGGGGGGCATATAATGGGTTAAATGGGTGTAGAAATGATGGGGTAGTCCTTTAATATTAAATGGGCAAGTAAGCATACACACATAGAACACTGTATCAAGGGTTAGATGATTTAGTTTGGATAAGGCTTGATAGAAAATGATTTGGAAATATGATTTAGCATAGCTCAAAGACATTACTCATGAGAACTTGCAACTTGGTATTGCTGAAAAACATTAGTCATACGAACTTGTGACTTATACCAACCATATGTATGCCTTTTAGGGGAACTAGGTGAAGGGTCCAGGGTAAAGGACAGGTGAGGTTGTGGTTGGAAAAATCCCCATGTCCATAAGAACAGAGAAGTAAAGTAGACAAGCTGACCACATGAAAAGCAGAAGTAATGTCCATCTTTGACCTCAGAAGGGGTGGAACATTCTGGGAAATTAATGATGTGGACCGATAAATTTAGCCATTTCATAATAAATTAATATGAGTTAGGAGGGAGGTCTTTGTCTTTGAGAAGAGTATTTAAGTTTGGATACACAAGACAAAAGGCCGTTTCTACACCAGCCCGAAAATCTGGGCTGGTCACGGCCGAGTCCCTGTGAGTCCAAATGATGCACAGAGACTCCCGGGGTCATGGGGGGATGAGCATATGTTTTCCCAAGGATAAATTATCCCTGGGAAAATCTGATTCCTCCTCGGTCTCGGGATCATCCCAAGACCGCAGGAGGTGTGTACCCGCCCATCCCAGCTTCTTCCCTCCTCCCTGCGAGTAGAGGGAAGGAATCAGTAGAGGAATCAGGGGTGGGTGGGGAGTGGGATCAGTGGTTTTTTTTGCACATACCTTTTGCTGGAGTGCAAGCGTGCTCCAGCTCCTGTAACTTTTTTTTTTAAAAAAATGGCCGCCTCAACTCGTGCAATGCCCTTCCTCCCATCCCGGATGTAATGCTGGCCATTTGGACACATTTATCCAGCATAAATATGGATCCAACTCCTGGCCCGTTTTATCCATTATTGGAATTCGAATAGTGGAAGCAGCTTCATAAACCACAGAGGACATGGTCAACCACAACTGGCCCTCTCAAATGAATGCATATATATGCTTGTGTGTATTGTATCTCACTCTTCCTTGGAAAGCTCAGAGCAGCTCACATGTGCTCTCAGTGTCCTCTCAGATACCCTGACCGAAGTCTGAAGATTAAGGCTGAACAGAGTTTTAAAATAGATGTTTTATGCCTGAGACAATTCATACCATGCCAAGAACATAACAAGAGTCCTGCTGGATCAGACCAAAGGCCCATCTAGTTCATCATTCGTTTCCCACAGTAGCCAAGGAGATGCCTCCAGGAAATCCACAAGTACAGCATGAAGGGAATAGTTCCCCAGCAGCTGATATTCCATGGCATATACTGCATCTGAACCTGGAGTTTACACATAGTTATCCTGACTAGTGTAGTCATTGATAGATTTATCCTCTGTGAATTTTGTCTAAAAGAAATTCAGAATCTGTTTCAGTACTCTCCCTTTTATTCTCCACATGCCATCTACTATGCAGCTTTTATTTTTTTCCCTCTTGCTCTCTCTTAATGACAGCAACAAAGGACCATGATGCCACAGGCACTTAGCAGAAAAGATCAATAGAGGGATGTTGCCACTAAGCAGCTTCTAGGACTTGATTGGTAGTTTGTTGAATATACCGAATTATTATTATTATTATTATTATTATTATTATTATTATTTTATTATTTACTTATGCAATGAAAATAGTTCTGCATGTTTCTGAGACGTGTAAATGACATCTGCTAGAGCAATTTGTACGTTAAAGGTGAAGATGGATAAACTTCAAATACCCAAAGAACGTCAGACAAGTGCTCCTGTAGTGACACTTTCTACTCAAGGCCCAGAATGGATTCCTGATAGAATCAGTGTGACTCATTTCCTTTATTTCACTCCATTTATGTTAAAGCTATTAAAACCCAGAAATATTTTCAGAATGAACCTCTGGGATTGATTATGATATTTCAACTATCATCATTATTAAAAGCTGTTGCAGTGTTGTGACTATGGGCAAAACAGATGTGAGTAAGGAGGGAGATCTGTGATTAGATAGCCCAATTTTAAAACATAAAACACTAAAGCAAGGGTGAACCAACATTGCTAATCATGGGAGCTGTAAGCCAAAACATTTGGAGGACCACATATCCATGCTTCCATGACCTTCCACTATGTTAACCTGAGCAAACTACTGATGACTATCTACCACCCACAACTTCAGTGGAAAAATGATTCCTAAATTTGCCTTTTTATTTGTGCATGAAATTATACTGGAATTCTAGTGACAACATTTAAACACACACACACATCAAACAATGTGAAATTGTGCACATACAAAAATGAACTACAGGACACAATGAAAAACTTTGTATTTGTATTGATGGTTATGTTTAGGAATATCTTAGGACCTTGATGTGCTCGGAAGTGAAGAGATCACAAGAGATCAGACATACATGATAGATGGTGGCAGGCTTATTGTATACTGTGTTCAATGACAGTAAAAGAAGCCATAGCAAGGATGCCGTGGTCTCCACACCTTCTTGATCAGTTGGTACAAAATTTAGAAAAAGGAAAGAGGGCCTGTCTTTTGTTTTGATGTTGCATAAACACATCTGATTTATAAACTTGTCACAGTGGTACAATGTGCTTAGTCCACCACAAGAATCATTGCTTCAGGCACTGGAGTCCCAAAATGATGGGAAGGGTCTGATATTATTTATTTATTTATTTGTATCCCGCCTTTTGCCCAATAATAGATTACTTGGGTCCTCTCTCCAGACTTCCCCTGGATAGATCCTAT
Organism: Elgaria multicarinata webbii; assembly: GCF_023053635.1. Lineage (NCBI taxonomy): Eukaryota > Metazoa > Chordata > Lepidosauria > Squamata > Anguidae > Elgaria > Elgaria multicarinata. Next base: position 24,264,020 of record NC_086171.1, read on the forward strand.
TTGACTCCCAGCCCAGCCCTCCTTGTGCCCCTTTCCAACATTACTGAAAGCAAGGAGGCAGTGTGGGTGGCATGGGGAGGGCTGTTTTGGCCTAGATTTGAAGCCTGGATGATACTTTGAACACATGCAACATGTAGTTTGTAATTTTGATGCTCATGGCATACTCCAGGGACATGGGGGATGTAGTTCCTGGACATTCGGGCATATTTGAATACTTGCGTGCATCCTCCTAACATTATTACAGGCCTCAACCTAAGTCCTTAACATTCCTACAAGATCTATCCACTTCTACCCCTCACTGTTGGCATGTTTAAGGAAGGGGATATCAAGAAGAGCCTGTGGAAGGGGGAATTCATGGGAAAGCTTTCTATGTCCAGTTCTGCTTTGAAGAATATCAGGGCCTAGAGGCCTCATCAATTCAGAACTTAGACAATTTAAACTGAATGAAGGAAATGTTGAAGGCAATCCTCCCAAGATTTTAAGGGCCCATTCCAAAGGACTGGGAGGGGTATTCACCCATCACTAATAACTTCAGATACAAAATCATGTTTAATCTTCTCCAGAATCCAGTTTCTATTTCATTGCAACTCTCAAAACTCACTTCGCTGTGAAAAACTAATTTTCTGAATCTGTCCACAGTTCACAGCTGCCAGATCCACTGAAAATATTATTGGATCTGGCGGAGGGTGTTGCTCCTCAATACAAACAGTGCTCTGTAAAAGACTAATTAGACACATTGTTCCTAGTATCTATGAGTGACATCATGTTCCTAAGTACTTGTGACCACATTGCTTGCTGCTAGAATGACTCATATTTACTTGAGGTGAAGGATTTTTTTGGCTTACATGTGCTACTGTTGTTCTACATTATGGCCTTTTGGTCAAGAATGAAGTCAGTTGAAAGGATCACTTTAAGTAAGCTTAACTCCACCCCCACCCCCACAAAAAAAACCCTCATAGACTACCAGAGAATATAACAGTAAAGGTCCACTTAGAAGAGAATCCAGTTTCTCATGGTGGCGAGTCTTTAAATCAGACAAGTAGCACATGAGAACTCTGGATGTACGGATTGTGTAAAATCTATTCCATCTATGCTTCGTGGATTGCCAGGCACCTTTCATTCTGTCAGCCGCCCATGGACAGAACTGGTTTTTCTTTTCTTTTAGTTTCCGAATTTGTACAAATGCAAATTGGTGCACGTAAAAATATGTAAATTACCCCCAAATGCACATTTGTCTATGGAGGAAATGCACATTTTTGGCCAGTCTAAAAACTTTTTTGTATTCCCCTATGACAAGATTTCCGCTAAGTTCCCGAAGGTTAGGAAACCAGCCCACAAGTCCATGGAAACAACCTGATAGGGTAAAAGCCAGTCCGCTGCAGAATCCATGGATCAGATTAATACCAGTCTGAACTATTTTTCGGTGATGCATTTCCAGTTTTTTTGGCAATTCGTAATTGGCCACCCTAGTTATGGGTTGCCATGTGGCCCCACAGATGAAGCTTTCAAGTCACTAGCTAACAACCTAGGACATGACTATAGCATTTGCATATAGCTCTTGCTTAGGTTCAGTTCCCATCCAAGGGGGGCAGTTCCAAATTGACAAGCAGTAAATCTCTAGTGTACCCACATGATGTCTACAACAATAAATAATGGTAAAGTTTGGAACTTAATAGGTGTGTACGCTGTATAAGCACAAATTTGAACAGACAATTTTAAGTTGAGGAAAAGGAACTATATTGAAACAAAAGAGGTGGTAGCTCCTTGGGGGACCTGGAGATTTGGCAGTTCAGATGAAAGGTCAAACTGCTACGAGAGCTTGTTAGGAAGAAATGTGTGCGTTTGGAAATTCCCAAAGTAACAGAGAAGGGAAGCATAGGTTCAGCTTTGCCCTTGTCTTATGATCCAAAATAGCATTTTTTTTTACAGTTTACTTAATAAGTCTAAAGATGGAACTTATCACTTAAAAATCATTCTGTGCTCAGGAATTAAAATGAAGATAATTAAAAAAGAAGAAGAAAAAAGAACTGCACCTAGGAATACAAATACGTTATTGGACATAAGATGAACTTCCTTTCTTTGTACTTCCATTCAGCCTTACAAAGGACCTCATTTCCAGGATCAAGGGGAGGAAAAAAGTTTGTGCAAAGCAAACCACTAATGCAGGAGAGAGAGAGAGAGAGAGAGAGAGAGAGAGAGAGAGAGCGATGGATGGCACATCTACATGGCTTTGGCCCCAGCTCTACTGAGTAATTGTAGATTTCAAACTGTGAATAACACTTTTATCAGTCTACCAAATAATTCAGTTACAACTAGGATGAGCCATGTGTCCTAACAAATATCAGTCCTCTGTTTGAAAGCATCCTTTATTTGAAGAGCTGACCAGTCCAAGCCCAAGGGAGAAAAGGGACCTATCAACAGTTAGCAACCAGGTAACAGATGGAGTAAGCACACAGGTCACCCGGTCACAGTCTTCCACACTATGGTGAGATGCATCATATTTAAATTTGCATATAAAATTAGGCATAGTGTAATTTAGATGGTCCTCATGATATGGTCCTCTTTTTTTTCTCTTGAAGAAGCATCTCCTCCTCCTCCTCCTCCTCCTCCTCCTTTTGGTGTTGTATAAAGGGCTAGCTAATTACAGTTCACAGTTGTATTTAGAGATATCTCCAAAACATTATAATTTGTGAATAGTATTGATGACCACCAGAACAAAACTTTTCATGCAACTCCATATTCAGACATTTAGATGATCTTGTACAGATATTAAAGGTCATTTTTAGGAGGATTTCAGAGAACTCACTCTGAGTCCACACTACTTCATAGTGTACCCAGCCCACATTTTTCCAGTCAACCCTTGCTAAATAAGAAACACAGAAAACTACACTTCTTTATTTTTATTTTTTTATTGAAAGCTTCATCAAAGAAAAGAGAGGTTTAAACCTAACATCCACTGATCTACAGAAAGCCCCAGGAGTGGGAAAATGGCAGCTATTAGGATTGTGGTACAAATGAAAAATAAAATGTATGGGGGAAAAAACAATCTTCAGCAATACAGAACTTTTCATGACATTTTGAAACATTAGCACAAAGATGCCCTTACAAGTCAGAATTTTAATTACTATTAGAAGTTTTTGAGTTACAATTTGGAAACCAGGAGGTCTGCAAAGGCTTCCGCCCCGCCCCCATTTACTTGATATGAAATATATCTCATTTCACAGCCCTAGTGTCATGATTTGATTTCATTGTATCGAGATGGAAGCCTTTTAATTCAAAATGGAAAACAATTAAAAGATTACCATATGAAATCTTGAAATTTGAATTTTATTACATAAACTTATTTTTCCTTGAGAAGCATAAAAATGGATTTATTTTTCTTTCCCTTGAGGGGAGAAGCTATTCCAATACAATCCTTTAGCCAAATCTTGTTCTGCCAATCTTAAATCTAAGAACTTCAATGTGTAGGACTGTGTTCCCCTCTCTAAGGCCAATATACACTATCCTTTTTTGAGCAGAAGAATATAGCTTGATTAGACCCATGTTATGCCTTTGCCAAAATGGTCAAGTGAGTGCTTCACATAAAGCTCAGATCACTGGTGAGCCTAAGTTAGGGATTAGTCAAGACCTGGTCTTCCAACTACCACACTCATGATGAGTGAATATTTTTAGTCCAGGTTACGATGGCTTTCCTGCTAGTGACGAGCAGGACATTTAATTTGCTTGCCACAAGAAGACGCTGTAAGTATTGCACATGCCCACTCTCCACGAACGCAGTGTGAGCCTTACTATGAAGCAATCATTTGTGGCAGCAGAGTCTAGAAGGAGCACCATTTTCCTGCCTCCATTTTGTCTGTTATCCGTCAGGTTAGCAGCTGGATCAATTTGACTTTTCCTTTCAGTTGCAAAAATGTCTAAGGCTGGCACCTCATACACTTGCAAGATTATGGGGACACATGAAAATCTCCATTTCCCCATCAGGAAAGACACAGCGTGAACAAAGTCAATCAACATCTAGTTATTCAACCAAGGTTTGCTGAACTGGCCCCATGCAATTTGCACTTCTTCAGCATTTTACTACCTATTGACTAAAATGTTCCAGGTGTTTCTTCCAAGGAAAGAAATCTCAAGTCAGAAAACTATTATAATCTGGGATGATTATTTTTCCCTTTGAAAGGGATTGTGTTTTAAATCAAACATCCCATCAGGATCAGGACCTATTAATGAATCAGACTAACAGCAGATCATTCACAGTTCCTAACAAATAGTCATCAGGGTGGAAGAACCTCAAGTGTAATAGCTGTCAAAATATAAACCCATTTATGTAAACACAAGAATTTTAATCCCCACAGAAGCAAACCCGACATTCACTTTACAGCATTTGCCAAACGTTTCCATTTATTTTAAACAAAGAACATGTCAGTAAAAGTGAAAATACTGTTTCTTTTCTGTAGTCTGAGGTATGAAGAGGAATTTGAGGTTGGAATCCACTTTAGGTGATAGGACAGTGGAAGGATTTTTTTTCTGAAAGAGAAACAACCTTCCTTCTGATGTTTGATGAGTCCTGAAATCCACTCAACAAGGAATAAAAGGATCTGCTCAATTATTGGCCCACCTTCTTGCCAAGTATGCTCATGGGTGTTTACATGCATGATTATGAGTATGCTTTATTTAAAATGAAATAATTCACCCACCACTGTAGAGGAACAAGACAGCATAAAAAAGGAGAGGTGCCCTGAAGCATGCAGCGTGCTTTCCTTTGCAATTCCATCCCACCACTTGAATATCCTTGGCCTATGCAGAGGACCTGAAAATCCATTACACCTTTGTACATCAGAACCAATTTCATGTTAAATAAAGCCTTGAAACGAAATGTTGACCATGTTATGACTCAAACACAACTATCTTCAAATTCCATATTTGGTCTCATCACCATGTGGACTGACTCATTAAGTTAAGCCCATTATCACACCTTTCACAGGACTTTTACTATGTAGGTAATCGTCCAAGAGACGCTATTTAAACCTGTTTCACTCATGTCAGGCTCAGCATTAGAATGAAGAAGATGATGGCTGATAAAGCCACCTTCAGGCTTAAAGTTATGAACCAAGACAACTTTCTACGCATTTCACATCATTTCTTCAATACCATAGACAACATAATTTAGATCAAAATACTGTGACATATTAAAAATAAACTTTATTACACTGCAGGCATTCTCAAATCTGCTGAGTTTGGTAGCCATACATACATAAATACCCTTCCTTCTTATTTTTAATAATGCAAAATGAATGTTAATGCTTAAACTCACTGCAGAATCCCTTGCTTGCCTGATCATCAGTTTTCTTCCTTGGGTGTGAACACAACTATAGCAGAACATAATATAACATGGAGTTATTCCAAAACACCCCTCGTTCTGCTTTGAACTGGAACTTCAAGTTATTGCAGCAAGTTAGTCTAACAGAACAGTCCAAACTCATAGATCCACTGGTCAGAGTGGGGCTGGATAAGGCAGAAATGTCCTTCCGCTGTCAGAGAGGGGAGCTCTGTCAGTGGGTGGGGGCACCTTTCCTACAGAGGCAAAGCTCTTGTATGGAAAGCTCTACCAGCAGTGTTTCTGCTGGATGAAGCTCTGAAAATTGGGTGTTACCCACCTTGGGTCAATGAAGCCAATGCCCTGTCATCCCTGTGAGAAGCCTCAGGAGCTGGCAGAATCACTAGAGGAAAATCACCCCCTCACCTCCTACCATGGCTGGCATGAGCCAACAGGGTGTTTCATCCACTACTTCACCCTCACCTCCATTTAGGATTATTCTGTAAGGCTCACTGCAGGCCAGAGTCATGCAAATATGAACGTACCACTAAGTACACTTCAAGGATTTATTGCAGGAGGAGTCCAAAAATTTTGTACATCACTGAGGGATATTTCTTTTTTAAAAAAAATCTTATAAGAGGGATGAATAATTTTTAAAAGCCTCCTTTCAACATTTTTTTAGTCTAACACTATCACTCCATGACAAGTACTTGGATTAAAATAAATTGGGAGTAAATCAGTTCAGATCAAAATACTTCTGCTGAGCTGAGTTATAGAGCAGCTGAAAGAACCACACAATCCTCAATTTGCTGTAGAATAATGCCAAGACTGCCACCCAACAAAGGCCCAGTTCAGATGTTATCACAGATTCCTGGTCTAAATGGTAGATTTAAGGTGTGGGATTATTAACAAGTTTGAGGAGCTGAGGTGTGTCGGTGTATGTGCCCCTCTGGTCCCGTGTGAGGACAGACAAAGAAAAATGTGCAACACATGGGCATGGATGTGTAGAGCCCTAAAAATGGATCCCAAAGGGCACCGTCCAATGCATGTAGATTGAAAAAGGCCCCACAACGCCCAATATTCTCCAGCCATACTCACTGGGGAATGCAGGGAGTTGTAGGATTTTTTCTTCTTCTGTCTAAACATGCATAGGATTGTGCCCTGAAAGACCCTGTTTTCTTGCAAATCATGTCTGTGCAGATTTCAACTACAAATGCATAAACATTTTCAATCTCCTTTAAGAGCAAGGACATTACTGAAAATTGGTAGGGAAATTCTTAATTAAATAATTTAATGAACAACAAAGGCTTTTTGGAAGATGCCCCTTTCTGCGTAAGATGTCACGGCAATTGCTATTCACAAAGAACTTTCACCAAGTGCACAAAACCCTTTGCTTTTGGGTAGACCAAGGTTGACATTCTGGGATGTACTATATAGAGTAGGGCTGCAAACCAGGAAGCATGATCTGTACAATGCCAACATATTAAGTCCCCATCTTACAAATACTGCAGCTAGATTTTGTGACACCCTGGAAGACCCATAGGAGTGATGCAGATCAAATCGTTAATAAAAATAAATTTAGAATGAAGGGACATCCCTTGGTTTTCTCGGGGCATGTTGAAATTCAGTGGCCATGTATAGCAGCGCAGTGCCAAACACAGTTATATGGACTTGCTTTTAGGCTGTTAACCAACTTGTCAGCATATCAAAGTGGGGCAATCAGACGGAACAGAAGATACTTCTTCTTTTTCCTTTTAGAAAATGACAAAGATTGTAGGATGTCACAAAGAAATCAAACAATTTAAACAAAAGGTAATGATGGACACATCTGCCAATTCCAGTTACTCTCTGTTACTCCCATCATTTTTCCAATCCATTTTGTCCCAGTTCTGAATTGGTTTGCAACTTTTTGAAGAAAAACCACAAGCTGTCAGCACTAAATGTGAATGCATTATCATGTGCATTTCTCATCATATATGCCTCTTTGTATGCATTTTCCCTAATATACACATTTTACAAATGAGTTTCCCTTATTTAGTGCTTTTTGTAGGGTTCCCCCCCGCACATTAATATACACATTGCTGTGCACTGATTTCCACCCTAATGTGTGCACTATTGTATTCATGTTTTGTTCACAGAATTGCATTGAAAAGTTCTGAGAAGTGTGAATGCCAAAGAATAATTAGAAATAGTGTTTCCTTACTGTCGCTTTCCTCCTCGCTTCTGTCCTACAATACTTCCTCTTTCTTCACACAGAGAAAGAGGAAATAAACAATGACTACATGGCCCATTCAGTGGCCATTTTTATTGCGCTGCTTTTCCCACACACAGCAGGAAATGGCGGCACATTCCATTAAAAAAATCGGATTAAAAAGGGTCCATGTTGCGATGGAAAGAAGGCAAGAAGGAGCAGGAGTCACATGGGAGGCGTCCGTCATCTTCAAAAGGACCCACAAATATCCGTAAGTGGGGAGTAACGAGCGTGCAATAAAACACTCATCTGATGACGTTCATGCACATGAATTGGGTAAATTCATATCAAAATGCAAACTGAATGGAATTCTCTCACCCGTCCCTAAGCCAATGTCCTTGGGCACCTGAAGTGATAGCTATGATCTACTTGTTGATATTCTTAATGATTTCACTGTGATGGTTTAACATGATTTTTTTAAACAAGTCCAAAATAATAATAATGATTAGAACGTATGAATAAAGCAGCAGAGTTTTGACAAGAACCAGGAAGGTACCTCAGCATATCCATCAGCCACACGGTAGCTACCTTGCAGCCTCACTGTCAACGGCAATGAGACTTTTCTTTGCACCAAACTAGAATTTATACAGAAACAATTAAAAACAAACACGTGCTTTTTCTTCTTCAATATTTGACAGAATTGTGCCACAGGAGGATAACCTCTATTTATAAACACAGGAAAAGATAGAGCATAAAAAGGAAGAAAATAAGGCTGGCTTGATTATTTTTCCCACACCCCCTTCCAGTAGGCACACCCTTTTCTGAAGGAAAATAAAAAGAAACTGATGCTCACAGAAGGTAAACAGCAATGGCAAAGCACATGACAGAAAGGAAGAAGCTAGAGGTCTTTACATAATATTGAAACTTTTTTTCTCTGTGCTGTGGCCCTTTTAGTCAGAAGAGCACATAGGTAGCCAGATGAAACTACACGTGCTTTCAGAATCTCAAATAACCAGGTTCTCTTGGCTCTGCCAGTTGACTATATTATGTCCTATTTTCTTTTTCTTTTCTTTTTTTGCGTTGTAATGTTGCATATTTAGCAGCCATTTATTTGGGTAACCCAACCCCATCCCCACCAAACACGAGATACAACATTAAAAATAAGGAAAAGTTTTTAGTATTCTTAAAAAAATACTCAATTCTTTTAAAAGTCACTTAAAGTAACCACAGACTCTGCGCAATCCTCTGACAGTGCTCTTACACAAACCTAATTTCCTTTCATTTGGGGCTTGTGTGGAAATCATAGTTAGTGGATTGTATTCTTAATATTACAACTGGGGCAGTTGAATCTGGTTGATCCAAAGGAAACCTGCTTTATTTTAATTTATTTTTCATATTGTATTTTCCCTTTTCAGTATTGTTACCCTGTTTTGAATACACCACAGCCATTGCAGTGAATCCTTCATCCTTTTTTTTCCTGATGGAGGACCATTTAAATCTTTTGGTTTATTTCTTTTTAGGTGCTTCCTTTGCTAGATCTTTCTGCCTGCTATAGAGAAAAGAACTACTGAACTTCATTGCCATATTCATCAATAGCAGTTCTAATTTTGAAGCTGAAGCTGAAGCCTCCAGGAACCTGTCTAGGCTCCATGGGCACACTCATGTTCCTGCTTAACTCCCCTTCGTTTAAATAGCACATCCATGGAAGATATTCTCAGTGGACTGTGCCACCTGTAAATTTGGGGGAACTAGTGGAGAACAAGGAATTTGGAAATGAATGGAATGCATGCTTTCAAAACTTTCCCCATACATTGCTGGGGGACTGGCAAAATTTGGAGGTACCGTCCCCAAATTGTCACTGCATGAAACGCTACCCTCTTTTTTGGGGGGGACGGGACACGGTATCCTCCATATATAAATTCCATATATTCTTTTCTCTTTTAAAAATAAGTTTGCACTGATTCAATTTACTTGTTATTGTCTTTTGCCTAATCAAACTAATTAGTGATTGTCAGCAAACATATTAAGACAACAGAAAGCCAGTTAGTATAAAGTGATTATTAAATTCATGCTTGCATGAAAGAATTAACGTGAGCCATTTTTAACTTTCTTCTTGCATGGGAGAGTTAAATGAAAACATTGATCACCTATGTTCAGCGACATCTTCTAAGTGACTTGAACACACCACCAAAATGCAAAATGATGATGGCTGGTTCTGAACACTGGAAGATGACACAGGGAGAGGGGAAGAAATGAACCTGTGGGATGCTATGAAAAAGGAAGACTGTAGTTTCAGTACAAAAGAAATCAGACAATGCAGCAGAAAAGCTCAGCAAAGTTAAAACGCACCCGGGTAGAATAGCTGGCAAACCATCTCTTCCTCATGCTGGGAAATGCTGCTAAGCGCTGCTAAGTACCAACTACTCAGAACTTTCCATTAGAAGCCTAAGTGCGTAGGATGTAAAATACCAGTGGAAGATAGTTTAAACAAACACAAAGATAAGAACTGGTCCGGCCATGTAGGTCAAATAAAGATATTTTTTTTAAAAAGGAAAGAAATAAGAAAAAAACCCTCTATCTTCTGGACTGTGGTAGGGTGTCATTTCATCTTTGGTATAAAATAGGCCATCCATAGGCTGCATTTGTTCACAACTAGGAAAGACTACAGAAATTGTCAACAATTTCTTCTAGCTATTGCTTTTTTTGCACTTTTTTGACCATAAGCTCCTATCTACTTACGTTCCCCCCCCCCCAATGCTTTTAAGCTAGGTGTTTGCAATGTGACAAGCAAAGCAGACTAAAAACTTTTTAAAGCTCATAAAAAAGACTGCAGATAAAAAGCACTAATGCTTTTGCCAGCGATCACGTTTTGTAAATAAAAAAAATCTCCATTCTGCAAGAAAAAAAAATCCTGCATTCCTTAAAATGCAAGTTGATACCCCCCCAGTTCAATAATTTTATTGTAAAACACTTTAGCCTTCTAGATTCTTCTCTGTCAACACTAAGAAAGTTCATAAAAGTCTCCATGTTTTTTTTCCCAATTCTTGAAGTTGCCACAGTTTCTTTATCAACAGGTTTTCTTCAAAAGAAGAAAAATCATTTTCTGCCAAACTGTACAGTTTATAATTTTTTTGTTCACCCTAAAAATTCAGTCTGTTGAACTTCAGCACCAGCTGATACTGGTATAAGTTTGATTTCATTCTCGTTTCTTCTACCCAGACGTTGACAGCTTGCCTTGAGAGCCTTTGACGTCCTTAAAATTAAGGCAATTAAGATTCAAGATAAACCTTACCTAAACATTTCTAAAAAAAACAAAACAAAAAACTCAAAATGAAAGACACACTTAACTTCAACAAGAAGGGGAAAAAGAGAAGCTGGATTCTTGAGGAAGACCATTAGTTTTCATCTCAGCTTGCTCCCTCTTGACATCACTGGTTCTCTGTTGTTGTTTTGGAAAACAAAAACAAATCTATCTACACTTCCAAGTAAATTCTGAATTTCAAATGTTCATTCAGATGAAATATCAACCCAATGTTTCAGCATGGGTTTTTTTTAATAAAAAAATAGCAAAAATAAAACTATCAGACTACATGACTGAACAATTTGCACAGCACATAGAAACACTGTTTTGTTTTTGTTGGGTAAGGTAGAAAATGAAAGGGAAAAAAAATCTGTTGACGCCTGTGCAAACTGGAAGCCAACTTCTTGTTCAATGAAGTTTCTCCATTCAAGGCAAACTTTTCAGACCGACATTTTTCAGTCCTGTTTATTGTCTGCAAAAACAATTGAATTAAAGCAACAATTAAGTCAAAATAACTTAGAAATAGCCTCTTGCCCTTTAAACCCCACCCCCACAATTTTCTTTAAAATGTATCCAAGTTAAACTTACTTAGCCTAGGGAGAATGCATTATAGACACATCTTTAATTATGTGCATCTTTCTGTGAATTGATTTGAGCATAATAAAAGGAAGGAAAGAACTTTAAAAACGCACGGGGAACATATGAGACTGTCTTTTAGCTCATTAGATCACTGGTCCATCTAGCTCTAGAGATAACAAATGGGAGCTGATAGGAACGTCTGACAGTGTAGACAAAAGTGTTGGCAGGGGTGAGCAAACTTCAGGCTTGCAAGATGTACTTTGGGGTTTTACTAGAACCCTGAGGTCTATCAACCAGAGCCAAGTGCAAAATAATAGCTCAGGCAGAAAGGTGCATGCAAAGAATGAATGAATAGGGTGCTTTACCTTCTGAGCACATGATCAGCCCAGGATTTTTTTGATCCATACCAGAATGGACCTCACAAGTTCTTTCACACAACAATCGACAGCTGGTTTCCCTACAGTTTGTATTGGCATTTTGCCCCAGCAATATACATAGCCCTGATGTCTACTCAATGAACATTTTATAAATCTCCTACAGTGACTGCCCAGAATCTCTCTAGGTTGCCTGGGCCAGCCAGAAAGGAAGGGCTTGTGCGCCAATGTGTGACCAGGGGGGGAAATTTCCTGTCTTACATGGGCTAGAGTAGTAATTCTTGAACTATGTTCTGTGGAACAGTATCATGCTGTGAGAAAACCACTAATGTGCAATGAGAGATAAATTAATTAAATAATAAAATAGCTCCTGTGGATCCAAAGTATTTAGTCATTGCCTATGCAGAGATGCAGTAGCTTTACCTGTCTCAAACATTACATTTTGGCACGAGTCACTGCTTTGGTTTTGCCTCTTTCCAGTAGGAGGGCATGTTTAGATCAGTGGCTCATACAGAAACCCAGGAGGTGAGCATCTCATAAATAGGCCTTCCTTCAGTATCAGAGTGAAGTTCAACCTGTTCTGGATGGGGTTGAACTCCCTTTGAAGGAGCAGGTTCGTAGCCTGGGGGTTCTCCTAGAACCATCTCTGTCACTTGAGGCTCAGGTGACCTTGCTGGCATGAAGTGCCTTCTACCAGCTTCAGTTGGTGGCCCAACTATGCCCCTATCAGGGCAGGGATAACCTGGCTTCAGTTGTCTATGCTCTGGTAACGTCCAAATTAGATTACTACAATGCACTCTATGTGGGGCTGCCTTTGAAGACGGTTTGGAAGCTGCAGCTTGTGCAAAATGCAGTGGTCAGATTGATAACTGGGACCAGAAGGTTTGAGCATATAAGACCTACTCTAGCCCACATGCATTGGCTGCCTGAATGTTTCTGAGCCCGATTCAAAGCGTTGGTTTTAACCTATAAAGTCTTACACGGCTTGGGACCACAATATCTGATGGAATGCCTTTCCAGACATGAACCTACCTGAACACTACATTCAACATCTAAGGTCCTCCACCGGGTGCCTACTTCAAGGGAAGCTTGGAGGGTGGCAACAAGAGAGAGGGCCTTCTCTGTGCTGGCCCCCAAACTGTGGAACAATCTCCCTGACAAGGCCTGCCTGGTGCCGACATTGTCATTTTTTTGGCACCAGGTCAAGACTTTTTTCTTCTCCCAGGCATTTAGCAATATGTAATGAGCTTGGGTCTGTTTTTGGCTCATCGTTTTTAAAGTTGTTATAGTGGTTTTAAATGTATGTGCATATTGCATGTTTTTGTGGTTTTTAATTTTTGTCTATTGTTTTTAAGTGTTTTTATCTTATATGAATTGCCCAGAGAGCTTCAGCTAAGGGGCGGTATACAAAATGCAATAAATGTTTCCAGTTTTAATTCAGAAAAAAAAAATACTGGCCTTGGCTATCAGACATATGGGAAACACACGGCTATATAGTAGGGCTTCAGTTTATTTATTTATTTATTTATTACATTTATATACCGCCCCATAGCCGAAGCTCTCTGGGCAGTTTACAACTGTTAAAAATGGTAAACATTAAAAAGTACACAAAATTTTAAAAACCATCAAAAACATAAAAACAACAGTATAAAAACAACAGTTTGGGGGATTTGCGTTTGTGCTTCAACTCTACCATGCATTTGATGTTGTTTGGCCTTAGAATATTGCCGTATCTAAGCATCAATTCCCTCAGCACAATCCAATGTATGTTTACTCTGAAGTAAGTCACACTGAATTAAATGGGGCTAACTGTGGATTAATGTACATAGTATTGCAGCACTTGTGTATAAAATGGAAGTAACAGCCACCTACCTCTTAGTGTTGTTGGAGTGGTAAACACAGACTGTGAAGCACTTTAAGAAGAGCCATATGAAAGGCCATGTTGGATCAGAGCAAGGGTCCATCTAGTCCTCTTTCAAAGTCATCTATCATCTATCTATCCATCCATCTATTATCTATCTATCTGTCTGTCCGTTTGTCCATCCACATACTGATGCCAGTTCAACACATCTTTGAATTACAGTGGAACTACTAATATACATCCCAGAGAAACGTCTACCTGATTTACACATCAATGGACACCATGAGCTTACTTTGACTGTTGGTAGGAATATGCAGATGCATGTTCACTGGATGTATCCACTGCCATTTGTTGCTGTTGACCACTGGCTTCCTGTGATGAAGGTGCTACTGCCTGTGGAGAGGTATCGGTGACAACACCCTGAAGAAACAAACAGGAACACAGAGGGCCTTACTGCTTTTAATAAAAATATCAGTGACATCCAGGAGGAGAAAGTCAGCATAATTTTACCAGCCTCATTATTTCTGTGCAGCTGCACCATTGCATTATATTGTTGAGTGTCAGGTATATCAGAAGCCACATGCTGATACGACATAAATGCTACACATTTAAAAGAGAGGCATGCCATGATTACAGCTTTGCATAGAAGGTCTGCTGAAGGCTTCCGCCTTATAAAGCACTGTTGAAATCCACATACCGTAGACTATTTTAGTTTATCACGTATGCATGGCTGGCCTGATTCGAATCTCATTGGATGATTTAATACTGATCAATGGAGTTCTTCTTTCTTCATTGTAGCGAGAGATCAGAATCAAGCCCCACCAAGCAGGCATGTTGGGAATGTGATACATGAATTGCAGCATCTGTATCATGCTTTGAACAAGAATGTAAGGGTATTTCAAAAAGTATTTTCTATATAGGTAACACAGATAAATCATTACAGCAGTTTGCTGTAGTTTTTAAAATTGTGCACATACATTACACTTAAGAATTTGGCAAAAAATAATCTTAGTTTTTTTGCTGTTTTGATAACCAAATTTATTATTTTATGTAATAGTTCTCAAAAGCATTTTAATTTTTGTTTCTCTATTTGTGTCCCTTTAATAACTGGTGGACACTACTGGTTACAATAACTTCACGCTTGCATTCCAGTGTGCAGAACTAGAAGTAATAGCCCCAAAATGCAGTTTTGTTCTTGCTGGAATCCTATGTAACTAAGTAGAGATTATTCAGATTTTTTTGTTTCTGCTGATGAGGTAGCCAATTGCTTTTAAGAAGTGCTTTGAATCAGCATGCTTTTTAAAAAATTGTAGCATAGTTGTCTTTTAAAAAAGAATGTTTAAAACAGGTGTTTGGGTTAATGTTGACAACAAAACATGATAGAGAATTTTAAAAAATCATTGTACTGCAAAGATTTCAAAAGATGGATGAAATAGTAGTGATGTATCTAATGCATGGGGGTGATTATTGAGGAGAACCAATATCTGCAGGCAACCATGTGAAAAGGCCCAATATTTATAGTGGAAGTGTGCCAACACAGCTTCTTGAGGAAAAAGCATCCCCAACTATTCAAGAAGTGGCAAATCTACTCTAAAGGAAGCATAGTTCAAGACACAATAATTGAGTCCATGCTGTGTCCATCACATATAATTGGATGAAAAGTAGGCTAAGATGAAACTGTGAGGAACCAAAAATACACGTATGAATTTAAGAATGAACGCCACCTTTCTTTTTTCCCCTCAAGGGTCCCTCTTTTTCCCGTTTGCTTGTTTGTCCAGGCCTTATGAAGATGAACACCGGCAGAGGTCAGACTGCAGCTTTCTGGGTGGCTTGTGGTCTACAGTGCCGAGGACATACTTACTCATTAGGCTGTCATCAGCAGGACTCAGCCCCATGGAGGGAGGGAGTAAATCCTTCATCGAGGATGAATAAGCACTCAGTCAGTGCAGCATCCTCCAGGTCTGCATATACAAGAGGAAGGTTTCCTTTGCTGAGTTCATGATTTCTGGTGGCGCTTGGCTTTCAGCAATCACTTACGGCAAAAAGTCTTATGCTAAGGAGAGCATCAACCCCCTTTTCCACAGTCTTCTCTGCTTGAACCTCTTTTGTATTTGCAGTCTGATGATGACTTGTTGTTCCTTTGCTTCCCTTCCCCTCCCACCTCCTCCACCTTCAGGAAGAACAAACACTCAATGGAATATTCTATTTTGTCTTTGGTGGAAACCAAAACTGAAATGAAACCTGCCTATATCTTGAAAGGGAGATAAAGAAAAATGAGCAGGTGATGCCAATGTTGCTCCCCCAAAGAGATCGAAACAAGGCATGTTTGATATGTACAAGCATAGATAAGGTGGACTTACTTCAAGAGGGACAGCTGTTGGAGGCACAGGAGTATACTGGGGAATGTAGGTCCCTTGCATAGGTGCAGCAGCCGTCATGTACTAGAATAAGGCAAAAGCAAATTTAATTTAGGAATTTAGAAAGAAAAGAAAAAAGAAAGTCTTGCTAGATTCATTTATTGGAATGGTTACCATACTGGACCCAATTAATGTAAACAAGCTATATCATATAACATTAGCACTTTCAATCTACTAAACAATATCAAGATGTCCTTTGAAAGTGATAGTTGATTATTAAGTAAGTTGCTTAGTAACTTCACATTTATAGAAAGTACTGCTGCATTTACACGATTTAAAAAAAAAATCAATTCCACATGGCCAATCTACACAATTGAGGTGCCATGTTGCCCAACTCTATTCTATCTTTATCCTATGACAAACACAGTCATGTGAAATTACCTTACATAATAGACAATGGTCACAATCCAGTTAAGCTCTTCTAAGTTCCATTGATTTGACCTGGAAAATTAAGCCCATGCTGCTCTCTCTCCAATTGAAAATCATTAATACTTTATGTTGCTTGAATCAAAATCATTGATAATAGCACAGCCTGCTAATGTATGAATAGTGTAGGATTTTTAAAAATAGTACTATGAAACTAATGGTCAAATTAGGCATGACACTAAACACGACACTCCAGCACCCTAAAAAAAATAAAAATTGCAGGAATGAGAAGTGATTTTCATCAGGACCATGGTGCATAGGAATGGAGTTAACCTCTTTCTAACACCCCCCCCCCAACTCCCAATCACAAAGAAAATTCTACCTTACCCACCCTCTGGTGGTTCTTAGGCTTGGCACCAATTAAAAATTCCTCCTGAGCGTTAATAGTAGCTGAGGGGGTGGGAATATTTGTTGGACTGTGGCAGGGGCAGAAAGACTTACCCCACCTTACCATACACCAAAGTACCTACCCCCGCCTCAGTACCTGCTATAAATGGTTTCTTGAAAAGACACAAAAAACAAGTGATGTATTCACTGACATGTCTAATTTGGCCTTCACATAAATAAGCATTCACGACTTTGTAAAAGTGCTAAGCACTTGGTCTCTGAGCCTGAAGAGTCTTCTCTAATTGACACCTGTACATGATAAAAAAAAAATGTAGGAGAATAACACACTTATGAGTAACATAATTGAAGCCAGTGTGATTCCTCCTAAGCAAGTTGTCTGAACATTACAGCTACGTTTCACATTCTCAATTGCACTTACTTTGGAGGAAGTCTCACTGATTTCAATGGAACTGCTATTTATGTAAGTATCTGCATAGGATCACAGTCTTCATCCATTCTACCTTACAGCTATTTAAAATGAGAACAATTAAATCTCTAGAGACCTGAAGGGGAAAAAATAGCAGGGAAGGCAAAATACAGAAAAGGAACAGATGTCTCAGAGTTTCCCCTTTTATAGCTAGGACCGCTAACTTGATTTCCTTCTACGCATGAATTGTTTTTAATTTCCAAGAACTCTTCTTAGCTATCAACATTAGAAATCCTCCTGAAAAGCTCTTGCCCTCAAGTGCTATAGAAATGTCCTTAATTACAAGTGTTTTTCTGACACTCTTACAGCATTATTCCTTTCCTCCATTGCTTATAGAAGAATTTGTGGCTGAAGGCAACAAATTGCTCAGATCCTTCAATGTCCTATCAGTATTAAGTTGTCACATCTAGACATGTCTCTGTTTTGCCACTATCCAAGCTGTATTCACTGACAAAAATACCTACAACACCTTGGAACTTCAAAGATGCGCAGAGGAGCCAAATGTTCCCAGAATGCGCTTGATGAATTTTAAAACAATTAAAAGAGAATAGATTTGCCACATTAAAAAAAAAAGGAAGCACTGAAAGTATTTTATTTTATTGTTCATTTTAAATGCCTCAAAATACCTATCCTAAATGAAGCTTGGATCACTTTGCTCTGAGACACCTACTATATCACAACATTGTGACAAAGAAAAGCAGGGTAAACAACATAAATATTTTGAAACACTGAGGGTGAAAGCCATTCAGGCAATAATATCTTGACTTTGATGGAAATTCTCGGTAAAACTGAATAAGCATTGCAGCAGGAGGTGACACCTCCATAGACAAGTCAGGGCAAATTTTACAATTGTTTTGCATTACAGCCAACCATTTCAAGAGTTGGAATGAAAAGTGGAAATGGGCTATATAAGTGCCTTTCTCACTCCCATTTAGTGCAGTTGGGGCCGGGCAGACAGTGTGAAAAAGGCCCACGCCTTGGCCATGTCCTAGTTAAGGGTCCCCATTTCGAACAGTTGCTGCAAACAAAGTTCATGAAACAACACGTCTTTGAATGATGGGTGCCCAGGCAGTGGAAATACTGCTCAGTCTCCTGCTTCACTGAGGATTGTAGCTGGCTAGCATTTTCCTGTAAAGTCCTTGGTGCTAGTAGGATGCACTGATGAGGGAGGTATGAGTGACAAATTCGGTCCTTTTGTCAGACTGAGATGAACTCTCCCTTGGATGAACTGTTCCTGTAGTGACAAAGAGCTGCAGACTGAACCTGCAGTTCTTCTATTTCCATGGCTTTGGGCCAAGAGAGGTCAGCTGTATAGCTGGCTGAAAACAACTTTTAATGCAAGTCTTCACTGGAGACCCCCAAAGACCAATTGTTCTGTTATCCATTACTGCACAGAAGTGTCAGGCTCACAGAATTGCCGAACTCCTTAGATGAGCCACAGAATCTGCCACAGATTCTGTGAAACAGTTGCTTCCTTGATACAAAGTGAAATCTATGAATCACCTTACTTTACTTCAGTTCAAAATGCCGCTGCAAAGTGTGAAATAACGTGTCCAGTGGGGCATCTCCAGGAAAGCTAGCTAGTCAGTCAGCAATACAAAACCATGCTTCCCCACTGAAGAGAGAAAAATAGCCCTCTGTTTAGTTTCAGCCTGCATACCTCTGGCACACAAAAACTGCATAAACCATTCAATAAAGCCGGAGAATGGTTTGGAACCTTCTACCAAAGACAAATCTTCCCCTTCTGGCAAGGAATCTATATTGCAGCAGGTTAGTTTTTATCTTCTACTACTTGAAACTGTATAGAACTTCCTCAGGAAGGACAGGTAGGTCCTTACTTGTCCTTGTTGCCACTTGCCACAACAGTGATTCAGTGGTGCTACCTGTTCCACTAAAAACAGACACAGCTTCTTAAGAATTAACTCCTCTTTGTATTTTAATATAGATCACAATTGTGCCCTGGAGTCTCTAACTACAGCCAGCCATCTTAAAAGTAACAAAAACCAACCAGGTGGTTCTTTTCCCAATCTGAAGTTGGAGATAGCACTGTGACCTGGGAAGGGGGGGGGGGAAAGATCCCGTTTCCCTCCCCCTTGTAGCTGGCACAGTGAGGACCATGAAGGCCGCCTCTCTGAGGTTGGAAATTCAACCTCTGTGAGGAGAAAAACAGGGAGGGGACCGTTTCAGTGGGCAGGCAGGGGACTTGGAGGGGCTGGGGCCTAATCTACACCAAGCAGGATATAACTTAACTTTTTTTATTGCGCTCTATAGATCCATAAAAAGAAAAGAAACAAACAACAAACAACCAAACACAAGAATCAGACATGAAATCATACAGTTAGAGCTATTATCAACTTTAGTCTAATACACAAAGAGCTCTAATCTTGGCCGCCACTGTAAGAAATTTAGCAACAGCCAAAGTTACACTTGAGGACTTATCTTCCAACAGAAACTTAACATAAAATTTGCCTGAAGTTCTGGGCAGTTTGCTCAACAATGGGGTAATCATAAGATGGCGGGCCTGATTATAAAAGCTACAGGACAGAAGGATATGCTCCATCGTCTCCACTTCCGTATTCCTACAGGGGCACCGTAGTTCCTGATAAGGGATACCAGCATATCTGCCCTGAAGTAATTCAATAGAATAAACATTGCATCTGGCCTTGGAGAAGGCAATACGATATTTAGCGACCGACAAGTTCTTTAGATAGTCAGCCAGCTGAAGAGGCCCAACGTAATGAACCTGCAATGCACTGGGAGAGCAAGAAACATGAGAGCGAGCGCGTAAGTCGCAGAAGGCTATATCCCACAGTCTTTGTTTGATAGCTTTAAAAGCAAAATTCAAGCCCAGATTAAGGAGGAGGGAAGAGGAAAGACCTATTGAAGCTGCCTTCCTGGCAAGAAGCTTGGACCAGCTGTTCACGTAGTTGTCCTGAGCCAGACAGGGAAGCAGACCTGAGCCCCTCCCAAAAAGACTTCCATCCTTCCAAACTTCCATCCAAAATTTTAAGGCAGACCACAAAGCCCTAAGCGAAAGAGGGCTTTCCCCGGTTTCCAACAAAAGTACCGAATTAGGGACACACTTTGGGAGTTGAAGAAGGGTCCTCAAAAACCTTGTCTGCAGCCTACCTATCTCAGATGTTAATCCCCCTATCCAGATATTGGAGGCATATAAAAGCTGGGCTGCAGACTTGGCATTAAACACTTCGATGGCAGACGGTATAAACATTCCCCCTTTAGTAAAGAAAAAGCGTGTTATTACAGCTGAACTGACTGAAGCTTTATTAAGGGTGGCCGATCTATGGGCACTCCAGGACAGGGTATGATGGAAAAGCAGCCCCAGGTAAGAGAAAAATTTCACCTGTTCCAGGATATGCCCATCAAGGGACCACCGACGTTGAGAAAATCTATTTTCAAAGACCATTACTTTAGATTTCTCAAAATTAATTTTCAGATCGTTGGTCAAACAAAAGTTGGAGAATTTCATTAAAAGATGTTTCAAACCAGGTCTAGAGCGGGAGAGAATAACAGCATCGTCTGCGTAAAGTAAAATAGGAATTTTCCTTGCGCCAAGTTTGGGCAAGTGTCCTTCATGGTCAGACAGGGCCTCCTCAATATCATTTATGTATAAGTTAAATAGTGTAGGTGCGAGGATACAGCCCTGTCTTTCTCCTCTAGACATAGGAATTTCATTTGAAAGCTGTCCCTGTGTGCCACATCTAACTTGCATCCTGCTGTCGCTGTATAGAACCATTATAAGATTAAGAAGTCTTTTGTCCACCAGGATTTTATCTAATTTCTCCCATAGTTTAGTTCTAGGGATGGAGTCGAAAGCGGACTTCAGATCCATGAAGGCGACAAACAGTTTGCTACGTAGAAACTTAAGATGTTTCTCGGCTAAGTGAAAAAGAATCAGACCATGATCAGAAGTGGAGTGATTCTTTCTAAAGGCAGCTTGGGCTTCCGTGACAACATCATTGGCCTCGAGGATGTCAGTTAGTCTATTAGATAAAAATCGAGCATAGAGCTTGCCTATTATTGAGAGGAGGATGATAGGTCTAAAGCAGGATATAGCACTATGAAAGCGGTATATAAAAGGCAAGAGCCACACTTTGGGGGCCCATTGATACAGACCATATAATGCTTTCATACCACTATATCCTGCTTGGTGTGGCTCCTGCCTTTTTATATACCGCTTTCATAGTGCCATATCCTGCTTAGTGTAGACTACGCCGGAGTCAAAGCAGAATCAGTAAGTATTTTCAACACTGACAAGTGTTGGGGCCCATTGACACATGCCACGTACTGCTTTCATACCACTTTCGTAGTGCTATGTGCTGCTTGGTGTGGCTCCTGCCTTTTATATACCACTTTCATAGTGCAATATCCTTCTTGGTGTAGATTAGGCCAAGGATATATGAGTTATCTTGAGCCTCTTCCAGCCTCCTTCCCCTTCCCACATCTAAAGCACCCATCTAGTGAAGTTTGCAGGGTGAGAGGAGGGGGAGGCAAATTGCCTCCACTACACCTCCTGTCCTGCATTGAAGGAGCAGATACCTCAAGGGCTTCCGATCACTGAGGGCACAATTGATAGAACTGGGCCTTAACGGTTCCACTCTGCCTTCAAAAGCAACCCCATGTAGAGCACATCACAATAATCAAGTCTGGGAGTAACTGAAGCCAAGCCCGCATTTTCCAGCTGAAGTTCATACAGTGCTGAATACGTCTCAGTGAAGTAACACAGAGTGGATGGACGGCATCCATGTCCTGATGTACATCTAGATATGTATCCGGATACATATGTTGTCCAGGACTACAGCACTAGGTTAGATAAGCATCCACATTCTGCCCCAATTAGTCAACCACGTGTGACTGTATCAGGGTGTGGGCATTTGTTGGTTGCCTCAGAAACAAGGCTTTTTTTCTCTTTCCCACCCCAACATGAATCTGTTCCACATACATTTGCAAAAGGTTATGAAAAATCACCCTTAAAATGATGTGCATGTATGAGCTTTTGGTCGTATATGCGAAGCTCTCCCAAACCTTTCTCAAACTGTCAAATGGTCTCAAGCCATGTTAGCTACATTCCTGCTGATATTTGGAAGCACTGGGAAGGTTGCACATACAATTTATTACTACATGCAACCATCACATAAAACCTGAAATTGGCTTTGCTAGGGCCACCTGATTGTTCTGTGGCCACGATGAAACCCATATTTTGGTGTCACAGTGGTAATGAATTAGGAGTTTTGGATCTGCAGTATTAATGCCAGCTCTTAAAATCCAAGTCTAGACAGTACATCACTAATCTAAGTATGTGGAGGTGTCTGCATAGCGGGAGAAACTGATGCAAAACACATTACTGCTGGATACAACTTAACTCTGCAGTTTTCGGTACAATTATGTTCCACTCTCTTCCTTGGACTTTCCTTGGGCCCTGTAAGCCTTACAATGGATATTGTATATAATCTGTTTTTATGCTTTTTATGGTTTTAAAATTTGTATATCATTTATTTATTTATTTAAAACATTTATATCCCACCCTGTATCATTAAGATCTCAGAGCGGCGTACAGATAAAAGCATACAGTATAAAACAACAAGTATGCACAGTTAAAAACAAATTAAACCATTTGAGTGTTCAGTGTTTTAATCTTTGTAAACCACAGAGAGCTTCGGCTATGGGGCGGTATATAAATATAATAAATAATAATAAAAATTCAGAAGAAGAACTTTTTTCTTCGGTAGTAGTTGTGTTACAACCAGTTACCTGTTTACATCTCCATTTTGAGTATCCTCTCTTAAGATCAATGCAGTAGTTTCAATTGTAAGGAATTATTTAGTTATAAACAGTGCAAATCTAAAATATGACCTGCACCTGTTAGGCCACCTTTTTACTGAAATCATATAGAATGAGGTTCTACTGTGCCTTTAAGAAAGCATAATCAGAACCACCACAAGAGAGTTTAAAGCAGGAAGGAGAATCTGTAAGAGGTGGTTATAGTCAACCAGGGGCTTCTTTAAATGACTGATTTATAGCATGCTCGTGATTGGCCACTCACAGAAATTCACGGCTCATTTTGATGATGTCACGAGCCTCCTGTGCATCTCCCACTCCTTTCCCCAGTTAATCCATTAAAAAACAAACCTCGGAAAACCTGATTCTTCTGAAATATGTCAGAATTTATTGGGATTTCCTGCCATGTGCAGTCAAGGTTGCGCTATAAAATGCCCACTAGAGGGCACTGTCCTATTGAACTATATTGGCTGGGAGGTTTTAAATTACAGGCCATGTGGTCGCAGCTCTCTTCCCGTGTAATTCAGCATGTTTCAAATGTGGAAGAGAAGCAGGAAGCAGAATGATGCTAAAGAAATGTGATTTCCCCTTGTATGAAAGTCCTCTAGATCACAAAAATATTAATAAAAATGATAATGATAATATTCTAAGAAAAATAGTGTATTCATTTACTTTCAACATACCTTTGTATTACCTTCATCCAATTACTGCTGCATTCACACAGATTGATCATACAACTAAAATCAATGGTCACTCACACATTTAATTATGTGCATTCACTTATGTGGACTTTCTTAGACAGATATGATAGCCTAGAAATCTATACTTTATCACATATATTTGATTATGAACAAACTAGATTGGAGGAAAAGAGTCAAAGAAGGAAATGTAGTACAATACAAACTTACCAGTAGAGCATATGAACTAAGTGAATGGCAAAACAGAAACGTCAGGCTCTAGTTCAACATCCTAACCTAGATCAACATCCTAATCTGATATTGCAAGCATAGCTAATCCACAACATCACACTGGTGAAGTTGTATGTCTTGGACAACTGCCGCATCACCAGATGCAGTGGAACATTATGGAAAGCTGTTGGAGGATGAAGAATGGAGTGGAGGGTGGGTATTGTGTTTGTGAGGCTGGGATAGCTGATGTTAATCCATCTATTGTGAACCCAAAAATAGGACCACATGCCTAGCATAATGTAACTGTAAGAGTACTGTAGTTCTCTCACATTAGTTTTCCCCCACATATCGTCAGATGCAGGGATGATCAACATGAATGCAGCCATGACTTAAAAACATACTGTGAGAATGAAACCTACACCTTTGGTTCCATAAGGTCGGAATCCTATGCAATAGGCAGAAAAGAAAAGTTCTGCAACTGCCAGTATGCCTCAGCCAGCAACACTGGCTGGGTCATGCTGGGAGTTGGAGGACTTCTTTTCCTGTCTAAATATGCATAGGATGCATCCTAAATTACATGTAGGCTGGGCAGACGGCTGGAGATTAATCTAACTTGATGTGCTTATGGAAGCATCCTGCCACAGGGCTGCACTATGAAAATATTACCAAGTGAAGCAGACATTCTATTACCAACTGATACTTTAAATGCATGAGTTGGCTCATAAATACACAGTTATTTGTTTTAGTATATGATCAAATCCCATTACTTATACAGAAAATAACTAATTGCTAACAGCTTTGTTTTAGTCATAGTAATCCAGTAAGGCGTATCTACTTATTTTTTTTAAAAAAAAAATCTTGAAATTTCTCTAGATTAGGGAAGGAAGGAGGGGAAAACACAACCGTACACTCAAGAGGGCTTATCTTCTCCAGCTTTGCCCCCACCCACTATATCTGCGTCCAGTCAGCAAATTCTTTCACTGCTGGCAGGCACAGCCTTGCAAAAAGGTACAAATTACTGAAAATGTTGTACTGGATTAGCACAATCATTTGAACTGTACCATCTTTGTTTATCCAATTAACTCATAGTGTGCTACTTAGACTAGCAACTCTTTTCCTAATGCAGGCTGCTAGTGTGAAAAAAATCAGTGTCCATAGATTCTGATCAGAGGACGAAGCAGTTTCACATAGTTAATAATAGTTAATGGGGGAAGGCAGGGGTGAAGAATCACTTTAGGACATGCTTTGGATAGTGATCCACTTCACTGTGGCCAAGATCATCTTCGCTTTAAACCTGAGGCCAGGCATTGCTTTGATTTTCTGAAGCTTCGGATGCTTCACCACATTATTATTATTATTATTATTATTATTATTATTATTATTATTATTATTATTATTATTATTATTCCACCTTTTCCCAAGTACTGGGACTCAAGGCGGTTTACAAGATTAAAACATGTACAAGTAAAACATATAAATATAAATTACAAAAGTTAAAATAGAATTAAACCTATAGGAAAATTAAAAACACGTTAAAATTTTAAAAAACTGTAACAGGTTATAAAAAGGGGGGTTCCAATACATTAACACAGGTTCAGAGTAGCTCCAAAAGCCTGCTGAAACAAAAAAGTTTTTGCCTGCCTTTGAAACTGTAGCACACAGGGAGCCAGCCTAGCCTCCCTGGGAAGGGAGTTCCAGAGCCTTGGAGCAGCCACTGAGAAGGCCCTCTCCCACGTACCCATCTGGCCTGCCTGGAATGTTGGTGGGCCTACATGACATCATCACAAAGAGGGAAGCTGTGTACTGGGGGCAGTTGTCAAAGGCGGAAAATAAAGGCTTAATCCACAAAGATGTCTGATGGGGGGAAGCTCACACCCAAACAAGGGTCCTGTTGCCCCAAATGACCTTGTGGGGGTGGGATTTTCATTCCTCAGCCTTTTTTTGGGTTGCAGCCTTTATATATGCACTATGCAGGTCAGTGGAAACAGCTCTCTACAATGGTTTGTTCAGGGAAAACATAAAGGATGCACCCTGTAAACTAGGGGAAGGAAAGCCCAGCTTCTGCTAATTTCCCTTGGGGCAGCAGGATCCTTGCTGGCATGTGTGTGAGATTTCTCCCCAGCAGTGTTTTTTTTTTTTTGCAAGTGCATCCTTTAATTTTCCCCTTGGCAAGTCAATGGAGACAGTGGCCTCAGCTAGACCCTAGTGGTCTAGTGCGACGGAGGGGTGAAGATCCCGCGATATTTTTATTGCAAGATCTCCCCCTCTGTTCACATGCAGTGCGCAACAACCTCAGAGGGAGAGGCGTCGTGCCAGCCATTTTGTTTTTTTTTGTTTTTAAAGAGACAGGAGCATCTTTGCGCAAAAGGTAAGTCCTTTTTTTAAAAAAATAAAAAGTTCCTGCTCCCCCCACCCCACCCCTGATGGGGTGATGCGCGGGTCCCAGCTCATCGCGAGGAACCGTGAGGAGCAGGGACAAACCGCGACACCTGGCTACACATTCCGCAGTCTCGGGCTCAGCCTGAGACTGTGGAAAAACCAGGCCTAAAGTGGAGGGCGAGATCCCGGGGCAAGGGAAGGATCATCCTTTCCTGATCCCAGGATTCCCTCTGCATCATGTGGACGCACAGGGACAATCCCAGGGATCACTTCAGGATAAAGCCCCGTCTAGCTAAGGCCTGAATCCTGTAAGGCCTTGAAGTGCATCCTAAGTCTCAGGACCAGCCCTCTTTGGTTCAGATCATTTTTGGGAAGTCCTACTGCACTTCAGAAAAGGTCTGAATACAGTTGTCTTTGGTTGAATATTCAGGCAAGATGCCATTGATTTATTTTATTTTTTATTTTTGCTACAAAACCAACATTTTCTCTGGAAAATAGTTTCCGCAACATTTTGTCCACCCAGTTAGTGCTAACAATTGCCAATTTATGCAGCTGACTGCATCAGCACCCTGCACTGCCCTCCTCAATCTAAAGACAAACGTCAATGCTAGGAATTTTAATGCAAAGAAGCATTTAATGAAATCAGTGCTGGGGGAAAGAAAGCAATCCACTTCTATGGAAAAAGAATTAATCAAGTCTTGTCTCCACATTGAAATTTCAGTGCACTGATCGTAAATAATTTCAGACAGGACTGAAAGAGACACACAACTACCAGAAGAATGCTTCTGGTAAATGTTTGATAGAGAAATAAGGAGGCAATGACTGTTCTGGTTAAAGTTTCATTCAGTTTATCAATTTTTGGAGCAAAGCACGAGAGCGGAGTTGCAGGGAAGAAGGAACAGAAAAGAACAAGATACAACAATTTTTTAAAAAATACTATTTTGAGACCCATAGTTTATCCTTCTGAGTGTACTTTACCTCATAGTTCTCTCTCTAAAGCCATAAATTAATAAAACAATCCTATGAATATATATTCAGAAATAAGACCCATTGTATTGAACGGAGCTTAACTTCAGGTAAATTTGCACAGGATTGCGGCCTCAGAAAGGCATACTAAACGCTTGTTAAGCAGCTGCAATTGCTTAAGTTCGTTCACTATGAAGAAACGGTGGCCATTTTTTTCTTTTCTTTTTGGCTGGAAACCCTTTAAGGTAAACTGTCTCCATGCTGCCTGGCATGGTGCCATATTTGTGTGTGTGTGGGTGTGAGCTCCTATTAGAAGGGTCTATTTCTAATGGATTGGGTATGTTTCTTTTCCATTTTGCTAATGAGAAAAGCTAAAGGCCATTACTTTTTCTGATTAAGATCCCTGCGGGAAGAAATGTGATGTGTACATTACGAGGGTATACGTAAAAGAAATACACAGCATGTCCAATCAATCAGATGATAGGTTGACAAAAGGAAATACCAAACTCTCATCCTGTGAATAATACCAATGAAAAATGACGGGAGAGAATGTAGAAAGAAAATATCTTTGAAAGGTGAACTGTGGGCATCAGTTAACATTATATTGGTATGATGATCAACGACCAAGACCACTATCTGAGAAAAACATAATTACCAGAATGAAAACTTTCCAAAGGGAAATAATGATGGTTATATTTCTAAGAATAGTGACACCTTTCATTCAGGATATGTATTATGTCTCCTTCTGCAAGAAATTCTATGTAATTGAAATGGGGCTGTTATACTGTTGTTTCCAAGGCTATGGGGGGAAAAAGGTTCTAGGACATTCCTGCAGAAAATTGGTGAAAATTTTAAAGGTTTCACTAAATCGAAGTAAGGAGAATAATTTTAAATATTTAGCAGCTCTAAACATACTGAAAAAATGTTATTTTTGCAACATTTTTTTTAAAAATTGAGGCAAGTCTGGTATTTTCATGAATGGTGGCATGAAACCCTATTGTATTTGTGCAATTCCACTATAGCACAACACCAACTAGTGGTTGTGTAATGGAACATATAGAAAGGCAAAGAAAAAAAATGGATCCCTCAAAGAATCTGGAAGCAGAAGCCCTTGAAAAGTAGTAGTTTAAAAGCCTCATTGTCAGGTATAGGTACAAGGCCAGCCTTGTACTTAGTAGATAGATTTATCAGGAAATAGTTTGAGAATGTCAGATGTCTCTGCAAGCTTATCTCTGTAAGAAGTTCCCACAGGATCTAGCTTGCTTACTCCCTGTTGTGGCCTTGAAGCTGCTGGTTCTCTGGGAACTTGAGAGTATTTGGAAAGGAGGCCACTCTTAGAAGCTGTCAATCAGATTGTAGCATCACCTTAGTGGGTGGAGCAGTTCTGCCCTGGTGGCACATGGGCATGGTTTACAGGTCAGAGGACCTATCTGTCAAGTGGCTTTGAATAGGTCTTAAACGCTAGTGCAAAGCTGAAAAAGCTTTGCTAGGTTTCATCTCTCGACGCAATGCCTGACCTCCTTCCTGTTTGGATTCCATCTCCAGTTGGGACTTTGAAAGCACTCTGCATGTGGATGCTTTGGTATTTGGACTATGGATATCTAAGAACTGTGCCACGAAAAGTACCGTGAGACTTTTCATAGACTTGGTCTTGCATTTGCTGTGGATTGTGTGCGTGTGGCCTCAGGTGACAAGAGAGCTTCCCTGGAGCTAACGGTACGTGCAGGGGAGAACCTGGGCCCGAGATGTTACCTTTCCTGTGGTCATGGTAACCAGGGTCAGCTCAGTTGTGGCAGGCTGAGATTGACTGGTGCATGGCCTATCTTCTCTGCCCAGCTCTGGTGGCTCAGAGCATACCCCTCCCTGGGATTTTGTTTTAGGCTGTGGCCACGTCCCTTGAGGAGCCAGCATATGCGATGACTGGAGAAGCTCAAATCGGATGGTGGCTAACCCTAAACACACATACCCCTGAGGGATTGCCTTAAGAATCGTATCAGAAAAGGAGCCTAAAGCTTTCTAACCATCGTTCCGCTTTAAGTGGTGTTCTTTGGAGAATGTAACCATTATGCTGTTTACCGTGTGATTTCCTCAATAAAAGAAGTCTCACTGATGTGAGTGTCTCATGTCAGCTTGCCAGAGGCAACAGGCATGAACACGTCACTCAAGTAGAAAAGCCCTTTATCTGACAGGATAAGGCCCATATTGGTGCAGGGGGAGGATGCACGACTACTGTAGGCTCCATAAATCACACATTTCCCCTGCTGCGTTAATGGCACCTGCCATTAATGCAGTGGTGGTGGAGGGAAGGGCCAGAAGCCAAGGAGGCTGCTGAGTGGTCGTGAGTGCTCAGCAGGGGCTTGTGGGGGCCAGGCTGTAGGGGTAGCGAGGTGAGCTCTTGCTGATTTCAGTCAGCCCTACCCCTTAGCAAGAACTATTCATGGCTTCATAGGGGGAGTAGGCTAGGCATTTCCACTGCTGTGGAATGCAACCTTTTTGGGGGCTTGACAGGCTCCTGGTGAGCACTTGATTTGGCGCAAATTTGTGGGCCGAACTGTGGGGCTTTTATTAGATGTTGAGCATAGTGTAGGTTCATATCGAGAGAGCGTTCCAACAGCTGTGGCTGCAACGTGTGTAAATTATGGCCAAAATTTGCATCAATTGTGCATACTGCTCTTCCTAATTTGTGCACATTTCTATTTACTTATTATTATTTTTTTAAAAACCCTATTACTTAAAATAAACAAAAAAGGATTTTTTTAATAACAACAAAAACAACAATAATAATCCACGAGCTGGTCCGACTCAGTGCAGATTGAGTCTGTCCAGCTCATGGGAAAATGAACTGAAATTCCTCTGACATCCCTAGATTAGACAAATTCAAGCAGGACAAGGTTATCAATGACAACTAGTCATACTGGAGATATGCTTCTCCAGATCAGAGGCATTATTCCTCTGAGCCCTAATTGCTAGGTACTATTCTGTTCACATCCTGTCTGTGGCCTTCCCATAGGTATCTCTTTGGGCACTGTGGGATAGAATACTGGGCTAGATGGGGCTTCTAGTCTGATCCAGGAGGCTCTTCTTCTGTGCCTATGGTCCTAAACTCATGACTGTGGCTCACATAGAAACACAAGTGTAGCTCCTCTGAGGGCAGGTCATTCTGACATATTCACTCAAAATTGAAACTCTTTTGGATGTAAAAGCAAAGTAAGCCTCCCATTTCAATGTGGGGGGGGGGAAAGTGTGTCACAGATATCAAAAGTTTGGAAAGACTGTTGTAGAAGTATCTGGATGTTCAGACACAGATATACTGTTGAATTCTCAGCCTTTAGGTAATAAATAGTGATGGACCAATCCTAACTATACTAGAAAGAAATGGGTGGTGCTATACGTATTCCATGCAGAAACGTGGAATGTGGTATCTGCCTGGAATTCAGCTACTTCATTTTCTTTCCTTTTCTAAAGTAGATATTCAGCACTGATGGTTGCCAAAAGGGAGACAAAGCAGGATTTTGAATGGCCAGAGGGTGGAGGTCCAGCGGTCGGCACCAGACCTTACCTTTTGCCCCATGACAGCAGGAGCAGAATAAATTATGCAAAGTGAACAGGAACATGCAATGCTAAGCTTTGAGTTATCTTGATAATGCAATTTGGCTTTTTGGAGGCTGAGAAATCAGGAAGTACCCCAAACCCTGCAAACTGGTATGATTGGTGGAACAATAGACTAGAGTTCGTAATGCTTATATAGACCTGTATGTAATTTCATTTCTCCTGCATAATTTTATGATGTAGAAGTCATTCAAAAGTTCTCCACAATCAATCAATGATTTGTTCCTCTACTCCCATGGAAAGCAACATGTGTCATAACAAGCACTTTTGCATGCGTGCTCAAGCAACCAAGGTGACATAGTACATGAGGTTGTATTCTTAAAATAGTACATGAGGCTAGTTAGGGAACACACATCCCACAGGAAACTTCCAGGATATGTGTCTTTGTATCCACTCCTTGGCATCACATTATTATTATTATTATTATTATTATTATTATTATTATTATTATTTATTTATATAGCACCATCAGTGTACATGGTGCTGTACAGAGTAAAGCAGTAAATAGCAAGACCCTGTGCAATGTAACTAACAGAAGAGTTCAGACAACTTTGTTCTATACCAACCACCATTGGTGAACCGCCCAGAGAGCTTCGGCTATTGGGCGGTATAAAAATGTAATAAATAAATAAATAAATAAATAAATTATCCATGTTCAGAAAAGAACAGCTAAAATCTCTGCAATGCACACATGTCATTTGCAAATGCAAGTCCGACGTTTGCCAGTCACACATGTACCACTGTTTTCTCTCTCTTTCTTTCAAGAATATGATTTTTAAAACTGCACTTTCCCCTTAGGATTCCTATTACAAAGACCAGCTTTCACTGTTCTATGCTTATTATGTCATATATACCTAAACTACTGTGTTGAACTACAAAATCAATAACGCTAATGCTTTAAAGGAATGGGGATAGGGTATTTTCAGAGATGAAAAAGAGACTCTACAGTTCTCTCTATTACTGTGGCTGATTTCAGAGGGTGATGAATTTCGCCTCTGGAGGCGTGAGTCAGCCAACCCGTACATCAGTAACATTCCCACTCTGGCCTGGAAGGAATTATAATTGTACAAACTGAGACAGCAGCTGCTTATCACTCATCCTGGCCTCAGGACTGAAACTTTCTGTTAACAGTAAAAGATCATGAGAAAGAAGGCTAGAAAAATAAGGCTATTGCAAACAAAAAATAGAGGCAGATGCTAACAGTACTTTTGTTCACTTGGAACACAAATGTCAACATATCTTCTATATTTACTGTTAATGTTATTTTAAATCACTTGTTTCTATTTCAGACCTTTGCACATTTTAATTTCTGTTAAGGATGACTTAAATATAAAGATGATAGTAATTATTTTTCAGAACCTAAACTACAGGGTCTCCAAATTCAGCCTTTTCTGACATTAATCATCCGAACCTAACCAAGTGTCCTGTTACACACGGTAGGGACAACTCCAGAAAAACTAGTTTGGGGGAGTGAAGAAGTGACAAAGAACATTATTAGGATAATGAAACTGTGGCTGAAAGCTGGAGTAGCGGAAAATATTTTGGGGAGCGCCCACAACCCCTCAATACCCTTTGGAATCATCCCTGACTCAATGGACACAGACTGCTGATTCCAAACACAGGAGCCACAATGTACCACCCAGCGGCTCTTGGAAAAAGTGAAGTACAGGTGAGAATTGAGTCATGAAAGGCTGTCCTCCTACGCGCCACTTCCAATAAAGGCTCACCCAGATGAGAAACTGAATCTACTTCATCTCTGCTAGTGCCTCTTTCTTTCATGTTCTATTTCTCAGACTATTCTCTCTAATGAATTTTCTGGGCGTCTTGTTTGCCCATATAAGAGCTCAGGCGAAACAAATATTAGAGAATATTCTTAGAAAGCAAAGTTGAGCTCACAAAGGCAAACATTTGCACTAACAGCCTGATTTGCAGACCTGTCCCTATTCAGTCTGGAAATACCTCACTACAGAACGGGTTGTTGTTGCTGCTTTTAAAACGGTCAGAGGGTGGAAATCTATGTCTCCGCATCATCCCTTCTCCATGACAGGCAGGAGCAGACTAAATTATGCACAACAGACAGAAATATGTAATGCTCAGTTTTGATTTATTCAGATCACAGAAGTTGGCTTTTTGAAGCAGGAAGCAGAACCTATGGCAGTGGTTTGCAGCTGGAGAATAAAGCTCTCTCTTTAATCCATTTTTAGAAGAGTCTTAACAAGTGCACATTTTGTCCCTGCAATATTCTTGAAGAGAGAGAGAGAGAGAGAGAGAGAGAGAGAGAGAGAGAGAGAGAGAGAGAGAGAAGATTAACATAATGGAATGAATTATTTACTCAGCTCTCGTCAAAGAGGTCAAATCATTCCAACCTCAGGGGATTGACAATCTGTGTTGTAATGTATTAGGAATTATTCCCTTTGGTAAAATTATATGCTACCTGTTAGAACTGTTAGTCACAAATTCTTTGGTTACCCATTTTTAGACTAGCTAGCTTAATTCTCCTCAGTGTTATGCTTCTTTAAAGGTTGTGTAGAAGAGCTGCTGATTCTGTCAAAATTTTAAATTTGGCATATTTAAAGTTCATAAAATCAGACAGAACTGCCTGCTTAGCAAGAACCATGTACCTCTCACTGCTACATTTGTGGGGAGAAAGTGAAGAGTCAACACCTAAAAAACGGAAGACAAGGGGAAAAAAAAGAGAGAACCAATCCTCAATTTTCAATTCTTTATTGGACATTTCTGAGAGAACTCTGAAATCAAAATGCACTGGATGTTTTCATTCTGTTCCATTCAAGAGTTTTCTCTCAGCACCACTTTGAGGCTCAACTAATTTTTGCTCCTTACATTTTGATCCTACAGATGAGTTTGCTATGGCCTGACATTAAAGTTACCCCAGGTGCCAATATCAGAACTTGACCGTGGCATTTGACATTGTTACAATGATGTATCACCATTTCTTTCCCAAATCCTTCACGGCATACTGCTGCTTCACTAGAACTGTAGCACCACTCTGGTGGTTGCAGGGTAAGATCACACATGCCCTGTCCACATAGGTGGCATCCTATAGACATGTATGGCCCCGAAGAGATGAAAAGGCTAGCACAATTGATTTACTGTACTGTCTTGAGTTTGAGGGCTTTTCTACATGAAACTTTTAACAGCCTCGCATTTACTAAGGCTTTGCAGGATTAATTGGCCCCTTTACATGGTTTTTTTTTCACCCTGGGGGAGTTCTTTCTCTGACTTTATGTATGTTGCATTATAAAACCATTAGGTGGTGCTGGGGTATAGTGAATTGTGCAATTACACAAGATTTCTATAGCATTATAGAAAAAACACCACACTTCCCCCATTAAGAAAAAAAATGTGACAATGGTTGCAAAGAATGGGAGAGGCCCTGGAGGATGATAATGTCATGTAATGAGCCCATAAACTGCCATGAGTGAGCAATCACGAGCACATAACAAAAGCCTCATGATTACTTTTGGCTGTCTCAGTAGTTGGGAATGGGGCTTGCCCTAGCCCATGTGGGGGCCTATCCTGCTCTGAACTCTAACTACAGTCACATAGGTGAAGGAGGTGACTTACAAATAAACGACAGCTTGAAGCAAAGTCCCATTCAGATAGGGACGCTTGCTGGAGCTTGGTCAGAGAAGTTCATAGAAAACACCACTCATTTGCTACCAAGGTTCAGGAACTTTCTTTGGCTGTGCTGAAACTCAGGTACTGCACAGTTCCCTGGAGCATTAAAATCAACCTGGAGGGGCTTTCGTATGGACACAGCTCTGTCTAAGGTGTGCAGCACATTGACAAGCAATAGATTATATTTGGAGAGGCAATTGGAACTATCATTGTAAGGAGTTTCATTTTTCATTCTCAACCACATAAGAATTTTTTGGAGAAATTATATTTGTTTTGTAAGACATCTGTACAAATTCATATTCCAAAATAGGTAATTACAAACTTCAGCTTCATTAGAAGGCTGCACCTTAAATATTACGACACATTCTGTGTCTTTCTAAGGAGATGTGTGAGACTTTTACAAGAATCCTATTTTCCTAAATTACCTTTTCCTACTAATTGTGGTCAATTGCTATCACTTGATATAGGAAACAGAACACATCTGAATGCTAGCTTGAGCCATCCTTTAATCACATCTAATTTGCTGTTGCTTGAGTAGCCTTTCATGCCCGTATCCTTAAAGAGCTCCAACCATTTAAGCCATATCATTGGCTTACAGCAGTAGGAGGTTTTGAAGGCTGGGACTGTCATTTTGCCTCACATCACAGATGAACAATAAAAAAGCCAAAGAGCTTCCAGATTTATACCTGATAATGACAAAGCTGTGAGATAGTAAAGAAATGTGCAGCTCTAACATCTTCGGGGACCACATTGTGTACACTTAGAATAATAAAGCAATCTTTTCATAAACATTATGGGATTTGGCAGATGTCATAAGCATGAATGTACAAATCCAACCACAGATAAGGAAAAGATCCAACAAAGCAGTTAGTCCATGGAGAACTTTTGGTGACATTGTAAACAACCAGTGGCCCACAGGTGATCCAAAGAAAATATTAGATAAGGAATGTGTAACAAGTTTGCTGTGCTGCTTGAGATGTTATCAAATCTGTGGAAATGGGGAGTGCTAACAAAGTAAGATATTAAAACACACACAAAACACCTCTGTCCTGGAATAACTAGTTTGTTATTCCATGGAAGGATTGCTAGTGACACTGTGAGGGGATCCGCACGTCACTCCCAGAGAGCTTCTATGCGACCCCAGTGCACCCCGAAAACGATAGTCTGACTTCCCTGTAAAAGAAACGAGGAAGAGCCGTCCATGCCGCCGCCACCGAGGAGAGCTGTCCGCCGGCGAGGAGAGCTTGGCAAAAGAAAGCGGGGTAGAGAGCTTCTTCCGCTCTTCACCCCGCCTTCTTTTGCCGAGCTCTCCTCGCTGGCGGAGAGCTCTCCTTGGCGGCGGCGGCAGCATGGATGGCTCTTCCTCATTTCTTTTACAGGGAAGTCAGACTATCATTTTCGGGGTGCACTGGGGTCGCATAGAAGCGCTCTGGGAGCGACATGCGGATCCCCCCTGGAAGTCAGGAAAGCAAAAATAGAATATTTTGCAACCAGAAAAACAACATCAATAAGGATAGAGACATCTCTGATAGATGACTAATTTCTTAAAATAGGGATCCCCCCTTTTTTTAAAAAAGAAACTATATAAAAAGGTCCAATTCATGTAAATGTGGGCACCTTAGTGTCTGGGTATGGTACATGGGCCGCAGTCTTTGCTATTCTTCCATCTCTCCCCTAAGCTGACATGATATAACACATACCATTTTCTACATCTAACAGCATCGTCCTTGCATAGGCTATGGATCCAGGTCTGTTATGGGTGCATATATTGCGGCTGTTATGGAGATGGGCTGTGTGTGCATACCCAGTCTCTCCTCTCCACTGGATTCATGCCAGGAGGTTGACTGATATCCAGCCATCTCTAGTTATGAATGTCTGACCGAATAGTGGGGTGACAAGGAAGAAAGTGATGAATATCTACTGTGGGCATGGATTATGACAGGATAACAGGTCTGGGCCCGATTCAAAGTGCTGGTATTAACATTTAAAGCCCTAAATGGCTTGAGGCCAGGCTATCTGAAGGAACGCCTCCTCCCATATGTACCTGCCTGGATCCTAAGGTTACCCTCAGGGGTCCTTCTCCGTGAGCCCCTTCCAAAGGAAGTGAGGCAGGTGGCTACCAGGAGGAGGGCCTTCTCTGCCTGTGTGGGCCTTCTCATTCCACACCCCGGCTGTGGAATGAGCTCCCTAAGGAGGTACCTCTGGCATCTATACTATATTCTTTCAGACGCCAGGTGAAGACCTTCTTATTCTCTCAGCATTTTAAGTCTATAAATTTAATTTTAACTTTGTTGTTTTAAATTTGTATTTTAAATTTGTATTTATGCACCACTGCTGATTTTATTCTGGTTGTGCTTTTATATTGTATTTTATATAATGTTTTTATACTGTTTGTTTTATACTTTGGATGGTTTTACTTTTTGTGAACCGCCCAGGGAGCTTCGGCTATTGGGCAGTATAAAAATGCAATAAATAATAAATAAAACCCCATGCACTTACAGTAAGGAAGAGGCCTGGCAGTGGGATGTGGTGAGAGAAGAAGTTTTCACCTGTGAGACTTAAATTGGCTCTATTTTAAATTGGTTTGGACATGACTATAAAGCCAGCTATGTCTGTAATGCATGTCTGATTCCTTTGCCTAACATTTTCCCACATCAGCATTGTTCAGTAGACTTGTTCAGGTTTTATGTCCAGTGTAAATGAACATGGGGAAGGGGAAGGGGCTATATGCACTGGCCCTATCCCCAGCATCCCTACACCCACTGGCTCCACCCTCCTCTCTCCTTAGCTGCCCCATATTGAGCAGGGCATTTACTTGAATATGAGTAGAACCCCTCTTGGAAGGGAGAACCCCAATAAAGCAGGGTCCCCAATTGCGCAGGCAGTTCAACTCACATTCACGTGGGCCCAAACAGAATCCTCTTCAGACCCTGCTGTTCAACCTGGCAACATTGGGAGCAGGCTGGGGACACTGAGGTTGGGCAGAGTGCCTAGACCTCTGCCCTTTACACACTTTGTTCAGGCATCACGCCTGAGCAGGGCTCATGAGGGAAAGGCCCCAATGCAACTCTTAAGTGTCACTTACCAAAAGGTTTGGGACTTTGAACTTAAAGTAGCAACCAATCACAACAGAAACCATGTTTCTTGTTTTGGCATCTTACTGTTTTTCATATTTAGGGAAAGGGGCTGGAGCTCGGTGCTAAAGCACATGCTTTGATGGCAGAAGGTCCCAGGTTCAATCCCTGCCATCTCCAGGTAGGGCTAGGAAAAGCCAGGGCCGGCGCTACCATTAGGCCAACTAGGCAGCTGCCTAAGGGCGCAGAACTCAGAGGGGTGCAGTACTGCCTTCTAAGGGTCACAGTTTTATACAAATTATCTGTTTTAAGAAAAAAACATCATAAAAGGAAAATATAATAGTTCAGAAACTCTTCTTGAACAGCTGAATCAAAGCTAGCAATTTTGGGGTGGTGGTGGTGCAAGTAGCTTGCTTTGCCTAGGGTGTCAAATAGTCTGGCACCAGCCCTGGGAAAAGCTCCTGCCTGAAACACTGGAAACCTGCTACCAGTCAGTGTTGACCGATTGGGCTAAATGAACAGATCGGTTGACTTGATATAAGGCAGCTTCCGATATTCCTAATTGTGTAAGTTATGTATTTTAAAGCATGTATACCTTGCTCTTCTGTCAGAAAAGCCCTGAGGCTGGCTGGCACATCAAGAAAAAGAAGGCAGTCCCTCCCTTCAGCTTGCAATCTAAAAAGACATGACACAGAAGGAAACATGGATGGGCAGGGAAAAGGAAACATGATTTAGGGAGAGATTATTTAATTTTTTAAAAAATAAACTGATACGTAGGGCTAGGTGATGTGCAGGATACAGCACACCAAAAACAAAACAAACGACCAATGATAGCACATCCAGTTTATAAATTCATAGATTTTAAAATAATTAAGAACAGATCTTAAAAACGTAAAATGTTTCCATCAAAAGGCCAGTTTCAGTCACCACTGACTGAGGATGGTGTTTTATGCTGAGATGATTCACATTTTTAAAATCTGTTCTGAATTTCTAAAAAAAATCTATAAAATTAGAAACTGGATAAATTGGTCATTTGTTTCGTTAATGTTTTTAACTTACAGCCATTTTGATTTTTTACTGTCTACTTAATGGACTGTTCCTTTTTTAATTTGTTGTGTCAGTTTCTATGCCTTATTTTATTATTTCCTATTTTCATGGTATTTTTTATTGAATCTTACTACTTTGTTAGCTGCATCATGAACCTGAATTGGTTTTGAAGATGCTGGATATAAAGGGTGTCTGTCTGTCTATCTCTAAATATATCTCACATCAAATGAAATGAAAATGCCATAGAGAAAGAAATCTGAGGTAAAGAGAAAAATGATAGCCCTATTGTAATTATCTGCTGCGCCAGGCCCAGTGGAGGGCTTCCATCTCCCCATGAAGGACCCAGTAAACCTGTAACAGAAAAGCAGATGTACAAGTGACTCCTGCTTTCATTTTCTGCCACATGTAATCTTGTCTCTGCAAAAGATCGTTGTACACCTTCCCACACAGGAGATATGCAAATTCCCTTTTGTAGATGAAACACTTGGCAGAAAATACACATGTAAGTCCTTTTACTCATTCGCTTTTCCACCACAAGTGGAGATGTGTGAAAGAACCCTTGGAAATGCTTCAGTCCATGAAATCTGAAGGATCTGAGCAAAAGTATTTAGCAGTTTAAAAAAATACCTATGGGGAAGAGCTGTGTTGCGAATCAGCCTTTTCATGCAAATGTCAGGTTTCAAAGACCTCGAATATTCATGTAGTTCAGTGGAGGCTTCATTGCTGATCAGGCCAACCAGCAGCACTAATACTTTTCTATCAACTGTAGAGAGGATATGACATT
This sequence comes from Elgaria multicarinata webbii, assembly GCF_023053635.1. NCBI lineage: Eukaryota > Metazoa > Chordata > Lepidosauria > Squamata > Anguidae > Elgaria > Elgaria multicarinata. The sequence goes on from NC_086171.1 coordinate 24,303,499, forward strand.
TCTGAAGTTTTGCATTTCTAAAAAATTTCAGCTGTTATATTAGAAGGATGTGAAACCAAACTTGTCTTGAGTTATTCTCATTTCAAAGTTCTTTAAATGCCAGAGGGGAAAGAAATGATGCTCAATTGGACCCAGGGATTATATTTCTCTGTCTAGTGATTCCGCCAGGCAATAGTAAATGACAGCCCAACAACATTACATGTGGGAAACACTGCATCGCCGCTCCTTGGCAGTGCATAAGGGAAGAAAAGGGGCGAAGGAACATCTCCTTTTCTCACTAGTCTTGCATCCCAATTCTTCCTTGCCTATAAGCAAGCTGAAAATATTGTACTTTTTATTTATTTAATAAATGTATGGCCTGACTCTCTGGCTTACAAGGAGATACATAAAAACATAAAACAATAATAGCCAGCTGGGAAATGCTGGGAAGTGTAGGATGTTTTTCTATCTAAAAATGCATGGGATTGTGCCCTAAATTACTTGAAATCAGCATAATCTAAAACAACACAAAAGCTGCAAAAAACCCTGGACTACTAGAAAGACAAAAGTTACACTATAACCAGGCCAACTTTCATAGGTCTGTTAGTTGTGGGGTTTGCAAACATCCAAAGTAGGACTCATTTATTTATTTATTTATTTATTGCATTTCTATACCACCCAATACCCGAAGCACTCTGGGCGGTTCACAAAAACCTCTGGGTGGTTCACAAAAACGGATCTGTATTACCATTGCAAATGCAATTAAGTAGCCCTGCACATCTCCTTTACTGACATGACACCATTTTTGAAAAGGGGATATAGTAATCAGATGAACTGCATACCTTCCAATTGAAAGTGGAGGTACTATGGGAGGATATGAGCAAGGGGATAAGGGTCATTTCAAATACTCCCTGGAAAGAGAAGTGACAGCATGTTGACAATAAAGCTTCCTTCAGGAGTAAATCTTACAAAGGGAAAAAATTATACAGCAAATAAAGTCTCCTGCTCAAATGCCAGAACATTGCTCTTGATGGTTCTAAAAATGCCATTGCTAAAGTTAAAAAAAAGAGAGAAGAAGCTAAGCAACGGATACTGAAAACTGTGATCAGGCTATTCAGTTTTATTTTTCAAAGGAGATTTTATATTGTATCCAATTTGAACTGTCAATCACAACTTTTATTAAACCACAAAAGTGATGTCAGATCAATGGTGGTTTAAGACACATTATGAGTGACAGTCTGATGATGGAGCAATTTCAGGATCCATTTATTATTAAACATAGACTAATACTTCTCTTGTCTTCTCTTCCCCTGCCCCAGTTTTTCTTTAGGGTGAATGATATATACCTACTGACTTGTCTAACCAGGCAAGACTTAACTGTCCATGAATATAAAAAAATATCGTATCAATCTCGTTTGGGGGTGAAATCCATATGAACTCAAGAAATCCATATGAATAAAATAGCTACAGAAAGTTATTAAGCATGACAACATTTGCAAATAAATAAACAAATTCATACCTTTACTGATAACTTTCATTTTCTAATTAAAAATATATAATTGCAAAGTGTTCATCAGAATCAACAGTACCCAGCAATGTAAGTATGGAGTGTCTACAAGCACAGTGTGTGTCAGTAAACCCACAAGTTGTTTTTTTTAAAAAGGTAAAACATCCTAGTTTGCTATTAATATACATATAATATAATTATGTTACATATGTCTAACAGTACATTCATGAATTGCCAATTACATATAACAAAAACATTTTAATTACAGAAGTAAATATAGCACACTATATTCAAGTAACCAACACACAATTAGGGATGGAAGAATGTCAGTCTTACTTCCTCCCACATTTTTCTTAAAAGCTCAAATTCTTTCCATCCAGGTTATGAAGTAATGTGTAGATTTTTGTAAATTCTTATCAAAAAAGAAACAAATAAACTTCTCACCAATCTGTACCAGCCTAATCCAATAGGTACAGTTATTCCCAGCATGGAGAAGAACCATGTTGTACTACTTGCCTGCCATTTTGCTGTTGAAGATGAGGAACCTCTCAGAAAAAAAGAGGTGGCAACCCCAGTTTAACATCACAGACATGGCTGAACACAGATATTCAAAGCCAGACTTTTACGTGCTAAGTACTCACTCTGCCTGGCTGGGTGAATTTAACCATTTCATTTTCTTCCATGTTTGAATTGTTTAAATCGCAAATTCATTCCTGCCCATTTATGAGGAAATTTGTAAATTATGATAATAAAGAATTATCTCAGGATTGGTGCAATATGCTGCCCTTCCCTTCTTTAGCACATAACTTACAAGTGAGAAATTATCTTGAAAACCAAAAAGTTGCTGTTGACACTTTCGGATATGTGAGAAAGTAATTGGGGAATTTCTGGTCTGTTTATTCTTTTTCAATGTGCTAACCAAAGTCAGGGTTTTCTTAGCTAATCTTCTGGCTAGTAGCACACTGATGAAAAGTTATCAGTTATTTCCCAACCAGAGGCTTATAAATGTGTTAATTCCAAAGATGCCTGAGGTCAACCCTCAGCAACACTTTTTTTTCAAATATATTCTTATAAACAGAAGGAAAGTTGTCATCTAAATGTCCTGCCATTAAGACTGCTGAGGTGAAGGTTCAGGCGGAATGCAAAAGTTCGCTGATGCAGTTGGAGTCAAAGCAGAATCAGTAAGTATTTCCAAATATAAACTCTGCAGATAGTTATGATGACCCACAATTGGGAGGGGGATTTAAAAAAAAAAGTTTCTAAAGAATCTCAGTAAACTTGGGGGATACTACTGACCTCTAATACCATTCCTAGTGATATTAAAGGAACTGTGTAATTTGAGTAATTATTGATATATATAAAAGTACTTTTTCACTTTCTACATTTCTTTCTTACAATAAATGCAATAACCTGGTTCTGGACTAAGTATCTGTATACATGAATAAAAACTAACTTTGTCCCCTAGAAACTTATGTGTTTGGTATTTCATTTTCCACATCCATTCTATTTGGGCTAGAGTTGACCCCAAAAGGTGTAACAATAAAAAATACTGACATTACAGTGATATCCGGAGATGTGGACTGAGGTGTCATCAATATGCGGATGATACCCAGCTCTACCTTTCCTTTTCATCAAACCCTGGTGAGGCAGTGGCTGTTCTGAACCAGTGCCTGGGCACGGTAATGGACTGGATGAGGGCTAATAAATTGAGACTCAATCCAGACAAGACGGAGGTACTGTTAGTGAGTGGTTCATCTGTCCAGTGAGGTGATGTTTGCCCTGTTCTGGACGGGGTTGCATTCCCCCTAAAGGATCGGGTCCGTAGTTTGGGGGTGCTCTTGGGTCCAGAACTGTTACTTGAGGCACAGCTGAACTCAGTAGCAAAGAGCACCTTTTATCAGCTTAGGCTGATATACCAACTGTGCCCTTATCTGGACAGAGATAGCCTAGCTACAGTTATCCATGCTCTGATAACCTCTCGTTTGGATTACTGCAATGCATTATACGTGGGGCTGCCTTTGAAAATGGTCCGGAAACTTTGGTACAAAACAGGGCAGCACGTTTACTAAAGGGACTGGCCGACAAGACCACATCACGCCAGTCCTTTTCCAGCTTCATTGGCTGCCAGTCCAGGTCCGGGCCCGATTCAAAGTACTGGTATTAACATTTAAAGCCCTAAACGGCTTGGGGCCAGGCTATCTGAAGGAACGCCTCCTCCCATATGTACCTGCCTGGACCCTAAGGTCATCCCCAGGGGTCCTTCTCCATGAGCCCCTGCCAAAGGAAGTGAGGCAGGTGGCTACCAGGAGGAGGGCCTTCTCTGCTGTGGCACCTCGGCTGTGGAATGAGCTCCCTAAGGAGGTTCGCTTGGCACCTACATTATATGCTTTTAGACGCCAGGTGAAGTCCTTTTTATTCTCCCAGAATTTTAACAGCCTATAAATAAATTTTAACTTGGTGTTTTAAATTTGTAATTTTGCATTGCTGCTGTTTTTATCTGGTTGAGCTTTTATATTGTATTTTATATTATGGTTTTATACTGTTGTTTTATACTTTGAATGTTTTTAATTTTTGTGAAGTGCCCAGAGAGCTCCGGCTATTGGGTGGTATAGAAATGTAATAAATAAATAAATAAATAAATAAATTTAATATCACGTATGTCACAATTCAAAGAGCTGGAAAATAATAGGAAATAAAATCAAAATACCAATATCCTGCATAAGTGTGACCTCAGTGGATAAATTAATGAAAAGTATTTGAAAAGGTTTCATCAGAACAACAGTTCCTTTCTTTCTTTCTTTCTTTCTTTCTTTCTTTGTAAACCGCCCAGAGAGCTTCGGCTGTGGGGCGGTATATAAATGTAATTAAATAAATAAATAAATAAATTCTTTCTTTCTTTCTTTCTTTCTTTCTTTCTTTCTTTCTTTCTTTCTTTCTTTCTTTCTTTCTTACTTACTTACTTACTTACATTTCTATACCACCCAATAGCCCCTGCAATATGGGGACAGGCAGTAACACAATGCTACATGTAAAATATCCCAGATTCAAGCCCTGTCTTCAACTCTGGAGTGCCCTATGCAGGGAAAGCCTTGCGGTGGCTGTGGATCTGTGCTGCATCAATTATATGATGCAGACACAGCTTCGCAGCCTCTGCAAGGCTTTCCTGCAATGTTGCACACTGAAAAAGTTGGGGACTTAACCCAACTTTTTCAATGTGAGTGAGGTCAGTATAGCTCTTCTGCTGTCTGCTGTTACTCTGGGGCCAATCCGGAGGCAGTCCCTGGTGGAAGGCAATCAGTGAGGCAGTGAGCCTGTGTGAACCAGTTGCTGGGGAACATGGGTGGGAGGGTGCTGTTGCACCATGTCTTTCTTTCTTAGTCACTGGCTGACAGCTGGTTGGCCACTGTGTGAAAAGAGTGCTGGACTAGATGGACCCTTGGTCTGATCCAGCATGGCACCTCTTATGTTCTTATGCTTGCCTTGCACCAGGAAGAGGCAGGGCGGCTCTGTTACCCAGATGGCCACCGCAAACCCCACGTTCCCTCCACGGGAGAGTAAAAGCACAGGGTTTCTGAGGGAGGCAGCACCAACTTGGCGCTGTGAAGACACCCCCCCTCCCCAGGTCAATGTGATATTGACTCTTTCTAAAGTAGCCTTCTATGCCCCTAAGCCATTGAAGCTGGCCACAAAAGGAGATGGGAATAGCGCTGCATTTAAGAGAATCAGACTCTATGATCCTCATGTGTGTTTTAGCCCTACATCATAGTTCCAAACTGACTCCCAAGACTTTGAACCATCACAATACAACTGCAGGATCTGAGAATATGGCTCATACAGTCAGACTTAAGGTTTACCTGTCTTTTGACACTTGCCACAAACAGGTTGCCTTGGTGATCAAGGAGCCCAACCAAATGCAATGTAAGCTTACTTGAAACAGGTACCACTATTTTTATTGCAGCTCTCTAACAACTTCTGAAAGGTGGCTGCAATTTCAAGGAAAAAGAATGATGTTGCACCATAAAGACTGCACCTTCCTACATATTTCTTTAGAAAGAAAACATGATGTGAATTTACAAACCCTCCCTTGCCTTTCATGTGGTCCAGCGAAAAGATACTTTCCACTGATGCTTTATCATTTCATAGCACCCAATACATGAATCGGGGCAGTCAAATCCCCATTTGCTCTGGGAGGCACAAGTTTCTTATTCCTGAGTGTTAGCTTGCACATGTGACAGAGAACCTCACATACACTTCCTATGGCACAGCTGAAATGTGTCTTTTAGAGTTAATTAAACTATAAAACTAGTTTGCAAGTCTGCATTTCAGATAAGCACAATTGTGTATTACATCAGTAGCTTACCCCCATGTTTGTAACTACACTCCAAGCCAAATTGCTAGCTAGGAAACCCTGAGGAGGGCAGTTTTGGCTGAAACATATGCTCTGCTGATTAACAAAATGGTTTGTCAAAGGAAGTGAATGTATGAAAGCATTTTAATAAAAGCATTTTGCATATTGCAAGCTTTTAAATTAATCTGGGACAGAATGCAGCAGATACTAATGATGCAGAATATTTCATTACTTCTTCGCTTCTTTGCTGAAAACAGCTTGTTGAACGGTAGCCAGTGGTCCTTTATCGCACCCTCTTGTAAATGTTTAAAGGACAACATTAGAAGCATGAGCACAGTGGAAATGTATTGTTCATGCTTTGCATTTCCCATAAAACGTGATCCTGTTGAGATAATTGCAGCCATGGTCTTTTTTTTTCTCATCTAGCTGGAGTCGTATGGATTGCAGTACCCTGAAAAGATTCACCTCTGTAAAAAACAGAGCAGGAGTTTTCTGAATTACATAGAAACTGGTTCAAAATAATTAATCCCAAACCATTGATGAAGACTATAGCCTACTGAGAAAGGAATCTGAGGGATTAGGGTCACTCTGTTTCTTGTAGATGTATTAAGAGAGAATGCATTTTTAACTTGGAAAGCTCCCACTAGGTCAAAATCCTGAAACATGATTCCAGAAGTCCATGGCCACTTTTTTTTTTTTAAAGGCCCATAAAACTCTCTGAGAGTTTCAGTTATTTTGAGATGTTGAGCATTATTCCATGCTGTTTTTTATTGGTTCTCAGCTCTCCATCTAAGCTGCCGACTCAGCTCTAGGTTCATTGGCATGGAAAGAAAGAACTCCAAGGTTAAGGTGAAAAACAGATTCTCCCCAGGCTTTATTTGGTGTACAAAAGAGTGCAAGTGCAGCAACATGAGAATCACAAACTAAAGTATTTATAGAACTTTTCATTGCTATAAATGGCAGAGGTCAGCTTTATAAGTTCACTCCATTGGGTTATATATACTATTGAATGTTAAAAGGTCCATGGACATTGTCAAAAAGCAAGTATCATTAACTAGGGAACACAATTATTTATTTGATCATAATAACATTCATAACCTGCACTATCATCTCTAAGTAGAAATGTTGACTGCGGCTAACAAAAGCGTACAAAATAAAAGTAATCAAATTTATTAAAATGCAATAAATACAGCAAAAAACAATATGCAAAAGCTAAAAACAATCCAAGAGAACAAGAACTAATCACAATGAAATCAAAAGCCTGTGGTACAGAAATGTCTTTAAATGTCAGCAGAACACAATCCTATCTTTCCAGGCAGGAACAGGGATGGGGGCCTGCCTTTAAGGCCAGCCAGCCCCACCTACGGCTCACCTTGTCCAGGTAGGCTGTCCTTTCCTCCTTCTCCCTGTCTGCAAAAGCCCGCCCTAGCCATGACGGCAGGGCAGGGAAGGGGCATCAGTCAATTTGAGTTTCACTGAGTTTCTCTTTTTCCCAATAGTAAGTTCATTTCAGCTCATTTCCACATCAGTTTGCAAATTTGGCCAGAAACAAATCTGCATAAACATTCATGTATATTTTCATGCACATTTCTCCTAATATACATTTTTATATACATAACTTTCCTAGGGCTCATCTACACCAAGCAAGATATTCCACTATGAAAGCGGTATATAAAAGGCAAGAGCCACACTACTGCTTTATAGTGGTATTGAAGTGCACTGACAACTGTTGAGGCCCATGACACATCTACACCAAGCAGGATATAACACTATGAAAGTGGTATATGGTATGTGTCAATGGGCCCCAACAGTTGTCAGAGCACTTCAATACTGCTATAAAGCAGTAGTGTGGCTCCTGCCTTTTATATAATGCTTTCATACTGGAATATCCTGTTTGGTGTAGATGAGCCCCGAGTGTGTGCACTGTTTGCAATCCCCCCCCCCCCCCAGCATCCCTATTTTCCTGTGCACATTTTCTGAATATATGCACTGTTGTGTGAATTTTGGGAGTTGCAAATTGCATTGCAAAATTCTGAAAGGTGTGGATTTCGATGCACGACTGTGTTCTTTTTCACATATAGTATTGGATGTTGCAAATTGGGTACGTTCATGAAAAAAATTGAACTGATTTAATTCCTCCTACATCCCTTGACAGGAAGTTCTACATGCAGAGTGATTCTACAGAGGCCCTTATGCAATGCCACAAATAGGGGTTGATAGGTACTACCATGCACAACATCCCCCCATCAGAAGATTTTAAATGTAGGCACATTCACATGAAAAGAGATGTTCCTTGAAGTAGCCTGATCCCAAGCTGAGGAGGGCTTTAAATTTAAAGATAATAACCAGCACCTTGAATTGTACTCAGAAACAGACCAGACTACCAATGTAATAAATTTCATCATTCATTCATTCTATTCATATCCCACCTTTCTTCCATCACAGAACTTAAGATGGCTACATGGGATTCCCAGGTGGTCTCCCAGCCAAGCAGTGGCCAGACCAAAACCTGCGTAGCTTCAGCAAGGTAGCTCTGTCATATGCCTTCAGACCATGCCCTGGGATCAATAAAGGGACCACATGATCCAATATTTGGTACTATTTCTGGTGGCACCTTTCTGAACTAAACTGAAAGTTTCAAGGGGTCTTGTGATTGGTTATGCTTCTAAATATCTGAAAACACAGCTGTGTGCAGGAGTTGATTTGAGATCGGCTTTTTGTCAATGTTTATGCAGAGCACAAGTCCAGATTCTGTGTGACCTTGAGCAGAATGGTTTCGGGGTGGTGGTGTCCCTGTGGAGGTGCTTCTCCTCACTGATGTTGCCACTGCCTGTCCTTCTGAGCCCAATTGGCATCTCTTCCCATGGAGGGAGCAAAGGAGACAAGGGCTCAGTTCAGACAACACATTTCTCAACAGTGGTTTTAGAACTCCATGGTGGAGTTTTTATACCACCGTTGAGAAATGTGTTGTCCAGTGAGAAAACTCCACCCCACGATATAGTTTTTTTGGGGAAACACTTCACACTGAATATCGACACTATGCAGAGGAGAGTTCTTGCACAACCATTGTGTTGTGTGTTGGGCTCCATGGAGTTTTCCATTTCATTGAGTTGACTTTTCCCACTGGCTACAAAGTTCCCTGGCAAGAGCAGCAAACAGAGCAAGTTCCACACTAGGAGAGCCTCTGGGATTGGTTTTTCCCCCCCCAGCAATGGCTGATGGGATACCATTGGGAGGACCGAGAGAGGGCAAAGGAACTGTCAATCAAACACCACAATGGATTTTACTCAACTCTACAGTAGCCCACAGTCACATAATGGTGTGACTGAACCGTTGAGTGGAGTTTTCACACTGCGTTCACTAACATGTTGTCTGAATTGAGCCAAGGTGTGTGTAGAGGTTACTTCTCTTTGCCCCACTCACTGTTCAATGAGGGAAGGCATGCAAACAGGACGCAACAGCAAGGAGAACCAGCATCAGTGACAGAGAGTCCAGTGTGATCCTTATTGGGTTGTAGTATTTGGTAGATGCATAACTATGCCAATCCCTGATGTCAGTTCTGTCTCTGGATATTTGTAACATGTAAAAATAATTATAAAAATTATCCTAAAACTCAGAATTCCTTAAAACATTGAGGAAGCACTCTCAGATAAGCAACTCCAACATAAACCAACTCAGGCAGACTTTAGCTAAAAGAAAGTAGAATCATCAAGTCCTTCGAAAATGTGAAAAATCACAGTGTATTCCAAAAAAGGTCATAACTTATTACAATAACAGCTCATGTTAGTTCAGCACAAGTAAAATGTAAATCAAACATTTTAGCCTACTGGGGAATCTTCTTTCCTTTAACTCAACACTCCATGATACGCGGGAGAGAACACTGTGAACATTATCAGCAATAGTGACTTTGAAAAACCAAACAGAGAAGTTAAAGAGAAAGACCACAGCCCAGAATCCTTCCTCTTTAAGCATTTCAGAATGCTGACATCACAAACTAACCAAGTTCAGATGAGTAAAAACCGTGCTAAAATAATACAGAAGGAAAGAACAAACAGAATAAAATTACTCAAAATATGCCACAGACATGCATGGACAAGGTAAGACATTTAAGAGAAGAAAGCTGAGCTCATATGAACAAGGGTAAACCACAGGAAGCACATCTGTAGTCCTTATTCGGAACCAAGATAATCATGCACACAAGTGCATATATATTCTTAAATAAAGAAAGAACATTACGGTTGTGTGTATTATGCTATGCCTTTCCTCATCTCAAGAGCAGTATAAGAGATAAAAGCTATGACTCTAAGCATAGTTACTTTTAAGTGAATTCTGTTACACTGCAGTTTACACTTGAAACCATTTTCTACAAATAATTGCACTACACCACGTTTAGAACATTTTGTAAATACTCCGTCACAGGAACAAGCACGGAAACTCAGGCCTAGGCAGTAGTGTATCAGAAGTGGTCAAGGGTACAAATGACTCCATTCACCACACAATTCCTGTCCTTAACTTTTGTGTTCAAGTTACTGGCTACAATGTATTGCTGACAATAGAAGAATATTACACAACTTGGCCATTTTTAAGAAACAGCAATCTTTCTGGCTAATAAACCCATAGGTCTCCAGCATATGTCTGTTTAAATGCTTACTAGCCATTTTATCATGCTTCAGGTCCATAAACCAAGAAAAAAGGAAAACGGTCAAGGACAATTCTGTTGCCTCTATTTCCTGACACGAAGCATTTAATGAAACAAACAATTATCAAAGCTACCAACAATCCAGCAAACCACATTTAAACAAAGTTAATACTTCCCTCACACACTGAAATAATTTCACTACTTCTACAGTACACACACACTCACAAAGACTTTGGGGCTGGAATTAAATGCTAATATAAAATTTACAATGAAACATATTAAAGAAAGAAAGAAACATAACACTTTGCAACAAATGCTGAACTTTCATACATGTGTGCTAGCATGATGCATATAGATATGCATTTGTCTTAAATGTCGATATGCGCATATGAATATGGATTTCCACTAGTAGGTCTTGAACTGGCCCTTAAAATTCCCCGTAACGTGTGAATGAATGAAATCTTTATTGCTAAAAGCGGTAAGCCATCACAATTTAACATAGTTAGAAAAATTAAATACAAGTAAAAAGATGAGCTGTACATAAATGGAATAAAAATAGATAATTTAAAATGAAATTAAAAAGATAAACAAAAATACAAGAATATAAAAATATAAAATCACATTTACATAAATTAAGTGCTCCACAGTGGGGTACTAGAACAACACATTTAAAAGGGGCAAAATCTCCTGTAACATGTATTACTATGATGTGTTTTTTTGTTTTGTTTTGTTTACTTTTCTTTTATAAAGAAAGAAAAGTATCTTCATTTGATATGCATGTATACTGAAAAAAAAGATGTAGGTAGGAAAAAGGAAAAAAAAACTAAGGCAGAAAATTGTTTTAATGTTGTCTTTTACTATTGCTAGCTATTGGTTTCTTGTGTTTTATGACCTATTGTTATCAAACATGTTTCATTGTTGGCGAATATAAATGTTTGAAATGTATAAATTAATGGATATTGTTGTTTTTATGTTTTTGAAGGTTTTAAATTTTGTATACTTTTTAATGTTCAGTTTTAAAATTTTGGAAACCGCCCAGAGAGCTTCAGCTATGGGGCGGTATATAAATGTAATAAATAAATAATTAAATTTGTTATCTTAAGTTATTTTAATGAATTATTTAATTTTTAAATAATAGAAGGCTAATTCATATCCATCATCAGAGTCCGGTGCCAGTAGAAACATTGTCCCCCAAAGCCTTGGTCACCTACTTGCTGGTTGTGGCCAGGTAGGAAATTGTCCACTTCTGGAAAAGTGACAGACCTTTTGACCATCAACGCTGGTTAGACCTGATTTGGCAACTGGCTTTCAATGATAAGTTGACTCAACATAGTAGTTTAGCAAAAGGGGAAATAACATCAGACACAGTTTGGGAGAACTGGTTGGACTTTTTCTTGTTTATTAATAATAAACAAGAACCTAGAAGTCCACTGGCCCAGGAATCCTTTTGGTCAGGGGTTCTAAATTAACCTGCAGCTTTCTCTGTACAATAAAGTATAGATTTTGTTAGGAGTGCTACATTTGCTGTGTTTTTAAAATGATATGAATACCCATACTTTTCACTGTGGTGCTGTGGAAACATTCATATTGTTGTTGACTGCTTTCTTTTATTCAGTGTATGTAATGTATTTGTTCTTACTTGAAAAATCAATAAAAATATATTTTTAAATAAAGGTAAGGGCAAAATGAAACAAACACTGCAATTATCAAATTTTGGGGCACCATTGTCTATTACTTAATTTATGATTACTGTTTACCAATACGGGGAGAATTTGGAGTTTCTGCCAAGACATTAAAATGTCTCCGATCAATACATGTAACTTAGAGTTGTTTAGAGATTATGTGGATATGGCAACAGCAAATGTATGTCTGTAAGCAGCTATTCTGTTATTGGTGAAGTCCTAAGAGGCAACTTGTTCAACTGCCTCACGGTGCTACAATGTTTGCCTGGAGTACATACCTGGTAATAAAACCTTGGGTAGTATCCCACTGTGTCATTCCATTATAATAATAATAATAATAATAATAATAATAATAATAATAATAATAATAATATCTTTATTTATTTCTTACCCGCCTCTCCCTTTGGATTGAGGCGGGGAACAACATTAGAACAGGAATCAATACATCTTAAAAATTCTTGATTTTACATTGATCTGGATAGGCCTGCCGGAAAAGGCTAGTCTTTAAAGCTGCCTTAAAATCACACAGAGAGTTAATTTTACGAATCTCCTCCGGCAGGCCGTTCCACAATCTGGGGGTGACAGAGGAAAAGGTCCTCTGGGAAACTGATGTCAGCCTAGTTTTAGCTAACTGAAGTAAGTTCACCCCAGAAGACCTGAGTGTGCGGGGCGAACTGTATGGGAGAAGGCAATCCCGCAGGTAACCTGGACCCAAACCATGTAGGGCTTTAAAGGTAATGACCAACACTTTGTACTTTGCCCAGAAACTAACTGGCAGCCAGTGGAGTGATTTTAATGTTGGGGTAATATGCTCACCCCTAGATGTACCGGTGACCAACCTGGCTGCCATATTTTGAACTAGTTGAAGTTTCCAAACTAGGTACAATGGTAGCCCTATATGGAGCGCATTGCAGAAGTCAAGTCTTGAGGTTACCAGCGTGCGCACTACTGTCTTTAGGTCTTCTGACTCTAAGAAGGGGCGCAGCTGGCGTATCAGCCGAAGCTGATAGTAGGTACTCCTGGCCGTCGCATCTATCTGGGCTGTCATTTGGAGCGACGGATCCAGGAGCACCCCCAAACTGCGAACACGGTCTTTCAGGGGGAGTGTAGCCCCATCCAGAACTGGCTGACACACCTCCAAACCTAGGTCAGAGCCCTTGACAGCAAGCACCTCTGTCTTGTCTGGATTCAGCTTCAGTTTGTTTTTCCTCATCCAGCCCATTACCACCTCCAAGCATTCATTCAGAGGAGACACACTATCCTTAGCTGACACTGTTGTCGAAGGTATAGAGAAATATATTTGGGTGTCATCAGCATACTGATAGCACCCCACCCCATGCCTCTGGATGAACTCTCCCAGCGGTTTCATGTAGATGTTAAACAGCATTGGGGATAGGATGGCACCTTGTGGTACGCCATACAACAGCTCCTTTTTTGAGGATCAACTATCCCCAAGCATCACCATCTGGAACCTACCTGAGAGGTAGGACAGGAACCACTGCAGCACAGTGCCCCTGATTCCCAAACCCCTCAGGCGTTCCAGAAGGATACCATGGTCGATGGTATCAAAAGCCGCTGAAAGGTCCAAAAGTACCAGCAGGGACACACTCTCCCTGTCAATACTCATGCGGAGATCGTCCACTAAGGCGACCATAGCTGTCTCAACTCCGTATCCTGCCCTAAAGCCAGTTTGAAATGGGTCTAGAAAATCTGTATCATCCAAGACTGCTTGGAGTTGGAAGGCAACGGCCCTCTCAATCACCTTGCCCAAAAATGGCAGATTTGATACTGGTCTGTAATTATTAAGGTCCAGGGGGTCCAGGGAGAGCTTTTTTAGAAGCTACCGTACCACTGCTTCTTTTAAACATGGTAGAAAACTCCCCTCCCTGAGAGATGCATTAATAATATGTTGTAGTTGTAGTCTAACTGCATCTCCTCCCCAGGTGACCAGCCAAGAAGGACAGGGATCGAGGGGACAAGTTGTCTTCCTTACTCATCCAAGCAGCTTGTCCACATCATCAGTACTCACCAACTGAAACTGATCCAGTGTAATCCTACTCAGAGAGTTGCTGGACACTTCAGCTTCAGCTTCTGTTATAACGACGGCATCTAAATTGGCTCTTATCCGAGAGATTTTATCTGTGAAATGATCATTAAATGCATCACAGCAAACTACCGAAGGCTCTAAAACTGGGTTCAGGGGAGGAGGTGCCTGAGTTAGACCCCTCACCACCCTAAACAGTTCTGCTGGATGTGAATTTGCAGACGCAATGCGGTCAGAGAAGAAAGCTTTCTTCGCTGCACGTATTGCCACCCCATAGGAACGAAGATGTTCTCTATGACGTGCCTTGTCGGATATGAGACGAGTTTTCCACCATCGGCGCTCCAGTCGTCGACCTTCCCGCTTCAACTTCCTGAGATCTTCTGTGTACCAAGGTGCCCAGTTGGAAGCAGGTCGGAGAGGACGTTTGGGGGCAATCGTGTTGATAGCCCTAGTTAGGTCTTGATTCCATCTATTGACCAGGGCTTCAACAGGATTGTCGACAAAACCAGCCATAGCACCCTCTAAGGCTTTCTGGAATCCAAGAGGATCCATCAGCCTTCGAGGATGGACCATCTTAATAGGTCTGCCACCCCTGCAGGGGCGGATGGTAGCCATGATATTAACCATGACCAGAAAATGGTCTGTCTATGACAACGCAGAGGTATTTATCACCTCCGCCTACAGATCTGTCTGTTCACAACTAAAAACAACATCAAGGGTGCGACCTGCTGAATGTGTGGGTCCAGAGACCAATTGGGATAGGCCCATGTTTGTCATGGATGCCATGAACTCCCGAGCTGCACCTGACAAACCATTCCCGAAAGGGATGTTGAAGTCGCCCAGGACCAAAAGCCTGGGCGACTCCAACACCAACTCCGACACCAGTTCCGTGAGCTCAGCCAGGGAGTCTGATAGGCAGCGGGGTGGCCGGTACACTAACAGAATCCCCAGTCTATCCCTGGTCTTTAGTGCAAACGACATTGTACTAACTAGTTTCCAAACTATGAGCAAAGGGGAGAATCCAACTAAAGTTATAGTTGCACAAGTATGATTGTGCAAACAGCTGTACATTATACTTGCACAACCTCTTGGGTAACGGGCATCTGCTTGTGCAATGGAAAGAGTCAGTGGAGCTCCGCTAGTGGCATTGGAGTTTGTGGAATGACATCATTGGATACTGCCCCTTGTATCATACCTTGTAAAAAAAAGAAACACAGATAGACACTTCTGTGCCATGGGGGTTCATTTGTCCTTTATGGAAATGTCCTTTCTGGGTATTAGAGTTACTATTTCAACATTTTATAGGCAGAATGTTGGATTACAATCAGGAAAATGATATGTTTTTTTTAAAAAAACCTTTTCCAGTGTCATGGTCCAGATCCAATTAGGGCTGTTGTTGTTTGTTTGTTTGCTGTTGTTGTTGTTATTTAGTTGTTGTTGTTGTTAACCCTGGAAGTTCCTAATCATGGGTCTCCTATGTCACATCAAATAGCACTTTTTAATAAACTATTTCTACTTTTTATTTGATGTCTTATTGCAATTTAAAACATATTAAAAAGTGGTACAGAAAAAACACACAATTTATTAGCTATGGAAATGCTCTAACAAAAATTGTACTATAAATTGTTTGATTCAATGGAGGACAATCCTGAGAGTTTAGAAAGTGATAGTACATGCTTGAAAAGGAGAAGTTAGAGCGCATTCTTTAAGCTTACCGTTCCTGTTGTGCCCAAGGAAAGGTGATTCATCTGTTGTGTCAGGGGGCCCATCATACTTGCTGGCTGCATGGACATTGTGTGATCCATTGTTGGTGTTAACACAGCACCCTATAAACACACATAACTTCCATTACAATGTTTACTTCAATGACATATTTCAATTTTAAATGAACAAGCTAAACTAAAACTTACCATAGAAATAAGTCTAATTCATATCCATTACTGGTGTCAGGGTAAGGGCAAAATGAAGCAACCACCTCAAATGGCAGATTTTGTGGCACCAATTGTGTATTATTTAGTTTGTGATTACTGTTTACCAATACAGGACCATTGAGTTTTTCTTACAAAACATGTCATTGACTCTGATTAATATATATGCTTCTCTTAAAATCCAACCCTAGACATTGCCACAACTAAATTGAAAAGGCAAAATGACAGCCCACTCTGAATATTTTTGTATACAGATATGGACGTTGGAGGCAGGAAAATTGCTACTTTTCTAGAATCCAGTGTAGAGCAACTGCTTTCAGATGCATCAGTTTGATGCCACTGCAATTCTTATGTGATTATTAAATATACCTGTTCTTAATACATGTTTCATTTGGCTTCCTGCTTCTAACAAACAAATGTGAACAGCAAAGCAAAGCAAAATGCACCTCACTTAGTGTTTAGAATAGCCTATATGAAATAATCTCATTTAATGTTATCTCATTTATATGTCCCACATTATTCTCATTATTCAGTTTCTGACTGGTACAATTTAACATGGCAGTGAGTATGTTCCCCCTACCCCAATCACAAGAATGAATCCTCATTAATGGCACTTTTTAACTTATTGAAGGTTCCCAACTTGTTACCAATTATTGAAATACATAGTGTTGAAACTCAACTCAATCATACTTAAAGTACATGCATTGAAATCAATTGGACCTAAGTAAGTCTGGATTCAGATGACATGCTAAGGCATGGTGGTTAAGCAGTTTGAGCTAAACACTGGTCCTGTTCAGAAGACACCTTAAATCCTGCTGGTTAAGGCTTTGGGGTTTAAGGTGTCTTGTGCGATGCATTTAAGGTGTCTTGTGCGATGTGATTTGCTAAACCCTACTCACTCACTAACCACAGTCAAACCATCTGCAGCAGTGTTAGCGGCTCTAACCATGGCTTAAAGTGTTGTGTGTGACAGCACAGCTTGTGGTTAGTGCTAACCCCAGAGAACCACAGTTTCACTAACCCCAGAGCCTGAAGTGTTATCTGAACTGCCCAGCATGTCTTAGTGTGTCATGTGAACCATTCCTAACCATGGTGGCTACATAGTCACAGTTTAAACATGCTCACTAACTACTTGCTGCAAAAGGGTTAGCAGCCTAACTATGGCTTAGCGTGTTGTCTGAACAGGCCCATAGAAGTCAGATGTTTTTTAGTTATAGTAATTAAAATATCATCTGGGATCACTGTATACAGAGGGGTAGGGAATTCCATCTCTCCCAAATCAACTTTACCCCAGGCACTGGTCTGGCATCCAGCTGCAAATGCCCCTTGGGTGCTAGCTTAAGCTTTATTCTTTTCTTTTCTTTACTATGGTGAAGCATTATGCCTACAGATATAGTCAGGCTAAGACCAGGTACCATGTTTACCAGCTGACCTGCAGAGATACCTATACCACGCTCCCGCAGAGCTGTTCACATGAGCTGCACAGCCCTGGGGACCTTCCCCACCACCGTTTCCTTGTTGTAAGAGTGTAGGACACATCTGGAATACCTACAAACTTACTCTCCTTCTGCCAAATTGTGAAGGGTATTGAGAAAAATTCATTAAGATCCATCTCCAGTCTATGAAAGAGTTACTCCAATTAAGGCAAAAACCATTTCTTCCTCCATCCCATGTTGTGGCTATGGCAAAATTGGCCCACCTCTCTGCAGTTGACTCTCACTTCTGATGGTGACACCTCACTCCACCCCTGCAATAATGCCCCAACCCAGAAGGCTATGGTCATGGTCCTCCCCACCTCTCTCTCTCTCTCTCTCTCTCTCTCTCTGTGTGTGTGTGTGTGTGTGTGTGTGTGTGTGTGTGAGAGAGAGAGAGAGAGAGAGAGAGAGAGAGAGAGAGAGAGAGAGCAACCTTGATACATAGAATTTATTTTACTCAAGAACAGACTTGCACACATGTAGGCAGGCTTTTTACATTCATTCTCTCTGTTGCTTTCCGAACTGTATATAGGCAGTATGCCTGTATACACCAGTTCCTGGAGAACATGGGTGGGAGGGTGCTGTTATGTCCTGCTTGTGGATCCCTGGTCGAAAGCTGGTTGGCCACTGTGAACAGAGGGTTGGACTAGATGGACCCTGGTCTGATCCAGCATGGCTCTTCTTATGTTCATAACTCGAAACACTGCCTCCTATTTTTGTTCATAAGCCAGTTGATGATCTTCTCTTTTGGGTAACTTCCTGCCTGAAGATCCTCTCACCACCAATAATAACTTTGCTGCTACTCTCTCAAACAAATGACTCCTACTGCAAGGTTTGAGGCAATAGCATGCAATGTCCTTTATCTCAAGGAGGTGGTAATTTCCTTTCACAATGTAGTCTGACAATACAAACTGTCTCCAAAATGGTGAGCTCCTAATTGTCTTAGCATGAGACCGAACTATACTATATTGGCTATAAAAATGATTCAGTAAACCTGAATTTAGACCAATCTGGATACTGAATGAAGCATTGTTCATATGTTGTGTCACAAGGCTACAGTCAACTTGCTGATTTTTTTACACACATACTTCCTATAAAGTCCTCCCATCCATCCAGCCTCTAATAGTCATCTCTCCTCTCAAAAAGAGTCAGTGATCTTACTTCCCACCTTTTATAGAAATTGGGAAAAAATGAGCCTACACACACACACACACACACACACACACACACACACACTTCATTGTATCCAGCTGATCAATTAAAGGTCTACGTAGTTTGGAGAAATATCTGGCTGTCAATGATGACAGCAAGAATTAATTCCAGAGGTTCCCATTGATAGTGAGACGTCTCACTTCCCAGAGATTTCTGTTGCGGGGGGGGGGGGGGCTGGAAACCTGGTTTGATTACAGATGTGGCAGACTGATGACTACAGCAGAGCATAAATTCTGGAGACAGCTCATCAAGGGCAGGCAGCAGCGAGGGATGCTTGGTGATTGAATATTGTAAATCCAAGCCAGTGATGTGGCTGTACATCTGAAATAACAGCTCCTCTACCACTTTTTCTCCCACCATGTCTTTAGCCCTACTGATACCGTCCTCTTAATTACTCCAACTGTGAGCAGCTGCATCAAAGACCTTGGGGTGTGGACATTTTATATCACCATCTCTCCAGTGCTTATATCTGTCCCCCTTGCCACTCAGAAAATCTAGAAGCTGCAGACCCAGTTGCCTGGGTAAAGGGGCATCTTGCCCCATAAGAACTGCATAATCTGGTGCTACCTGGGCCTGGTTGCCAGGTAACTCCCCTTTTAGGAGGGGTACTCTCTGCTAGGTCAGCATGGAGTTTCAAGGAGCACACCTGGAACAGCTACCACAATAGCAATAACAAGAACACTTTGATTATTGGGGGTACAGCAATGAAATAAATAAAATAAAAATGAATAAATAACAGCTAAAGCCTGGGAAAGGACATTTAACATCATTATTGCTTCCCCACTCTGAAGACTTTTCATCAATCGCCATTGCCTTAAAAAATCTTATTATGTTTTTGTATTATAAAATTATGAAGAATTAACCCTGAATTTGCTAGCTTTCCTGCTCCCTCCTTATCACTTCTTTTTGAATTGTGTATTATGTCATACGCATCTGGGCATGGATGGTGTTATATTAAAATATTTACTCAGCAGTTCGGGGATGAGGATGATTATGTAGATGATCCAAGCAGGTAAAGCCATTCTCTAGGTGGTTGTTCAATAGGAAGTGACACTTCCTTCCCCTGGAAACCCACCAAATCTAGAGACTATGAAAACAGATATCCACATATTGAGTGATAATTTATATTAATCTAAAAGATGTAGGGTAGAAAGAGGGCAATGGGTGCATTTGTATGTCATGTTATACCATAGTTTAGTGCAATGTGCTGAAGCTTGTTCATTCTTTCTTCCCTCTCCTCCTCCTGCATGGTCAGGAGGAGGAGCTTGAAAGCTTCTGATTAACCACAAGTTGTGGTGTCATCAGGACCAGGAACTGCACTTAATCTTAACTATGGTTAAGTTGAACAAGCCACTTTCAGTATCTATGGTGTGAAGTTGGCTTGTTTGTAACTAAACATAGGCCATAGCTAGACCTAAGTTTTATCCCTGGATCATCCAGGGGTCAGACCTGTTCATCTAGGTGACACACAGGGGATCCAGTGCTCAGGCAGGGGTGAACCCTAGATGATCCCAGGATAAACCTTAGGTCTAGGTATGGCCATAGTTAATGTCAATATTCATTGGTCCAAATGGCACAAGAAGCCACAGTTAAGCAGAAGCAGAAGTGAAAGCTACCAACTCTTCCCAGCTGCATGAGCCAGAAGATTGCTGTGGCTTGTTCATGTCATTAAGTACAAATGCAGTTGATGTCTTTAGTACTTCCTTAATGTCTATAAGAAAGTACATTAAATTTATTTAATTTTGGTACAACAAAAAGCAAACAACCAGGGAACTTCATTTACTATAATCCTAATCACACTTACCTAGGGGTGCAGCTCATTGCATTCAATGGGATTTACTTTTGAGTAGACATGCATAGAATTATGCAGTTAGAGTGCAAACCTATGCATGTTTAGTGAGAAAAATGGCCTACAACTCCCAGCATTCCCCAGTCAGCCATACTGGTGGGGAATGCTAATAGTTGTAGGACTTTCTCTCTCTCTCTCTCTCTAAACATGCATAGGATTGAACCTTTATTCCCTAGATTCCACAATACAAACAATATAGCATAAGCAGAATACAAATACGTTGCCTAATAATAATAAACCAATCATATTCTGCAGGTACAAAGTCAGCAACAATGGAATTGGAGTTTACCCTAAGGTTGGTACTCTGCCCGAAAAAGGCAAGTATAAAATACAAGATCAGAAGAAACAATATCACACTTGGGTGGTCGATAAGTAAAGTTTGGACTGGAGTTCATCTGAAGGATTAGAAAGCCGTGAAGAGTAGTGAAAGTGCCTTTTAGTAGACATTCTTGCGCTTTCCAGAGCCCACTTCTAGCTTCAGAGCTTTTAGAAGATACTTTCACCCTTTAGAATAGGTGTTGGTAATATGTGACCAATGGTCCCTTCCTTTTCTGTGACCCTGCTGCCCTCAAATTGCCATCACTGCACCACTAAATTGCCAGAACCTCCAGGTTTTTTCTCACTTCCAAATTCTGAATTCATTGCCACCAAAATTCAGCAGTAATTCAGTGGCTGTGATTTGGGCAGCAATGAAGTGCCCCCTGGTGGATTCTAAGGAGTAGACATTAGCCCTCGGATCCTCTGAAGGTGCTGAGCCCTGTTTTAGAATATATACCTCTCCAACATAAGGAGAACAAGAAATAGGATCCTTTGCACACACACACATGCATATGAAAACTGGGGTTCTTAGGCATCTGGTAGATGTACTCTCTACAGGCTTGAAAGCCAAATCCTACAATTTACTTGAAAATGTATTACTGCTTGGCAAACTTATTATCTCTGAAATAATGTAAAAATTGTTGTTTCCTTTTTGTAATGCTGAGAACATTTTGTAATGTTGAGAATATATAAAACCTCATGAACAAGGGAGAGGGCCTTTTCAGTGGTGCCCCCCCCCCCCAATTATGGAATGATTTCCCCAATGAGGCTCACCTGGCATGAACACTGTTACCTTTTTGGTGCCAGGTCAAGACTTTTCTCTTCTCCCAGGCATTTAACAGCATTTTACAACACTAAGTTTGTTTTTAACGAACCCCAGAACTGTTTGTTTTAAATGGATAATGTTGTTTATATGCTGTTGTTTTTATGTTTTTGATGGTTTTAAATTTTGTATACTTTTTAATGTTCACTGTTTTTAACTTTTTTAAACTGCCCAGAGAGCTTTGGCTATGGGACGGTATATAAATGTAATAAATAAATAAATACATGAAATCAGAATTCATTCATTAGTTTAAGACTAATAGTAACCTAGGACCATAGAAACTTGAACCAAAATTACGGCTGGACACCAAACAGACTTGCAATGTCTCCAAAAGAGACTCATAGTGAATACAGATGTCCATTTTCCAGGTTGTAATGTGTATAGTGAGTATGCAACTATGAGAAGAGCTGCTCACCTGCTCACTGTGACCATTTTGTGAGGGAAATGTTATGCTCTTCTTCCAGTTCTGACTGGAAAACAACTCCTCAGCACAGAGACAACCAGTTATTCATTTAGTTGCATAGCCACAGTGATAACATTTAACCTTTTGTTAAACGTTTGGTCTGCAATTTTAAGCAAACCAACCCAATTCTCACTTTCCAAAACATGAGGATCAAATTCCAGATATTCTTTGGATTTTGCACTTCTCTGAATTTCTCAGCACAGTCCTCAGCTTAAAAAAAAATGCTTTTACAAGTTGTATTGTATTGTTGTTAAATTTGTGAAGTTTTGTTTTGTCTTTTTCTGTAGAAAATAATAAAAATTGTAAAATTCAAAAAAAATAAATTAAAAAAAATGTGTACCAAAAATGAGTATTTTAGGAAAAGATACGTACAAAATATGTACGCTAGGGAAAGGTCTGTACAAAAATAAAAGTGGTTTTCATGCAATTTTCTTTTTTTTAAATCACAAAATGATGCAAAATTTGGATGGAATCACAAGTGAATAAATGCAAAATGGACATGGATTGGACCTAGGCTGATGGTTCATCTCTAGATCTACTTTCCCATGATGTCCATACATGGCTCAGAGGGAGGAATTAAGAGGATGTTACCAGCACTACTAAAGAAATTGTGGCCGTTTATAGTGTAGGAGGAGGGATGTTTACACCACAGCTTGTAGGATTTCTATGTGATCATACAAGTAAACAGTTATGAGTAATTAAGGAAATATGGCTTGTTGTTTGTTATGACATAATGTCTCAAATGTGTTTCTCAAAATGTTGTTGTCAAGTCCCATCCAATGCTTCTGATTTAGCTTTAGAAAGCAAGAGAGTAGTATGTTAGAGGATGCCATCACATTAATGGTAATATAATTTGTTTGATATTGTTATTATCCATGAACTGATAGTATATACCGGACTAATGACAAAAGCAAAGGAAACACAACTTTTGTCGCCATATCTTCAAATGCTAGAGTTTACTTAGCTTATAAAATACAGTGAAAAACACTTCAATGTTCTTTAATCTCATTGAAGGCCACTGCTGGCACATGTTGCCCTGGCATACGAATAGTCAATTGATAGCAATAAACATCCCCAAAGCTCCTGCTAAGCAAGTCTTTTGATTTAACATTTTCACTTTGTATAGCTCCGAGAATAACTTTTTTCACATGCATTTTCTGGCATTATAGCAGAGCTTCTCATTCCATAAAAGGGCAATGGGAAAGAGAAAGAGAAAAACGAACTGACTATTGCTTCAAAAAATCTGATCATCTCAATTACTACTCTTTGTAAAGAGTACTACAACTGTATGGTTCCTAAAATAATACAAAGATGTCATTCTCTTTTGCTGAATGAGCAAAACTTTATTATTCAGGTAGTCAGATTTTATTTTTAGACATGTCTAATATAGTATAGAAAATCACTGAAGTCCAGGGCAGGATCTACACTATTGCTTAAAAGCCCTTTATAACAGTTTTGGGACCCAGGAAGCACTCCATACACAGTTGTCAAAACTGTTATAAAGCGCTTTTAAGCAGTAGTATAGATCAGGCCCAAGCATATTTTTTTGTGGGTGGGGGTGGAGTGAAGAGGCTTTACCTGAATGTTCAGAGTAGTGATGGGCTTGTTTGCATTCTTGAACTTGAGAGTCTTCTCTTTTTTCCTATTGGAAAAAAAGTACATTTCCTCCCACAGTCTAAAGTGTGGAAATGCAGATTGGGGTAGTGGTGGATCTGCAAGTGTGCACTTCCGCAAGCGCAATTTTGAACATGAATGCAAGTTTGGGAAATGGTGAACATTTCCTGAGAGTATGAGTATGCAGTGCAGAGACTGTTACCTTCCTCCTCCTCTTAAAGTGTATTTTTTTTCTAGATGGGCTTCTTTGCCCATCTAGCTGGGGCATGTCAGAGGGGGAGGAAAGGATGCTGGAGAGACCTAGGCCTAATCTACACCAAACAGGATAGTCCACTATGAAAGCGGTACAAAAGCGGTATATAAAAGGCAGGAGCCACACTATTGCTTTATAGCGGCATTGAAGTGCACTGACAACTGTTGGGGCCCATTGACACATATCATATACTGCTTTCATACCACTTTCATAGTGCTATATCCTGTTTGGTGTAGCTTCTGCCTTTTATATACCGCTTTCATAGTGCAATATCCTGCTTAGTGTAGATTAGGCCCTACCCTACCCTACCCACTCACTGGAACACCCTCTTTACCCCCATCTTCTGATCTCAGAGAGACAGCTTGCACAGTTCTTTCTTCATCAGCTGTGAGAGAGAGTGGAGTGAAGTGTGGATTTCTGGATCTGAAGTTGGACCACTCTCTCCAAACTCGGATCCAGAAAACTGACGTATCCTTTGCCTCCACCCCACCAGGTTCTCTCTAGAGGCCACAGGATCGCTCCCTTGAAGACATTTTAGCTGTAAGGTCTAGAAACATACTCCAGGTATTCTATGTACTATCTACATATTATGCTGAGGTTTTAATACCTGGAGAAGCTGCAGCAGTAGTAGGAGGAGAGGAATAGAAATAGTGGAAATAGCAACTGCATTTTATTTGCTTTCGGACAGAAGATTTGAGCAGAAGACCCATGCAAGGAACTTCCAATGGTAAAACTGTGTGAAACTATCGCTAACTGAACAATCTAGAGAGCTGCATTTTACATATCTACAGAACTCTAATGACATCTTTCCCTATTGTGCCCTTTCAAACTAGCATGGTACACCATAATGCCAATACCCTTATAAGCAGAACAAATTAATGTGTCAAAAATAATGAAACATTGGCAGCTTCTAGGGCAAGCACACACTGAAGGTACCAGCCTACCTTCGTACAAAAAGAGCATTCAATTCCCATTTCTCTTTATTGATTTAATAATTATTGAATTGCATGTCATTTAAAATTACATTTTAACCTGCCATTATGCTTAGTGTTTACAAAAGCGAAAATAATGTGTCACATTACATACAATTTTGAATATGTATATTATAAATGAAATCCCCTTTGTAACTAATCTGAGTAGGCAGATTGTTAATTCAATATTATTGTCAGTCAGTCAATGATTTATTGCTTGTGGCCAAAGATTTTTGGAAAATTTCAAATGCATGCCTTAGAAGTATAATTTCTGGGCCATACATAACCTGTCATCTCTTCAATTAAAAGTCAGTCTGGTGTACTATGTTTTGGTTTTGGACTTAGATGTAGGAGACCAGGATTCAAATTCCACAGGGCCCCCAAAACCACTGGGTAACTTTGACAAGAAAAAACTTATCATGTCCCCTTCTTTTTCACACAGGCTTTTGTGGTCCTTTAACGAAGCTATGATGCAAAAGTAAAGAGCTCTGTTTGCAAAATTTAAGAGAGAGGGAAAAACACCTTGACTTTTGGTATATATTTTTGGTATATTTCACTTGAGGAAAGTTCAATTTATATTGAATTAAATTTTCTGTTTATTTGATTTTACAATACTGACAAAACCAAAACTCACATTTTAAGCAACACTGAAACACCTGACAAGGCTGAAGACAGCCGTTGTGTGTCTGGTATTTTTTTAGTTTGTAATCCTGGTGACAGGGCCTCTCTCTCTCTCTCTCTCCTCTTTTATTAAAGTGAGTCCTTTGAGAGACAATAACTGTATAAAAAGCAAGATAAAAATGCTGTAAATAAAAAATTGTTTACACTACTATTCTACTAACATAGTTCATTAAGGGTGCAACTCTATGCATATTTAGACAGAATAAAGTGCTACAACTCCCCATTCCCGTGTTTTCTGGTCTAGACATAGGATTGAGACCCAAGAGAGAGAAAATTGTCTAAAAACAGAAAATATAGGATTAGATCCAAAAGAGCTTTCTCCAGTAATAATGACTATCATTGGCCTGGTTCAGACAACACGCTAAACCGTGCCGCTTAACCACAGAATGGTTAGGGGAATGCATTAACCTTAATGCATTCCCTTAACCATTTTGTGGTGAAACAGCATGGTTTAGCGTGTTGTCTGAACCAGGGCATTGTCTTAAACTGTTGAGCAGATGAGTTTGTATACTTAATGCAGAATAGATGAACAATGACCAAATTGTCTTCCTTTTCCCCATGCATTGTGGGACTGATACTAGAAAAGAGGGGTACACTTGTATAGAGTAGGCATGTGCTCCGCTCCGATTAGAAACGGAGAATCAGAAGCGAATTGGCCTGCTCCGCCTTGCCCAGAGGCGGAGTAGAAGCAGACCGCGGACCCTTAGAAGCATGTCGAAGAGAAGCGCCCATAGGCGGAGCGCTTCTCTTTTCGCTGCGCAATCCGATCGCCATTTTGGAAAATTTCATCCATAGGATTGCATTGCGGAAAAGAATAGGGGATAACTGTGTTGTTTTTTAAGCTATCTTTCTGAAACTTCTTGTGCTTAGAGAGTCGTGGCTGGGGGTCATTTTGAGCCTCTCTGTGTGGTGCGGTTCGCTGGCTAGATTTTTTTAAAAAATTGGGTAAAAAACTCCCGGGAAATTTACCTTTTTGAAGTGCTGAGGGGTAGAGTCAACTCCTGGTCATGATCACATGATCCCAAAGTTGGAGGAGGGGATAGGCAAAATGGGATATTTGGGATACTGGGAACTTCTCTTTCTTAGTCTGAACGGACTTTTCCCAGTGTTTTTTAAAACAGTAGCCCCACCAAATGCACAAACCAAATGCACAAACACAACCTGAAATCATATACTAAGCAAATAAATAACAGATAGGAAACACAGCACTGCTACCCACCCTAACCTTGGTGAACAACTGAATAGATGTGGTGCAAGGGGATGAGGTCCCCTAGGGCATGTGGACGTGCCCAGTGCACTCCTTGGAGGGTCATCAGAGCCCTCCAAAGAGTAACCAGTGGAGAAACAATGCCTATCATGAGTTGAAGTATAAATTTGCTTCTTATAGAGTGGTCCCTAGACAGGGACAGTCAAATTGGCAGTATTTCCCCCTCCCCCTGGGTACGTCCACTTCCCTCTTACTGGTAAAAGACAGATATAGCCTTTTTAAAAAAATTCTTCTTGTTGTTTATTCAGCAACACTGCTGCTTTTAATTCCACCTCTCCTTTATTTATTTATTTATTCCATTTTATATTATTTACACCCCATAGCCCAAGCTCTCCTGGCTTTTCCTCTTCAGTGAAGTCAGGCAGGCTTTCATTGTGGTTCAACTCCTTTGTTGTTGTTGTTGTTGTTGTTGTTATTGTTGCTATTAATATTAATTAGTACTGCTATTAACATTATTATTTTGTTGTTTAGTAATGGCTGTGATCACAGTGCAGTCAATCAACTCTGAAGCAAGGATCACAAAGCTTTACTCTTATCCTCCTAGCCTCCTAGTTATGGGATGCAAAAGAAAAGGCATCTCTCTGTGCTGCTCCCACCTCACAGGGATGGTTTGCATTACTGGCTTTGAAACTATCCTTGGCTCACTTCCTTATGCCCCCAGAAATGTCTGCTGCCTGCCTGTCTTCCTTCCCTCCTTCCCTGCCTGCCTCGCAGGGATGGTTTGTGTGTGTCTTGCTTTGACTCAGGGGATAAGTCCTTCCTGCGCTCACTTAGACTTTTGGAAGTTCCAAATAAATTTTTCAAGTGTGGAAGAAGATTCATATAGGTTTATCTCTACTCCCCAATTCATGGCATGTTGGGATTTCCTTTGAAATGGCCCCATTGAGCTGTCTGCAGCTTTAAATCCCTGAGATACTGGGGTATCCGATTTTCATAAATTCCCCAAAAATCAGGGGATGATGGGATTGGCTTGAGTCTCGGCATGCATGTGTATCCATGGATAATCTATCATGGTGCCAAGTTTGAGGTTTCTAACGTGAAAATTGACGTAGTTCTAGCATGGGACTTGATTTGGGGTGAGTTAAAAGGTTTAAGCCCCGCCAAAAATCAGGGGATGATGGGATTTGCTTGAAACTTGGTATGAATGTGGATCTTGATGGCATCTGTGAGGGTGCCTGCTTCTATTTTTTTTATCTGTCAAAATGTCAGAGAACAGTCCATGTCTGAAAATGGGGTGTCCGATTTTCATAAATTCCCCCAAAATCAGGGGATGATGGGATTGGCTTGAGTATCGGCATGCATGTGTATTCATGGATAATCTATCATGGTGCCAAGTTTGAGGTTTCTAACGTGAAAATTGACGGAGATATCGAAAGGGGTGTGAATTGGGGTTATGGGTGGTGCGTTAGAAGTTTAAGCCCCGCCAAAAATCAGGGGATGATGGGATTTGCTTGAAACTTGGCATTATTGTGGATCTAGATGGCATCTGTGAGGGTGCCTGCTTCCAATTTTTTTATCTGTCAAATTATCGGAGAACAGTCCATGTCTGAAAATGGGGTGTCCGATTTTCATAAATTCCCCAAAAATCAGGGGACGCTTGGATTGGCTTGAGTCTTGGCATGTGTGTGTGTACGGCCATGAGGTGTCATGGTGCCAAACTTGAGGTTTCTAACTTTAACAGAAAAAAGTTGTGGACTTTTTTGGATTTCAATGCAAGCCTATGGGGAGAAAAAGCGGAGCTCCGATCCGGATCCGGAGCTCCGCAGAGGAGCGGAGCGGACTATAGGCGGAGTGGGGCAGAGTGAAGTGGCCCGATCCGCAAATTGCGGATCTGGAAGAGAAGCGGATCGGGGGGGGGTCCGTGCACACCCCTAGTATAGAGTAAAATTCACATCAAATATTCTCTTGACAAATCAAAAGATATTCTGCTTGAGCACAGAGCTTGCACAACCACTTATGCAGACGCACAAGCATTAGAACTGCTAAACAATCTAATTGTGCGATCTCTTGCTTTTGTGAAAGAATTTGCAGGGCAGCACTAGTAGCTGTTCCTTTCTGCTCACAATTCTTTGGATCCCCATTCATAATTGGTTTTATGTGTTGTACTGTTGTATGCTGCCTTGGGAGGGGCTTCTTCCCTGAGTGGAGGCTAAGGATTATTTTAAATAAAATAAAGTGGATACAATAGATGCACAGCCACCCCAGCTATATTGTGGAAATGGCTTTGATTATTATCCTTAAAAGTCAGTTCTCCCACTCAACTGGCACAGCTTGGGCGGAAAGAGTGGTTGAGAAGAGGAGGTGAATAAAGGCCTCATGTGTAGGCACAAATGGGCCACGTGAGGGAACGGCAGGGCTGAGCCGGTAAAGGCTGTCCCCGCTCGACCATTGGCCTCTCTGGTTCGAAGATAAGGACATACAGATTCCTGCACTTCCACATGCGCTTCCAGGGAAGGGCTGAATCTCCCTTATTGTTTAAATAAAGAGGTCCT
The DNA here is from genome assembly GCF_023053635.1 of Elgaria multicarinata webbii. NCBI lineage: Eukaryota > Metazoa > Chordata > Lepidosauria > Squamata > Anguidae > Elgaria > Elgaria multicarinata. The sequence goes on from NC_086171.1 coordinate 24,333,044, forward strand.
AGTTTATCCCAAGCTCTGGTGTCTGAGTCTTTATTCCATGCTTCCTTCTCCACTCGCGAACAGTATCTTCATGAGGGAATTCACTGTTGCAAGATCATGCACAAGAAATTAGGATGAGACAGGAATATTCCAGTCAGAGAGTGTAAGTGTTATCCATGTATGAAATAAGGAAAGCCATTACAGCAATAAAGAGGTTCAGTAGTGAAACTAGGGATGTCTGTCAGAGTGTGTGTGGAGTTTGATGGGTTTTCCAAGGTTTGGCTCCCCCAGACTTTATCTCAGTTCCTGGGGCGGTGCCCAACACTTTCCGCATCAAGCAGATTTTTCAGGCACATTGTGCATTTTCGCCACAGGTTCTGCAATTTGAGCAAATTCAGCCATAATTTGTGCAAACAGCTCAGAAATTTGTGCAAATTGCAGAACCTGTAGGAGAAAATGCACAAAAATGGTTCCCGGCTCACAAACACAAATCAAGCTGTGGAACTCTGTTGAGCCAAAAAGAACCACATTTCCCAACGATGGACATCCCTAAATAAAACACACAACATGACTCGTGTTAGGATGTTACTATTGCAGTTGGCATCCTCTGTTGACTTACAAATGGTAAGTTTTGAATTCTTTTTAATCACCGAGAGGTTTCTTTGGATCAGGAATGGCATTCATGGATGGGAGGTGAGTAGGATTATATGTGATGAGAATAGTCCTGCTGATTGTACTCATTAATCAGGACTACCAAAGCAAAGCATGTTTGTTTATTTAAAAGACTGCTTATCTGCTGAGTAGTGGTCCCTGCAGAGCTCACCTGCTGAGTAGTGGTCCCTCTAGAGCTCATCCCCTGATTTCAAAGGAATGTAAATTTTAAAAAAGCAATAGATCCATATGCAAAATAGCCATTGTTGCTTTAACTTGCACAGTTAATTGAATACATCAAATGAAAGTCATTTTTTGATTAATTTGATTTCCCCCCATCAAAACAACCTCCCCCCCATCCAACTAACAGCTGATTTTATGATGGATTATGTTAATGTTCTTTTGACCTACATCATAAAAGAAAGTGCCGACACTTTCAAATGTTCTATATATCACTTGATGATCTATCACTCAGTGGTCCCATTCCTGGTCCTAGATCAAAGTCCACATTGCACTACTCATTTCTGATGGGCCCAGAGGTTCTGTTCTCGCTGCTTCTAAATCATCACTATGTTGGTGATCTCCTCCACTGCCCAAGTTTGAGTTCCACCACTTCCCAAGTTCAAAGTACACAGACTGAAACTTAACTATACTTTAGAATCATAAAATTTACAGCTTTCATATACTACAGCAACACGTCCACCAGGAGAAGAGCCTTTAGTGTAGTGGCCCCTTCTCTATGGAACTCTGCCTCAGGCAGGCACCAACACTAGGCTGCGTCCAGCACCTCCTGAAAACAACTCTGTTTCGAGAAGCCTTCCTCAACCGACTAGCCACAATTTTTATGGTTCATTTGTTTTTAAATTGAACAATTTTAATTTGCTTTTCTTAATCTTTTTTTGTTTGTTTTACTGTTTATACCTATGTTCACCGCTCTGGAATCTGTGTTAGATAATTAGACAGTATAAATATTGTAAACAACAACACATTCCTTTAACTGAACATTTTTTTCCTCCATAGCTGTGTGCTTCTCACATATATACTTTATAGAGATATGTTATACATGTAGCAATGGGTGAATTGGTTCCCCACTGGTCTGTTCCATCCCATTTCCACTGTAATCTATCATTTTTAAAAAAGAACACCCCATGAGAATTCACATTTAAATACACATTTAAGTAGTATTTTAACACATTTTCTCTCAAGCTATGCATTCCTAAATATATTTTCTTCAAAATATGCATTCCCAAATGTGTTTTGATTTGTTGTTTATTTAAGCCAAGAACTGTGTTATAGCATTCAGGAATGGCAAAAATTGGTAACTAAATTTGGAAAGGTGCAGCTTACTTCAATTTGAAATTCACAAAGATTGAATTCCTCAAGCATCCCCTATATGTGTGTGTATTGATATCTTCAAAGGTCATCTTCAGCCATCGCCAGAACACAGAAGGTTAAAAACCTATGTAATTCACAAGCAAGGTATTTGTATTTGATGCTCTAGAGACAACTTTCCCCAAATTGGAAGTTTCAAAGTGAGGTGAAGTAAGGTAGATGTAAAGGATCACTTTTATTATATTGTGCTTTATTGAAAACCACAAGATTAACCATATAAATGACTAAGGACTGACAACTTTCCAAACAAGTGGTTTGGATGATACTGTGTAGCACCTTCTACGCTAAATGATACATAAATGCTGAATGACTGCCTGACATACAATGCATATAAACATTTAGACTAGGGGCTCATCTCCACCAAGCAGGGTATTGCACTATGAAAGTGGTATGAAAGCAGTATATAAATGGCAGGAGCCACACTGATATAACGGTATAAAAGCAGTATATAGTATGTGCCAATGGGCCTCAACAGTTGTCAGTGCATTTCAATACCGCTGTAAAGCAGTAGTGTGGCTCCTGCCTTTTATATACCGCTTTCATACTGCGTTCGTAGTGCAATATCCTGCTTGGTGGAGATGAGCCCTAGAAGCCAAAGAACTACTTTAAGCATGTTTAGGGGGCAACTCTATTCATGTTTAGAAATAAATAAGTCCTACAACTCTCAACATTTCCCAGCTAGCATAACAGTTTGGTGATGCTGGGAATTGTAGGACTTATTTCTGTCTAAACTTGCATAGGATTGTCCCCTTAGGATACAATCCTATAAATCTTTACCTGGGAGTAAATCTCACTGAACTCAATGGGACTTATTTCTGAGTGGACACACATAGGATTGCACTGTTAAGGGCTTTGCATAACGCTATAATGACAATCAGATTTTAAAAGTTTCCAAGGTTCATAAGGGGTTTTCGCTGTTAGTGGGTTTTTTAAAAAAACAATGAAGGAAATACCTCTTCCTTCATCAGTCCTTTCATATGAAGAGTGATGTTATACTCTGCTGTCTTGTGTAACAAACTTTTTGAGACTTAAGCAGCACCTGACATCCAATATTCAAATTCATTCTCATTGGAAATAATTTTATGAAAAGCAGGGTGGGCGTGTTTTCTCACAGACGTCTTAATATTTTAGCTATATTATTTTTTATCTAAAATTTGAAGAAACTCTGTTCTGTTTTTGTACATTAAAACAAAACTAGAATGATCCTACTATGTTTTTCTCTGTTATAAACAAATGTCTACATGGAGAAAACTGAGATGACCAGAGTAAATGGAGGTATCACGAAGTCTTTCTTTCTTTTACTTAGTACTTTTACTGATATATTTCAACCTGAGATACTTTTCTGATAGAATGATACCAACAAATCACCAGCTCCAGATGGGAGCCATCCTAGTGTTCTTAAAGAACAAAAATGTGAAAATACTGAACTTCTAACAAGAGCAGTCTATGTAACAGAGGACTGGAGAGTGGCCCATGTAATGCCGATGTTTAAAAAAGGGATCCAGGGGATCTGAGAAATTACAGGCTAGTTAGCTTAACATCTGTTTCAAGTAAATTGGTGGAAAGCTGGCAGGGGATGATGGGAGTTGGTCCAGCACGTATGGAGGGCAGCAGTTTGGAGAAGGTTGTACTAAGGTACAGAAATATTTACATTAAGCTCTGGCAGAAAGTGTCTGAAGGTCACTATGATTTTCATCTTTTATTTTGCTTCTTAAGAAAGGGTTGGATAAATAGCTGCAGGACTCAATAAACACGCAATAGTATATGAGCTTTGGGAGGAGAAGAGATGATCCTAGAGAGAACTCTGTCACTATTAATCCGCCTACCCACCTGACCCCCTCCAACAACAACAAAACACCTGGCCAAAGCAAACAAAAGAAATAATATGTTTCATTATAATATGTTCAGAAGAAATATTTTGTAAAAATACACATTCATCTGAAGTATTACTATCTGCAACCCTATTCAAGGAACCATATAGAGTAGCCGTGCTGTATTCTCAGCAGCAATGGACTTACTGTTCTTATTGTATTTATTTAGCTGTTTAGTAACATAATCTTCCAACCAAGTTAGATCCCCTTTCAATTTCAGTGAATCTTGTTTTGTTGCCTGCATTGTTTATGATAGATAGCAGATATCTAACGCACATCCTACACATTATTATCCCACAGTGAATACACACATCTAAATGTTCTTATACAAATACCATAAATAGCGGGATCCTGTTAAGATTTTTTTTAACAAAACAAAACATTATTTTATATGAGTTCAAATACCAGAGAAACTTTAATGATCTAACAGAAGTCATTCATTCCATTATAAGGAGCTTCTGTTTGAAAGGAATGTCAAATACTCAATGTATTTTAAAAAAAATAAAATATGGGGAAGGAGCAAAAATATAACATTTTGAGGCCTTGTGTGTTTAATGTGAGAAGGGGAAAATGGGATAAGGAGAAAGTGTTGAAAAAGAAGGATCCCAAAGGCTTTCTAGAGATCTTGCCCAAAAATTAAGGAAAGGAAAAGATTTGGTGCGCCTCTTTCATGATGCAGTAGAATGGAAGAATCATGTGACAAAGAAAGGGTGTGATTTGGTATATTTCTAGTATGTGAAGAGGGGAGGAGCTGAAAGTGAAAAAAAAAAAGGAGGAATGAGAGTGTGAGGTAGTAGAGGTTTCCCAATATAAGAAAAGGGTTGTTTGTGAAAGATATGGCTCCCCCTAGGTACCAAAAGGCATGGTTGCAGATCAAAATTCAGTGGTCCCTATTCTCTAAATCTTAGGGGAATGCTGCATCATATGGGCCTTCTTTCAGGAGCAATTGTAAGGACCCCTGAAAGAACTCCCCCTCTCATGGTACACTGCATCTTATCAATCATTTGGGGAGGTAGAAGGGGAAGAGAGAAGGGGGAGAGAAGCCTTCTTTCTGCTCTGCTCTTGCCATCACTTCTCCTGCTTGCCATAGGTAAGGGGATATGTTATGGGTGGTTAAGAGTGGTGCAGATGTTGTTGTTAGGGAGAAAATGGGTAGTGGGCAGGGAGTGGGGTTAGGAAGACAGAAGAGTCAGGCAAGTGGCAGACCTTCAAAAGATATCTAATGAGCTTGTTTGGAGTTTATTGGGGAGGGTTTTCCCCCCAGATTTCCTCAAGTTTTGGGGTGAAAAGCTGAGTTTCCCCTTAACAGGGATCGATGAATTGTGGGAGTGAGCAGGCTTTCAGTAAAGGGAGAAAGGCTGGTAAAGAGCAGCTGCACAACAGCAGCTCCTTCCCAGGAAGGGACTGCTGAGCCAATCAGTGTAATGATGGGGTGGGGCCAAAGAGGCGGATCCAGCAGAGTGACATCTCTCCTTTATTCTGCCTCCCAAAGGCAGACCAAAACCACAAGCCAAGCCAAAGAGAGCCACAGATGGTTTGTCCATCTCTTAACATGGTAAATAATTAGTCTAATTTGTATTTCCAATGGCAAAATGTAAAGCCCCATTTATCTGTGATTTAAATTATGATCACCTTTATTACCTAAGTGGTTTCAGCCACCAGTTGATTTATTTTACTCAAATATGGTAATGAAATAGTCCCTGTAAACTACTATAGATTATATACTCTGAAAGATACCTGTTTTCTGTGCAATCATTTTTAACTTTATTTTTGTTAGAAAAATCATAAAACAAAATTCCTAAATATGTATCTCAGGCATTCTATTTGGACCTTCACCATAGCTGAGCTTGCACAGAGTACACAATATTGCAAAGAGTATTGTGCCACTCAGAAACTGTCAAAAAGCCTGTGATTGATCGATCTGTAATAACCAACGTGCATCTACCTTTGATTGATCTGTTTTAGGCAATCTGTCGTACTTTTTGCATTTAGCATGTTTGTTTAGTCCTGAGACACATACTATTGATATTTCTTTATTATTATCTGCAAGTAACTGAAGAAAAAGAACAGGCTTCTAAATGCAGCAGCAGCCCCCAAACAAAATACTGTGGGAATGCCTATGATTTATATGGTTATTTAAGATGAAGGAAAATCTCTAGATTTGGCTTGGTATTGAACAGTTCATACTGTAAATGAACACATTTTCAGGGCATTTTCAGCCACTGAGCCGCATGGACAGAAATGAATTTCTATTGCACTTTGTTGAAAACAGCTGGTATGAAAGCAGAGCTAGCAAGAAAAGAGTTAGAATAACAGTTATTGTGCAAGTCTACTTGCTTGGTTTTTAAAAGCTATTCATCTGGGACTTCGGGCTGTATAAAAGGTGCCCAGGACACAAAGATTATCTTTGACCCCCGAGCATTGCCAGGATTCGACCATTTTTGTCTGTCTCTTCTGCCAAGACTCTCGTTCACGCACTGGTTATCTCTCGGTTGGACTACTGCAACCTCCTCCTCTCTGGCCTCCCCTCATCTCACATCAGTCCGCTGGTCTCTGTCCACCACTCTGCTGCTAAGATCATCTTCCTGGCCCGCCGCTCTGACCATGTCACTCCGCTTCTGAAATCTCTTCATTGGCTCCCAATTCATTCCAGAATCCAATATAAACTTCTCCTGTTGACCTTCAAAGCTTTTCACGGTCTAGCTCCTGCCTATCTCTCCTCTCTCATCTCACACTATTGCCCCGCTCGTGCTCTTCGCTCCTCTGATGCCATGCTTCTTGCCTGCCCAAGGGTCTCTACTTCCCTTGCTCGGCTTCGTCCATTTTCCTCTGCTGCCCCTCATGCCTGGAATGCTCTTCCAGAACACCTGAGAACCACCAACTCAATCACAGCTTTTAAAACACAGCTAAAAACTTTTCTTTTCCCTATAGCTTTTAAACTTTGAGTTTGTTCTGACTCTATACTGTTAGCCTCACCCTTCCTGGTGCCTGTTTACACTTCCCTGTGCCTGTTTGCATTCTCCTTCCCTTCTTATTGTTTACTACAACTTTATTAGATTGTAAGCCTATGCGGCAGGGTCTTGCTATTTACTGTGTTATCTGTACAGCACCATGTACATCGATGGTGCTATATAAATAAATAATAATAATAATAATAATAGAATGGGCTCTCAATAGAAATGCCAGGAAGCAAATTGTGAAGATGATGATGATGCAACTTGGGTTCTTTCACTTGATTAAGCAGCAAATATTACAAATATGTAACTTTTCCCAGGCTTGGAAAAAGAATGGACGTGCTGCCCGCTCAACATTTCACTGAGTGTCATTAGAAACAGCTCACTTTCAATCGCTGTCTTCAAAGGCACATTTTTGGGGGGAGAGGTTGTTTGTCCTGTTTGTAACAGATGTTTTGTATCACATATTTCAACGAGCTAATTCATCTGCAAGGGATCGCCCACTCTAGCTGGTGTGCATCCAGCTGTGAAAATCGCTCAAGTGTCAATTGCGGACACTTTCATTCCATTCCTCTGATCTCATAGGAACTCAGTGACCACATCCAAGTCCAAAAGAAAGAGAGAAAGAGAATTGAGAACATCCACATCCTTTAAAAACAAAACATAAAAAAGAAGCAATTCTAGCGTGGGAGTAATGTTACTTCAAGCAGGAAGCATTTCTGAAAGGAACGTAGCCAGCGCTAAAGGAAGATAGATTAATCTCCTAGCAGTGCTGCGTCTCAAAAAAACCCGAGCCATTTCATATTAAAAAACACAGGGCCTAGGATGAAGCTAAGCGCACCTGATTAATCCGATAGCCACAGAACCATTCAATCAATCTCCACTTCTCACTAAAAGGTACTGATTCCCATTACAAGATGCATAAGCCACAATACAAGTTCAATTCAACCATGTGAGCACTTTCCTATACTGGGAAGCCACTTTAATACATTTCTTTGCTAGAAACAAAATCAATTTGAATTGTTCTCTAGTGAAACTGTAGCCCGTTAATAGCCGAGCAGTCACATTAAAATGTATTAGCAGATAAAAACAATATACTATGTCTATGAAGAAGCTTTTTTTTTTTTTTTGGTTTTTTAAGTGACCAGATGAAACATCTAATGGAAATGAAGATCAGACTGCTTGGCGATGCTTTCACGTCAACTGGGATTACTCCATCACAGGTCTAAATTAGTCTGGGAAGGCACAGCTATTACCTTATTAACTTCCTCATAGAAATGAAACAAAAAGAAATGATATAGTCTAAATTTTGAAGAAAATAAAAGCAGAGTAAATCTTTTCGCCCTTCACTCTATTCCCATATGATGTTCTTCATAAAATGGATGAGATAAGTTGCCTAATAAAATTCACAGTATGTCACTGAGATACGGTTTTCACCATTTCAGAGAAGCGGTTTGCTAGAAAACAATCAATTTCTAGATTAGCCACACTTGTATACTGATTAGGCAGCCTTGAAATGGTGCAGCAGCAGCAACAAACCATCCCTGTAATTCTGAATTTCTAGCTTAAACTAGGTACAGTTCATTGACATGCTGCATTGGAGTTGGTTTCCTCGCACCAGCAATCCTCAGCCAACAACCACTATATGTGCATTATCATTGGACTGTAGGAGTTGCGATTGCATTAGCTCAAGGCTGGGAAGCACAAACTGGCCAGGAGCTGCCAAGGGTCCTCCAATCAGCAATGACTAGCAGATGCTGGTGCATTGCTAATGGACTGTGCAGTAACCTTCCCTCCAGTATGCCATATAAAGTTCTCAATGGTTTGGCTGCCTTCATTAGTTTGCAGTTCACACTCCAAGGCCTTATGGTTCTTTTGAAACTTAACAAATAGTTCTTTTGAGACTTCTGAGAAGATGCCATTGCAGAATTTAGGAACAATAAATGTTGCACACAGAAACTTCTCCCATGTCACTGCCTTTTACCCTATCAAAATTTGTCCATATAGCCCACTATTGTCATCTTAGTAGCAGGGCTTCAGGGTCTCCAGCAGAGATCTCTCCCATCACCTGCTACACAACCCTTTTACCCCAGTGGTGGACAACTTTGGGACATCCAGGGGCCATTCCCTGCCCCCATGGGCCACACATTCCCCACCGCAGCACCAAAAAAAAATCATTAAGAAAAATAAAATGTTAAACAATTTTCAGAGCACCAGAAGGGTCAAAATTAGTTTGTTTTCAAGCTGATTTTGACCCTTTTGTTGCTCCCTAAGGAGCACTAAGCCTAAAAAAGACTTCAAAATGGCCTCTCCAGATGCCTTCTTGTTTTTTTAATTTTTTTTTAACATGGCGGGGTTGGGGGATGGGTTGAATCTGAAGATGCCTGGGATTACGCATAGGATCTTCTGCATTCTGTGTGCTCTACCACTGGGTTATAGTCCCTCTACAATAGTCCCTTTGCACAATCCAAAACCATCTAAAAGTTTCACAGCCCTAAAAGCCTCCCTGAAATATTGGTGCATAATATGAATTAGGTGTGAATGCTGCATACAAACTGCTAAGGTAAAGTTTACTTGGAGAATGGCCCATGACTGGGAAACCAGAAGCCAGCAAGCCATTTAAAATGCCTTGCTGGCTTCTCATTGTACTTCAAAATGGCTGACCCATACCTGACTTCAAAAGAATTGCAGGATGGTTTCTTTACTGAGGAACAGCATAACATAAGAAGCTTGCTGGTTTTGAGAAAACCAAAGCACTGTGTAAAACACCACAAGGCAGTTCAATAAATATAGCTAAACTTTAGAAGTTCTACAAGGATGGCTGAAAGGATGGGACATGATGGTCATAGAAAGCCTAAGAATATCTCTCCCAGCATGAACATAACTGGACACCATGATCAACATCTGGGGCCTTCTTCCAAGTGCTTCCTCCGAGTGAGGAACAAAAGGTGGCAACAAGAGAGAGGGCCTTTTCAGTGGTGACCCCCAACTATGGAATGAGCTCCCCACTGAGACCTGCCTGACATCTTTTCAGTGCCAGGTTAAGACTGTCCTCTAACACAAGGAATTTAATGGCATACGATGGGGTATCCAGGCGAGCTGTCTGAACATCTCTAGTAATCTGTTGTAATTGTTTTTAACTGTTAATTTTTGCATATATATATATATATATATATATATATATATATATATATATATATATATATATTGTTGTTTTTATCTGCATATTGTTAGGAGCCACCCAGCTTTAGTTATTGGGTGGTATAGAAATAGAAGAAGCAGAAGCAGAAGAGGAGGTTCTCTTTAAGAGCTGTCAATCAAAAGCAGGCAACTGAAGAAGCTAGCATATCTTTTGCTCTAATCCAGTCAAATGCAAATTGAACTAGGATAGCTATGGAACAATAGGCTTTGCTAGTAGCAGCTTGTCCTTCCATGCAAAGGCCTGCTTGCCTTATAATTGAAAACACACACACACACACACCATGGTATTAAACCTGCTTACAAAAATACTTTGTTTATTTCATTTATTTACTTTGCGTTCCACTTGTCCTTCAAATAACTCAAGACAGCATATGGTTCCTGCCCCCATTTATCCTCACAACTATAACCTGAGTGAAAGTGACTGGCCCAAAGTTACCTAGCAGCTTTCATGGCTGAGGAGGTATTTGACTGTGTGTCCCCAAAGCTGTGATGCTCCCACTCACGGGATTAATTCCCATTGAAAAATGGTGAGACTTATTTCTGAGTAGACATGTAAATGATTGCTCTGTAAATCCAACCCCTACTCCATACTGGCTCACAGTTCATTACAAAAGCTTGGTAGGAATTTTCAAAGCTGTACAAAATGCTAAACTTTTTATACAAAACGGTAATAAAATTTTGTTTTATGCAGTGCAACCCTATTTATATTCGCTAAGCAGTAAGTGACTGAAGCTGGTGTTTATACTGAAACATTTCACATTTTAAAATCTATCTATCTATCTAGAGAGAGACGTTTTTAAACCTATACATTTAAAATTTTTAATCTATACATTTCTAAACTGGATGTTTTGTTTTGGAGTGCTGTATCCACATCACCTGCATATCAGTTAAGAAGTAAGACTCATTTGCCACATTCACGCAGGTTGATAAGCAGGCAGGGATATCTGAGAATTTTGTTTCAGAACAGAAATCATCAGAACTTGCCCTGTTCACAACCCCAAATGTACACAGGAATAGATTTTTCCAAATAAACCTGCACATTCCCAAGCTTTTGACTGAGTTGAGAAAATTGTATTTTTGAAAATATGTACTTTAAAATGCACATTTCCCTAAAGATAACACATTTTCACACTTCAGTCAACGTGCACACTTTTGGAAAAATGTCTACTAAAATGAACAGAAACACCACCACCTGCCCCTCTTACACACCACCAAACTAGGTCGCAAATGAAAATGGGAACAAGGCACACTGGGCTTCAAAGTGGAGTTCAGAGAAACCTGGTGAGCTCAAGCATCCCAGGTTCTGGAGAATCCTGGCTTATCATGGATAAGCTGCCTGCTGGTGCACACAGCCTGGTTACTTCCATTTTGTTCCTCCCCACTAGCCATTAAACCAACTAGGAAGTGTTTGTTTTGTGTGTTGTCCGAACCAGGGACCCTGTCTTGTTGCTCCTCTCACAAGCCAAGTTTGCAAAATAGGATTCGCTCTTGGTTTACAAATCCTGGTTTGTAAGGAGAACAACAAACCATGATCCCTGGTTTGACAACATGCTAAACAAACCTTTCCTGGTTTGTTTAGCAGTCATACTAGCAGGAAGGAGCAAAGAGAGAGCAGCAGGGCTGCAAGTGTAATCCCTAAGGAGTAGATGGGGCTCTCACTCAGAGGGACGGCTAGAGAAGAAACAGCTGAAAGAAAGAGAACCAGTTCTGTTGAAAGCTGAATATTAGAAGAATTTCTCTTTAATTATAAGCTCTTATCACCTTGTGATAATTTAACAGTGAATTGTACTGTTAATTGTATACAATAACATTTCAAGGGGGTGGGGAATCATTTTTTTGCATTTTTGATATTTGTACTAATTATATTATTGCAAGGCTAATACTCCAAACTGTTGTGTTACCGGTTGGGGATTGCCCTGTCAAATAAAAGTTGAGAAAAAAATTTACAAAAGGGACTTCCAAAATACTCAGCACCTGGAGATACAGAACCACGCGGAACTGGGCTACAAGCAAGAGATCCATGGTTGTTTTGTTGTTGTTGTTTTCACATAGAAAGCCAAATTGTGGCATATTTCTGTAATTAGATGTTTACTAAAGACACACACACACACACACATACATATATATATATATATATATATATATTCTTTACAAGTTTATTCTAATTAAGCCCCATAGAACCCACATGAGTAGAAGTTATACAAAAACCAGTCTGCAGCTTTTTTACAATCAGCCAGCATTCTCCAGAATTGGGACGGTGTAAAAGCCGGAACGGAACGGAACAGGCCGGAACAGCCCCATTATATTAAAAAAACATACCAAAAACAGTGGCATGTGTTAGCAACACTTGAGAACAATATTTTAGGACTAAAACCATACCAATATTATATCACTATTAACCCCAAAACTCCCAAAACGACGCCCGGAACAGAATGGGATGGCCGGAACGGCCACTAGGGAACGAGCGATACCAACCAAACTCACCAGTCATGCATAACTAAATGGCAGGGATGCAATAAGCCACAAAAGTTGCCCCGAAACCACGTTCAGATACCCGTTCCGGGCAAAAACACGTATTGCGCAAAACGGGCCGTAACGGCAGCTTCCCAATGAGGAAAGTCAACCAAACTCACCAGATGCACATGACAAGGTGGGACAAATATAGAAAGCTCCAAAAGTTACCCTGAAACCACGTTCAGAAAACCGTTCTGGGCAAAAACGCGTATTGCGCAAAAACGGCCGTAACGGCAGCTTCCCAATGAGGTAAGTCAACCGAACTCACCAGATGCACATGACAAGGTGGGACAAATATAGAAAGCTCCAAAAGTTGCCCCGAAACCACGTTCAGATACCCGTTCCAGGCAAAAATGCATATTGCGCAAAACGGGCCGTAACGGCAGCTTCCCAATGAGGAAAGTCAACCAAACTCACCAGATACACATAACTAGGTGGGACAAATATAGAAAGCTCCAAAAGTTGCCCCGAAACCACGTTCAGATACCCGTTCCGGGCAAAAACCCATATTGCTCAAAACGGGCCGTAACGGCAGCTTCCCAATGAGGAAAGTCAACCAAACTCACCAGATGCACATAACTAGGTGGGACAAATATAGAAAGCTCCAAAAGTTGCCCCGAAACCACGTTCAGATACCCGTTCCGGGCAAAAACGTGTATTGCGCAAAATGGGCCATAACGGCAGCTTCCCAATGAGGTAAGTGAACCAAACTCACCAGATGCACTTGACAAGGTGGGGCAAATATAGAAAGCTCCAAAAGTTGCCCCGAAACCACGTTCAGATACCCGTTCCGGGCAAAAACGCGTATTGCGCAAAAACGGCCGTAACGGCAGCTTCCCAATGAGGTAAGTCAACCGAACTCACCAGATGCACATGACTAGGTGGGACAAATATAGAAAGCTCCAAAAGTTGCCCCGAAACCACGTTCAGATACCCGTTCCGGGCAAAAACGCATATTGCGCAAAAACGGGCCGTAACGGCAGCTTCCCAATGAGGTAAGTGAACCAAACTCACCAGATGCACATGACAAGGTGGGACAAATATAGAAAGCTCCAAAAGTTGCCCCGAAACCACGTTCAGATACTCGTTCCGGGCAAAAACGCGTATTGCGCAAAACGGGCCGTAACGGCAGTTTCCCAATGAGATAAGTGAACCAAACTCACCAGATACACATAACTAGGTGGGACAAATATAGAAAGCTCCAAAAGTTGCCCCGAAACCACATTCAGATACCCGTTCCGGGCAAAAACGCGTATTGCGCAAAAAGGGCCGTAACGGCAGCTTCCCAATGAGGTAAGTGAACCAAACTCACCAGATTCACATAACTAGGTGGGGCAAATATAGAAAGCTCCAAAAGTTGCCCCGAAACCACGTTCAGATACCCGTTCCAGGCAAAAACCCATATTGCTCAAAACGGGCCGTAACGGCAGCTTCCCAATGAGGAAAGTCAACCAAACTCACCAGATGCACATAACTAGGTGGGACAAATATAGAAAGCTCCAAAAGTTGCCCCGAAACCACGTTCAGATACCCGTTCCGGGCAAAAACGTGTATTGCGCAAAATGGGCCATAACGGCAGCTTCCCAATGAGGTAAGTGAACCAAACTCACCAGATGCACTTGACAAGGTGGGGCAAATATAGAAAGCTCCAAAAGTTGCCCCGAAACCACGTTCAGATGCCCGTTCCGGGCAAAAACGCGTATTGCGCAAAAACGGCCGTAACGGCAGCTTCCCAATGAGGTAAGTCAACCGAACTCACCAGATGCACTTGACAAGGTGGGACAAATATAGAAAGCTCCAAAAGTTGCCCCGAAACCACGTTCAGATACCCGTTCCGGGCAAAAACGCGTATTGCGCAAAAACGGCCGTAACGGCAGCTTCCCAATGAGGTAAGTCAACCGAACTCACCAGATGCACATGACAAGGTGGGACAAATATAGAAAGCTCCAAAAGTTGCCCCGAAACCACGTTCAGATACCCGTTCCGGGCAAAAACGCATATTGCGCAAAACGGGCCGTAACGGCAGCTTCCCAATGAGGTAAGTGAACCAAACTCACCAGATGCACATGACAAGGTGGGACAAATATAGAAAGCTCCAAAAGTTGCCCCGAAACCACGTTCAGATACTCGTTCCGGGCAAAAACGCGTATTGCGCAAAACGGGCCGTAACGGCAGTTTCCCAATGAGATAAGTGAACCAAACTCACCAGATACACATGACAAGGTGGGACAAATATAGAAAGCTCCAAAAGTTGCCCCGAAACCACGTTCAGATACCCGTTCCGGGCAAAAACGCATATTGCGCAAAACGGGCCGTAACGGCAGCTTCCCAATGAGGTAAGTGAACCAAACTCACCAGATGCACATGACAAGGTGGGACAAATATAGAAAGCTCCAAAAGTTGCCCCGAAACCACGTTCAGATACTCGTTCCGGGCAAAAACGCATATTGCGCAAAACGGGCCGTAACGGCAGCTTCCCAATGAGATAAGTGAACCAAACTCACCAGATACACATGACAAGGTGGGACAAATATAGAAAGCTCCAAAAGTTGCCCCGAAACCACGTTCAGATACCCGTTCCGGGCAAAAACGCATATTGCGCAAAACGGGCCGTAACGGCAGCTTCCCAATGAGGTAAGTGAACCAAACTCACCAGATGCACATGACAAGGTGGGACAAATATAGAAAGCTCCAAAAGTTGCCCCGAAACCACGTTCAGATACTCGTTCCGGGCAAAAACGCGTATTGCGCAAAACGGGCCGTAACGGCAGTTTCCCAATGAGATAAGTCAACCGAACTCACCAGATGCACATGACAAGGTGGGACAAATATAGAAAGCTCCAAAAGTTGCCCCGAAACCACGTTCAGATACCCGTTCCGGGCAAAAACGCATATTGCGCAAAACGGGCCGTAACGGCAGTTTCCCAATGAGATAAGTGAACCAAACTCACCAGATACACATGACAAGGTGGGACAAATATAGAAAGCTCCAAAAGTTGCCCCGAAACCACGTTCAGATACCCGTTCCGGGCAAAAACGCGTATTGCGCAAAACGGGCCGTAACGGCAGCTTCCCAATGAGGTAAGTGAACCAAACTCACCAGATGCACATGACAAGGTGGGACAAATATAGAAAGCTCCAAAAGTTGCCCCGAAACCACGTTCAGATACTCGTTCCGGGCAAAAACGCGTATTGCGCAAAACGGGCCGTAACGGCAGTTTCCCAATGAGATAAGTGAACCAAACTCACCAGATACACATAACTAGGTGGGACAAATATAGAAAGCTCCAAAAGTTGCCCCGAAACCACGTTCAGATACCCGTTCCGGGCAAAAACGCGTATTGCGCAAAAACGGCCGTAACGGCAGCTTCCCAATGAGGTAAGTGAACCAAACTCACCAGATTCACATAACTAGGTGGGGCAAATATAGAAAGCTCCAAAAGTTGCCCCGAAACCACGTTCAGATACCCGTTCCGGGCAAAAACCCATATTGCTCAAAACGGGCCGTAACGGCAGCTTTCCAATGAGGTAAGTCAACCAAACTCATCAGATGCGCATTACTAGGTGGGACAGATATAATAACCTCTGAAATTTCCATGAAAGTCAGGTTCTGTTACCCATTCCGGGCCATAGTTCATATTCCCAAAATTAGCTGGAAAAGAAAATTATGGGTGAGGAAAATGAGGCACTATCTATTGTCGGGAAATTGCCTCGAAAGGCAACTTCTATGTGTGTGAATGCAATCAAATAAACTACTTTCATTGTACTAACTGGAACATTTAATAAACTTTCTCAGAATCCAGAGTGAAGTTCTGCAAAGATGGTTTCCTACAGAAGCCCATAGTTGTCATGTGGTTTGATAGTGTGCTTAAAATATCAGTCTATGATGGCATTGTTGGAGTTGGCCTGTCTCATTCCATCATGAAGCTTACAATGACCTGTGGCTATTCACATCTTTCAACCTAACTTCTCCCACAGGGTTATTACAAAATTGGGAAAGGCCATTGTAGTTCACCATGCGTTTCTGGGTGGCGGGTGGGATATAAATGTTCTGTCAAAAAAGCCCAGGTCTTTTGAGGATTGCCATGGGAGTACTGGAGGCTGCATTCCAGGAAGTCCAAAAACGTGGCCCCCAACCCCTTCCAGGGCTGATGGAGGCCTTCCCCCTCAGCCCTTTCCCCCAGGAAATTGGGTGCCAGTCCCGGTTGCCCTGGAGATCTCCATTTTTCCAGAGGTCCCCCGGGTTTTCCGGGTCATCTGGTCACCCTTATCACACCAGGAGACAAAGCGTTAATGCCCACATTCCACAATCTTGACAGGTACCCCTCCCCTCCCCAAACATGGAATTTATGTTTAAAAGCCAATCACACAATTTTTAATTGTATGTTAGGTGTTTTGAATAGGTTAGCCCCATGTGAATAAGAGGGAGCTAGGTTGACCATTTGTTTGATTCAGTATAACCCATTGTCATTGGCTGTGATGTTCTGAAGCTTTATTAACATATACGCTTCTTTAGTCATATTCTTTATGACAACATGAATACAAGAAAAATAACCACAAACAGTAAGAACAAAAACAATGTACATAATATCTATCTATATATACTCTCTCTCTCTCTCTCTCTCTCTCTCTCTCTCTCTCTCTCTCTGTTTGTGTGTGTGTGTATGTGTGTGTAAATGTAAATGCTAACATATAGCACCTGTTAACATAAATTTTTGCCTACAGTGTAGATTATTCATTTCTCACAACACTTTGGACATTTGAATATACCACGAGAAGCTTGATTTATCTCAAGGCAAGAGAGATGGTACCAGTCCTGACATGCTCCCTCGCACAGAACCATGGTGTCCTTTTTGGGTTTCTTGCACTGATCACCCATTAAGCACAAAGACCAAGATGAAGTGTAATACTGTTGTATTGCTGAAGACAAGAACTGGATTGTAGAGAATGCTCCTTTCGGTGATTTTCTAGAAACAGGACTATTGAATTGCTGTCCCACCTATTAATGTGCGTATGGTGAGTTTGGTTGACTTACCTCATTGGGAAGCTGCCGTTACGGCCGTTTTTGCGCAATACGCGTTTTTGCCCGGAACGGGTATCTGAACGTGGTTTCGGTGCTACTTTTGGAGCTTTCTATATTTGCCCCACCTAGTCATGTGAATCTGGTGAGTTTGGTTCACTTACCTCATTGGGAAGCTGCCGTTACGGCCCGTTTTGCGCAATACGCGTTTTTGCCCGGAACGGGTATCTGAACGTGGTTTCGGGGCAACTTTTGGAGCTTTCTATATTTGCCCCACCTAGTTATGTGTATCTGGTGAGTTTGGTTCACTTATCTCATTGGGAAGCTGCCGTTACGGCCGTTTTTGCGCAATACGCGTTTTTGCCCGGAACGGGTATCTGAACGTGGTTTCGGGGCAACTTTTGGAGCTTTCTATATTTGTCCCACCTAGTCATGTGCATCTGGTGAGTTTGGTTCACTTACCTCATTGGGAAGCTGCCGTTACGGCCGTTTTGCGCAATACGCGTTTTTGCCCAGAACGGTTATCTGAACGTGGTTTCGGGGCAACTTTTGGAGCTTTCTATATTTTCCCCACCTAGTTATGTGAATCTGGTGAGTTTGGTTCACTTATCTCATTGGGAAGCTGCCGTTACGGCCCGTTTTGCGCAATACGCGTTTTTGCCCGGAACGGGTATCTGAACGTGGTTTCGGGGCAACTTTTGGAGCTTTCTATATTTGCCCCACCTTGTCATGTGCATCTGGTGAGTTTGGCTCACTTATCTCATTGGGAAGCTGCCGTTACGGCCGTTTTTGCGCAATACGCGTTTTTGCCCGGAACGGGTATCTGAACGTGGTTTCGGGGCAACTTTTGGAGCTTTCTATATTTGTCCCACCTTGTCATGTGAATCTGGTGAGTTTGGTTCACTTACTCCATTGGGAAGCTGCCGTTACAGCCCGTTTTGCGCAATACGCGTTTTTGCCCGGAACGGGTATCTGAACGTGGTTTCGGGGCAACTTTTGGAGCTTTCTATATTTGCCCCACCTTGTCATGTGCATCTGGTGAGTTTGGCTCACTTATCTCATTGGGAAGCTGCCGTTACGGCCGTTTTTGCGCAATACGCGTTTTTGCCCGGAACGGGTATCTGAACGTGGTTTCGGGGCAACTTTTGGAGCTTTCTATATTTGTCCCACCTTGTCATGTGAATCTGGTGAGTTTGGTTCACTTACTCCATTGGGAAGCTGCCGTTACGGCCGTTTTTGCGCAATACGCGTTTTTGCCCGGAACGGGTATCTGAACATGGTTTTGAGGCAACTTTTGGAGCTTTCTATATTTGCCCCACCTTGTCAAGTGCATCTGGTGAGTTTGGTTCACTTACCTCATTGGGAAGCTGCCGTTATGGCCCATTTTGCGCAATACACGTTTTTGCCCGGAACGGGTATCTGAACGTGGTTTCGGGGCAACTTTTGGAGCTTTCTATATTTGTCCCACCTAGTTATGTGCATCTGGTGAGTTTGGTTGACTTTCCTCATTGGGAAGCTGCCGTTACGGCCCGTTTTGAGCAGTATGGGTTTTTGCCTGGAACGGGTATCTGAACGTGGTTTCGGGGCAACTTTTGGAGCTTTCTATATTTGTCCCACCTAGTTATGTGTATCTGGTGAGTTTGGTTGACTTTCCTCATTGGGAAGCTGCCGTTACGGCCCGTTTTGAGCAGTATGGTTTTTTGCCTGGAACAGGTATCTGAACGTGGTTTCGGGGCAACTTTTGGAGCTTTCTATATTTGTCCCACCTAGTTATGTGTATCTGGTGAGTTTGGTTCACTTATCTCATTGGGAAACTGCCGTTACGGCCCTTTTTGCGCAATACGCGTTTTTGCCCGGAACGGGTATCTGAACGTGGTTTCGGGGCAACTTTTGGAGCTTTCTATATTTGCCCCACCTAGTTATGTGAATCTGGTGAGTTTGGTTCACTTACTCCATTGGGAAGCTGCCGTTACGGCCCATTTTGCGCAATACGCGTTTTTGCCCGGAACGGGTATCTGAACGTGGTTTCGGGGCAACTTTTGGAGCTTTCTATATTTGTCCCACCTTGTCATGTGCATCTGGTGAGTTTGGTTGACTTTCCTCATTGGGAAGCTGCCGTTACGGCCCGTTTTGCGCAATATGGGTTTTTGCCCGTAACGGGTATCTGAACGTGGTTTCGGGGCAACTTTTGGAGCTTTCTATATTTGTCCCACCTTGTCATGTGCATCTGGTGAGTTTGGCTCACTTATCTCATTGGGAAGCTGCCGTTACGGCCGTTTTTGCGCAATACACGTTTTTGCCCGGAACGGGTATCTGAACGTGGTTTCGGGGCAACTTTTGGAGCTTTCTATATTTGTCCCACCTTGTCATGTGCATCTGGTGAGTTTGGTTGACTTACCTCATTGGGAAGCTGCCGTTACGGCCCTTTTTGCGCAATACACTTTTTTGCCCGGAACGGGTATCTGAACGTGGTTTTGAGGCAACTTTTGGAGCTTTCTATATTTGTCCCACCTTGTCATGTGCATCTGGTGAGTTTGGTTGACTTACCTCATTGGGAAGCTGCCGTTCCGGCCGTTTTTGCGCAATACGCGTTTTTGCCCGGAACGGGTATCTGAACGTGGTTTCGGGGCAACTTTTGGAGCTTTCTATATTTGTCTCACCTTGTCATGTGCATCTGGTGAGTTTGGTTCACTTACCTCATTGGGAAGCTGCCGTTACGGCCCGTTTTGCGCAATACGCGTTTTTGCCCGGAACGGGTATTTGAACGTGGTTTCGGGGCAACTTTTGGAGCTTTCTATATTTGCCCCACCTTGTCATGTGCATCTGGTGAGTTTGGTTCACTTACCTCATTGGGAAGCTGCCGTTACGGCCCATTTTGCGCAATACACTTTTTTGCCCGGAACGGGTATCTGAACGTGGTTTGGGGGCAACTTTTGGAGCTTTCTATATTTGCCCCACCTTGTCAAGTGCATCTGGTGAGTTTGGTTCACTTACCTCATTGGGAAGCTGCCGTTATGGCCGTTTTTGCGCAATACACGTTTTTGCCCGGAACGGGTATCTGAACGTGGTTTCGGGGCAACTTTTGGAGCTTTCTATATTTGTCCCACCTAGTTATGTGCATCTGGTGAGTTTGGTTGACTTTCCTCATTGGGAAGCTGCCGTTACGGCCCGTTTTGCGCAATATGCGTTTTTGCCCGGAACGGGTATCTGAACGTGGTTTCGGGGCAACTTTTGTGGCTTATTGCATCCCTGCCATGGAGGTATGCATGACTGGTGAGTTTGGTTGATATCGCTTGTTCAGTAGTGGCCGTTCCGGCCATCCCATTCTGTTCCGGACGTCGTTTTGGGAGTTTTGGGGTTAATAGTGATATAATATTGCAATGGTTTTAGTCCTAAAATATTGTTCTCAAGTGTTGCTAACACATGCCACTGTTTTTGGTATGTTTTTTTAATATAATGGGGCTGTTCCGGCCTGTTCCATTCCGTTCCGGCTTTTACACCGTCCCTCCAGAATTCATGAGTTTCATGAATAAAAACCTCGCAAAAATAGACCCACCAGACTAACAAGGAAGATACCACTATGATTGAAGGTGTCCTATCCCAAGCGTGGCAAGCATCTTAAAAGGAGACTTCAACAACAATAGACTGAAAAGTAACCTTTTAACTCGTGCTGTGCCGAAAATGTTGACCATTCCATTTTTGGCATTTCATGGGGGGTGGGGCAAAAAGAAAATTTGGGTGAAAGAGGCTGGGAGAGCTGAGAATTTTCTCCTTGGGGAGGGGAACAGGATTTCTACATATCTTTTTAAATGTAGCCAGCTGTTGAGGGGTCTTTCTTTCTATTTTTTTAAAAAAACACCCCCGGCCTTTTCAGGAGCCGAAGAGTGTTTACTGGATGCTTATTGGAGAGTGAGTGGTCACATGATGTAAAAACTGCTGGGCTCCTCCAAATGCTGAAGGAAAGGGGTGGTTTTTTAAAAAAACAGAAAAAGAAGGGCTCTCAACAACTAGCTACACTTTAAAAGGTATGTGGAAATCCTGTCCCCATCCCCAAGGAGAAAATTCTCTGAATTATCCCCCCCCTCGCGCGTGAAAGAGGGAGAAAAAACAAGGCCCCTTTTGAATGGAAAGAGAAAGTTCTCGAAAATAGTGGGCAGATTTCAGTCCAGCACTACTTTTAACTACTACTCTTGAAAGAACAAAATAGAGAACAAATGACAAGTGCTCTGTATAGTTTGAGCCATGATTTTGAACTGAAAGCAATGGGTTTTTATTTGTGTCACGTTTAAAATTGCTTCCTTATAATTTCCTCGCTTATAATATAATCACTTCCTTATTTACAGTAATGCTATATTTTAAGTTAAACAGTGCCAGAATGTGGGCTTGCCTTAGCCGATTCTTAGATTATATTAGATGTTGCAACCTTTATTATTGAATTAAAAGTGGGAGAAATTTCAGCAGGACTTGATAGGTTACTCAATATTTTTACGTCCTGCTGCCAGTTTCCCCCCAAATGTTGACACTTGAGCATACAAATAGAGTGGTGATTGGACCCACAGTTGGATCTAGTTCAAGTGATTAGTGAATGTAATAGAAATACCGGTTCCCTACATGGCAATGTGCATTCATGACTGTTGATGATTTGTGTGGAGCTGCTATTATGAAACTATATAATAGCTCATTCTGTCCTCTCTAATGCTAGCGCATCAAATAAAAGCAGGAAGAAAGATCAGATGGGATACATATGAATGGTATTTGTCAATCACCACTGAGAGCCAGTGTGGTGTAGTGGCTAGAATGTTGGACTGGGAATCTGGAGATCCGGGTTCTAGTCCCCACTCAGCCATGGAAGCTCATGGGGTGACTTTGGGCCATACACTGATTCTCAGTCCAACCTACCACACAGGGTTGTTATTGTGAGGATAAAATAGAGAGGAGGAAGATTATTTATACCATAATTCTATTTATTTATTATTGCATTTATATCCTGCCTTTTCCCCTCCAAGGAACCCAAGGCAGAGTACATAATCATCCTCCTCTCACAACAACAACAACAACCCTGTGAGGTGGGCTGGTCTGAGAGTCTGTGACTGGCCCAAAGTCATCCAGTGGGTTTCCATGGCTGAGTGGAACATGTTTGCATACGTAGGTAACCAACTGCAGACTGAAAATCTTGCACAAAAGAACACAGCTTAGACTATTTGTTCTTTTAACTCAGTATTATCTCCTCTGATTGGCATTGGATCTTGGGGTCTTTGGCAGAGGACTTCTACATCATTTGCTTTCTAATTATTTTTAACTAGAAAAAAAACATTGATTGAACTGGGCCTTCTGTAGCATGTGCTCTATCATAAGAAGAGCCATGCTGGACCATCTAGTCCAGCTCTCTGTTCATACAGTAGCCAACTAGTTGTCGACCAGGAACCCACAAGCAGGATATGGGTGCAACAGGACCCTCCTGCCCATGTTCCCCAGCAACTGCCAATGATCACTCGGCTATGGCTCCTCCCATGTTAATCAAGTTCTGCACATAAGTGTCAATTGCCATTTTTGCAATCACAGCTGCTAGACTGCTTCTTACCTCCATGGAAAGCCTGGCTCAACTATCCTTCATGCATCTGCTATGCATAATCACATTAACATGGAGAAACTAGTAGTGGGAATTGGGTCTAAGTTAACCAACCATGTGACCTCATCCTTGGATAGATTGTATATTGCAGATTCTGGACAGTTTCTGATTTGAACTGTATGTGGATGATCTAACAAATTAGCACCCGGGGGACACTGACGTGACCTCAATCTGACATGTTAGTCCCAGGGAGGCATTGCCAATTACTATCTCAATTATCAGAGTTATCAAAGTGGCAGTGCTTGATTTTCTGCCTCAAGAAATACTGGAAGATTGCTCAGCTGAGCTTTGGCACCAGTCGAGTATTTAAGTCTTTAGCCTTAGAAGTTTTAGTAAGGTCATTTTCAAAGGAATAAAAATTAGTGCTGGGACAACTCTTGCCCCCTATTTTGGGGGACTTTCTCTCTTCCTGCAAAAGAGGCATTGTTTTTTCTGCCTCTTTCGCAGGAAGGGGAAAATTCAGAGAAATTTCTTTTTGAGGAGGTGGGACAGGATTTCCCCATACCTTTTTTTAAGTGTAGCCAATTGCTGAGGGGCCTTCTTCCTATTTTTTAGTTTTTTAAAACAAACAAACAAACAAACAAACCCTTCCACTTGGCTTTTGGAGGAGCCCACCAGTTCTTAGTGAATGCCTATTGGAGACCAACTGACCTCTCCTTCTCCAATAAGTATTCAGGAAGAACTACTCCTGGGCTCTTGAAAATGCCAGGGGTGTATTAAAAATAAATAAAAAGAAAGACCCCTCAACAACTGTCTACATTTAAGAAGATATGTAGAAATCCTGTTCCACACCCCAAGGAGAAAATTCTCCAAAATGAGGAGTTGTAAAGGTATGAATTACATGCATTAGCTAAAATTGTGGTCCTTAAAAAGTAGGAAAATATACAAACAAATCAAAATTTGTTTGTATTCCTACAAACAAAACAAAATTCCCCACCCACAGAAGTATTCAGATGTACACAATAAAAATGCAAAGTGCACATAAATTACTGTTTATGATTGCAAATATTGAAAAGTAAGGACAGTTTCATCCTCGTGTAACCTTTTAAATACTAAAAGAAACAACAGTTTTCTTGCACTGATTTTTTCTTATCGAGAGAGGTAACATTCGAAACTGAAATGAACGTAATATACCAAAAACATTGCATCATAATTTCCTACACAAAATATGCAACATGAAGCAGCAGAACTTGAAGCAACATAGAGACCATCATTTTTATTTCTAAATATAAAGTATATTGGGAGCTTAGAATAGTTTTATATATAATACTGAGGGAACTGAAATTGTACTATTTTATCATTAACTAGGGCCTTAGCTAGACCTACCTGTTATTGCACGACAGAGGGGTGAAGTTCTCGCAATGTTTTTATCGCGAGATCCCCCTCTATTTACACATGGTGTTCAACGGTCTTGGAAGAAGGAGAGGCGTTGCACTGCCATTTTTTTGTTTTCTTAAAGGAGAAGATGCACACGAGTGCTCATGTGCAAAAGGTAAGGTTTAGTTTTTTAAAATTATTTTCCCTGCTCACCCCACCCCACCCTGTGCACGGCTCATGGCTCCACGTGAGGAGCCACCTGGCCACATGTTCCACGGTCTCGGGCTCAACCCGAGACCACAGAAAAACTGGGCCTAAAGGGCCCAGTTCCCTTATCCCGGGATCCCCTGTGCATCATGTGAATGCACAGGGCCGATCCCGGGGCTCACCCTGGGATTTTGCCCCCATCTAGCTATGGCCTAGGTTCCAGTGTGACATTATGTGACTATGTAGAGTAGATGATCACTACAATCAATCATATCCAAACATTGCCAATATGACAGTGAGCTAGGGTGACCATATGAAAAGGAGGACAGGGCTCCTGTATCTTTAACAGTAATGTAGAAAAGGGAATTTCAGCAGGTGTCAATTGAAGAGGGTGAAATTCCCTCTTCATCACAACAGTTAAAGCTACACTAGCTATAGCAGAGTGGCCAGATACAAAAGAGGGCAGGGCTTCTGCAGCTTTAACTGTTGTGATGAAGAAGGAATTTCACCCTCTTCAATTGACACCTGCTGAAATTCCCTTTTCTACATTACTGTTAAAGATACAGGAGCCCTGTCCTCCTTTTCATATGGTCACCCTAAGTGAGCTCCAGTCAAAGGCTCTCTGAGAGAGATCAAGAGAAGCTTGGATTTCTCTTGTAAAATCCTGTGTATTTTGCATTTTGCCAGAGTGCTGACTGCTCAGACGCAAAAGAAATCTCCTTGTTTCATTACTGTGTGAGACTTCTTCTTCTTCTTACATGTGAGTCATAATTCTAGAGCACAAGAAATGCCATAGAATGTATTTCACTTCTACCTGTAAACCCACAGGGGAGTATCAATGTGGGTGGTATATGGTTTAAAGTGTTGATCTCTTCTCCTATTGCTCTTAAGGAAATAAATGGCTCTTGCATGCAGATTTACTGGCAGGAATTTATATAGGTAATTTCAGCTGTCTTTATAACACGATGAGACCACTTAAAAGGTCTTAAAATCATACTCAGCGAGCAACACTGGCGGATGAGCTAAGTTGCTACAAATCAGGATTAGGGTATTACTGCATGTAGCTGAGGCTATTATGTCTATTCTACACATATTTACCTCTAGTCACTAAATGCCATTCCCTCAATTTCATGCACAGCAAAACTTGCTACCAAAACATATATTAGCAGATGGGCATCTTAAAAAATAAAACGATTATGACAATGCCAAATGCTTATGCTGAGAAAAGAGCTGAGGCTTCAAAAAACCCTCTCTTTGCACATTCCTATCAGTCTCCTGTCTCTCCGAATCAAACAGGCAAAAATTGTCCAGCGGAATAAGTGTGTGACTTTGCATACTCAATACATTGGAACTGAGCCACTTCTGAGGAGCTGTTGAAAACTAAAACAGAGAAACAATCAAGGCTTCAGATGATTTTCATCTGGCACCTGATTGCCTTTTTTTTTTGTAAGCCAGCCCTCCCCAACCTGGTGCCCTCCAGATGTTTTGGACTTAATCTCCCAGAATTCCTGACCATTGGTCCTGCTGGAGGAGTTGAAATCCACAACATCTGGAGAGCCCCAGGTTGGGGAAGGCTGCTGTAAACCATTGTGTTTATCCTGTGTCATGCTGGTTGTATGCCAGAACCAAAGCTAAGGCAGAGCACAAGATCCAAAGCTAAAAGTGAGTTTGGGCGTAAGCTTGATAAAGAATAATGTATATTTCAAAAAGCTTTTTTGGGGGGGGGGGATATCACAAATGCTTGACCAGCTGAAGCTTCCTGGCTCCAACCTAATAATCCCAATACCACATCACAATAAATCTTTCCCATTATCTTATAAGTGGTATTTATATACTCTTTTTGATGATGTTGTGATAATACTATAGTTTTGATTTCTTTTTCCTTAGCTGATACGGACTTCTTTTTTTAAATCACCCATAGAGAGCACTTATCAAAGTAGTGGTCATCCAACCAAATCATAGTAGATCCAAATCAGCAGAGAATCACCTCTGCTATCCTTTTGAATATTTCAGCAATTCAGTAAGATCTCTTCCTCTGCTGTTTCCATCAACTCTAAAAAGCTCTTTGTTTTTTTTTAAGAAATAATTTTTTTTTAACAAGAGTGGCAGCATATGTGCTCATCCTGGCAACTGAGAATACACAGGAGTGTAATTTTCTTGCTCTCCCTAATGCAATGATTCATAGACTAAGCAAAATGTAATTTACTTTGCAATTCCCTTACCATCATTAAAGAAGAACACAAACCCCTCCTAAACGCATCCCTAACATAATCTTTCAGTGCAAATGGGCATTTCCAGAATGAAGACGTCTTCAGCACAGTTGTCATCTGGAATCCACTTGGGAATTGTCCTGATCTCTTTGCTAACATAAATAACAGAGTGGGGGTTTTAAGGGTCAACTTAGAGGGCACACTCCAAACAATGGACTACCCAGAGATGATCGCAAAAAACGTCACATAATTTTGTCCCTATTTTTTTATGGGTACTGATCTGCTTAAATGTCCAGCTGAGCAAAACTATGTTACTAGCAATGGGAGTACAGGAACCTGTTACCAAGAATCCC
Organism: Elgaria multicarinata webbii; assembly: GCF_023053635.1. Classification (NCBI taxonomy): domain Eukaryota; kingdom Metazoa; phylum Chordata; class Lepidosauria; order Squamata; family Anguidae; genus Elgaria; species Elgaria multicarinata. The sequence continues at coordinate 24,360,342 of NC_086171.1, forward strand.
TGAATGTAAATGTATGGTGGTTATGAATTTAGCATACAGCTGTACCCAGTGGAGGCTGGTAGATCTGCTGTCATAGTGGGACACTCTGGGATTCAGTCAGAACTTTAAAGATGCTATCCAAGGTGATGAGCCTCATGGTGAACCCAATCCCCAAAATAGATTCAGCATCTTGAAGAGCTCCTTTATAGTTCTGATTGAAACCCAGAGCAGATTCACTTCCCCTCTGACATCGGAGCCACCAGCCTCCACTGCCTGTACCTGATGTGTGGTAACATTTTCCTTACCATTTGGCAGCAAAGTGCAGAAGTTCAGGCAACCCCTGAAAATAGGAAGCTGCTTTATCAAACCATTGATTCATCTAGCCAAGTACTGTCTACTCTGACAGTCTACAGCTCTCCAGAGTCTCCAAGCAGATTTTTTTTTTTGCCATCACTTGTTTTCCCGTTCACTTACTTGATCCTTTTAACTCAACATTGCAGGGACTGAACATGGAACCAGGGATGGGGAAATCTGTCAGTTTCACTTTATCCCTCATTTCAGTTTTTAAAATCTCAATTAATTTCCAACTAAACAAAAAAAGTGAGAGAGTATGTTCACTTACTGTTGGTTGCATAACATATGACGGATGAGGCATCCATGAAGTACTCTGAACCTGTGTATCAGAAAGTATTATATTAACATAATAGTAAAAAAAAAGCAACAATAAAACAGCAACAACTTTGCTTTGATTAAAAATAGGACAGATAGAGAACTTGGTGCTCCAGTTTGGAGAATGTTTCTGTTTCTGTCATAATATTAGATGTTAATAAAGTTAAAGAGTTTGGGAATAATATTTATCAGATTTTCACCAGAGACTTTTCATTATAGAACATAACTGCATGGCTTCAATTATGAATTCAAAGGTATATGTGGACCTAGGTATATGTGGACCAGCTAGCTGATATATCTAATATCTGTAATATCCAGGATAGATTTTGCAAGATGTAGAACATAAAGCACCCTTTGAAGGCTACTTAGAAACTGCAGTTGGTTCAGAATACAGCAGCTAGACTACTAACCAGGGCTGATTGATCAGAAAACATCTTGGTAATTCTAAAACAGCTCTACTGGCTTCATGCCTGTTACTGGACACAATTTAAAATGCTCATTTTGCTAATTCTATCATGTGGGTAAACATAGTGAAGAGAGCATATTCCGTCTTGTGCTGATAGTATTTATGAAGGAATAGTATAGACAGACATGTACAACAGTGGAGAAACATGTCAGAGGACTAAAGGGTAAAACTACTTGAGGGTAATGTAATATATAGTATTCACTTTAAATTATCTGAAAGGTGTTAGTTATCATATGGATGAACTCTCATGAAGAAGTAAGAACTGAGTTAAAATCCAACACTTGTTTCTTTTTCACGGGCATGAGTCTTAATTCTAGTGACATGTTTTCTCCTGAGGATATGTAGATTGCTTATTTTAAGCAGAAATAGAATTTGTCACTGCAAATATTTAACTATTTTGGGGGGGCAAATTACCACAGTAGTCATGGATTTTAAAGCACAAATTACCTTGCTAAAAGACCACAATAGTCTTGGACTCTAAAGTACATGTGTTTAGCAAAATGTAGTTTCCAGTTATTTATTGTTGCTCAGCTCTTGCTCTTTTTAAAAAGTGAACCCTTGGTTATGTTTGTTGCAATGTAAGTATTAGTGTAGTATTAGCTTGCCAGCCACTTGTAAAGAAAAGTTTAAAAACACCTCTTATTGGAAAAAATGTAACAAATACTGAGAAAAAAGTTAAAACATGGTGGAGAACAAAGCACATTAATACAAAATTCTACCCATTAAAATGTAAGGATGATAAACTTTTGATAGTATTGTCTGAAAATTAAAATTAAAAGATATATGTGAAACACTGGACATGTCTACACCAGCCCTATATCCCGGGATTGTTCCTGTGCATGCAAATGACACACAGGGGATCTTGGGAGCAGGCAGGGACGACCCCTCCATTTTCCTGAGATAATCCTTAGGGGTAAAAAGGGGCACTGATTGAACTATGACAAATGCATGATAGTTCTAGAGTAGACTCAGAAACATACTGGAAATCTTAAGCAAACATCCTTTTTCAGTGCCCACAAAACAGCTTACATAATAATACGACTAAAGTGTTAATATATGCGTAGTAGTGTTCTCTATATTAATTTATCCTTCACTGATTTAGGGATATATGAAGCGCATGCAATTCAAACATACCTGATATGTGGAGACAGGGGAAGCAGCAATGAATGGCGTGATAGATGTCTGTGGAATCATGCGGTTTGTAGCAATACTGTACGGTGAGGAATAAAATCTGCAAACAAAAAAACAAAAAGGAAGATTCTTGAAGTAATGGGCTGACATGTTGCAATGAACTGTTTCACAGCCAACCAAAGACATAGGGGGATCCCTGCAAATTAATCATGCTCCTGTCTTTCCAAAGCAATGGGCTGGCTCTAGATTCAGTCATACTAAATTAAGTCAGAACTAATAAGTCCCATTGATTTCAGTGGGTTTACTCCAAGTCTGACTAAATTTGAATCCAACCCATTTTTTTTTAATGTGCTGGTTCTTTGGATTGTGGCTAAGGTGTTGAGAGAACAGAAAAAGTTCCTTTTATTAAACGGTTTTAATCAGACTTCTAGTAACCTCAAGGTCAGATGCCAGCTAAAATCTATAAGCTATAAATAGAACTGAGACCTGCAAACTCTGTAATTCATATCTATCTCAGCCATGGTAACCTCAATACTATGACTTTCGGTTCTGGAATTTTTAAAGGTTGTCACAAGATTGTATTTCTAGCCTGTGGTTCACAATCCTTGTATTCAGATTACACACAGTACCTTTGTAGAAAAGAAAAAGGGTAGGTATGTTTGAAATATGAAGAGTATAGAGCAGGGGGAGGCAAACTGGTGTCCTCCAGATGTTTTGGACTATGACTCCCATCATTCCCAGCTAGCATGACCAATGATCAGGAATTATAGGAGCTTTTATCCAAAACACCTGGAGGATACTGGATTGGCTAACCTTGGGGTAGAGGATGCCCTAGCTTGATAGATTTACATCAGATAAAGACCAATAACTACAACAATCTAACCATTAGAACATTCTTTATAAGGGAACAGATATTAGATTATGCTTTCCATCACTGCTTTTGATGACATTAACTCCACATTGCACAGCAGTAAACCTGGGCATGTCTACAGCTGTGGGTGTAGAGGGAGGGAGGGAGGGGGAGGATCATGGAGTTACCTGCTTCCATGATCCTCCCCCAGTGTCTTGACAGCCGTGGGACATATGTCACAGCTGTCATTTTTTTCATTTAAAAAGAGCCGCGCCCACATATGGTGAAAAAAATAAGGTAAAAAAATCTCATGCCCAACCCCCCCAGCATCCCTGGCATGGCAAAATTGCTGCCCCCCACCCCAAAGGGCACAGAGCCCCCCCCCCAACAGCTCTGTGCATGGCCTTGCTACTCTCGGGGAGGAAGGGGGAAGCTGGGATGGGCAACCACACCAGCTGTGATCCTCAGGATGGTGCTGGGACCACAGCAAAAATCAGGATAACTGCGGAAGTAGTTATCCTGGGAAAATGGAGGGGTCATCCTTGGTTGACCCTGGGATCCCCTGTGCATCATTTGGACACACAGGGATGAACCCGGGACGACCCCAGAAAAAAGTATAGTGTAGACATGCCCCCTGTTAAAAGAAATCAGAGATCCATGAGAGGCTGAAGACAGAATGTGATGGGTGTTCAGCAAGTCACTTCTATTTGAACTAGTCACCTGTGATTTTGAAGATGCCTCACCCCAAACAAGGGTGGGGAGGACTGTAACTCAAGTTCTTATGGAAGGGGAACTTTCTGATTCTCCCCCATAAAACATCAGTAGCAACAAAGGTCATGTCAAGTGCAATTCCTAAGCTCACAGTTACAGATTCATTTGGGAGCACAGAGGAAAGATTGGCATATGAAAAAGTGAAGTGGACCAGATATTCTAGACAGTATTAGAACTGGGGAAGTGGTGAGTGACAATCCGGATTTACTGACAGATGAGTTGTGCTTCTGACCAACTGCTTTTGGAACTAAAAAGTAACATAAGTCATTGCTGGGTAACACAATAAATTCCATGTGGATGTATTAGTACTAAGTTATTCAATGAAGTCAGGCATTGATCAGTTATAACTATAATTATTAATCAAGGGAGATTCTGATTTATTAAGCACTGAACTATTTCAATAACTGAGCTATTGATTTACTGAGCTATTGATTTACTGAGCTATTAATTATAACGAAGAATATCATAGTTTTGAGGAATTCTGCTCATGACATGTTGTATTGATATGAGCCTCTTAATAAACTGAGCTATATAGATGGAATTAACACAAGCCTTGAACTTAACCAAATGAAACCAAAATGAAATTCAAAGTCTTTATTATATTGACAGATGTGCATTGGAGTTATTAATTATAATATATTACTTGGTCATGGATTAATAAACTTACAGTGCAATCCTATGCATGTCTGTTCAGAAGTAAGTCCTTTTGAAATAGATGAGGTTTACTCCCAAGTTAAGTCTGTATACATATTCAGCAAAAGGTGACTGGCAAACTAGGGGCATGTCTACACTAGTCGATATCCCAGGGATTGTCCCAGGATCATCCCTGTGCATCCTCATGACGCATAGGGGATCCTTGGAGCAGGGATAGATGATCCCTCCATTTCCCCGGGATATCCGCAGGCTCTTTCTTCCCGGCTTTTCCCGCAGTCTCAGGACGATCCCAAGGACCGCAGGTGGTGTGGCTGCCCATCCCAGCTTCTTCCTCTTCTCCATAAGTAGCGGAGGTCATCAGAGGGAAGGCGCTGGGACGGGAAGAGTCCAGGGCCATCAAGGGTGGGGAGCAGGGCTTTTTTTTTAAACCTTTTTTTTGATGGAGCGCAAGTGTGCTCCAGCTCTTCTCTCTTTTACAGAAATGGCCACCGTGACAGGCGCAATGCCCGGAACATTGCGCGGCCCATGTGGATTGAGGCGGAAGATCTCGCGATCAGCATATTGTGAGATCCTCCCATAGTGTAGACATGCCCTAGCTCTCTTAGGCAACAGTGGATGTCCCCCCCCCCCAAGAGAAGAGTGAAGGGAGAGGCAAGGGGAGAGACAAGCTAGCTTTGTCAGGAACTACCATGCTGCACCCTGGTGGTTGCCAAGGGTACAGCCTATAGAAAAATATATATGCTAGAATTGTATTTGTTAAATTTTTAGATACTCTGTAAAGAATGTTATTTTGAAGAAAATATAAAATAGTAACTATTTTGAATCGTAAGATAAACATATTGAGGTCACAGTGGTTATACAACCAGAAATACTGAAGATGGGAAATAAGGGAAATTTCTGGGTTTGGATCTGACAGGAGAAAATATTCCTTTTAGGAATAGTGGATTTCTGTTAAGCAATAGATGGATGAGGGTCAATGGTTTTTAAACATTTTGAATAAATTACTAAAAGAAGCCCTGAGATCCCAGTGATAATAGGGTGGGATACAAATGTTTTAATAAATAAATAAATAAATAAATAAATAAATAAATAAAAAACTAAGGCTGCAGTGCTAAAATTCACAGGAGGCTGGCTGAAGGGCCTTAGGAAGTGGCACAAGTGGTCGTCCACCAGTGGAGAAAGATGTCCACCAGCAAGGAAACACTTATGCCACCAGAGATCCCAAGTTATGATGGTGGAAACCTAAGCCAGTGAAGAGGTTCCAGTAGTGGTGATCGACTGATGGTGTGATGGACACTGTGTTGGGAGAGTGTGTGGAACTGCCCACAGAAGTGGCCCAACACTACACCAGCTCTGCAACTGTCCAAATTACTTCCTTCTTGCTGTAGTCAATGGGAAGAAAGCACATTACGCCAGTCCTTTTACAACTTCATTGGCTGCCAGTCCAGGTCCGGGCCCAATTCAAAGTGCTGGTATTGACATTTAAAGCCCTAAACGGTTTGGGGCCAGGTTATCTGAAGGAACGCCTCCTCCCATATGTACCTACCCGGACCTTAAGATCATCTACAGGGGCCCTTCTCCGTGAGCCCCTGCCAAAGGAAGTGAGGCAGGTGGCTACTAGGAGGAGGGCTTTCTCAGCTGTGGCATCCCGGTTGTGGAACGAGCTCCCCAGAGAGGTCCGCCTGGCGCCTACACTGTACTGCTTTCGTCGCCAGCTGAAGACCTTTTTATTCACTCAGTATTTTAACACTTAATTTTAACTTAAATTTAAATTTTACTGTTTTAACTCTGTATTTTAATCTTATATCAACTTTGCTGTGTGGTTTTATCCTGGTTGCGCTTTTTATACTGTATTTCGTAATTGTGTTTTAAACTGTTGGGTGTTTTACTGTGGTTTTAATTTTTGTGAACCGCCCAGAGAGCTTCGGCTATTGGGCGGTATAAAAATGTAATAAATAAATAAATAAATAAATAAGAAAGCAGAAAAATTACCCACCCACCCTCTCCCTGGTTGCAGAGAAACAGCAGAGCAATGGATGTGGTGGTTGCTCCTCCCCCCCCCCCCCCCGCCGCCAGCCCACCATTTGTCATAAATGCTAGGTAGGATTACTCTGCCTGGAAAGAAATGAAAAACCTGGAAAACCTATTTTTTTTAAAAAAAAACTTGTTCACAAACATTTTAAAGGAAATCTTATAAACTGTAGACAAATTGACAAATCACTTATTATTACTCAAAAATTGACTGGAAACTAGCTAATTTGGAGTGGTAATAATGGAAAAAAACTGTTGGTTCCAACTATCAGAAAGTCAATGGTTTTTCAATACTATAAGGAGTAAAATGGTAGTATGTTACTGTATGCAAATAACCTGTCAAATCTTTTGATAACACAATTCCTAGGAAATGTGGTCACTACTATATTTTCAGCACAGTAGTGTTAGAAATTCAAATAACAGGCACAAATAACAAGGTGCTAACTTTAACCAGAAACAAACAATTAAATGAAAAAAGTTAAGGATATATGTATAAATATAAATTTTAATACATATAAAATTGAATTATTAATACTTTCAAAGAGCACTTCTACACATTAACAGATAAAGTGATGGAATGAAAACAGTGCTCATTAGAGTCTGGCCATACGTATTTCAACTTGTTAGTCTTTGTCAGTGGCCCAATCACTA